>NW_028318191.1:2992500-3736814 GCF_062004578.1 Staurois parvus
TTAATATATATTCATAATATATTAATTTCTGATATGTCAGTGTGCAGATCTATAATGGAACTGATATGCAACAGCAGCAGCAAATAGTATGTAGCATAATCAACATGATCAAATTGCAGCCTCCTGTGGTCTTGAAGGCAATGTTTCCTCATTCAATAGAATGATCTTCTGTTCTTCTCAAATTGTTGGTAATGCATAAGAAGCTTTCAACACAGTTTTGTGTGCATTTCGGTCTCCATGGTTCTCTTTATTGTCCAATTACATGTCCTATATGGTAAACTGTAATTAAGTTGGTCTCTATAAATGACTGCATCTTACTTGTTCCTTATTGAATATGTTAGAAGTCTGTAAGATAAGTAAAATTATAGGATAACCCTCTATTTCTTCCTGAACGTAAGGTATTCCTCAATGTAATTGATAAAGATGTCAAATTCTCCAACAGCCTTGTAGACACCTTGATTCTTCAACTGGAAAAGAAAGAATTGACCACTTTTAATTAGCTATGGCCTCACAAGATACCTCACGAGTAAATACATGCTTTTACATTTATACATTGATATTGATGATCCTGTGAAAAGTTTAGCTGGTCATAAGGGACAGTGATATCTGATGCTCTGCTTCCTAATTGATATATCTGCAAAAACTGCCAAGCACAACTCCAATGATCTCATGGTGGTATACCCCCATGCACCCTTGTTGCAGCCCTGGGAGTGGCTAAATGATTAGTTATCACATAACATCAAACACAGAGCGATTGATTTACTAAAAATAAATAGGCTGTTCACTTTGCAAGGGAAGTTGAATGTTGCAACGAAAGTTGCTCAAGAGCTTAGGGAAGGAAGTGAAGGTTCTTCTAATCTCCATCATCCAATTAAGTACAAGCTAAAATGCGGTTTTTCTTTTTATACTGCTTGCATATGATCGGATATTCCTTGGAAATTCCTTCCCCGCATTCACTGAGCTCTGTGGCAAATTCCCTTGCAAAGTGCAGCTGTACCACACAGCACTGCCCATAGAGCAGGTGCTTTGCTGTGTGTTGTGGTAAAGCTCATTTTAGTGCAATGCACAAGTGTGAATAGGCTCTTAACCACTTAAGCTCCAAAGGATTTTACCTCCCTTCATAACCAGGCCATTTGGTACTGCACTACCACGGGTGGACTGACAACTCATGGGGCCCCCAGGCAATAGGGGATCATGGGGCCCCTGTGTCCTTGCCCAAACTCAAAAAAGCCTATGAAAAAGGTACCAGGGGCATCTCATGGGGCCCCCTACTGACCCCAGGCCCTCGGGCAGCGCCCGAGTTTCCAAATGGTCAGTCCGCCCCTGTGCACTACTTTAACTGGCAATTGCCGTCTCATGCAGCTCTGTACCCAAAATAAATTTATATAATTTTTTCCCATGAATAGAGTTTTTTATTGGTGGTAAAGCACTGGGTTTTTAATTTTTTTTATTATATTCATGAAAAAATGCCCACATTTTGGGAAAAACAAAATGTGTTACTTTCTGCTATAAAACCTATTCAATAAAAAACTTTAAAAAAAAAATCAGATTTCTTCATAAATATATGCCAAAATGCTGCTACGTCTTTCGTAATAAAAATACCAAAAAATGTATATTAATTGGTTTGCGTGAAAGTTATAGTTTATTTACCTAATCTGTTTCACTCAGAATCTGTTGCACCTGTGCATGGTAGCCAATCAGCTTCTAACCTCAGCTTGTTCAATTAAGCTTTAGCAATAAAATCTGGAAGCTGATTGGTTTCTATGCAGAAGTGCACCAGATTCTGAGTGAACCAGCTTTAGTAAATAAACCCCATAGTGTCTATAAACTATGGAATATATATTGGAAATTTATATTTATTTATTTATTTTTAAATACTAGTAATGGTGGCGATCAGTGACTTATAGCAGGACTGTTATATTGTTGCGGGCAATCTGACACTAACTGGCACTGGGTGAGAACTGACTAAATGACACTGACATGACCAGTGACATTAATACAGTGATCAGTGCTAATAATATACACTGTCATTGTACTAATTACACTGGCTGGGAAGGGGTTAACATTTAGGGTCAATCAAAGGGTTAACTGTGCACCTAGCAATGTGTTTACTGTGTGGTGTTTTCACTAAGCAATGCGCTGGTTTTTACTCCCTGCTTCGCAGGGAGAACAAAAATGGCACATTGCTGCTGTTAGTATAGAGCTCTATGTTGTTTTACCAACATAGAGCTTTCTTCTGTCATTCGCTCTGCAGAACAGCCATCCCAACCATGAATTATTGACAGGGACCTGCTGATATACGTTTGCTAGAGCGAATGGCAGCACAACCGGGGCAGAGGGCACAGGCCCCCTACCTGGAAAAACAGGATCATGTACATGTGATGTGGCGCAGGACAGCTGCCGATCTGCAGTATTTTTACTGTGGGTAGTCAGCAACTGGTTAATACAGAATACCCAACAAGTAGTCTTGGGTTGTTCATACCACCAATCATAAATCAGATTTCATTAAGTACTTCATCCAAAGAATTATTTCTAATTAGCCTAGTAGTTTTATATTGTAGAGCTGACTAGTTCATTTTGTGTTTCTTAAATCATCTTTTCAGTTATTTCAGGGATCTAGCAGAAGTCCAGAAGGGAAACACACAGATGGGAAAGGCTGTCTTGTGCAACATTCATTAGAGTTTTACAAATTTGCACAAGTGTAAATTGCATTTCTTGATTTTTTTTTTTTTTAAATCTATGACTTGGCACATTCTTTTTTCCTTCTCTTTAGTATGACATAGTTCATACAATTGTATGTGTTAGTCATAATTACAAACAGAGCTGACAGCATACCTTATTGTATTTTTCCTTGATTTGCTTGATGGCCTTGCTCTTTCTATCACATGGCAAAAAATGTTGCTGTCAAAATAAACAATTAGAAAATTAATTATAGGATTAAACACGGTGTATAAAAGATACTGACATATCAGTCTGGCTATCCAGGAAGACCCGTTAATGTTCACTATCATTTATATCACAATTTAAAAAAAAAAGTTTTATAAGGAATGCAATTTTATACATTTATATAGGTAAAAAAATCATAGCGCCTCCATAAAACAAAACGTACCTACATGTCTCATGTCCATAGCAAATCCCAAAAATAAGGGGTGTAAAGTGGTTCTAAAGCCTTAAGGTTTTTACAGTAATGCATTCTATGTCTGTGTCAGACAGGGCAGCTTGGGAGCGAACACGCATCTATAGTCCCATAGCAAGACATTCATCAAGGAGGAGGAGATAGGAACTCCGGTGGGGAACCCCAGAAAAGGAGGATCAGGGCTGCTCTGTGCAAAACCATTGCACAGAGCAGGTAAGTATAATATGCCTATTATTTTAATTAAAAAAAAAAAGGTTTAATGTCACTTTAAGTATAAATAAAGGCAACATTTTTTCTTTAGATTTGGCTAGAGTCATAAAGGCCAGTGGCAGCTTTTCATTATACTTTGTGTCCCTGTTAGTGAGATTCAATCTCTCTAATTCTTAATAATTATGATAACCAATGTCATGGGGAATAACAGTGAGGGTAAAGCCAACATTTTGAGTTTCCACCAGAGAGGAAATCTTTCCATGGGGACACTGACTCCCATCACAACTGTCTAACGGGATTTCCCTCACATTCGAAAGATATCCTTGCACTTCCTTTTGGGTCTATAGGACAGGAATTGTAGGGAAATGCCCCTAATAAGACTCAGGTGGCAATAAATAAATACATGAATAAATAAGATCCATCAAATAAAATCTGACAGCATTTTTAACCCTACCTTACTTTATCCCCCAAAAAACTTTGGCTTCACATTTAATTAAGAAATAGACCAGTTAGGGGAAAGAGTGGGAATCTGTCCAGAATTATGTCCATTCTTGAGCTACACTATATTGCAGAAAGTATTGTGACACCCCTCCAAATCATTGGATTCGGGTGTTCCAATCACCTCCATGGCCACAGGTGTATAAAATGAAGCACTTAGGCATGCAGACTGCTTCTACAAACATTTGTGAAAGAATGGGTCGCTCTCAGGAGCTCAGTGAATTGGTACAGTGACAGGTTGATACCTGTGCAATAAGTCCATCCATTTCATTTCCTTGCTACTAAATATTCCAGGGTCAACTGTTAGTGGTATCATAACAAAGTCCCAATACTTTTGGCAGTATAGTATACAGTATGTGGCATTGTCATTTTTCACATCCCAAAACTTTTTTTTTTGGTTATAATAGGGATTGTCCTTTTTTATAGCTAGAGGATTACTGGATATATACACTGGGCACAAGAACTCCGAGGATCCTTAACTCTGCATTGTCTATTATATGTATTGTTTGTGCATTTTTTAATATACAGTACCTAACCATTTGAGCTACAAAACCAATTTCCTTTTTCAGCTATAAGCTTAAAGGATAAGTTCACCATATTCAGGGTGCAGCATGTTACAAATGTACCAGCCCCCGCTCCCCTGTTGTGACAGCTAGTGGGGGAATTACTCCCACTGCTAGCTGTCACAATTTTTAAAAAATGTGGCTGTGGGCGGCCGTGTCACTCATTCACAGTATTCTGTGAATGGGAAAACTACAAGTTCCTTTTTTGCATCTTTTCTCAATGAACTATTACAGCACTGTTGAGCGCTGTGGTGGTTCATGGAGTCTTCCTGTCAGTGTGTACCTGATTGGCCATACGATGTATGAGCAGAGAGATACACTGACAAATCTGCAGGAGTCCTTCATGGCACCAGTGATCTGCTGATTGCTGCTGCAATGCTTTCCGGGCTCCCAAAGCAATAAATAATAAATGCACATTTTTTTACCTGTAAAAAATGTGCATTTATTTTTTGTTAAAAGGTGAACTTATCCAGTAATAATTAATGAAGAACTTTCCAAATGTGACTTTCTTTTTTTGTGGTATTGACCTCAAAAATGTATTTCATTTTGTGTATGATGTAAAATAAAAAAGGTAGAAAATAGAAAACATGTTTTTCTTGCAGTTTGACTAGAGTTCATTTTAAAACAAAAGCTACTAGAAAGTGCTTGTGTATTTTTAATCACCTCCGCTCTCAAACTTGTACGCTCACTATGAACCAATTTGTTAAGCGGTTCTACTACGGTCCTATTAAGTCTGCAATAATGTTGTCAATACTTAAGATAACGAAGTAATATGTATAACTCTTTTTTTTTAAAAAGACAAACAAGGCTTTCTATTGGTGATATGTTATGCAAAAATATATTTTTTTTAATTCAATACATAGACAAAAAAATACCAAAATTGTAAAAACTCACTTATTTATATATATTTATTTTCTTTATTTCTACTTTGATGATCGATGTTCTGTATCTTGCATCTAAACAATGTTTAGAAACACTGTTTTGGACAGTCTGTCTTTTCACAACAGCAGCTATTACAACTGATTTATATATACAGCTACTGCATTTTGACAAGAATTACTGGAAAGTGGCAGAAAGACAGAGTGTATTTCACACATTCTGTGTGCTTCTATGAAGTTTTTTGGACTTGCACAGTTCTCTTAGTGTCCACAATTAAGAAATGTATGCACTACACAAAATAAAGGAAAATATAACAAGAGATCCACAAATAGGAAAGACTTTAACCACTTGCCATCTGTCCTATAGCAGAAGTACTGCTACAGGGCTGTATGGCTGTACAAAATCATGTGTGTGTGTGTATATATATATATATATATATATATATATAATTTGCTTTTCCAGGCAGGGGATGCGCCGCTATTGGTAGCTGGGGATGTCAATCACTGGGTCCCGGACGGCACTCAGTGATCGTCTGCAAAGCTGACAGAGGAGAGACCTGTGTGTAAACAAAACAGGTCTCTCTCCTGTCAGAACACAATGTAAAACACACACAGCACACAGTTAACCCTTTGATCACCCCAGATGTTAACCCTTTCCTGCCCAGTGTCATTAGTACAGTGTCAGTGCTTTTTTTTTTTTAGCACTGATCACTGTATTAGTGTCACTAGGGGTGTCAGTGGCAGTTAGTCAGCTCTCCCCCAGTGTTAGAATGTCCGCCGCAGTCCTGCTATAAGTCACTGATCACCGCCATTACTAGTATGAAAAAATAATAAAAATAAAATTTTCAGTATATATACCGCCATTTGTAGACGATATAACTTTCACATAAACCAATTAATATACACGTATTGGGATTTTGTTTTAGCAAAGACATGTAGCAGAATACATTTTGGCCTAAATTTATGAAGACTTTTGATTATTTTATTGGATATGTTTTATAGCAAAAAGTAAAAAAAATATATTTTTTTTTTCAAAAGTGTCGGTCTTTTTTTGTTTATAGAGCAAAAAATAAAAACCCACAGTTGATCAAATACCACTGAAAGAAGGCTCTATTTGTGGGAAAAAATTACATAAATGTAATATATTTACAGCGTTCAATGACTGCTCAATTGTCAGTTAAAGTAACACAGCGCCGTATCGCAAAAAATGGTCTGGTCAGGAAGGGGGGAGAATCCTCTGGAGAGCAAGTAAATAATAATATAACTTTTTATTTTTTTACTTGTTTTTTCAGCAGCTCTCGTGTAAATATAACACAGATGAGCAGTATTTAGGTTGCACAATGGCCACAAATGTATACAATGTATCAATGTTTATTTACATGGTAACAAACACTGATGAGGAACCACTATCTCTGCTGATCTTTGCTGAATAGCTGCTAATTGCATCTATGGTATATAGCATAGGACCTCAGCCATCAAACTCACAGCATGTCCTGTCAGCCACCTAGACTCAGCTGGAAAGGACTGTGAAACATGCCAGGTCCTAGGTCATCCTTTCTCATCTTTTCAACACAGAGGAACCCTTAGTGAACCTCTGCTAAAAATGACTATATCTACAACTCATGATACATTAGTGTGATGGTCAGTGGGAAGAATGCTCATTACACTTGTGGTCATTGGGAAGACTTACCGCCTTACAGATAACTTAACACAGGAGTCTTCAAACTGCGGCCATATGGCCAGATGCGGCCCTTTGCTAGCCTTTATCCAGCCCTCGGGGCACTATTCTTCCAAATGATAAGAGGCACTATTCCTCCCACTGACGTCAACAATGGGGGACTATTTCTTCCATTGATACCAATGATAGGGTTCTATTCCTCCACTAAGACCAATGATGGGGTACTAGTCCTCCCACTGACACCAATAATGGGACACTACTCTTCCTCCCACTGACCACCAACCCTGAGGCAATGTTCATTTTCACGGATGCTGGGCTGGGAAATTTTCTACCCCCACTGGCCACAACCTGGCCTTCCCAAAGTGTGAAGGAAAATAAACTGGCCCTTTGTTTGAAAAGTTTGGAGACCCCTGCCTTTAAAGATCAATGGTGTCAGTGGGAATGTATCTGAGAGGTAGAAATTGTTTATTGCTCAAGGAACCCCTATCAACCTCTGGAGGAACCCTGGTTGAGAAACCTTCTCCTAGGTCCTTAACTCGTTAAAAATCAACTCCAGCCAAATATATTTTTATTTTAGTTTTAAACAAAGAGAAGGAGAGTTAAAATTTCTCGCAATTTCTGTATGTGACTCAATGGGGAGATTTTGCCTCACTTCCTGTCCCTGTGAAACTCATACAAGAAAAAGCGCCATAAATGGTACTGGAAAGAATCAGACAGCAATAATAATGTAAAGTAATTTCCTTTTCTATTGGCATTTAAATTTGCACACACGTTAGAATACCCTAAAATATGGTTTTACAAGCACTACATATAGTATAATCATATATAATCAAGCAACATTTATTTACACAAATTGCTAGCGTGTACTGTATAGCTTGTTCATGTAGCATATAGTGAGGAAGAGAAACTGTCCAAGAACAAAGCATCAACATGCTGCCCTTCGTGTCATGCACAGTATGTCATTTTGATGTGAAGCTAGAGGGTTAGGCAATCCCCTGCAGGGAAAAGCAGTTCACAGTTTTTTCTTTTGTGGTTTTAAAGCATAAAATGTCATATGCTTTGTATTTCTGTTCTGCATTAAGCTACTGTATACTCACACATCGTTTCATTGTCTGTTTTAGGTCTAAGAGTTTGTCCTTCATGAAATTCACATTTGTTTCAATGACTTTACTGCCCTCTTGTGCATATGGTAGGACGTCCTCTAGGTAGAATCGAATCATTTCAGCCAAAGTCTGACATCCAATAGAACTCTGGAGAAAAAAAAGAGCCAGGATATCACTAGAACAAAGTTTTATATACTTCATATATATCTGTTACATTTGCACTAAATTTATTCACTGCACTAATAGAAAGCTGACACTTGAAGGAAACCTAAGAGGAATTTGGAGGTTGCCATTGCCAACTTCTCATCCTGCAAATGCTAGTAGCTTGGCAGTCATACTGACCCTTAATACTTGAAGTTACTAACTCAGAACAAGTGTTCAGATAAGGTCTCCATGATCTCCATATTCACTAAGGTAAGTGACTCAGAAATGACTAAAGCCAGCATAACACTCTGACACTTAGCAGTTTTTTTTTAAATTTTTGTCTACAAACTGTTTACTTGTAAGAAAAAAATAACATTACAATATGCAAGTAATTTTGCAATTTTCAATAGCATATCAAAATATCACATATATACATAGTATATCTTATGCACCAAATATTGAAAACATTAAAGTAACAAGGATACCAAAAATAGAATAAGGTATATATGAAAATAGAATTTATAATTCTAATGTAGTGATCTTCTAAAATATTTATTGAAAATTATCAAGAGAAAAAAAATGGAGGTTCTGGTTATCTATAGATTTTTAAATAGAAAACCATATATCCCATTTTGCAGGAAAAATGGGCATAGGTTCAAAGATCATATGGAAAATTCTTTCAGTTCGCATAATGGAATCAACTCTATCCAAATTGGCAGGTTTTTTTTTTTTACAAGAAAGGTAGCATTGGCAGTCTCCATATTTCATTTAGGACAAGTTTATTTTAGGATTTGAATTTTAACTCCAATCAAAATATTTTATTTTAGTTTTGAGTGAATCAAAGTGTAGGAGCGTCATACATAAATTACCTTGTCTTCAGATAACATTTTGTGGACCTACATTTTGATTTGCCCAGAGCCATTAAGTCCATTAGTAAGAACAACCTTTCCTCTAGAGCAGGGGTCTCCAAACTATGGCCCTCCAGGTGTTCAGGAACTGCAAATCCCATGAGGCCTCCTTGTCACATTCTGTTTTACACTTGGACAGGAGGGGTGGCATATACAGAAACTGATCCTCTCCATTTTCGTCCTGCAACCGCTGAAAGTTGGTTTCTTCTCCTCTGCCTCCCACTGGCATTCAGCGGCTGCAGGAGGAAAATGTTCATTATGCTTTTCAAAATAAAAAATTTGAAATTCGAACCATTTCATTTCATTGTAGCCCACAAATGGTTACCAAATAACTTAAGTGGCCCTTGCTCTTCAAACGGTTGAGCACCCCTAGAGAACAGTATCATTATTTGTATGAAAAGTGTTATAAACCTATTATTCTACAGTACTATTTGTGAACAGTAATATTGTTGAATATTGGGGAACTGGAGAAAGTACAGAGAAGGGCAACTAAACTGATAAGAGGCATGGAGGAGATCAGCTATGAGGAAAGATTAGAGGAGCTGAATTTATCCTCTCTTGAGAAGAGTGAGAAGAGGAGATTAAGGGGGGATATGATCTACATATATAAATACATCAGTGGTTCATATAGTGAACTCGGTGTAGA
Source organism: Staurois parvus (assembly GCF_062004578.1). Taxonomy (NCBI): domain Eukaryota; kingdom Metazoa; phylum Chordata; class Amphibia; order Anura; family Ranidae; genus Staurois; species Staurois parvus. The sequence continues at coordinate 3,002,265 of NW_028318191.1, forward strand.
GCTATTCACCCTGAGGTCATCACAGAGGACAAGGGGGCACTCTTTACATCTGAAGGAAAAGAAATTTAATCTCCAAACATGGAAAGGTTTCTTCACAGTGAGAGCTGTGAAAATGTGGAATAGACTCCCTTAAGAGTTGGTTCTGCCCAGCTCAGTGGATTGCTTTAAAAAAGGCCTGGATTCTTTCTTAGATACACAGAATATAACTGGATACTAACATTTATAGGTAAAGTTGATCCAGGGAATATCCGATATATATATATACTATATAGCCAATTGTGTTAGTTGGGTACCAAGGCTTACGAACAAATTGGACTTGCTCTTGTAACGGAACTCGTTCATATGTAGGGGACTTATTGTATTCTAGTTTTGGATAGAGAGCTCAAGACTTAACATTTTTGTCAGGTTTTCTTCTTGTTTGTGATCCCATTGGGAACAGTAACCCCTCACTTCTTGCCCCTGTGACACCTGTGCAAGAAATAGGGGCTGCCCATAGAGACAGATTTTAATAAAATCTTATGGTTGCTCTAACCCTTCCCAGTGCTATTTCAAAAGAAATAAAACTTTTTAGTATATACTGTACATGATGTGTATAATGCTTTATATATGATATGTATTAAAGCCTTCTTACCTTGAAGTCCTGTAGTAAACTCTTTTCAAGTAATATTGTATCCAATGCATCATCCTTCATTTGCTGAAAAAGAAAATAAAATATCAATTTTGCTATTATTATTATTAGCTTAATTATCTGTTATTCAACATTGCATTGAGCTGTTTCTTCAAACACTCAATAATTCATGTGAGAAACGTTTGATGACCAGGCCATGTAGCCAAGACATGCTTATATAGAAGGAATTTGTTGTCTGCTGTGTGTCTCTTATATCTTGCCAATAGTCTGGTGACTTTTCAGCTCTCATGTACAAGCATTTCCTCCTACCCTCCTCACAATTATCCTTTTATTACCTTCATCCACCTTGTTATTAGCTCTTTTTCATAATTTCTTATTTGTTTGACATCAATCTTTCCCTGTTGTTTTGACTCTAGATGCACCTGTGAAGCTACCCATTGTAGATGAAAATATTGATCTAATCTTCTGTTGGGACAGATACTACATTTTTTGGCAATGTGGAAAAATGCAACACAAAAGTATACAGAAATATAGACTGTTAACTCTAGACCATGAAACTGTCCAGATGATAGAACTAGAGGTAAGGTCAAAATCATTAATAACCAGATATATACTGTTAGCATATATAGAATACTATATACAGAATATTAATGAGACGTTGGCATCAAATAGCAAGGCAAAACGTCCATAGAAAAGTTTCATTTAGTTGCCAGCCACACTACATTATTACCTTATTTGTTTTGAAAAACCCACATATGTACTTTTTTTTTTATCAGGCTTCTTTTGTCTGGTCATGTGATGCCATGGGTTCCTTTTAACTTCCTTTGGAAGGAAGTTGGTTCCTGAATGCTATAGAAAGAAGCACCCTGTAATGGGATGGTGCTGTTATCTGCTGCATTGTCCTGTAAATCCAGGTTGACTTGATGACATGGCACCAGGACGATATCCTGGGCTTACAGGAAGTGAGTGTAATGAATATAAACCAAGTGGCGTGAGTTATAAGGTTAGGAGTCTGTGTCTTATTTTGGCTGTGTGTCTATTTTGATAAACGTTATATGATGATAGGTTGCTTTAAGGCATATACACTGGGGAATGGCTGCCAAATTCCCGATAGATCACTTCATGCTGGACTTCTATTAGGACTGCCAAAGTCCTGATAGATCACTTCATGCTAGCCCAGGAGCAGACTGACAACTTATGGGGCCCCCGGGCAATAGGGGATCATGGGGCCCCTGTGTCCTTGCCCAAACTCAAAAAAGCCTATGAAAAAGGTACCAGGGGCATCTCATGGGGCACCCTAGTGACCCCGGGCCCTCGGGCAGTGCCCGAGTTTCCAAATGGTCAGTCCGCCCCTGTGCTAGCCCCTTTTACAGGTATAGCTATACAAAACATTGAAAATAAGCACCTATGCTGTTTAAAATCCAGTAATACACTGTCCCACCCTGCTCCACACATGCTCACTTGCTCTCTATTTTTTGCACCGTTTTGGAAATGTAGAAGCTGATCTGCTGACAGCCTAAAGTTTTCCTGCTGCTCAGGGGCTTTGGACTTCAACAAAACAGCAGCTTCCAGCAAGAACAAAGCGAAGCAAAGCTCGAGTCAATTTACAGCACACACTAATTTTGGTATCATAATTATTAATGTGGAATGTACAGTATGTTCCTTGCTAAAGAACATTATTGTTATAATGTTGTTATGGGTAAAGTTCTGCAGTACTGTACACACCTTGATATATTATCTTTTAAATCCGTGGATATTTGTGGAATATTTTAGGTGTATTTATGAGTATTGTTTTTAATACTGAGATTCATAATGAAGGATATATTTAGAATATATTTTAATTCTATTATTAGTGTGTGACCTATGAACAGGGATTTTGTATGGAGTTTGATCCCCACTTAAAAGAGGAGGATGCAGGGGTTAGTGGATGGAACCAGAGCAAGCAGCAGGGATGCAGCCATCCGACACATCCGAAAGTAGGTCAGATGCAAAGATTCTTTGGGTGGCTTTGCTTTGTATGATTGAAGATTGCTGGAATGGTCAAAGAGACAGGTATGTATAAACTGTGTTCTTTTGCAAGATTGTTTTTACTTTTTAAAAAAGGAGATAAAGTTAAATTAAATAGTAAAAGGTATTCACCAAGGATTTCTTCAATGTACCATTATTTATGGTGGGGACAATTCAGGGGATTGTATAATATTTGTTTCTTCTGTTAGATAACTAATATTACTATAGTCATAGTCAATAGTTGTCAGTGGATAAGGAATACCCTAGTGTTGCTGTTTAGCTGCAAATTTATGTAATCCTTTGTTACCCAAAACTTGAGCAAATTCACAAGGTCTGTACAATTTACAGTACCTAAAGAGATTGTAAATCATCTTTTTAAAATAACAAGCAGCTTTGTGCAATGGTTCCCCAAACCTCCACTTCTGGAGTCTCCAGTCAGCACTTCTGGCTTTTCCTCTTCACAGAGTGCTCCTGTAGGAAGCCACTTCCTATGAGGGTACTCATGCTGTCTGTATCCCCCTTCTTCCTCTTAACAGAATTTGAGGGACAACAGCAGGAGCTAATAGCTCCTGCTGCATCTGTTCTTTGAGGAAAAAAGAGAGTGGAGCATGCAGATAATCTCAGGAACAGCGCTGGATCGAGATTGGGCTCAGGTAAGTACTTGGGATAGACTGGGGGGGTAGCCTGTTCACAGAAGGGTTTTTTATCGTAATGCAGAGAATGCATTAAGGTTAAAAAAAAACCCTTAAACCTTTAGAACCACTTTAAGTGGTGGGATTATGTTTTGATTCAACGTGCACCTGTGAGAATAGAAACATGGAAGCAACCATTGCTGATTTGTTTTTAAAAGTGCAAGCTCAGACACAGTCTGATTTTACTACCTAGTAAATACAGTTTTCTGGCACAGCTATGCAAGAATAGAGTTCAGAGTTTATTCCAGGGCAGTAACATGTACACATAGCTCTTCTGATGGCATGACAGAGAATAACTACAATGCAGGTGCTCTGTGCTGATGAATGTCACTGAACATAATAAGGAAAAGGACAGTAGAAAGTAGTGCCTTACAGCTCTCTATCTCAGTTGGTGCCTCCAGGTCTCCCCTCAAGGAGTGCAACATAAAGCTAAACTGTATCACATTTATTGCCCCAGGTAACAGGCAAATTTAGCCTCTGGATAGAACTAGGGAATGTCAACCTCACCACCCCAAGCAATTTCCCTCCTCTCAGTTTTTGAACCTCCAACATTTTCCAAAGCCAGGCACCTTCTCTTGGGTAAAAGCAAGAAGAAAATAGTTGTTCACAAAACACACCATTGTCAAGTTCAAGCCAACAATTCAGTCCTCCTGATCCAACTTTGTGCCAAGCAGAATGTATGGGTAAAACACAGGTCTGGATGTTTAAGGCAGGGGTAGCCCAATATTAAAACAAGGCAAACACATATAAAAAAGCTCGCTAACCTGATGCAATAAAAGAAAATAAGGTTATGAAAATGAAGGGCACACACAAGTGAAGAGGAGCAGCTTGCTTTGTCAGCAGATTGTAGAAACAGCCCATTCTAGCCAGCAGTGTTAGGCTAATAACTGAAGCACCCCTCTCAGGCTTTCCTTAGAACCTTGCTACAAATTTATTTGAGGTGGTGGTAGTGGCTTGATGGCAGGGACATGCTGCTGTCCAGTGGTGCAGGTTTCTTTATCACATATAGTGATCAGGCAAAACCTTTAGGGACATGTCCTCTTTCCCTGCACTACTGGGTTGCAGCATCCTCCCACTCCTAGCAAAGTCCCTGGGATAGCCATAGCAATGATTCAAACTGTTTATATCACCACGATGGGCTGTTTTCAGGTACCATATCCACTCTGTGCAGGCTGCTGATAGGCAAGCTATCCCCTTTCACTTGTTTGTGCATTTTCTGGATTATTCCTTTTTAATAAAACTTTTTTTTTTATAGAACGAAGTCAGCACGCTCTGCTATTAGTGTTTACATGTTCTCTCACATATCATTCTTGTCAAGACAGCTAAGCCAGTCACCTAATAGATATGATCAGATGCAAGGAGTTTCTTCCCCTGGTTAGACCTGGTTGCAGACCAATTGCATTTCCCACCAAGGAGCCACAATAAACGTACAGGAACAGTCTGACTACTCTGAAACGTGCATCTTTTAGGCAAGTCAGCAATGGCAGCACCCATATTATCATTACAATTTATTTTTAAAATTATATTCTGTAATTCCATTAAGCTAAATGACAGGGAAAATAGATATATAAAATGTGTTAAATGTATAAAGATATGTAACACAGTTATAAAAAAAAACCCCAAAAAAAAAACTATTTAAAACTGCCATTGTTTAAAACTAACATAAACATATTATTTACATATCATATAAACTGTAAAGAAAGAGAACAGTTTTAATTGTTATACCTATTCAAAGCATTAAAACTTTAATATTTTTCTTCAGTTTGACATCTGTTTGCATTCAGAATAAAATACAGACATATGCAAAATAAAATGTAAAATAATGTATCTAGTGCACATATATGCACACCGAAAATTAGTGTATCTGTATTGGTCTGATCATTTGTAGGGAAGAAAAAGTTATGCATTCATGAACAGGTTAACAGAGTGACAGGAAATGAATACTTACAAAATAGTCTCTCACTTTCTGGAATGTGGTTCTGAGATCTTTCAGTTTAGCAGGGAATATATTTATGGCCCTCTGACAACTTCCTTCAGCATCTCCACTTTGACACACTGCCTCCTTACTGCAGGTAAAAAAGAGCAAAGAAAAACAATAAAAATAGTTCATGTTTTTCACAGGCAGTAATCCTGCAAACTAAAAAAAACTCCCAAAAAAATAAACAAACAAAACTGTCATAAACTGTCAAGAATTATGACCCTATTATATAGTAGAATTCATGCAAATGTTATTAAGAATGTCGTCACAATATTTCCTGTGTTTCCTCCCCCCCATTAGTATTTCATCACTGGGCTATAAAAAAAGCGTTTCTTGTAAATGTATTTTCACGTGCGACTTCTGCAAACAAAGGTCTCTTTATGTTCCAAATTTGTGGTTGTGGGTTCTCTTATTCACTTTGCGCTATATTTATGCCTGAGAATTATAGTAAATACGATGAATAATGTCATTAATACTTATGCAAACTCTTTTTCCAAAATAGAGACTATTAGTGACATTTTTTAATTCTTTCCAAATATACCTCAGCATTATGTCTGCGTTACATTTGTATATAAGAATACTGAACCTATATTACAATTATTATTTAGAGATGTGTGGTGTATAAGTAGATAAATAGTTTACATAGCAAGGTTAAAAATGTTAAACCTATTGTTCTAACGCTGTGGATAAATTCAGTTAATAAGTCTTTCCAAGTTATTTGTGGTTAACGTATATATTTTTGATGCAATATAAATTGCATATATTTTGGTATAAACAGTACACAACTAATACTGATAACTATGAGTATGCTCACAATTTTTTTTTTTAAAGTTATGCACTGTGGGATAAACATTGAATTATTATTTGATTGTGTTATCATGAAATTACCAATAGCACTGTATGCCCTGAACTGATATTCCAAAAGTACTATAATTCCATCCAAATATAAAAAAAATCGCTTACACGTTTTGTTAAGGAGAAACATGGTGTATTTTTTATCAACACATATTCAGGGTTATTTTTTCAGCATTTACTTCAAAGTAATGTATGATGTGGCTTTCACACGTTTACATTCTTGCTTTGACATATTTGCTTGTATCGAATACAAAGCTTTAAAGATTAACCACTAGAGAGAGCTATTTGACTCAGCTTTGTGCAGTGCACACAGGCAAACCATTAAATACAACAATGAAATGCATACACGAGAGCTATTTTACCTACCAAATTAATTATGTTTCTGTTCATCCAATCATGAGATTTACACAACCCTGCCACATAGCACAGCCCTGTCTAGAAGGGGAGGCCTGATTTTACTCTACTGTGGGTCACCAAGCCTGTGACTGGACCAGGGGCGGACCCTCAACTCATGGGGCCCTGGGCAATAGGGGATCATGGGGTCCCTGTGTCCTTGCCCAAACTCCCCCCAGGCCCTCGGGCAGTGCCCTAGTTTCCAAATGGTCAGTCCGCCCCTGGACTGGACAGTGAAAGGAAAACCTGCATAATGATGAGTTACATAGTTGGTAAGGTTGACTGACAACTCTGGTCTCTCCAGCTCAATCTGAGAGTGTGTGTGTGTGTCTACTCTTTCCATATCCCTGTACATTGTATTAGCTAAGAAACACATCTAAAAGGTTTTCTTTTAAATGTATCTATGCTCTTCATTGACACCAACTACTGTGGAAGGGAGTTCCACATCCATACCATCCTAACAGTAAAGAGCCCCTTGTGCAGCTTAAAACTGCTTCTTGTCCAACATCATGGTGTGGCCACCTGTCCTTTTTTTTAGAGACCTAAGAATAAAATGTTTCCTCCCAATGCTAGAGTCCCCATTTAAAGATTTGTATATTGCTATCATATGTGTCACTTCTTCAGGGAAAATAAATTTAAGTTCAATGTCTGCAGTTGGGGTTCATCTCTGTTACTCTGCTGTCACCTCCTATCAGCATGTTCCTTTCACTCAGGGGCGGACTGACCATTTGGAAACTCGGACACTGCCCGAGGGCCTGGGGCCACTATGGGGCCCCATGAGATGCCCCTGGTACCTTTTTCATAGGCTTTTTTGAGTTTGGGCAAGGACACAGGGGCCCCATGATCCCCTATTGCCCGGGGACCCCATGAGTTGTCAGTCCTCCCCTTGCTTTCACTGCAGCACAACTGACTGGGTCCTTGTGCTGCTTCTCTCTCTTTCTCCCAGGCTCACTTTTGCTGCATGAGCTTAAAGAGGCTGACAGATCAAATGTAGACACTAACACTGTTTTAAAAAATACATCTATGGATGTACTAAATAGAGAGCCTATACGTGCCTCTTATTTCTGCCTGGAATTTAGTTGTAACATCTAAAGTAAGATATCAACTAGTCAGGTAGTACATTGTGCTTCCAAGAGACAGCAGACCTTAAATGTTACTAAACCCAGGACCCTGCATTCACTCTATGCAATTATTTTAGTAAATATAAACTGATAAATAACTCATCAGCAGTTAGAGCAGTCTTGTGAATTCAGCAGAGCACATGTTAAAGCTTGTAGGAGGAGTTTTCTTTCTGCTCTAGGAGGATGTGAAACCCCTGACCTCTGTCTGGATAGTGCTGATTGGCCCTGTGCTGATCACATGCACTCTCCCAAGAAAAAAATAAATCTCTCTAGCAATACACACCAAACTGAGCATGTGTATGTGACTATGGATTCAGGTGTCCTGTTATCAAGCAGTGGTAAATGACTGCTGCTCAGTTATCTGACATTCTCAGAGGAGAGAGTTCTCCTCTGAATGCCTTTTTATGAAGCTGTGTAGATCAGTTCTCCGAACAAAGAGGGAAGCGATCTACAAATGCTTTGAATGCTGGAAAACGGCTGCTGTTACTATAATCTTGCGATATTACAGTAAGAGATCAGTCAAACACCGTTTACTAAGAACCGGTAAATTATTGCTGATTACAGCCAGTGAGTGTGACTGCTATTGATAGCATCTTTTTAAGATTGAGTTGCTGGTCCAGCAAATACTAATTTGGAGAATGTAGTCTTCTGTTTTCATAAAATATTGTATATATTTAAAGGAAGAGGCAGCAGCAACTGCTACAATCTACAGTAATTTTTCTTACAGATCGGGTATATGTCTGCCTGGACACTTATTTTTCAGCATCAGCCCTGAACAACTGGCATTATTATTATTTTTTGTAGATCAGTGTTTAACAACTATAGTATTGCGCTATAGTCAAAAGACGGCTGCATTGTGGTTCCTTTCTTTTGGGAGGGCATCTATAGACTCCTCCCAGAACGCACCCCCTGGGGGATGCCTCGGGCGTGCTCTGTGACCGCTGTGTCCTTTGGGAACAGCTTATCACAGATCACCATAAAGAGCCAAACACAGCTAAACAGTTTACCATGTGATCAGCTGTGTCAATCACAGCTGATCACATGTAAACAGACTTTCCGGTTTTCCGCAGTCTTTTCCTCACTTGCTTTGTCTGAGTCTCCAGGTGTGATTCCTACTAGGCTACATTTGCATCAGTATTTTGCCTCAATACAGATAATCTCTGATTGTGTGAACTTCCACGAATAGCTGAGGCTACCAGCAACCTGTCATTAAAGTGTGTGGGCTTGGCAGCCACAGCTAGATGCTCACCGGTGTCAAAAATGGTAGCAGCAATTAGCAGATTCCTACTGCTTCCATTTGCAATGCATGTGAAAAAAATCCGCTTTTTGTCTGTCACCCACTGTGCTTGAGGCCCCTCTGAAATGATGTACAGGCTAGTATCTCATTCTTGACACGCAGTAGTCCATGAATACGATTGCTTAGCATTTACAGTCTACAGCCTTGTTGTCCGTGCCTGTGTTTGCTTGACCAGGGCAAGGCCATAGCCTTATGAGGAAAATAATTAACTACAAAATACAGTAAAAAAAAATTTAATTTTATAAAAAAGTAAATTTGTGAATAAAGTTTAAAAAATACATTAAAAATAGCGATGGTGGATGGGAAATCCCTAATCTGGGATATGCCCAGGCCATTACCTAGAGAAAGGGGGCTGTGTTTGCCAGTTGGTATGAAAGCAGCTGATTTGCAGTACATATACACACATACTAAAAACCTTAATCTTATATGTGAAACATGGTGGTGACAGTATCCTGCCTTGGGTTTGCAAGGTTGGTTTGCTATTATTGATGGAACTATGAATTCTGAATTGGCCAAGCAAATTCTGCAGGAAAATGTCAGGGTATCTGTGTGTGAAGCTTAGGAGATAGTGGGTAATGACTATTACCCTGAACACATAATCTACCAAAGAATAGTTAATGCAGAATAAAGATAATGTTGTGGAATGGCCATATCAAAGTTCTGACCTTACTTCTATAGAAATTTTGTGGCAGGAGCTGATGCGAGCAGTTGATGCTTGCATGCCCAACACCATTCTTAAGTTCATATTGTTCTGTGAGGAGGAATGGACTAAAACTCCTCCAACTCGATGTGCAGGACTGATTAGCAGTTACCAAAATATTTAATTGCAATTATTTCTGCCCAGGGGAGGCACACCAGTTACTGGACATAAAGGTTCACATTCTTTTGCCACACAAATATGCAAGCCGCAAGAGCCATTGGTTACTAGGATGCAAGTGGCAGCACAGCAGCCTTAGCCAAGGATGAGGAGAACAGGTCCTTGTCTCTATCAACATAAAGATAATATGCTTTGATAGAGGGTACCCCTGGCAAGGTACCTTCCCCATGCTGAGAATATGTGGCTTGGTATGGTTCAGTAGGGGAGACATGTGCTCGCTACACTTCTTTTTTCTTAGGGTGCCAGGCTGAATGCTTGAATAAAAATCTGGTATAAATGCTTATTTGCATGGAGTTCCCCATTAAAATCCATACCAGTCCCCCAAGAAGGTGCATTTTGGGGATGAATCTCATTTTTTTTTTTTTGCATGGGATCCCCGATACAATATTTCCAGATCCTTAAAAGTAAGGGTCTTGTAGAAGAATCCTCAAAAATTTTTTTTACAACCAGATTGAAGTGGCTGGGAATGTCAATTAGCTGGAAATGTTATTTTTTTCAATTTCTTTAGAAATGTTACTTTTTCCTTAGTGCTTCATACAGGTACTCCACTTCACTTGCAAGTTTAAAATATCCTCAAGTATGTTGTTTAAAGGAATTGTGTGTTCTTAATGTTTAATAATGATTATCTGCTCCTTTCAGAACAATATTTATTATTATTATTATTAATAATAATATAATTTTTTTGTTTGCATTGGTACAATGTCCCTCATGGCAGTACCCAGCTACCCATGTCTGTTCCCCGAACATCCAGTGAACCGGACTTTGCTTGGTTCACTCATTACTAGTGCTGGGCTCGATGTTCGAGTCAAACATAAATTTGACTCAAACATTGGCCATTCGTGTGTTCGGCAAACACACGAACAGTAAGGGCAGTTGTGTGTTTGCCGAACATACAAACGGTAAGGGTGTTCAGTGGGCTTTTCGCCAGTAGAATGCCTCACAATGCACTCAGCTCTCACAGTGCATTGTGAGAGACATGATTGGCCAAAGCAATGCACCTGACCACAGTGACGGTGACTTTGGCCAATAATGGCTCACGGCCCATTGCCCCACATTATATAAGGCTGCTTACACTGCAGCTTTATGCAGTGTGTTGCTGGACACTGCCGAAGACAGATGGGAGAATACTCTCTTCGAAAAAAAAAAAAACATTAAAAAAAAACAACGTGGGTCCTCTCCCCAATCCCTACCAGGCCCTTTAGGTCTGATAGGAAGGTTAGGAGGGACCCCACAGTAAAAATGTTTTTTAAAAAAAGTGTGTGGGGTTCCCCCTAAAATCCATGCCAGACCCTTGTAGTCTGGTAGTACTTTTAAGGGGAACCCCACCCCCCAAATATGGGGAAAAAAACATGGGATGCCCCCTAAATTCCTATCAGACCCTTGATCTGACCATAGACCTGGCAAGGCAGGCAAAGGGCGGGACGATCGAGCATCCCCCTTGCGGCTTACCAGGCCACCTATACCCTGATGCTACCCCCCCCCTTATGAAAGGTTAAAGGGTTGAATTTAGAAAAAAAAAGACACCAGATTTTTAAAAAATTTCTTTAAAATTTCTTCTAAAACAAAACAATAGTTTTTGACAAGTCCGTTAATTAAAAAAAAATGGTTCCATTGATGTAAACAATTGGGCAGGGTTAGCGGTGATGTTGGCAGTGATGTCACCGCTAGCCACGCCTATTTGTAGACATCTGACAGACAAATGTCAGACCCGTCATATAGTGGTGAGTGCTCAGCGGGTGTGGATGGGTCAGTGGGTGTCAGTTTTTTTTTTAATTTACACAAGTCAGCCTCATCATTACAACGCTGGACACCATGATTCACAATGGATTACAATGATGGAACCTATTTTTGGCTTTTTTTTTCTGATAAAGGACTTGTCAAAAACTGTTGTTTTGTTTTTTGTTCAATTAAAGGAATTTTTCAAAACACTGGTCTCTTTATTTTTTACTGAATTTAACCATTTAGCGAATGGGTAGGGGTACAAGTACCCCTTACTCATTTACAAGGGGGATGAGTAGTATCAGGGTGTCCCCTTATTTAAAAGTGCTAATGACCCCCCCGCCCACAGACCCCCACAACCACTGGACCAGATTGTGGGGAAGAGGTCCTTGTCCCCATTGGCCTGGTAAGCCACAGGCCTGTGTTTGGATTAAGAGTCTGATAGGAATTTAGGGGGGCCCCACGCTTCACCCCCATTTTTTGGGGGGTGGGGTTCCCCTTAAACGTCATGCCAGGCCTAGAGGTCAGAGGTCAGAGGAGAATGGCTAGACTGGTTTGAGATGATAGAAAGGAAACAGTAACTCAAGCAGCCACTCGTTAGAACCAAGGTATGCAGAATAACATCTCTGAATGCACAACACGTTGAACCTTGAAGTAGATGGGCTACAGCAGCAGAAGACCACACCAGGTGCCACTCCTGTTAGCTAAGAACAGGAAAGAAAAGCTACAATTCACACAGGCTCACCAAAATTGGACAATAGAAGGTTGGAAAAATGTTGCCTGGTCTGATGAGTCTCAATTTCAGCTGCGACATTCAGATGGTAGGGTCAGAATTTGGCATAAACAACATGAAAGCATGGATGCATCCTGCCTTGTATCAATGGTCAGGCTAGCTGCACACTTTGGGCCCCTTAGTACTAATTGAGCATTATTTAAATGCCATCATTTAAAATGACTACAGTGTACCCATCTTCTGATGGCTTCTTCCAGCAGGATAATGCACCATGTCACAAAGCTCAAATCATCTCAAACTGGATTCTTGAACATGACAATGAGTTCACTGTACTCCAATGACCTCCACAGTCCGCAGATCTCAATCCAATAGACCACCTTTGGGATGTGGAGGAACAGGATGTGCAGCCAACAAATCTGCAGCAACTGTTTGATGCTATCATGTCAATATGGACCAAAATCTCTGTGGAATGTTTCCAACACCTTGTTGAATCTATGCCACGAAGAATTAAGGCAGTTCTAAAGGGGGTCCAACCCAATATTAGCACGGTGTCCCCAATAAAGAGGCCAGTGAGTGTACATTATATCCTATTTTTGACCTGGGTCAAATGTCCACTGGAGATCTATTTTAGGTATTTAATTAGCCAAATGGAAAGCATGCCATGGTAAATAACTTGCAACAGGGTAGTTCACAGTTTTTTTCTGATCTGACTTTCGATGCTGCTTACTCATATTCTCTTGGCCTCTTTTTCTCTCTCACGCACTTGTTTCTCCCACCCTCCTTTTTTACATTTTCAGTATATATAAATTGTCTTTTTTATGCCTTTCAATCTCTATACAAGACAACAGCAGCAGGTCTTTGCGAACGCAACATGATCAATTGATTTTTGGAGCAGCTATGGAACTATTTTTAACACTGCCCTTTTTTGTTGCTCAGTTCTAGCACGTTTATTAGACCTAAAGTGTTGGAATGCCAATTTATTGTACAGTGCTGAGAAGATGATGTACCAGCAAGAAACAAACATTTAAAAAAAATAATTTATTTTATTTACAGCCACAGATACCCTTCAAAGAGAATTTCTGCCCTATAAAGACAACAGTTCATCGTGTACTTTTGGAGAATGCTGGCTGCCCTGCTTTCCCCCTCTTCCTCTGAGGAATGGTCAGATTCTGATCACTTCCTTAGAGGAAGAGGAGAGATCCAGACCAGCCAGTCCACAGCAGAAAGCTGAAAACGGAACTTACGGAGTACTTGGAAGAAAACCCTGCTAGTGAGCTGAAGGTGTAGGAAAAGTCAGATACCACCACCCTCTTTTCAAGTGCAGCCCAAGGAAGAAAAAGATGAGAATGAAGAGGTTATAATAGGCCAGCCAAGCCCAACACAATAGCAACCTGACACAATTACTTAGAGCAGAAGTATAATTGGGTTAGTAAGTGCAAGGGCATCCTCAAGTTAGCTGACACAATAACAAAACTCTGACTCATGCCCTTCACATAATCGTTCTTCCATTATTACTCATAGGTTAAACATCATGAAGGCTAACTTGAATGATTAAGACATTTTATGCAATGGGTTTACTTAATGAAGGAATAGAGACTTCACTTATTACATTGAATGTTCATTTACCTTAGTAAATATGGCAAAATTATTTTCACTTTGAATACCCAATCATTGCAAGGGAAATAAATTAACAGTATATTTGCTTGCACATTATCAGATGATCACAACCTCATCTTAGTTAGTAAATTCACTGACGTTTGCTAAGTGACTAGCTTCTAGTGAATCAATCATATTGCATCCGTTACATTTGTCAAAAATCCACATAAACAAGATTTCCTAAGGACAATAAACAGCATACTTTTATCATAGATGAGGATGTATGTATGGTTTAGTTATGTGGAATGTGCAATTGGCCCTCAAAATTTCATTTGTGGCTAATTCCAGTTGGAGTCCTGTATGCTGTTTTGACTTTGGAGATAGGTCTAAATATTACTTTTTACAAATTGTCGTATTAACCATAGGAATATTTCTTTAGTGTTCAGACCGCACAAGATGCTATTAGGTATATGTGAATGTAACAATCATAATTCTTACAACCAGTTCTTATTCTAACAGTCCTTGCAGAGAGATACAATGTCAAGTTCAGTTTTCTCCATTCCTAGCCTCTAACAAATGACACAAAGCCTGCAGGTGAGTATTTTAATTGCAAGCTGGTTGTAATTCAAAAATGTCTTAACTATCTGAAGTGATTGAGAATCCTTAGGGGTTGGTTTACTAGATAATAAGTGCCTGCTCACTTGATTAACTAAGGCAACATGCAGACTAGCGTTTTTAATCTCCAATAAACTATTATCAGCCTATCTTTTTCTGTTTTTAAAAGCAAAATTTCATTTATTTCAGGTACTTATATGGTGCTGTCAAATTTTTCAGTGCTTTACATATATATTGTACATTCACTGATGTCCCTAAACCTCAAGTGGCATACAATCTAAGGGTTCTAACTTCATACACATACTAGGGCCAGTTTAGACAGGATCTAAGTAACCAACCAGCATGTCTTTAGAGTGTGAGAGTACCCAGAGAAAGCCCCCACAGGCACAGGGAGAACATGGAAACTCTAGGCAGGTGGTACTGTGGTTGGGATTTGAACCAGTGACCCTAGTACTGCCAGGCAGAAGTGCTAACCATTTAACCACTGTGCTGAATCATGTTATCCTATGTGTCCATGCACACTACTTTAGGCTATTAGCATTTTTTGAGCTTCAGCATCTAGGAGCAGAAAATTTTTTTTTTGTAGAGTTTTTTTTGGAGTGTTTTTCCAGCAGAAAAAAATGGTAAATGCCACTAAAATGCTATTTTTTTCCCCTACATGTACTGTAAAAAGGCTACTAAAATGGTAACGCTCCTAAACGCTTCTGAATGCTACTAAAATGCTACTAAAAATGCTATTGGCAGCGTGGTTTTTTATTTTAACATTTTTCCCAGCGTTTTTTGAGCTTAAACAAAAGCTAGTGTGCATGGTGTGCATGGAGCCTCAATGATCACTTAGCTTAGTTAAAAAATAAATATGGGTCCACTCCAGTCTTTAAATTATGTGCAAGCAAATATTTGTATTTGATCATGAGTAATTATTCCAGGTGACCATTGGTTCACCTTGTTTACAAAGCTAAACTGACCAAACTACTTATTTTCAGCAGTCCTCACGGTTATTTCTAAAGCAGCGTTTTCAATATTTACAGACACTTAAACATAGTGCTTGGTACCTAATTAACTGGTACAAATCAAATGTAGTTCCTATATTTACACAAGTCTTTATGTGGTAACTACAACTATGTATGAATTCTGCAAGTATTTGTTAGAAAATAATATCATAAGTATTAGTCAGGATGAATTTATTCAAAAACAATGTTTTCAAACAAATATGGTTTCTTTTAAAAAAGAAAACAAGCATTAAATTGGTCATGAGTGCTAGTGAATACAGAGTATTTAGACTTTATTTTGAACCGACTCTATTCATTGCAAACACCTAATGTGTCAATTTATTTGTTTTATACATGTATAGGAAACAGGCTTTTGGGACTGTTGCTACCCATTTTTAATTACCGTATTTTTCGCCATATAAGACGCTCCGGAATATAAGACGCACCCACTTTTTAAAGGAGGAAAATCTAGAAAAAAAAGATTCTGAACCCAATACATATATTAATTCATCCCCCATAGTAATTCATCCCCCATATAGTAATTCATCCCCCATAGTAATTCATCCCCCATAGTAATTCATCCCCCTATAGTAATTCATCCCCCGTATAGTAATTCATCCACCATATAGTAATTCATCCCCCATAGTAATTAATTCCCCATATAGTAATTCATCCCCCATATAGTAATTCATCCCCCATAGTAATTCATCCCCCATATAGTAATTCATCCCCCATATAGTAATTCATCCCCCATAGTAATTCATCCCCCGTATAGTAATTCATCCCCCATAGTAATTCATCCCCCATAGTAATTCATCCCCCATATAGTAATTCATCCCCCATATAGTAATTCATCCCCCCTATAGTAATTCATTCCCCATATTGTGTCAATTCACTTACCTTTGCTCCGAGTTCCTCTCGCCGTGTTCCCGCGCCGTTCCGGTCTTCAGGGCTGATCTACGAGCAGAGGGGGTGATGACGTCAGCGCGCACCGCCTGGTGTACTAAGATGATAGGCCAAAGCCGCGGCCTTTCCTACGGCCGTGGCCGCGCCTGACGGATTCTCTCTCTATTCGTCGTATAAGACACACCAACTTTCCCCCCCCAGTTTTGGGAAAGAAAAAGTGCGTCTTATACGGCGAAAAATACGGTATCTCTTTAAATAATTTCATTAATATATTAATCTCTTTGTTTTTAAATGATATAGAATTTGACATTAAGAATACATACAGTATTCCTAAAAATTAAACACTGCATGTTATGAAATATGTAAACAGCATGTGATACACATCTTAGCATTGCAAAGCATAATTCAGGGAAAATCTCTTGGTTTAGGCATGTATGTTGAAATATTTATAAGGAATTTCCGCTATTAGTGTCTTTCAAGTGCATTTTTTTTTTGACAGTGAAATAAACAAAACTTTGCTTCATTCAGCTATTCATATATCTTACCAAATTAGCCAGAATTATGTTTTACTTAAGACACTTACTTAACACTTAGACACTTACTTAACACTAGTGTACAGGGGCGGACTGACCATTTGGAAACTCGAGCACTGCCCGAGGGCCGGGGTCAGTAGGGGGACCCATGAGATGCCCCTGGTACCTTTTTCATATGCTTTTTTGAGTTTGGGCAAGGACACAGGGGCCCCATGATCCCCTATTGCCTGGGGGCCCCATGAGTTTTCAGTCCGCCCCTGCTAGTGTATTTAAATTTCTGTAGAATCATGTCCTATTGTTCCATTGTATATCATATTTCCTATCCTTTCCCAATTTGTGTTATGCTTACACATCTTAATAGATAAGTACTATGTCATAGGATCAGGGGTGTCCATAATACCTCCTATGAATTCATAAAGTACTTCTTGGCACCAGATATTATTAGAGAGAAGTGTCAATTTACTCACCGTGATCAGATGCAGACACTTAAGCTCCATTTCCTACACTCCCTGAGTTCATGAAAATGCCCAGAGAGCATACATGACGTTTGGGCAGCAAGGCTGGAACCTAATAACACTCTATTCAACATTCTATGTTGTGCCCATCAGAGTGCCCCTTAACATTCAATGTGCCCTGTAAGACTACACCATACCTTGAGGGCAGACAGGAACTAGTGCCGGGAGCCTTGCTGGATGCTTGAGTACAGGCAGGGAGCGGGAGCTGGAGACACAGTGAGCTGAAAGGGTCAGGGCGCACACATGATGTCATGTTGCCATGATGACCGCCCTGCTCAGCGGCGGATCTGTTATTGAGGCCTGGTGGTCCGGGCGGTTGGGGCCTTTCGCAGTCCACCATTTCGTGACCACTACTCTAGATGTTTGCTTGTGTTACCATTGCTACCCTGGGCTTCACTGTGAGAAGTGCTGTTTAAATCACAAGTAGCTGTGTTCTGAACTGTTTTACTTAAGTAATGATGCTCTGTAGTTAGAGGTTTATAGAGACTCTGCTATGTTACCCTGGTTGAGTCACAGAGAGATTGCTGTGAAGAGTCCATGGTTGTGCAGATTTCATTAGTGTACACATGCAGTGTATGCATATTTTCTTTTTCTATCCTAAATCTATTTTGCATTATAGATTTCAACTTTGCACCTGTTTAGTAAACTGCAATTTATCTCCTGGCTGATTATTCTGCCAAATACCTATTCCTATTTAATACAAGCTGTCCCCCTAAAACACCCTGCTGCTGTTGAAATTTGGCATACGTTGGTGACATTGAATGGGTTAAAGTAATTTTGCATTTTTAATGTTGACCTTAAAGCATTAGTAAAATTGCTACTCCCTGCCAGATGGAGTTTTAATTTTCTTTCACTCTGGTACTTGTCTTCCAGGACAGCGCACAGCCCCCAAGCCATTCGTTTGACAATTCCTTGCCTATTAACCTACAAAATTACCATTACTGTTTTTTAACATTTAGCTACCACTGACTTCAATGAGAATTTGTTGCTTTAACACAGGGGTAGGCAACCTTTTGAGTACAGTGTGTCAAAAAATGTTTCAAAGAAATTGAGAGTGCCAGCAACAGTAAACTTCACACTTTCAATCATGAAAAGGAATCTTTAAATGGTTAATGCTGTAAATTACTTGAATAATAGCAAGAAATAAATGTATTGAGCTTTGCACTTTCACATTTCAGATCACCCCAAATACTGTATCATCACATCTCAGATCACCCTACTTCCAGCACCTTCAAAGCTCAGATTAGCTCCATTTCCTGCAACATCACACCACACATCAATCCAATACCTGCACCTTCACACCTCAGATCACCCCAATTCCTGCAAGATTTCAGATCTCAAATAAGCCCCAATGACTGCACCTCCACATCTCAAATCACACAAATCCCTGGAACTTTCACATCTCAGATCACCCCAAATTCTGCACCTTCACACCTCACATCACTCCAATTTCTGCACCTTCAAACCTCAGATCAGTCCCAATTCCTGCATCATCAGATTTCAGATCAACCCCAATTTCTCCACTTTCACACCTCAGATCACCCCAGTTTTTGAACCTTCAGATCTCAAATAAGCCCCAATGACTGCACCTTCATATCTCAGATCACACAAATCCTTGCACTTTCAAACCTCAGATCACCCCAGTTCCCGTACCTTCACCCTTTAGATCAGTTCCAATTTCTGCACCTTCACAGCTCAGATTAGCCCCAATTCCTGCAGCATCACACCTCAGATTCCTCCAGATCTTGCACTTTCACATCTCAGATCACCCCAAATCCTGCACTTTCACACTTCATGTGACTCCAATTGCTGCACCTACAAACCTCAGATCAGTCCCAATTCCTGCACCATCCAATTTCAGATCAACCCCGATTTCTCCACCTTAACAACTCAGATCACCCCAGTTTCTGAACCTTCAGATCTCAAGCCCCAATTACTGCACCTTCACACCTCAGATCACACAAATTCCTGCTCTTTCAAACCTCAGATCACACCAGCTCCTGCACCTTCACCCCAGTTCCAGTTTTTGCACCTTCACACCTCAGATTAGCCCCAATTCCGGCAACATCACACTTCAGATCCATCCAATTTTTGCACCTTTACATCTCAGATCACCCCAAATCCTGTACCTTCCCACCTCATGTCACTCCAATTCCTGCACCTTCACACTTCAGATCACCCCCACTTCCTGCACCTTCGCACCTCAGATCACCCTACTTCCTGTACCTTCACACCTCAGATCAGCCCCAGTTCCTGCACCTTCACAGCTCAGATCAGCCCTATGTCCTGCACCACCACACCTCAGTACACTCCAATTCCTACACCCTCACATCTCAGATCACCCCAGGTCTTGCACCATCACGCCTCAGATCATCCCCCTGCGCCTTCAGACTCCAGATCACCCCAATTTCTGCACGTTCACACTTCATATCAGCCTCAATTCCTGCACCTGTAAATTAGTAGTTTCTAATAGCTAACATGGTTCAGCAGTGCAGGGGTCATCAGAGCAGAGGATGGGGGCATCAGGGCAGAGGACTGGGGCAAGTGGGGTAGTGTACGGGGGTCAGGGAAGCAGATAACTGGGATTAGTGGGGAAGAGCTCTGGGTTCAGCAGGGCATAGGATGGGGTCAGAGGGGCAGAGTACAAGGGTCAGTGGGGCAGTGTACAGGGGTCAGTGGGGCAGTGTACAGGGGTCAGAAGTCTGGACGCAGCAGGGCAGTGGTGAGGTCAAAGGACATGGTCAGCAGGACAGTGTACAGGGATTAGTGGGGCAGAGGTCTAGGGTTAGCAGGGCAAACAATGGGGTCAGTGGGGCAAGGGTCAGTGGGACAAAGAACAGTCAGTGGGGCATTATACAGGGGTCAGAGTACAGAGGTCAATGGGGCAGAGAACAGGGGTCAGTGGGGCTATGGACAGAAGTCAGAGGGGCAGAGGACGGGATTAGAGGACAGAGGTCAGCAAGGATAGCGAAGGAGGAGAAGAGAGAGAAGAGAAGGAGTTGGGAGACAGAAACGGCAGTAAACAGAATCAAGGTGGCTCCCCACCTGTATCCCACTGGAGCGACCCTGCCGCCCACATCCTGGCACGGACTGCAGGGCCCAACCGGCAGACAAACCAAAATGAAATTGAGTCGGGGGAGCAAGACTCAACTCCACTAGGGCGCAACAGGGGAACACATATCTCGAAGAGTCGAAGAGGAGGAGAAATGGAGCCAAGCTGACCAAAGTGGCTTGCATCTTTTAAATGGACATATATTGGTGGTATGACTTCTACCAAGACTCTCCTTCACTGCTGATTCAACTCCTTCCTTCTCCTCCGATCAGCAAACATATAAAAAAATACAAGGGCAAACCAATAGCACTGTATCATTTAAAAACTGACATTTTATTAAAATATGCAATAGCCACTCACTTCATACAGGTGCTCCATTGCACCTAATATTGCACGCATAAGACAATATGTTAAAACGTAGCTGACACCCTCTGGCTGTACAAGTTGACACTGGACTCCTCTTGGTTAACTCTCTCCGGAGCCGGTCAGCTGACCACGAGCATCGTGATGTCACCAAGTCCCTTTCATCAGTTCAAAGATAGATTCTGTGACTTATCAAAGAGGATTTACTATTCACTATGAATGGGCTGCCAGCCCACTACAATAGATCCAATAGATATGATAAAAGGAAGATTTGTCATTTTGAAATGAAAGAATCATGTTGTGGAGATGGACAATATTAGTTTATAGCTATTATGCACAATGTTTATTATACATTTATTACCCACTTCGCACTGAGATTTTTTATGATATTATTTTGGTGGCATTATGTATCATTGAGAAAAGCGTGGCACGTTAATTGCATGTTTTATGTAAATTCTTCAAATTCCATGCTTCAGAGATGTCTTTAGGCTATATGCAGGGTTACAGAACAGTACTCTCTGGGACAGCATCATACTCTGGCATCATATCATTTTTATGTGTAATACATTTTTTAAATTGTGGCTTACAAAAAGCATCAGCTTCCCTATTTGATTTTTTGTAACTTAATAAAATATTTATTTTTAGGTAGCTTTTTCTTCGACACATTTTAAATTTAGCAGTAATTAGGATAGAATTGAGTGGCTGATGAAGAACATAGAACAGATCTATTGGAAGATTTACACTTCAAAATAAAATAAAGCTAACCCTCTCAACTTTATAACAATTGCTAAATTGTGGCAAAATGTATTCTCTACAAAGATTAATCAAATGTCAACACAGTGCAAAAACACCTCACAAACAACAACCTTGACATTACAGAGATGAGGAGATTGTTATGATGAATTAAAAAAAACTGACAGAGCCATATTTTAAAGCTATATATATAGCACAATGGCTTGTAAGTATGTAAACAGCTCAACTGAGAAACAATATAAGGGGGAGTGTTGAGGCAGGTTTTGAAAAAGAAAATACAGCAAATTATGTGGGAAACACAATGAAGAAATGTTACAAAGACATACTGCACATTGTGTAAGCCTTTTAAGTAAGCTATATTTGAAGAGGGAAAGATGAGCCATTTTTGATGGCTCTTTTTATCCAGAAAAAAAAATTATAGTGGATTATGTTAGGAGACACAAGGCAGAAGTATTACATGTGGAGGGCCAACCAAAGCCATTTCGTGATCATTTTTTTGTGATTCACTACATTGGTGTGTGGTCCTTGGAAACATTTGAGGCTGTATGGTCAGTCTTGACGGGTGACCCAGCACCCAGCTGCAGTGCTTGAACTGGTCAGTACATCTGACAGGAGCATTTGAGCCGTGCTGCGTTTTATCTGGCCCACTTGGCAGTGAGCTGCAGGAACATCACTGCCAATTGACTCTTCGTGCCTGTTGTCCCCTCTCTCTGCTATGTGCACTCTCTTCTTCACCTTTTAAGCTATATAATTGCTGCGCATCCTCCTCCAGCAAGTGACGGTGGTATATTTAAATAATTTAGTTGACTCCTCAGTACCAGTTTGGGGACTACAGCAGGAATGAATGTTAAAGAGTAGGAGGAAGGGAGCATATTTTCAATTGCTGATGATACAGTGCTAATCTGACTGAGAGAAGGAGGAGGAGGATGAAAGTTTGGTAATACATTTTACCACCTCCTCTGCATCCTCTGGATGTACAACATTCCCATTGCAAGAAAAGAAAAGAAGATATTCCATGCATCTCAAAGGTGCAGTTCAAACACCACTTTGCCTTGCACAATTTGCTTGCCTCCTGGCAAGCAAAGAACCTCTGCATCACCCTTTAACCTCTTGACACGGACGTCACACAAATATATACGGCCTCACGGAACTGGACTTTTTTCCGTGGGGCCGCATATTTTCATACCTGTGTGGCACGCTCCCAGCACAAAGTCCGATTGGGACCCGGGATTCCCGTTTCCGGGTCACATGATCGCTCTGATAGCCTCTGATTGGTTATCACAGTGATCAGGCACTGTACAGCCCGGCCCTCTTGTTTTTTTCTCTCTCTATGAATGTGGAAGAGAGATACATTGTATCTCTCTAACTCCTGGCATAGAGAGAAAAAAAAAATGTTTGCAATAAATAAATACATACATATTAAAAAATAAAGAAAAAATACCTAGATCAAGGTTTGATCTAGTTCAGTGCCAGGGTTATTGTTTGGGTCAGGGTCAAAGGTCAAAGTCAAAAGGTCAGGGTCAAAGGTCAGGATTTTAAAAAAAAATAGTGTCAATGTCAGTGTCAAAAAAGACAAAAGCAAAATGCGCACTATTGTTTCTGGGCTGTACTACAGGTACAAACAACAAATAACATACACATATATGGTATTGCTGCAATTGTCAAGACCTGGAGAATTTTTTTTGGGTTGTTCTTTGGTGGTAGGTTATGGTAGTAACAAGAAACACACAGCTAAATAAAAAAAAATATTTTTTTTTTTACTATTTTAGGCCAGTTTTCCTTTGATAATAAAAAAATATCAGGAGATATCCATTACCATTTACCACCAAATGAAAGCCCAATTAGTCCTGAAAAAAAAGTGGTATAATTCACCTGGATGTAAAAGTAGTTGTGATGATATGTACGGTTTTACTAACACATGTCAACATTTCAAAATTGTGCTTAGGCATTTAGATTTGTTTTATCCTTAGGCGTGAAGGGGTTAAACCTGCCAGGGATGATAATAATTGGTGAGTGTAGCATCTAAACCACCACAGAAGTTGTTATTGACAGAGAGCAAAAGGTAGTCCTTATCTATGGTTTTAATAAACTCTGAAGGTATAAAGGTACTGCACTGTTGTGAGCCTTTCCTATTCGCAAGTGATGGTCGGAAGGTGAATGTTTTACAAGATCTTTCTTTTTGGAGAGAACCATGAGATGTGTGGAGGAGTCAATAACCATTTCAGTTCTGCATGCTGATCATCATAGATGTGAGGCACTGAGTTCTGGTGAGTCATTGAATTCACATTGAGGGAGTGGTGGTCACGAGCACTGCATGAAGAAGGAAATTATTTTAATATATGTGGACGCTGTTTTTGATTCATAATATGCACTGTTGTGGAATATTTTTGGGGGACTTTCATTTACTTCTACTTTTTACTTTCTTACAAAAGGCTGTTAATTGGGTATAGTTTGATTGAATTGTATATGTACTCATATTGTATTTATATTGGAGGTATGAGGATTTGCAGCACCACCTAATGTCTGTCTATTTGATATTTTTATCAGACACAGATTTGATTGAGTGGTACACAATACAATGCAATTCACAGCAATGAATCATGAACAGCTTATACAGGCAGGGGATTACATGCCACTCTCTGCACCCACCACACTACAATTCACTGTAACGTAGCAGTGGGAATATACAGCACTGAATATAGCACTATATAGCTTTGTAAATAGTACATTAGCATTGTACAGGAGCACTAACAACTAGCTGCCCTTCACTACTCCAACTCCAACACACTGACAAAAGACTGATAGGAGAGCTTACTTTCATATTTTTCTTTCTGACCACAGTTCATGGGTCCAACAAAGCATCACAAGGGTTTATTTTTTAGTGCTTAGGTGATCAATGCAATTGCGAAATTCACTGCAAATGCCCTGTGGTGATCCCAAACCTCCTCCCTAGCAACTAGTAGAGAAAAAAAGCTTGGCTTTCATTAAAGAAAGATTGCGTTTGAAACATGATTTAACTTTAGCAAAGGCTATTACAATCTCAAGCCAAAGTGAAAGTAATATTCAATCAAATAGCAAACATTTATTATATTACAGCTTACCAATTCTTAGATGTAACTGCTGCATTCATTTTTATTTTTTAGACTTTCTTTCCTTTATTTTCATCTGGTGATCTGGCCAGTAAGTCTGTTGTATTTTAACAGAACAAGCTCTGTTCTGTAGCAGTAGCAGTTAGAGGGTTGAGAAAACCAATTCACCACTGACCGGGGTGCTTACAATGAGCAGCTTTTATTTATATACAACCTTTACCTGAAAAGAAAAAAATCTGTTGCTGTAACTGTAGCATGAAGTGGAGTTTGGCTTCTATTTGTTAGTGCATCTAATCTGCTAGTACATCTAACATCATCTAACATTCCCTTCCCCCCAGACTGACAATGCTGCTGTCCAAATGTGCTCCTGTGTTTGAGAAGCTTCTGGATCATAAGTGTGGAGTTATGCAAATGGTAGCATAAATATTGATACAGCCCTAGCCTATCCCAGAGAGGCAGGTTCTGGTAGCATGCTGGGCAACTGTATATATTCAAAGAGCACACTAGGCTCTGGGTCTTTTCCTGTATAGGATTGGTCCAGCCTGAAGGGGGCATGTTGCCCTCCCAGGCAATGCTGCTGCATCTGCTGTCATAGGCCTCAGCTGGGTGACCTGAGGGCCTGAATGCTGGGGTTCTGCTAAAGTTGACTGAGCGGTCATCTACTGAAGATGTGGTCGGGTATCACTGAGGAAGGGAACCATATGTTCTTGGGCCTTGTATGTATAGACAACCTTAAAGGATCTAAGAGACTTTGTGCTGATTTTAACCCCCTCTGGTGTTAAGGTGTCAGCTGCAAGTCTAGCAAAAAGGGGACTCCAACTGGTATTCTGAAGTGCTCTCTCCATCCTCCTTTTTAAAGGGACATTGCTCTTGGGGCTCTAGGAAAAAAGGAGTTACTACTTCCACTTCTACTACCCTAAAGCTGAATTCCACTGTCTGCTACAAGCACAGACTTTGTCATAGCTTGAAGAATACCTAAATCCTCCATTTGTACATAGTTCTTGTTTTTGGAGCATCCCACTTTATTTCCTCAACCCTATCCAAGTTCTCCAAAAAACAACAAAAACAACTCCTCTAGACTGGTTGTTGAAGAAAACGTGCAAATTAGCCTATGTGCCTGAGTGGGGGAAAGCATTTGGGGAAGACCTGGGCAATATTCCTGCGGCTCCTACAGAACTAGTGCTGCATACAGGGAATTTAGGTGCAATCAGATGTGAAACTTATATGTGAGAAATTGAGACACCTTCCCTCCTCTGGAAGAAAGGCTGTTTCCCAAGAACTTGAAGCAGATAAAAATCTCTCAATCAACATTACCTACTTTTATTTTTTTATGATAATAGCCTAGTAAATAGATAGGAAAGTATATTTTTTTGTTACATTCTTCAGTTGCTTTCTGGTTTCTGACCTAGACTAAAATTATGTCATACATCGCAGGAGTCTTTGTGGGTATTTTTTTCTTTCATATGGACTAGCTTCATCTTGGCTTTCTCAGTTAAGCACACCCTCCTGTCTGCATGCCTGAGCTAAGGGCAGATGGACTCCAGTAAATGCTTCATTAAACATCTTCTGCCCTTACTCTAGATCAGCCTTTCTCAACCTTTTCAACACAGAGGAACCCCTGAAATAACTTTCTAGTCTGAGGGAACCCCTGCAAAAAATTACTATGTCTAAAATAATAGTCTGATACAATAGTGTGATGGTCAGTGGGAAGAATGCTCCTTACACTTGTGTCATTGGGAAGAATTACCCCCTTACAGATACCTAAAAAGATCATTGGTATCGTAGAAATATATCTGAGAGTCAGAAATTTCTCATTGCTCAAGGAAGCCCTTGCAACCTCTGGAGGAACCCTGGTTGAGAAACCCTGCTCTAGATGGTCATGGCTAAAACTGCTAGGGGGATGTTTTTTAAAGTGATTTCTCAACAAAAAAAAGCATGCAAACGTGGTTGGATGGGTGGGCTTGCTGTGAATATTACAATGAATTAAATAGCATTTCATGTTTTTGGTGCTCAGATACAGTTGATTGCTGCTTTAAGAAATTACTAGAACAAGATGTGATTACCAGAACAACCAGTTGAAGCTATTCACCAGTTCTCTCTGCTTTAGATCTTATATACTCTTATATAGTTCCTATTTCATGGTAATACAAATGTATTGCATTACGTATCATGACTAATTCTGCTGTCACACACACTGCTCCACTTCAGTCAGTGCCATTTCCTGATTCTGCTTGGGAGAAACTTACTATTGATATTGTAAGTTTTTTTTTTTCAGAAGTACATCTGAACTGCTGATTTGCTTTACCATTAATAGATTATTACAGTAAATGGTTTGAAATTACAAGTATAACATCTATTGTAATTATATTTATCTCCAGAGTCTTCAGCAGGGAAAGTAACCCAAAGGAACTAATGTCTGACAGAGGATGACAATTTGTTTAATCTAAATTTGAATCTTTTTTGAAAGAGAAATATTT
Source organism: Staurois parvus (assembly GCF_062004578.1). NCBI lineage: Eukaryota > Metazoa > Chordata > Amphibia > Anura > Ranidae > Staurois > Staurois parvus. The sequence goes on from NW_028318191.1 coordinate 3,029,453, forward strand.
TGCATTGGAAATTCTTAGTTTATTACCCAAAGCAAACAGAGAGATTGAAAGTTTCAACAGAAGCTTTACAGAAGCTCCTCAGACTGCAGATTGCACAGGGAAATCTTGAAAAAAAATTAACTACCTTGTCTTTACAGGGCTCCAGAGCACCTAGATATGCAACTACACAAGCATCACCATAGAAGTAGACAAACAACCTGGATTTCTAGTTAGAATTAAGGAACCTAGGTTATTTAAACACAGATAATCCAAATTTCTCTTTGTTTCCTTAGAGGACACAGCTTGTAGATAATCACTGTTTTTTTCACCTGCAGAAGTTGGACAGTAGGTGCACTAAAAAACAAAAAAATGTCCAGTGGTGACCTCTGCTGGTGGCCAAAACCCCCTCCACAGCTGTGGGCATTCAATTATTAACCTAGCATCTAGGAATCAGGCCATCAAATTTGGCTCCTGGAAATCCTAAGATCCTTTAGTTTCCTCAAGCAAGCCACTGGTTGGGTGATAGGCTGGTTAATATAGGTCTTTGTAGTACTTTGTTGCAGCCATCAAGCACATGCAGTTCCTTGCTTTGTGTGGGCATGACTGCAATGGCCCAGTTTTCCAACAAGCAGCCTGTGGGCTCTTCATTCTAGAGGAGCACACATGACCAGCCAAACTGCTGGTTTGTCACAGTGACTCCCTTACAGGCCTGCAGTATCTTGGCTCTGACCTCTGGTGGTCTGCAGTATCATGGTGAATGTCTGTGTCTCCTGGTAAGTGCATTTCTGAAGCTGCAGTGAGTAGATTCTGTCCATCTCTACCCTTTATGTCTCATCCCCTCCCCATTCTTTCTCTGTGTTGTGTTAAGGAGTAAATGTGCAGATTTATAGGGGCTCCAGGGTTTCCCTTATTGTGAGGTTACTGGCTGGGGTTGTATTGCTATGTTTTTGGGACAAATACCCCTTTATGACACAGTATTTTGGCAGGCAGTGTGGCCATCAGTGTGCTTTTAGGGAGCTTAAGAAATGCATAACTGACAAGGGGTTCATGGCTGAATTTCAGCATTTTCTCTGTGTGTCTGGTACCTGCAGGAACTGCCATGGCCATCTTTGTGAAAGGGAATTGCCCTGGGCTTACCAGAAAACGCTGTCCTACAGTACAGGCTCCCAGTTTTAAATCCATGTGGCTTACACTTCTCTGTGTGAGGTCAGCACGCCAGGCTTTCTGCAAACTACTTTGTTCCCAGACATCACAAAGAAAGCTGCAAGCAACATTACCTCCAACGTTTCCCTGCCCACCCAGAGCAATCCACAGCCATGGATGTCCATCCGGGTAAGAAACCTCTATTTCCACCTCAGTGCTGTCGGATGATTCTGAGGAGAAGTCATCTCAGGCAGCAGAGCAGCCTCAGCAGGAAATGAGGAGTTAGATTCAGGGTCTGCATCCTTGGGGAGCAATGATGAACAACCTGCATTAACCTTGTTCTAAGAGAAAACATTGTTTTTTTTCATCACTTATCTTGGATACTTTGTCAAGGACTGGAAGCTACCATTCATAGCCATTTAGTTTGCCAAGATATTATTTTTTGGTGCGTTATTCCTTTAAGGAGAAACATATTAAAAAGAGTGTGTCTCTGCTTGTGGTAAATCCTCCAGTCTCTCATTTAAGCAAATCTATGGTTATTCCAGTGGGGGTTGCCCCTTCCTTTAAAGAAACTACCGATAGGAATGCAGAAGTGACAGTAGATCCATGTACATGGTCTAAGGCTCATTAGTGCGTCCAGACACAAACCCTGACAGAGTGGGCAAGAAAGCTGCCAGATAAGACACTGGCTTTGTAAAGCTGTTGATTGCAGCAAGGAGTCATGGGTCTCTGATGTAAAATACCTATTTAATTGGTTGCAACTGCATTCCTGGGCTTTTTCTACAATATGAAGGGTATTGATATCATAATAAAGGTTGTCACTGACAAATAGGTGGGTAGTCAAGGAACCCAATGAACAAACAGTAAGTAATAATTAGCACACACAACTGAGATTTATACCAGATCAATGAAGTGATTTTTATTTTTTTAAGCTATCAAATAAGTATGTATACATTATTAAACTGGAAAACATATTTAGGAGAAAATAGCCAGAAATAGTTCATGGACAGCACATAAGCAGCTTTATTATTCCACAATTTCAAAGGGATGGAAAAAGCTTTATCAAGCAAAAAGGTGTATATTGTTTCAGGGATAATAGCCAGCAATATTGTAACACTATGAGTGCATTTGTAAACAAAATGTCATACCTGTTCATCCATACAAACTGCATGTAAATACGCTCTGGGAGAATGGGGCAAAATTGAACATTCTCTGGCTATACTCTCTGCAAACTGAATGTGCAAATAAGGAAAATACTGCATTATGTACACTAGATATCAGAGGAGAACATACTTATGTTCCACATAGTGGAAATGACTAACCAGAGACTGCAATGTAGATGCAGTAGTGACTTCGGATGCAGCTGAGGTGCAGAGGAGATGGCAGGAACAACAGAGACTATGGGTGCAGCAGAGGAGCAGTGGAGAAAGTGGGTACAGCAGAGGATAACACTGAGACAAATACTACTTTTGGCTAAGGCTGAAAATCATGAGTTTTCTACTGGTTTCAACAGCTATGGGGTGAATACTTGACTCCTTGCTCAATTGGTGACAGAATGGGGGATCCAGTGCATCAACAAGCCATGTGATGTGGCTGTGACACTCCAGGTAAAACTTGTAAGCGCCTGTGATCGCACAACAGTAAGGAGACACTGGCACTGGATTGCGGAAGGTAAATTACATAAGTAACTTTGGTATACTGCAATTTCAGAGGGAGAAAATAGGCTTAATTAAGAACTCAAAATTAGAGCGTAGTATTTCACAAAAAAAAGTCACAAATATTTTACTGACTCCATGCACACTTTAATATGCTGCATTTTCTTAGTGAGAAACCAGCAAGGTTTATAGAGCATACTGTGCAGGTTACGGTCAGTGGTGCAACCTGGATACCTTTGGGGTCCACTCCTCACTTTGAAGAGTGAATTATATGCTTTATGCATGTTTTAATTTGTAGATATAGAACTTAGTTGCCCCTACTAGTTGCACATGCAGAACCTCTTCTTCCTCCTTTAGGCCTGCCACAATTTATGAATGCAGGGGATTGTCTAACTTTGTAAGCAGCTACAGCAATACAAGGATTAAAGGATAAGTTCACTTATAAATAAATGCACATTTTTTTCCAGGTAAAATATAAATGTATTATTTTTTTTTACTAGGAGCCTTCAGAGCATTGCACCCACTATCAACAGATCATGGGTGCAATGTCAGGCTGCTGCACACACTCAGTATACCTCCTGTACAGGCAGACAGTTACTAAAGTCCAGGAAAATCAATGAACTATGAGAGCTCTCACCAGTTCCCTTGCAATTCACTGAGAACTGCAAGCAGTCTGCCGAGGTGGAAGAAGGTATTTGTAGTTAATAAAATAAAATCATAAATAGTGTCGCGCTCCACTATCAATTACAAAATTGTGAATAAATGAATATTAAATAATAGTCCAGCATTGAAAAAATACATATCAGCATCTTTGCAATTATATTACTGCTGAAAACATGTCCTTATTAAGTCTGTGACCTTGACACTTCTAGTGCTGTAATACGAAATAATAACCCTGCAGTCCACCAATCATAAAAAATATTATGCACCGGTTGTGCTCTCACCTGGTGTATATGACCAGACTGTTAAGTGAGGTCATAAAAGGCTTGTGTATCTTTAATTGAACTTAGAGGTAAATGGATGGGATTATCCCTCTTTCCCTGGGATGGATGGTACGGAATGGATTATGGATTTTCCTGGAGCCGGATGGATGGTTCGGAATACCTATCTTCCAACTAGGGGGTCTCCTTGTTTCCTTAGGGATTTTTCTCCATAGGTGTAATAGCCACGGAATGTAATAAAATAATATAGTGCCTTATCCTCTTTAAAACATAATTTATTAAATATAGTAGTGCACTCACATGTTACAAGTTAAAAACGCATTCAAATGTTGAGATTTGAATCCACAGTAAAGTTTTTCAATATTGATGAATACTTGCTGTATGTTGCTTTAAGCGTTGTGACGTCAGAGCCCCTCACCTAAGGTACTTGTAGTTCATTCATTCACAGAACTCTGTGAATGGATGATTCTGCTGTGTGGGCAGAGCCCTGCATAGCCTCGCTGCTTTTGAATTGTGACAGGGAGTCTGCTATCACAATGGGGAATCATAGTGGGATGTGGGCAGGTGCTTTAGCAACATGCTGCTAAAAGTAAACTTATTTAACCGCTTCTGTGCCACCCTATAGCAGAAGTACTGCTACAGGGAGGCACGGGTGTGCAAAATCATGTATTTATACATGATCTTGCAGTCCCGGGTAGGGAGCGAGCGCGTTGAACACGTGCCCTACCTGCGCCACCATTCGCTGCCTCGGCTGTCAATAACTGGGTCCCGGACGGTGATTACCTGCTGCCACCTGGTGATCTCTGAGGATTTTCGATGGGGGAGAGAGCTGTATGTAAACAATACAGATCTCTCTCCTGTCAGCTCCTGCACACTGCTTTGTATGGTTTTGCATAGCACAGCCATACAAAGCAGTGTGATTGCAGTGAAACACACACAGCCCCCTAGTAAAACAGCACACAGTTAAATATTTGATTGCCCCAGATGTTAACCCCTTCCTGCCCAGTGTCATTAGTACAGTGTCAGTACTTTATATTAGCACTGATCACTGTATTGGTGTCACTGGGGATGTCAGTGACACCAAGTCAGTTCCCCCCAGTGTCAGAATGCCTGCTGCACTCCTGATATAAGTCACCACCATTACTAGTAAAAAAAAAATTCCAGTATATACAGGTGAAACTCGAAAAATTAGAATATTGTGCAAAAGTTCATTTATTTCAGTAATGCAACTTAAAAGGTGAAACTAATATATGAGATAGACTCATTACATGCAAAGCAAGATAGTTCAAGAGCTGTAAACCATAATCATCACAATTATGACAAATCTTGGCTTGAACTATCTTGCTTTGCATGTAATGAGTCTATCTCATATATTAGTTTCACCATTTAAGGTGCTGAAATAAATGAACTTTTGCACGATATTCTAATTTTTTGAGTTTCACCTGTATACTACCATTTATAGACGCTATAACTTTCACATAAACCAATTAATTTACATGTACTGGGATTTTTTTTTAGCAAAGACATGTACCAGAATACTTGTTGGCCTAAATTTATGAATAAATTTGATTTTTAAAATTGTCGGTCCTTTTTTTCTTTTATAGCGCAACAAATAAAAAAATCACAGGTGATCAAATACCACCGAAAGAAAGCTCTATTTGTGGGGAAAAGGGACGTAAATTTAATTTGGGTGCAGCATTGCATGACTGCACAATTGTCAGTTAAAATAACGTAGCGCAAAAAATAGCCTGGTCAGGAAGGGAGGGGGGTAAATCCTCTGGAAAGCAAGTAGTTAAAGATTGCTTTGTTGCACTGAACAATGTGAGGATTTGGTACATTAAACTGTACCACACAAGTAAGGGGTGATGTGCTGCAAACAAATGGCAGTTTTGCCTGTATCAGGAACAAGTTTATACACTGTTGACCCTGAAAAAAATAAAACCTTAGCACTGTAAATATAACAGCCAAATATACAGTACCATGTTTCCCAGAAAATAAGACAATGTCTTATATTTTTTTTTGGCTCAAAAAAACACACTAGGTCTTATTTTCGGGGTAGGTCTTATTTTTGAAATGTCCAGCTGTGGACAGGGGGTGCAGAGGTGAGCTGCAGGCAGGTGTGGATGAGGGTTACTATGGAGAGGGCCAGTTGATGACAGTTGTGAGCTGCAGTCAGGTGTTGCAGGGTGTCAGGGCAGGAACGCTGGAATGGGCAGGCAGGCCTATGGTAAGGTCACGCAGCGACTGACGACAGCCACTACCCACAGACCAGAGTCCCTCAGGGCGTGGAGTCTAAGTCCCAGGCTGCCCTTCACCAGGGCCCCTGATGGTGGGGATGGACTTGACACAGCCTGAGGTCGTGGCCCCCGAGTAACCCCAGCTGCGGTAACGACTGCCGCCAATGGCGTACAGCTGGTGGGAGCTAGATGGGAAACCGTGTAGCGTGGTCAGACAAGCCGGGTCTATAACAACAGAGCAGACAGTACAGGACGGTAGGCAAAGAATACTTAGGTCACAGGCCGGGTTCAGCAACGGGAGGTCAGGTACAGGGTTAAAGCAGAGAATAGTCTTGTCCAAGCCGAGTCGGTTACCAGGAGAGCAATGGGAACAGAACAAGAGCTTGCTGCAAGGGAACATACAGGACACGAATGCAAAGAGCAAGTGCAGACAACAGGCTTAAATGTGATCAACCACACCCCTCTGGAGGAGGGACCGCAGAGGCCTGAAAGCATAAAAGGCTCCCACCATGCTTTGCAGAAACCTAAGATGGATGCCAGCACATGGAGCAGCACAACCTCTGAGGAAAGGTAGGACCTTGACACAGGGGTGACTTGACAGGTAAGTTTCAGACAGGGTGCAGATATGAGCCACAGACAGGGTGAAGGGGTGAGTTGCAGATGGGGAATGCAGAGGTGAGCTGTGGCCAGGGGGTTCAGAGCTGAGCTGTGGCTGGGGGGTGCAAAGGTGGGTTGCAGCTCAGCTCACCTCTGCACCCCCCCAGCCGCAGCTCACCTCTGCACCCTGTCTGTAACTCACCTAACTCAATTTACCTCTGCAACACCTGACTGCAGCTCACCTGTGCATATCCCCCCCTCCCCCTCCACTGCCCTCATATGGTTAGCTAGCTTTACAAAACACAGCTGTCAGCAGCCAGCCCTTCTCTATAGGATCTCCCGTTTCAGGTCCTATCTTCCCACACAGTGCACCAAGCACACTTACTCACCGCTCCGCATCTTCCCCACTGGCCAGTGATCACCCCTGGGCATCGGCTTCCATGCATTAGGCTGCAGGAGGAGATGCCCCGCCCCTAAACACACTGCATACTGCACCCGCAGATATCTGTTCCTTCCCTGTCCCACAGTGAGTACAGAGGTAGGGAGGTTCTGTGGGAGCGGATGGTGCTGTCACTTCAGCTTCTGTGTTTATAAGAGACAGTAGATATGGGAGTGCGCAAGGCCAGTGGCGGAATGGCGTTCTGCCATGTTCCGGTGGAAAAAAAGCCCTGATCACAATTAGGTCTTATTTTCGGGGTAGGTCTTATTTTAGGGGAAACAGGGTACCTCCTTCAAAAAATAAAACCTAAAAACACTAAACCACAACCATAAAACAATAAACCTCAAACACTGACCTTGTTCTTTTCCTCTACAGGTACGAAACACTCACTGTTATTTTTTTTTCTCTCCAAATCTTAAACATGCATTGACTGTGTATGTAATTGACTGTAAATATAGCAGATTTAAGCAGCAGTAAAATATAGTTGTAGTACCAGGGGCAGTCTGACAACTATTGGGGCCCCTGGGCAATAGGGGATCATGGGGCCCCTATGTCCTTGCCCACACTCAAAGCACACCCAAAAAAGCCTATAAAAGGTACCGGGGCATTTCATGGGGCCCCCTACTGACCCAGTGCCTGAGTGCTTGAATGGTCAGTCCACCCCTGGGTAGTATACTAACAATTATTTCTCCGTGCAAAGACTGCATGATCTCTCCCTATCTGCTCCAAGTGTTTTCTTCAGCAGCAACTATGTCTCCCTGTAAATACTCTATGGTCTGTGCTTATCTACTTCATGTCTCCCTCAACATACACTGACAAAAGGCTGCTAGGAACAATTACTTTTATAGGGAGGGAACTGGAACTTCCTCATGATTGGTTTTTCTGAGCCACATGACCACAATTCAGAACCAAGGAATACTATTATCGGTAATTGCTTGCAAAAGAAGCAAACAATTGCTTTAAAATTGCTACTTTCTATAACTGCGATTGTTCAATCTGAATCCAAAGCTCACCTCTAGTAGCCTGTACTGTATGTTTCATTACATTGGTGCTCCATGGCTATTGCCACTTATTACATTGGTGCTCGGAGACCAGCACCGCTTTTTACATTGGTGCCCAGTGGCTATTACATTGGTGGTCAGTGGTCAGTTTCCCTTACATTAGTGCTTGGTGGTCAGTGCCACTTATTACATTGGTTCTTAGTGGCCTGGACTGCTTTCATTGATGCTGAATGTTGTGTTCTTTATGGAGGGATTGGACCAAAAGGTTTTTGATTTCAGATACCAGTGAAATACAGGGTGCAGCAACATAACTTCCTTTTTTCAAAACGCAATAAAACCCATTTTATGAATCAGAATTGTTTTTATTGTCTTTAATAATGTAGGTACATATCTAAAGTTCTGTTTTACACAGTTTTGAAAATCATATCAGGTAGGTGACGCCCCCCATTGTCCATACACTGAATAAGTGAATTCAGACCAGTATGTGAACATGTTGGAGGAATTTGTTTTTCCACGACTTGATGAATTGGACTTAGGGGACATTTGGTTCCAACAGGACGGAGCAACGGCTCACACTTCATGAGCATCAATGGCTGTTTTAAGGGAACACTTCCCGGAGCGCCTCATCTCAATAAGGGGCGATTTGGAGTGGCCAGCCCGCTCCCCCGATTTGGCCCCTTGCGACTTTTTTTGGTGGGGTTTTTTGAAATCCCGCGTTTATGTAAACCGTCCAAGGACCCTACAAGACCTGAAGGCCAACATCCGCGCAGAAATTGCCAACATACCCGCTGCTATGCTGGTAAGAGTCATGAAAAACACCAGAAATCGGCTTATTCAGTGTATGGACAATGGGGGGCGTCACCTACCTGATATGATTTTCAAAACTGTGTAAAACAGAACTTTAGATATGTACCTACATTATTAACCATTAGCCGCCCGGCCAATGGCCGTTTGGCGGCTTGAAAAGCGCTGCAGCTTTCCGGGTGCACGCCATGTGGCGTGCTCCCACACATGCGCGGTTTTCGCGGTTGCAGAGCGACGCAGCAGTGCGATCTGTCACCGCCCGTGCACCTCGGACACGGCCGATGACAGATCCGAGTACCGGCTCCCGTTGCCGGTACCATGTGACCTGCTGTGACCAATCACAGCAGGTCACATGACAGTTGTATACAATGGATGGCTTCATTCATGATGCCATCCATTGTATACTAGTGCCTAGCTGTGAATGGTCACAGTTAATCACATGCACATGTCATGTGATTAGCTGTGACCAAATCACAGCTAAGCACAAAAAAAAAAAAAAAAAAAAAAAAGCTGAATGAATTGATTTCATTCAGGTAAATGCTTGCTTATAGCAAAGTAATTCTTTGCTATAAGCAAATTGTGTAAAAAAAAAAAAAAAATACTGATCACTTCCCCAAAGTAGTACAGTGTTACTATGGTAACATTGTACTATTTTGGTCATAGTAAAATATGAAAAAAAATCTTAAAAAAAAAAAAAATGTAATAAAAAATTAAATATAATAAAAAAATTAAAAAAAAAAAATATATATATATTTTTTTTTCATACTGTCACCAGTCAGTGTCGCTGTTCACCGCCATGCCAGTTATATGATGATGCTGTACTGCACTGGTGACAGTATGTAAAAAAAAAAATAGTGAAAATAATTTTTTTAATTTTTTAATTTTCCGAAAAATTATGACAAAAAAATACAACTTCAAAAAACTCGCCATGCCTCTTATGAAGTACGTCGGACTGTCTACTCTGCAAAAAGGGGTCATTTGGGGGATATCTGTACTGTTCTGACATTCTTGGACCTCAAGATATTAGATTGGCTGTCAGTACTTCAGGATTGATCAATATTCAGATCTATACCATAGTTTGTGAACTCTATAACTTTCCTACAAACTAAAAAATACATCCTAATTTGGGTTATTTTCACCAAAGACATGTAGCAGAATACATCTCGGCCTAAATTTATGAAGAACAATTATTTATTTGTAAACTTTTATAACAGAAACAAAGAAAAATGTGGTTTTTTTTTTAAATTTTTGGTCTTTTTTTGTTAATTTAGCAAAAAATAAAAACCCCAGCGGTGATTAAATACCACCAAACGAAAGCTCTAGTTGTGTGAAGAAAATGATCAAATTTTAGTTTGGGTACAATGTTGTATGACCGCGCAATTGTCATTCAAAGTGTGAGAGCGCTGAAACCTGAAAACTGGCCTGGGCAGGAAGGTGTAAAATTGCACGGTATTGAAATGGTTAAAGACAATAAAAACAATTCTGATTCATAAAATGGGTTTTATTGCGTTTTGAAAAAAGGAAGTTATGTTGCTGCACCCTGTATAATACAATGCTATCTTTATTAGCACATAGCACAAGAATATTTTCTCAGCCTTTTAATATTTGTATATTGTATTTGATCCTAGCTTTCCCCTACTCTGCAAAAAAAAGTGTTTTCACTGATGATGTGTGCAAGTTAGAGAGATTTCCCCTCTCTTCTTTCTGGTGACAATGTTTTGATCAGGACAGAAAGTAAAGCATAGCCAAAGTGGATTTGCAGCTCTCACCTGTTGTGCAAAATATCCCAGTGGTTTACTATAACAACATTTGTTTATCATATTGTTTTATCGTGAAATGTTGGTATAATTGTAAAGTGTAATTTGGCATTTTAACAATTTTGGTAAAATCTAAGAAATCCCATTCCAGTAATGTCAGGTCCGCTGTGTATATAAAATGTTATAAATAATTATTTACTGTAAAATTGTTTATAGTAAATCCTTCATTATTTCCCTAACTTATCTTTAACATTAAAAATACCATTTTTTAACTGCAGTAATGACCATTAGAGACCAAAGGCTTGTGCTGCTTATGGTCAGCCAAAAGGTTTTGTTAACCATTCGAGTCCTGAAGCTTTTTTCTCTCAAAGTCCCAGAGTGTTTTTTTCATTTTTGGTGATGTCTGTGTTCCACATTATATTTTTTAATGTTTATAGTCTACCCTAACATATTATATAATTTTTTTCAGGACAGATAAGGCTTTATTTATGTTACAAATCTGAATAAAGTTTTTTATTTCCTTGGTTTTTATTGGGAATATTTATATAAATATAATTTGTTAAAAAAATGCATTTTCCCAACGCAATGTTTACATATTTGTGCATTCCCACATATTTACCAAAACGTATGATCAAATTTCTGCTGAATAAAACAATATAACATTAACACAAATTTTATTTAATGTAGCATAATAGTAAAGCTCAAAGTGAAGTATGCCTTTTACTTTAATAGAGCTTTATTCTGGAAACAGATGGAATTCAGTCTGCATTGGCATGTGCATGTTCTTTTCATAGGTTTGCACATTCAATCACCCTAACTCCAGATGCGTGGAAAAGGAGAATAGCTATGGTGCTAACTTTTCCTGCAATAATGATAAGCCAGAAAGAAACAATTTGACCAGCTGAGACCTGCAGTAACCGAGACTGAGTATTGATTAATTTATTTCCACCGAATTTTAGGTTTATTTTACTTTATTGAAGAGACAATAAGAGTAAGACATATTTAGGCTCAAAAATGCTTTCAGTTTGTATTCTGGCATTCTCATGTGTAAATGTTTTCTGTCAGTTGAGCCTGAGTGATTCACCAAAATTTTCTGATTCCAAGACATTGGGTGGTATGTTTCCATGTTGAAAGCACCATGCTCCTTTTGCAGTTGATTCACAAATGAGTTTTAGGTCTTAATGTGAGTGTTTGGGGCCAAATTGAGGCAACCCACTTTTACCTGCTGAAAAAAGATGGAGCCTTTACAGCAGTTTAGGGAAAGTTTCAGTAGCCACGAAGCTGGATTGTTGACAATCTTTAGACAACTTTGTAAAATGCCATGTTTGCCTATACAAGTGATGGAGCTGGTTCTACATGGTTTTTCAAGTCTCTATTACTATCTTACTTTTATGGACATCTTGTACCATTGACATCTTCAGGCTCTTGCTCTTTCCTTTGGTGATCTCAGTGGATTTAGATGCTGGAGACTCGGTTGTCCCTTCTCCATTGTGACCATATGTGGTGGCAACATACTGTTTCTATTTTGTGGTTTTATTTTCAGGTGATCGAATGCAAATATTAGAGAAAAAAATCCTGAACCAGCAAGCATAAACCCATGAAGAAGAGATTTTCTCAAAACGTTTCGAGTATTTTTCTATGTGTCCTATGTTTTAATCCTGTTAATTTTTACAACTCATGTTTTTCACTATATTTGGTTGCCTTGTCAATATGTGTATCATGTATTTTATCTGATGCTTTTAGATTATTTGTAATAAAATTCAATATTTTACTACAGTATCTCACAGAAGTGAGTACACCCTTCACATTTTTGTAAATATTTTATTAAATCTTTTCATGTGACAACACTGAAGAAATTACACTTTGCTACAATGTAAAGTAGTGAGTGTACAGCTTGTATAACAGTGTAAATTTGCTGTCCCCTAAAAATAACTCAACACACAGCCATTAATGTCTAAGCCGCTGGCAACAAAAGTGAGTACACCCCTAAGTGATAGTGTCCACATTGGGCCCAATTAGCCATTTTCTCTCCCTGGTGTCATGTGACTCGTTAGTGGCACAAGGTCCCAAGTGTGGTTGGGGAGCAGGTGTGTTAAATTTGGTGTTATCGCTCTCACTGTCTCATACTGGTCACTGGAAGTTCAACATGGCACCTCATGGAAAAGAACTCTTTGAGGATCTGAAAAAAAGAATTGTTGCTCTACATAAAGATTGCCTGGGCTATAAGAAGATTGCCAAGACCCTGAAACTGAGCTGCAGCATGGTGGCCAAGACCATACAGCGGTTTAACAGGACAGGTTCCACTCAGAACAGGCCTCACCTTGGTTGACCAAAGAAGTTAAGTGCACATGCTCAGCGTCATATCCAGAGGTTGTTTTTGGGAAATAGACGTATGAGTGCTGCCTGCATTTCTGCAGAGGTTGAAGGGGTGGGGGGGGGGGGGGGGGGGGTCAGCCTGTCAGTGCTCAGACCATATGTCGCACACTGCATCAAATTGGTCTGCATGGCTGTCTGATGAGACCAATATAAACTTATTTGGTTCAGATGGTGTCAAGCGTGTGTGGCAACCAGGTGAGGAGTACAAAGACAAGTGTGCCTTGCCTACAGTCCAGCATGGTGGTGGGAGTGTCATGGTCTGGAGCTGCATGAGTGCTGCTGGCACTGGGGAGCTATAGTTTATTGAGGGAACCATGAATGCCAACATGTACTGTGACATACTGAAACAGAGCATGATCCCCTCCCTTCGGAGATTGGGCCACAGGGCAGTATTCCAACATGATAATGACCCCAAACACACCTTCAAGATGAACACTGCCTTGCTAAAGAAGCTGAGGGTAAAGGTGATGGACTGACCAAGCATGTCTCCAGACCTAAACCCTATTGAGCATCTGTGGGGCATCCTCAAATGGAAGGTGGAGGAGCGCATGGTCTCTAACATCCACCAGCTCCGTGATGTCGTCATGAAGGAGTGGAAGAGGACCCCAGTGACAACCTGTGAAGCTCTGGTGAACTCCATGCCCAACTGGGTTAAGGCAGTGCTGGAATATAATGGTGGCCACACAAAATATTGACACTTTGGGCCCAATTTGGACATTTTCACTTAGGGTGTACTCACTTTTGTTGCCAGCGGTTTAGACATCAATGGTTTTGTTGAGTTATTTTGAAGGGACAGCAAATTTACATTGTTATACAAGCTGAACACTCACTACTTTACAATGTAGCAAAGTGTAATTTTTTCAGTGTTGTCACATGAAAAGATACAATAAAATATTTACAAAAATGTGAGGGGTGTACTCACTTCTGTGAGATATTGTATATTCTGTAAGTTATATTTTGGACATTTTGCTGCATTGAAAGTCCCCACTGTTATTGGAGGTCATGAAAATCTTTATGAATCAGGTGCCAACCAAAAATGTGGAATAAACATATTTTTTGAGATTTCTGATTAAAGCAGGGATGTAATTGTAACTCGCAAGGCCCCATAGCAAAATTTCAATGGCCCCCAAGAGAAAAAAAACACCATTGTACAACAACCAAATTACCAAGGGAGGTAACAAAGGACTGAAGGAGACTCATTGGTGATATTGTTGTGCAAATTGTAATGTACATCCTAGCATACAGCCTGGAGTGGTTAGAAGGGGGAGAGGGGTGACAGGGTTTCATTACTTGCTGTAGAGAGCCACCCTTCAGATGCAGTGACAGCTCAGATGATTACCGATATCACTTTTAAAGAAGAGGCAGCAAAGAGGAAATATTTCAACCTAACTTTCTCTGCCAGGCTATAATGTATATAGCCTGGCAGTATGTAGTAAAAGTATTGCTGTACCAGCTCTATGTTTACATGTGATAGCAGTGATCAGCTGTACTATCACTGCTTCTGTGGTTTATGCTGATTGAGGTCTGAATGAGGAGCAATTGAAAGTACAGGAGCACCCCCCACTCCTCATCCCTGGGACCCTGACTAGGGTAGGTAATATGCTATGAATTTGTTTTCTCACTGCTGTATCTGAGACATGCAAATACCCATTGTTTTATGTTGGATTTTCAGTGCTTATCAGCACTATTTGTAATAGTTTTCGAAATAACAAAATTGGGATATTTTCAGACTCTAGCAATTTAAAAGAAGAAAACCCTGTTTTTATTATACAAATTTTCCTGTAATAACTGTGGTTCTGACCTTTATGTTTTACATGTAATATTAACACAGCAAAATGAAATTTTAATCAGGGTGTCCTTTTGTTTTAAGCAATATGGGAATAATGCACAATAATAACATAACCGCATACATTTGTATATTTCACCTGTTTATGTTGTCTAAGAATGGGCAAAAATGTTGTAATATATTACTATGAAAGTACACTTCCTTCTGTTGTGGGTGATTGTGTAATGGAAAAACTGGAACATATTCTTGAAAAAAAGCACAAGAAGTGCCATTAGCCTACAAAGGAAACTGTATGTTACAGTGGGAAAAAATAGTTACACAATAGTTTGACTAGAGATTTTGTATGCAGCAGGTCACATGCATTCATTGGGAATCCAGTTATGTCACAGTTGTTGGCTTATGCTGTTGCCTATTAAGAAATCATGAAAGAATATTGGCAGGAAAAGTTGTTTCTCACTATGAGTAGTGTGCTAACAGGAAAATTTCTTGTTGCCCTGAATCTCTGTTTAATTATCTGACCTAGCCAGCAGAAATAACAGTTTGCAAATTGCTTACATTTAATTTCCAGCCCATCAGGATAAAATTGAATAAAAACTACAGGGGCGCATGCGCGAAGCCTGTCTGGACGAACATATCAGAGTAGAGCTCCGCATCCCACGAGGCTGACCACTCACGCTCAGCTGCTCTTTTCACCACCACCATGTCCTAGAGTAGCAAAGAGATCCCCAATACCTGCAGGATGGTGTATGATGGCTCCCTTCAGAAGCCTAAAGTGAAATCCACAAAGCATGTGCTCGCCTGGGCCTCGACCAAGATGATGGCTCCTCCATCTTTCCTCCCCGGCACTCCACGCTCTCAAAAGCAGGTACAGCCAACTCCCAGAGATGATGTTGAGTCTGATACTGACGTCAGTGCTGCCCCACAGGCACTGCAAGCTGATTTTTACAACCATGTATACTCTGGCAGTTTGAAAAATTTTTCAAAAGGCTTTAAAACCAAATTCAGACCATATTACTAACAGACTTTCTCTGGAAGTATTTTTATTTATTTATTTCAGGTACTCATATAGCGCCGTCAATTTACGCAGCACTTTACATATATATATTATACATTCGTATCAGTTTTATCTTAGAAAAGGAATTACAAGCTGTCAAGAGAACCAGAGAGCACACAGAGGCAGATTGCTTTTATTGGGGAGGTTTTTGGGGCACAGACAACAGTTCCTTTAGTCCACAGATCCACACCAGACACAGCAACACAGTACAGTTCTCTGTAAGGCAATACGGAACAACAGGGATATTGTAATCCACAGGGTTAATCCACACAGGAGGCTCCAGGCAGGGAAGGGTTAAGTCCAGTCAGGTTCAGGGAGAGCAAGGGGTTAAGTCCAGGCAGGTTCAGGGAGAGCAAGGGGTTAAGTCCAGGCAAGGGATAGATCCAGCCAGGCAGATTCATGGGGACAGCATAAGATTCCTCCACAGTGCAGGGATTCCAGGCAGCACAGACAGTCCGGGAGATGAGGAGGAGGATGGGGGATGGTTGGATGAGAGAAGCTAGCACTCAGCACAGCCTTCTCTCACACACACAGCCAGGAGAACACCCGAGGGGTTTTCCTGCTCACCCTTAAGTATAGAGCTAGTAACCGGAGATTTCCTGTCGGGTTACCATGGCAACGGGCCCTATCTCCCAGGTCTCCAGACCTGCCCAGGGAGCCCAGGAATTTGTGCATGAGGGGGAAGGGAGGAGGGGGCCTGTTTGTGGATTCCTTCAGCAGGGGGCCAGACTGCAAGCCAGGGGGGTGAGGGGCTGCTGAGGGCTGCCTGTGTCAGGGACACGGAGGACTAGAAGTCCCAGCATGGTCGGGAGAGAAGAGTGAGGGGCTGCTGAGGGGTGGGGGGTTGGCAGGCAGCAAACCTAGAGGATGTGGGAGGAAGGACCAGCTCTGTGACAACCCCTCCCCCCTTCATTCTACAAGTGCCACCAGGGGAACCTCAACAGGTTCCAATAGAGGCACTTGTGGACTGCATTTACTGGGGGTCTTCCTGACGGGACAGCCCATCTGCATTGTGTTGCTGGCTTCCCCATCGGTATTGGATAGTGAAATTGTAGGGTTGTAAGGCCAGGCTCCAAGTATGAAAGCTATGCCAACATATGTTTGTTTGATTTAGAGCAAAAGGTTGATGATTTAGATGCACTGACAACCATGCAGGCAAACTAGAGGTGCTTAGGGAGGAGAATCTCTCCCTGCAGTCACACCTGGAGGACTTTGAAAACAGAGCTTGGCACTCCAACCTTTGCATCAGAGATATTTCTGAATCGGTTTTTGACCTCCAATCCACTGCAACTGTTCTGTTTCATAGCAAAATTCCACTTTTGCACTAAAGAGCCACTGCTGGCTACAGCATGAGCAAAGGATTCACTCACATTCCAAGGCCATGATTATTAACTCTTCGCAGATCTTTCACCAAATTCACATGTCACTCCTCGGAGGAACTCCAGTCCACCTTGCAGGATCTATAACTTGTGGGCTCGTTTCATCACCTGATGGCCATTTGTTCTCCACAGAAATCCTTAACATTGGCTGTGGATAGAGGACACCAAGACCCTTACAAAAGGGGTTGTTTCACCTCCCCTGCTCATGTGATGTCAGATTCCATGGAGTGAACACCTCCTTGACTCTTGTTTGACCCTCAAGTTTGCATTTGCCTTTCTGAGCAGAAAGGCCATTCCCTGGACTCTGTGACTCTACTGTGTTTTTGTTTTCTTTTTTCAAATCTCCACAATGTCTATTCCCAGCTGGGCTCCATTTTGCTTTTTTTTGTTTGATATATGTTCTGTGGGTGGTTCTGCCTCCGGTGACAATCACTGCTTCTCCCATTTCAGTCCCTGGACTTCCTGTTAGGGTTATTCACAGATTTCATTTTGACTTCTGAGTGTGTATTGCTTACTCTCTCAGAAGATCAATATTTGAGCTTTCTGGTTTATCCTGAATGCTTCTAATTTTATTTGTAGTACCCTCCTTAGATAGCTAGGGGGAGCTAGAGCCTAATTATTAGTTAGAGGCTGAGTAGCAGCCTGTGGAGATAGTCAGAAGAAGGTCAAATTCAGGTCACAGCTGAGAGGCTCTGCAGGCCAGTTCCCTGCTACCTCTCCCTGCTCTAGAGATCTTGGAGAATATTCTAGAAGCAATGGGTGGGGGTGAGGAGGGGCTGGTCTGCACACTTGGAGGACCTTGACCAGTCCCCGAGCAGGGGGCTTGGAATGGTGCCAGGGCAACCTTCAAATGTGACAGAGCCTGCTCAGAAGCAGGAAAGTTCAGGTGGAAGATGAAGTGAGAGGCTGGAGAGCAGGAGCCTGGGAAGGGACTCACCTACAGGCAGAGAAGCAGGGAAGGAGAAAAGCACAGGACCTCACTGGCACCTAGAGCGAGGACCATCTGTGGAGCAGGAAAGGAGCAGCCCAGCAGAAGGCCTGAGAGCAGTCATGTCCGCTCAGCCCACAAACAGAGGACTGAGTGAGTACACCTGCACCCCCTGAGCCAGTAAGGGGAAAGAGCACTCTAGTGGGAAACTGGATTAGCTGCTCCCCAGGACTATCTTACCCTTAAAGTGACAGGCACTGGATCCCCTGCCCAGGGGTTCTCCTAGAACAGCTAGATAAAGGAGTATCTAGAATCTGGGGTGGTACATCAGGAGATGCTGGCCAGCTCTCTAGAAGAGAATTTTTGCTGTAAAGAGACTTATTCATAGTTCCTCCTTAACTCAAATGATGCACTGTGATCCCCATGCTAGCGGTCACATCCACATCTTGTATGCCCACTTATTTGTCCAAATGGATTCTACTCCCCCCCCCCCCTTACATAGCTAAATGGGAGAGACATCTTGAACTCCCTCTGGAAGCAGACGCCTGGAATGACATTTGGACGGCTACAAAGTCTTCCTTGCAAAACCCTGTGGCTTTATAGACATGCTATAAAGGTCCTCACATGGTGGTATTTGTTCTCTGCCAGGATTTCAAAGTTCTTACCTAGTTACTTGCCACTTTGCTTTTGTGGGTGCAATGTTAATGGTACACACCTACACATTTGGTAGGATTTCACAATATTTCACTCTTTTGGACTGAGATCTTTGGCTTGCTTTAAAGCTTTTTGATACTACTGACCCCACCATAGCATTTCTCAATGTGAAACCCTCAGACTTGACATCGTGTCAGTTTTAACTACTACTACACAATACCACTGCTGCCAAACAGACCATAGCAAAGGCTTGGAAATCTCCCACGCCCCATGTAGTTGAAACTAAAAATAAAATCACACAAGATATGATTCACAGAGGTTGTGGCATCCTTGGGCAATCCTCTATTTACTCCCAAATTTTGACGAATCACTACTATTGCCGTAATAACCTAAATCGCACACAAACTGTCTACTCCATGCAGTAGACACATTGTTCCATACCACCTCCTGGGAACCCAGCAACTTCCTTTCTCCTCCCCTCTTTCCCTAGTTTTCTCTTCCTATCCCCTCCTTTCTTCAGAGTCTGCTTTCTTTTCTGTTTTTAATTTTTTTCTGCAGTATTTTACTAAGAAACGCCTCTAGATGAACATTTTGTGTTCTTGTAACTGCCGTGCATCACACTTTCTCACTTTTTACAGTAAAGTACTGTTTCTGGCTATTTATGTGCTCTGTCTTGGTTACTACTTGATACTCTTTAAACATAATGGTACATCAGTATCCCCTGTTAGTTATTATGTTCCCTGCCTTGTTCTCACCTGTTTATGATACTAATTGTAAACTTGGTTTTGTATCACTCTTGCTGTACACACTATGTGCATGCATATCTTGCTTTATATGCCTCATATCACTCATGTTGCTGCCCCAGGTTAGGCAACTGTATTCCCTATATGTGAAATACTGCGTTTGTTTTGTTTGTTTCTGTTATTCTTTTTTTTAATAAACACAGTGAAAAAAATGAAAAGACCAACACAGGTAGTTAAACATTGGCTTTCTGTAATACTAAAGACTTGATTTGTAGTATTGTTAACCTAACACTTTGAACATACTTACAAGAGGAGGAGCACAAGGATAATCTCATCACAGGGGCGGACTGACCATTTGGAAACTCGGGCACTGCCTGAGGGCCCGGGGTCAGTAGGGGGCCCCATGAGATGCCCCTGGTACCTTTTTCATAGGCTTTTTTGAGTTTGGGCAAGGACACAGGGGCCCCATGATCCCCTATTGCCCGGGGGCCCCATGAGTTGTCAGTCCGCCCCTGTCTCATCATCAATGTATTGCTGTTTTTTTATTGTACTGTCATGTCCTGTCAGGTTAAGGGTTAGTCCCAGACAAAGCTGCATTACCTAAACATGCCACTGACCTGAATGGACTGTGTGGTGGGATGCCTGGATCAAAGAACTTGCACAGCATAATTACAAATCATACTATAAAGTAAAGATAGTAAAAACTTGCTATAAAGAAAGGATAATACTGATAGAATAATTTTTTTTTCTATTTTTAGACTTTTTTTTATTATTGTGGAATAATTATTATGAAAAGAGATCTAATTATTGTGAAATTTCAGATTTAAGTGAGTCATTACAAATAAATGGTATACAAAATTATAAAAAGTGGTTTTCTAATATATATCATACACCAATAAATAAAAAAAAAAAGTTTTTCTATGCTGAGGGGCCCATTCATAAAAGAAAGCAGATACCACCATCTTTTCTCTGCTGGAAACCAACAGTATTTACTCCACTCTGTGCAAACATTTTACTGTTTATTCATAAAAGGAAGGTTGTGATAGAGCTTGTGGTGCTCCACAGAGTGGTCTTTGCATAATACTTTAGAAAATACTTTGTGATTGAAAAAAGGCCATTCACAAGACTTTCACACTTTTCACATGCACTGAAATACATGGGGCTTACCTTGCTTCAGAGTCTTGAAGCAAGCAAAGTGCTGAACACATTTTGTAAAACACAGAACTGCGCCTTATAAATTTACCATTTGTATTATAATTTTTTTTTCAAGTATGGCTTTCACAAAGCATACTACTGCTCTATAATGAGGCCTTTAACAGACATGAGATACTGTTACTGATGGAGAAAAGTGTTGCGCTGTCTAGTTTTTAAAATTTTAGACTGTATGAGAGTCTAAACAAGAACCCAATCCAATATTAAAAAGCACCATATCCAAATCTAGCTGACATGTTCGGTGCTAGGACAGTACTGCGCTGTGCCTAGCATAAAATCCATCAGACAAAATTTGTTTCTGCTGGCTATTTAAAAGAAGAAAGAATATAGTTTTGCATCTCTGTGTGCAGTATTCCTGTTGATGATAACAAAGTACGAAATCCAGTTATTATGTTATGCACAAGCCTCCTAAAGTAAATAAAGAATGCTGTTACTTTACCCATTTGTACCTTGCATGCCCCACTACTCATATCCCCCTCACATGCCCCCTTCCCAGATACTGCAGCTCACAGTAAGAAGGTTTCAGCAAAAGAAGCAGGGCTATCAATCCAGAAAGTGGTGGGCAAGACTAGGCATGACCAGATGCTAACTGACCAGCTACAGGCTTTTGAATTGGTAGCGTCAATTATGATTATTCATATGTGGGCAGAGATGGCAATGGAATGTTTTTTTTACCTTAATGGAGAGAATGCATTAAGGTAAAAAGCCTTCAACCTTTACATCCACTTTAAATGTGGACAGTTCTCTAGACATTAATACTCAGGTAAAAGAGTAGAAGTAAATTCATGTAGATTCCAGTAAGACAGGCCGTAATGGCACAGTATTACAGAGTGGTAGTATTACCAGACCTGCCTGTTGAACTGGAGGAAGGCTTCTGCAGGAGGGGTGGCGAACTGTAGAATACTGTATCATTGCTCAGGGCTGCTGAAGAGAACCCCACTGTGCTAGTCTGGATACTGAAACATCCACTGTCAACAAGAGATAGTGATAGCCCTGCACTGATCCTACTCGATCAAGAACCTCTCCCTGCACTCTTAATCTCCTTGACAATGGGGTCTCTGTCCCTCACCTAGCTACTTGCTCCAGGTTCACCCGAATGGCATGGGGACCCTAATTTGTAGAGCCCCACACCAAGATGGCTGCCAGAGGTCATCAGAAGCTGCAGTGTCCAATCAGACAGCTGCAACCTCTGTAAGAGCTACAGAGTCTGTAAAGAAACAGTTTTCCTCTTTGGACTCTACTTTGTACTGTGGCACAGCACCACCTACTGAATGGAGGCCAAACTGCAGTTGCCTTTACACACTCCCTTCAACATTTATTTAATCTCAATATAGTGTAAGTAAGCACAAGCTCCATGAGAGTGGCAACTCTGCTCTAAACATCTTTGTTTTTTCACATCAACACTTTCCCTGCTGTAATGGGTGCCAGCATTATGAGTAATCTCTTGCCCCTGTGTGCTTTGACTAATCCACCACAAGTTCACAGACTTGCCGAGCTTTGGACAGCTCTTTGTATACACATGGCTCTGTGACTGCACAGTCAGTCTCCAGAGCATTTTTGGTGCCATTTACAGTCTATTACAGCTTATTTAATGGCTCTCAGTACCGCATTCATAAGTTCTGATGAAGGGACATGGCTCCAAAACATGTCAGTGCAGCACTTTATTCACCCAGACCATATATTTCCCTTTCTGTGCCAGCTATTGGGATGTATTGTCCTTCCATATCCTTCCCTTTGTTTCCTGTGTAGCACCCTCCTAGTTTGGCTGCTAGGTAAATGTAGTTTTTGGGAATTGGATTGCTTGCCCCACCTCTAAAAGAAGAATTTAGAGGGAATATTCAAATGGCCACCTGCACATTGACCAGGGCCTAGCCAGTCTCTGGGGAGGTGCACCTAGATGGTGGCTGGGGAGCTGATAAATAGTCTGAGGCTCTGGAGAGATTGTCCTTTCACAACAAGGAGAAGTTTCCAGCCTTAGAGAAGGACTGTTGTCCCTCTGAGGTGAACCTTGTACTGCTGTTCACCGAGGTCTTGGGGCTGGAGACCTGAAAAAGACCTGGAACTGGATTCAGGACTTCACTAAAGCAATTGAGTCTTGAGAAGGACTTTTCTCACTCACTGGGAGGTTTCCAGAGGAAGCTAAAAGGTGGCAGCTGTCCTGGGGACTTGTGAGTAATGATTTTGAACCATGATTCACCGTTGCTTAAGGAGAAGTCTGTCCTTTGATTGCTAAGTACTATTCATTGTGAAGTATCCCATGCCAAAACCCATCTCCTGTTACAAGTTCTATAAGCAATAGATTACAAAAAGACAACCCCTAGACTGTTTATTGGAACCAAAGTAAATGGCATGTTGCTTGGGTGACTGGCAGACCCTGTACTAATTAGGAATGAGCCATTCAGTGGCCTCTGCAGGGGATAGCCCTACACCAGCTTGCATCTTTACGCTTGCTGTCAACTTAAAGTGGAACTTTAGGTCAAAAAGTAAAGAGTGAACAGGCAGGGATTTTAATTCAAAAAGAGACATGCTTTGTCTGTTTTGGATTAAAGTTACTTATCTGCCTGTCCGCCCATGTACAGTGAACTACGCATGCACAGCTCACTGTACAAATTTGGCAATGCCGAATTTGACTGAGCTCCTGCGCATGTGTGGGAGTGATGTCATTCCCACCCAGCCAATGACAGCGGCTGGTGATGAAGACCCAGAAGCTGACCACCCAAAGATGTCTGTGGCTGGGAGGGGAGATCCAGTGTGAGTATAGTTCTGCTTTAACAACAGTGTTTACATCCATCCAACTGATGTTCCATTGGATGGGCTTTTTTGCTGATATGCCCTGTTCAAGTCACTTTGATGTAAGTGTATTTTAATAATTTTTATTCTTTAACGTGTTTTACCTGCACTATCCATAACACCCTGTTTTCTGTTTTTCTTTTTGATCAATTTTTTTACTTTTTTGGGATTTTTGAATGAAGCTGCCTAGGTATAATAAATCTTTTACAAAATCTGTCCTGCTGCTTTTGCTGTTAGTATTGCTGTGCGACAGAACTGATACATGTCAAGGATAGTGTTTACAGCCAGAGCTGGCTTTAAAAATCAACTCTAACAGCTTGCCCTGGATGAAGGAATCTTCCAGAACATAAAGCAAGGACAGACACTTGCAACTAAAGAAACACATATTTTTGATGTTTTTAAAGTGGAACATGCACATTAACAGGCTCAGCAATTTAATATTAAGGATCCAATATAACAAGTTCAAAAGCTAGCAAACAAATCTTCCTTAGTCACTTGCTGATCGCTATATCTCTCTCTATATATATATATATTGATATATATACATGCAGCCTGTCAGCAAGTGGTAATACCAAAAACATGGCTGCCAGAACTTGGTATCATTTTTCAGAGCAAGCGATTGGCTGTCTAAAAGTGTTCTGGGTTGCTCTACAGCCACCCAATCACTTTTACGGTACCAAGAACGTCCAAACCTATAGGTACATGAGAACCAGAACCTTTGCTAATTGGAAGAGTGGGTTTGATAATAAAGTTGGCAATGACAGGACATCTTTGAACATGTGAACAGAGGGGATTCCCTTCCTGGGAAATTAACCAGTAATCTAATCAATGTAATTGGGATAGGAGGAACTACTGCAGTCAGCATATACATAGATGCACAACAGTATGGGAATAATACGGGTTTTAGATACTAAAAAGTTAATAATAGTACATACAGCCATAGTACAAACATGTAGCTTACAACAACAGGTACAACAGGTACAACAGGAGTCCTGGTGAAATTGTGCACATATTGTGACTGTCCAATCACAGCACAGAGCCCTGTGTTGACAGTCAACTCTCTCTGTTTCTTCTCCCTGCAGATTTTTAGTAAAAGGCAGCACTTAATACACACATTAACTCTTGTTGAGCACACTCCTAACCCCTTGATTGTCCCCGAGATGTATAGTATTATCACTGATCACTGTATTAAATGTGTGAAAAATGAATGGTGATGTCAGTCAGTAAGTCCCAGTGTCAGTTACTGTCAGATTGACTATCACAATCCCACTATTCAGTCACTGATCAACATTAGTAGTAAAAAGAAATAAAAGTTCCAGTATATATGCCATAGTTTGTAGACACTATAACTTTCATGCAAACAAATCAATATACACTTATTTTTTTTTTTACCAAAGATGTAGCAGAATACATTTTGGTCTATATTTTTTTCAATATTTTTGGTATTTTTTTGTTTATGTAATAAAAAATAAAGAACCTCACCACTGATTAATACCACCAAAAGATATATCTATTTGTGTAAAAAATATATAGTTTTTTCGTTAAATTTCGCAGTGCTAAATATCAAAAAATGGCTTGCTGATGAAGGGGGTAAAACCTCTCTGACATTGAGCAGTAACTCACTAACTCTCTGACATTAAGCAGCACATCCACATGCAAATACAGACAGTAGATGGCAGCAACTCCCTACACCTGCTATATTATGTCACATTGGCAAATGGAACAGCTATTCTCAGCATCTCAGGAATGCCAGGAATTCTGTTGGTGTGCTTGTGCATGAAACAGGTCCCAAAAATCATCAGCCTGCTTCAGAATGTCAGATCCTTTTCCTAGAGGAATAATAACTTACATGAATAATGTGATCCAACTGATGACTTAAAGTGTTACAAAACCCAGGACTCTGCATTCACTATATCTGGTCTCCCACGGTACACAGAACATAGAAATTCAATTATTTTCGTAAATATAAACTGTTAAATACCTTTTCCTAAAAGCAGTTAGAGCAGTCTTGTGACTTTTATCAGTGTCCAATAGAGCACTGGTTAAAGCTTTTAGGAGACTAGACAGTGCTGATTGGCCTTGTGTTGATCACTTGCACTCTCCCAAGAAAAAAAAAAATCTTTCTAGCAATACACAAAATGAGTATGTGCAGCGTGTCTTCACACGATATGTCATATCAGGAGATAAGAGGGGGGCACTTGAAGAAGGGTAGGATCAAAGAAGTTAGGAAAAACCAGCCTTTTTACACTATGCAGATGATTAACCACTTAGGTTGCACAATGAGTATATCAAGAATGCTTTACTGCATATACAGACTGATTTTACTGTTGTGGTTTAGTAACACTTTAAAGAATATACAATATTTCAAGGGGTATGAATACTTTTCCAAGGCACTGTATATACACTATATTGCCAAAAGTATTGGGACACCCCTCCAAATCATTGGATTCAGGTGTCTCAATCACCTCCATGGACACAGGTGTATAAAATCAAGCACCTAGGCATGCAGACTGCTTCTACAAACATTTGTGAAAGAATGGGTCGCTCTCAGGAGCTCAGTGTATTCCAGCGTGGAACCATGATAGGTTGCCACCGGTGCAATAAGTCCATCTGTGACATTTCCTTGCTACTAAATATTCGACGGTCAACTGTTAGCGGTATTCTAACAACGTGGAAGTAAATTGGAACAACAGCAACTCAGCCACGAAGTGGTAGGCTACGTAAAATGACAGAGCGGGGTCAGCGCATGCTGAAGCACACAGTACGAAGAAGTTGCCAACTGTCTGCAGAGTCAATAGCTAAAGACCTCCAAACTTCGTGTGGCCTTCAGATTAGCACAACAACAGTGCTTAGAGAGCTTCATGGAATGGGTTTCCATGGCCAAGCAGCTGCATCCAAGCTTTACATCACCAAGTGCAATGCAAAGTGTCGGATGCAGTGGTGTAAACCATGCCGCCACTGGACTCTAGAGCAGTGGAGACGTGTTCTCTGGAGTGACCAATCACGCTTCTCTGTTTGGCAATCCGATGGATGTGTTTGGGTTTGGTAGTTGCCAGAACGGTACTTGCCTGACTGCATTGTGCCAAGTGTAAAGTTTGGAGGGGGAATTATGGTGTGGGGTTGTTTTTCAAGGGTTGGTCTTGGCCCCTTAGTTCCAGTGAAGGGAACTCTTAAGGCATCATTTTTTTAAATATCTATACACAAATATGTTACCGTTCATTTCTATTTTAAACTGAATGGGTTGTTTTACTAGGTGAGAATTTACAATCACTTTAAGACAGACATTTTTTTTTCTAAAGTTTTCTTTAAACAGCTACTCAGAACTCTGTGGTCTACAACTGGAAGGATAAAAGAAGAGGTTCTGTCATGAAGCAAGCTTGAGAGGAAATAAAGCTGAGTTCCAGTTGAATAAAAAAGAGATTAAAAAGTCAGCAGCTACAAAAACTGTAGCTGCTGACATTTAAAATACAGACACTTACCTGTCCCTCGGTCCAGCGATGTCCTCACCACGGCTGGTTTCACCGGCTGCCTTCTCTCGGCATCTTCAGTGTGGGCACTTGGCTGTGACAGCTTGCGACTTCACAGCTGGATGACCATTATGCATGCGTGAGTAGTGCTGCACATTATGAATGGTCCCGTAGTCTTCTGGGACCTGTCACATGTCCCAGAAGACTACAGGGAGGTAGGGGGGAGGACAACTTCCACTTTAGATCACCTAGGCGATTGCCACGGAAGTAGGAGCGGGTACCTGTCAAATTCAGGTATGCACTTCCCAAAGATGCCAAATCTTAACGGGGAGTGGGGGACAAAGCCATAAAGCGGAGCATCCCCTTTAGGTAGAGCTCTACTTTAAATAAATAGAATATACTTTGTAAAAATATTCTGAATCCCAATGTAATGAACTATGTTAAAAAAATATGCACATCTTATTGCAGCTTTGCCTTGTCTGTGGTTGATCAGGTGCTGCTGTGTGGTTGGGACATTGTCATAGTGGTTGAAACTACCATAATTCTATAATTAATTCTAAAATGATCATTTGTGTTCACAGATAAGGCAGAAAAGGCAGTGTAGTACATGAGATGACTATCTAACAATTACCACAATGTTACATTATTGAAGTAAGTTGCCACCACCACAGTGTTTAGAATTGTAAAATTGCATTTGATGTACTACTGTTACGGGAAACGACTGCAATTCTGGTTACATTTATAGTATGACACAGCTGAGTTACTCTTTGCCTACGATGCTTGGTGTAATCAGAATTCTGAGGTTTTTGTGTATATTCATGTATAATGCAGAAATATGATGAGACCTTCCGAAGTGCTAGAGTTTTCATGCAAATATTGCTACATGACATTGTTGGTGATTTCCTACACACTTTATGTTAAAGCATTACTCAGAACAAGTCATAAGTTAACCTTTTCAGGTCTGCCTTAAAAATGTGATGATTGTAAGCACAAGCATAGAATGAAGAATGTGAGAAAAAGTTAGAACATCTGTAGTCTTCACTACATTTTAAATGCTGTCTATGCAACCATCAGATAAATGCCCCCCCTGTTCTTGCCCTAGTAACACCTATCACTGAGACAGTAAGCAAAGAAATATCTCTTCTATGAAGGTGAAAGATGTTCTAATGCAGGCCATAGATGGGTCGAAAATCGGCTGATTTTTGGATCGTTAGTGGGCTAAATGTTTGGCCATTTTTCGGTATTTTGGCAGATTTTTTTCATCGGTAAAGTTGGAAAAAAATCAGCCGATTTTGCCGATCAGCCGATTTTCGCGGCAATGATGGGCAAATCGGCCGATCTTTTACCGATAAAAAAATCTGAAAAAAATCATGAGCAGTGACCTGCAAGAGGAAGACAAAAAGAAGAAGAAAAAAGAAGAGGATGAAGAAGAAGAAGAAGAAGATGAGGAAGAGGATGAAGAAGAAGAGGATGAAGAAGAAGAGGAAGAAGGAGAAGGGGAAGAGAAGAAGAGGATGAAGAAGAGGATGAAGAAGAGGATGAAGAAGAGGAGGATGAAGAAGGAGAGGATTTTGAAGAAGAAGAGGAAGATGAAGAAGAGGATGAAGAAGAAGAAGAAGAGGATGAAGAAGAAGGGGATTAAGAAGAGGATGAGGAAGAAGAGGATGAATAATAAGAAGAGGATGAAGAAGAAGAGGATGAAGAAGATGATGAAGAAGAGGATGAAGAAGAGGAAGAAGAAGAAGAGGATGATTAAGAAGAAGAGGATGATTAAGAAGAAGAGGATGATGAAGAAGAAGAGGATGAGGAAGAAGAGGATGAAGAAGAGTAAGAAGAAGAAGAGGAAGAAGAAGAAGAAGAGGAAGAAGAGGATGATGAAGAAGAAGAGGATGATGAAGAAGAGGAAGAGGATGAAGAAGAAGAGGAAGATGAAGAAGAGGAAGGTGAAGAAGATGAAGAAGAGGACGAAGAAGATGAAGAGGATGATGAAGAAGAAGAGGATGAAAAAGAAGAAGAGGATGAAGAAGAAGAAGATGAAGAAGAAGAGGATGAAGACGAAGAGGAATTCCAGTCTGGCAAAAAGTGTCCCTGCAGAGAGCTCCGCTATTTCTTTGACAGTTCCTTGACATTTAAGGCATTTGCAACATTGTATCTATTTGTTTCCGAATAAAAACATCTGTATCCTAAATGGATACAAATAGATACATTGTTGCAACCGCTATAAATGTCAAGGAACTGTCAAAGAAAGAGTGGAGCTCTCTGCAGGGACACTTTTTTCCGGCTGTAGAGGGGATGAAAATCGGCCGATTTTTTTTACCGTTGCTGGTAACGTCGGCCGTAAGAACGACCGATTTTTCGTTTTTTAAAAGAAAAATCGGCCGATTTTCGACCCGTCTATGGCCTGCATAACACTTCCCCACTCTATTAAAAAAAATGCGTACACCTGTGGGAGGCCATGTTTACCTGCTCTGGGATGCACAGGTGTGCCGTATATCCCCATGTAGGCAATCTCAATGATGTCAACTGAGACACAAAATGATTGGTCGCGCACAGCTGCTGCTCCCAACTTGACATCCGTATGGGTGAGGGTGTGTGTTCCTTGGTGTAGACTGTGTGAGTTAGGGGACACGCACCCACATGGATGTCAAATTGGGAGCAGAGGCTGTGTCCGTACAGCTGCTGCATCCCAATTGACATCAATGGGACTGCCTGCAGAAGGATGCATGGAATGGTCTTGCATGGGGGTAGGTATTGATACACCCCATGGGAACAAGGCCTAACTGAGGGCCGCGTAGTAACATCACTTCGGGGTCACGACGCGGTGTGTTTGTGTCATGTCTGGTTTCCCACCTGGAAGTCCCGGAGTGGTATATGGACATGTGCCATCCGCACTGATGCAAGCAGTGGGCTGGCTTATAGGGGGAGTTTTATGCAAATATCAAAATACCTTGATGGTTGCATGTCAACCTGGAGAAGTGGGCAGAATTAGGCAGGCTTCATTTGCATGCAGACTGCCTTGTTAATGTGATGCTGTGCCTTCACAACTGAAAGAATGCAAGCAGATTAAGGCTCCAAGTACAAGGGACATTTGGAAAACACTTCTGAACGATGGAAACTGACTGCTGGAAAACGTAGGTTAAAAAATATCTGTTTAGCCGCGTTTGCATACCGCATTTTTTC
This sequence comes from Staurois parvus, assembly GCF_062004578.1. Lineage (NCBI taxonomy): Eukaryota > Metazoa > Chordata > Amphibia > Anura > Ranidae > Staurois > Staurois parvus. The sequence goes on from NW_028318191.1 coordinate 3,059,575, forward strand.
GCGTTTCTGCGCTTTGCATTTAGAAGCATTTTTTAAAGATAACCTCAGGAGACCTTCCAAAATGCCCAGAATGCACTGAGAAACAGAAAAAACTTAACAATTTCAGACATTTTGAGAGAAATAGAGAGAGCAGAAGCAGAGAGAGCAGTGTTTGTTGAGATTAGCTGTCTTGCCGGCACCCAGTGATCGCCAAGTATTACCAATGGGGGGGAGAACTGTATGTAAACAATACAGTTCTCTCTCCTGTCAGCTCCTGCACACTGCTTTTGTATGGCTCTGCATAGCAGAGTCATACAAAGCAGTGTGCTTACATTGGAAACCACAGACACAGCCTCATAGTAAAACATGCACAGCACACAGTTAACCCTTTGATCACCCCAGATGTTAACCCCTTCCTACCCAATGCCACTAGTACAGTGTCAGTGCTTTTTATTACCACTGATCACTGTAATGGTGTCACTGGTGATGTCAGTGAATCCCAGTTCCCCCCAGTGTCAGAATGCCTGCTGCAGTCCCGCTATAAGTCCCTGATCACCGCCATTACTAGTAAAAAGTAAAAAAAAATTCCAGTGTATATATACCGCCATTTGTAAAAGCTATAACTTTCACGTAAACCAATTAATTTACACGTATTGGGATTTTTTTTTTAGCAAAGACATGTAGCAGAATACATTTTGCCCTAAATTTATGATGAAATTTGATTTTTTTTACTGGACATGTTAAATAGCAAAAAGTCAAAAATATTGTTTTTTTTCTCAAAATTGTTGGGCTTTTTTGTTTAAAGTGCAAAAAATAGAAAACACAGAGGTGATCAAATACCACTAAGAGAAAGGTATATTTGTGGGAAAAAAGGACATACATTTCATTTGGGTGCAGCGTTGCATGACCATGCAATTGTCAGTTAAAGTAATGCAGCACCGTATCGCAAAAAATGGCCTGGTCAGGAAGGGGGGTAAATCCTATGGAGGGCAAGTGGTTATGGACAAAAGAGTCAGCTCAGGAGCGAGTAAGCTGTTTGCTATGGGGGCACTCAGCAGGGGATGGAGTGGACAACGCTTGAGGGGAACCCCAGAAGAGGAGGATCGGGGCTGTCCTGTGCAAAACCATTGCACAAAGCAAGTAAGTATGTTTGTTATTTTAAAACAATAAAAGATGAAACTTTACAATCATTTAAAATAAATTTCACCATTGAGCCTTTAAAGTGGAGTTCCAGTCTCAATTACAAAAAAATAAAAGCCAGCTACAAATACTGTAGCTGCTGACTTTTAATATAAGAACACGTACATGATCAGGTGTCCGGTGATGTCCGAACACGAACTGACTTCAGCCCAGGCATCTTATTTAAGGGAAACTGGCTGTTTCGGCTGGGTCCCGGTCGGTGATTTCTTGCCAGCACCCGGTAATCGCTGAGTATTACCGATGGGGGAGAGAACTGTAAGTAAACAATACAGTTCTCTCCCCTGTCAGCATCTGCACACTGCTTTGTATGGCTCTGCATAGCAGAGCCATACAAATCAGTGTGCTTCCAGTGGAAAGTACAGACAGCCTCATAGTAAAACACACAGCACACAGTTAACCCTTTGATTGCCCCAAATGTTAACCCCTTAAGTATGTTTGTTATTTTAAAGCAATAAAATATGAAACTTTACAATCATTTAAAATAAATTACACCACTGAGCCTTTAAAGTGGAGCCTTCCAGCTTCACAGCCAGTTTCCTACTACACATGCATGAGCGGCACTTTGTGATTGGTCCCACAGTCTTCTGGAACCTGTGATGTGTCCCAGAAGGCTGCAGATGGAAGGAGGTTGAACCAGAGATCGGCATGGTGAACTCAGCCAGAAGTAGGAGCAGGTACCTGTCAAAATCCCCCCCAAAAAGTGCCAAATGTGGCAGTGAGGGGGGAGGATGCCAACAAGCAGAACTTCCCCTTTTGGGTAGAGTTCTGCTTTAAGAGTTGATTGATTCTCATCATACCTGTACTAGATTTTATAATAATATGTGCTCCTTAATATAAAATGCAGGGGATTCATTCTGCAACATTTTATTCTAGTAGCTTTTTCTCATATTACCCGTCACAATCTTGGAAAATTGCATGGCATACATAATTCTAGATAAATCACTTTTCATGCTAAATTTTCATATCAAATTTGGCCCGTATTAAGTTTGCCACATATATATCTATGCAGATCTCTGACAAGGGTGTTGGCATGCTTAAAGCTTAAAACACATTCCCCTCTGGGTGATCACAAAAGTTTGTTAAAATGCTTGCCATGTACATAGATCTATGTACAGTACATGGCAAGGATTTTAACAAACTTTTTTGCAGTCTTACCTTTTGTTATTCTGAAGAAATAGATTAATGTTTGTCTGTGTCCATGTGCAGAGTGATTCTGTGTGGGAGTGATTTCATCATTATCATTCAGCTGCTGCACCTGAAAGGCTCTAATGAGGAAAGTGGCAGAGTCTGCATCCCTTTAGATGTAATTTCCCTGTGGGAGTGTCTCACCAAAAATTACATTTTTGTTACAAGGGATGGCAAAAATCTGACTTGTACCTTAGTGCAGACTTCACACAAGCAGAAAATGACATTTTCATGGGGCATCTGTGTACAGAATGCCTCCAGGTTGCCATATAGTATTACATTTTACAAAAAATTATAGCTTTTGCAGACTGAACATTTTTTTTCCTGCTAAATATTTTCCCGTGAAAGTGGCGTTACCCTTTTAGGAAACATGTGCTGCCACACCATCCAGTGTAACAATTGTGATGTTTGTTTTTTTTGTGTGTGCCACTGTGCCCCAAGATTTGAATCTATTTAATTTAAGCCTTGCTATGTCATTCCCAGGACAGTGTAAAAGGTTTAGATGTATTTTTTTTTAACCATCAAAAAACTACAATCCAGGTTAAAATACATTGAATTCTACTTCTGTGCCTCCTTAGTGAATTAAACTGCTTGTGACAAGCCATCATATTGTTTATGCAGCTTGGGTATTAGGAAGTATGATTCTTGTGTAATTAAACAGACCAAAAAAAAAAGAAAACTTTTATAAAATACTGTCAAAACAAATACAATATAGATAAAAGATTTGTTGGAATGGGACCCAACGTTTTTTCTGGGTGATTATGACTTTTGAGAATTTTTAGTGGGAGTTGTTGGTTAAATCACGAGGGTAGGCCGCAAAACACCAATGTGACAGACATAAGTTGTAACTTTCCCACCCATCTATTGTAAAGATTTGACATACAGAGAAATTCTCACACTGAGTCATAATAAAATAAGAGCGGCAAGTCACGAAAGAAAATATCTGAAACCTAGCGCATTTCTCTTAGCATGTCATAGTAAGATAGAGCAGGAAGCAAACAGAGTCAAATGTAAATTGAAAAAAAAAAATCTGCGTAAATGCAGATTATAAGGTCCCATAGCATCATTTTTATGAGGCCCAATTTATCGATTCACTATTCCCTGCAGGGACCTTTCTGCAGTAGCCAGCACTTTGCAGATGGCATCAATCTACACTACATCCTGATAATAGCTCACTTACATTGAATTGAACACTTAATACATTTTCGATCCCCTGAATTATAGGGCCCTTAAATCCCCTGAAATAGTGGTGAGACAACGTCATTTAGAGCCCATTGCAATCATGCCAAACTGCACCCCCCCCCCAAGATGTATGAACATTATGTATCAGCAAAAATCCCCTCCTTTCCCAAGAAACTGAGCACTAATCTGCATGCTTACCCCCTAAGCAAATCGACTCCCCTCCCAACAGAAATCTCTGCCCCTCGCATCCGCATCCCCCCTCCCCAATCCCCCCTCCTAGCACAAATTCTCTACTCCCTAGATTTCCCCTCCGAGCACAAATCCCCCCACTCCAAAGCCCCCCTCCCAGCACAAATCCCCCCAACCCCCCCTCCTAGCACTAATGCCAAACTGCACAACTCCAAGATGCACCCCTCCCAAGATGTATGAACATTATGTGTCAGCAAAAATCCTCTCCTTCCACAAAAAATCTTACCACAAAAAAGTAAATTTGCTTACCCCCTAAGCAAATTGACTCCCCTCCCAGCAGAAATCTTTGCCCCCCATCCCCCCTCCTAGCAGAAATCCTCTACTCCCTAGATTTGCCCTCCGAGCACAAATCTCCCACCCCCAATTTCCCCTAATCATCACTACTAGCATTAATTCCCCCCCCCCCCCGAACAAAAAATGTCTCCTCCTAGCAAAAAAGCACAAATCCCCTCCACCCTCTGCCATATGATCTCACCTAGCACCCCCCCCCCCCTCAAATACTCCTCCTACCTCAAAACCCTCAAATTCATCCTCCCAACATAAATCCCTTTCCCTGCAATCTCCTCGCAGCACCCCCGCACCTCACATGATACCACAGTGCCCAGGGCAGCCGCCCCTTCTGCCCACCCCTAGTCCCGGCCCTGCCCTGAAATATACATTTGTAGTCAGTATAAGTCTTTTGCCCTCTGACAGAACTCACTTTTTAGCGATTAGTCAGCTGTGCTTCATGCCCTACGGTAAAAGCTCCTTTATGTACATTGGTGGCAAATGTGATCATTACTGATTGGATCACTGAGCACTTTCATACAAATGGCACACACAAATTCCATTTGACTTTGTACAAAAATGCAGAAAATGGTCTGATGGAGATATACAGTAGTTTTATGTTTTTTTAAGAAATATTGTATTACTAAGCAGTTACAACAGAAAATGTCTCATGGTTTTCCAGGTGAATGGCAATGTTTACTAACATTAATCAGTTTCATCTGCAGCCTCTGTCTATTCTTGTTTTCAACAGCCTGCAGTATGGTGACACAGCTTGATCTTTGAGAAAACACTTCCCATTGCCATATGATGGGGTAGGGGTTGGAGGGAGGACCAAGCCATCCTAGACATGCACCCTGGACTACAAGGGGTTGTAATCACTGTTTCAGTGTTTTAGGTGGTGTACACAACCTCCAGAGAGCCAGTTTTATCTGAAATAAAGTTAGCTAAAAATGTGGGGCTTTAAAAAGTTGAGGTAGAAAACTTAAGATAAATAGTACAGTAAGGGCAAATTCGTGAATTTAGGGAAGGTTTGACTGTCAGACAAATGGCATAGGGGGCTGGGTACTGCTCCAGCGAGCATGTACCAAAACAAAACAGCTTGTTTAGAGGGGTGTATATAAAAGGGATGCGTGATTCTAGGTGATGTCATTGACCGGTTATAGACACCACTCCAAGACTTCTTTTTTTTTTGCACGTGGTTCCCCTTGACATCCATAGCAGACCCTCATTAAAGATAAGGGTGTGGTATATATTTTTAGAACTCCATTTTGGAACTGCTTTTTGTGTGGGGTCCCCCATTTATATCTATACTAGACCCTCATCTAAGATAACAGTCCAGAATGAATGAAGGGAATCCCCGTCCATTTGTTTACATACAGAGGCATCCGAGAGCTGTCATTTACTGGCAATTTAAACTGCATTTTTTTTTTAATGTAAATATCAGTGTTGCTATAGGAGCTTGTATACACCATACAGATGCACCACTTCACTGTAGGGTATCCCCCAGGCAGGTTATTTAGAAGAATAGTGAATGTTAATTTTGCCCTTTAACCAGTTCCCAACCACTTTATAGCCAAAAACCGGTTACAGCATGCTCGACCAGTTTTGGGAGGGCACTTATGGATGTCCTCCCAGATCTTCACCCCCCGTGCACCCCCTGGGGCACACAATGCACGCGATCAGTGATCACATGATTATGGAACGGGCCAATCACAGGCACTTTTACCATGTGACCAGCTGTGCCCAATAGGAAATGCCGGTTATTAGCAGTCGTCTCCTCACGCTAACAGCGCGTGAGGAGAGGAGAGCCAGTAAGCGGCATTTCGCAGGGGGACAGCTATACTGATCATCAGGGAACTGATCATTAGTGTCCTGGTGATCAGTGTAGCCCCATCACTGTGGCCAATAGTGCCCATCAGTGCCCATCTGTGCTGGCAATCAGTGCCCATTGGTTGAATTAATGCCCATCAGTTGAATCAGTGACCATCAGTTGAATCAGTGCCCATCAGTGCCACCCATTAGTGACCATCAGTGCCACCTAACAGTGCCCATCAGTGCCACCTATCCGTGCCCATCAGTGCTGCTCATCAGTGCAGCCCATCAGTGCAGCCTCATTAGTGCAGCCTATCAGTGCCCGTCAGTGTCTCCTCCTCAGTGCAGCCTATCAGTGCCCATCAGTGACTCCTCCTCAGTGTAGACTATCAGTGCCCATCAGTGAAGGATAAAAATTACTTATTTACATAATTGTATAACAGAAATAACATTTTTTTTTTTTCAAAATTTGTGGTCTTTTTTGTTTGTTTAGCAAAAAATAAAAACCACAGTGGTGATTAAATACCCCTAAAAGAAAACTCTATTTATCTATAAAAATTTAGTTTGGGTACAGTGTGGCATGACCGTGTAATTGTCATTCAAAGTATGAGAGTGCTAAAAGCTGAAAATTGGTCTGGGCAGGAAGAGACTAAAAGTGCCCAGTAGGCAAGTGGTTGAGCATTATTAACAGCAGGCTGGGCGAATTACTGGTACATTGTAACCTTTCATCCAGGTTTAGGGGCACATGCGAGCGCCCCCTGCAGGTACATGCTGTGATTGGACACAGCACGGGTCTGGCAGCTGATTTCAGCCAATGATTTGGCTAAAGTTAGCTGACTGGCTGTGGCCAATCACACACACAGTTCTATGTTTACACAAACAGAGAACTCTGTGCATAGTGAATAGTAATCCGGTTGTTTCTTCTCCCTGCAAAGCAGGGAGAAAAAACAGACACTTCAGTAAAAGCAGAACATATTACACACATTGTTAGGCACATGGTTAACCAATTGGTTGCCCCTAAATGTAAACCCCTTACCAGCCATTAGTCATTAGTATAGAGACAGTGTACAGTATTAGCACTAATCACTGTATTAGTGACACTATTGATGTCAGTGTCAGCTAGTGTCAGCTAGTGTACCTCCCAGCCAGCGTCAGCTAGCACCAGGCACTATGATTGTGTTTATATGCCTTTGTCTTTGTGTGCTCTTGTAAATGGGTTAAGCTTCCAAAGAATCTTGCAGCTCACAGGGCAATGAGTAGCAACTTTTCAGGATACAGTATGTGAGGTAAATGCCAGGGCCAGAAATGGACAAGAGATTGATGCCCAAAGTCCATTTCTGGGGTTTACAGATTGATTTCAGCATAACAAAGGACCACATACTGACATCACCCTTACATTTTTAATAAAATCTGTAAATAAAAACGTGTATATCAGAAATCTGTGTCAATCTAATCTAATCAGGTTGAAATTAGTCAGATCTCAGTTCTGGAAAACTGAATCGCTCATTTCTAGTGAAGATGACAAAGATTTTTTTTTCAGGACAAGACAGGAAGTGCTAAAGTAACACTTGCTCATACTTTTTCCTTTAATTCCTTTTTTTTTCTCGTCCCCTTTTTTAAAAAAATGTTTGAAGGGAAATTCAGTTCCTAAACACTAAGTTTAAAGATGAATGTTTCTTTGAAATGCATATATACACCCACGACCTTGTCGTTGCAGTTTACAGTTCGACAGTTCCGTGTTACAGTTCCACAAGTTTCAAAGAAATATATTTTCACACGTTTCATCTATCCAGGTAACACCAACACGTCACTTTTTACTGTTATGCACTCAGGAAGCCCTAAGGCAGATAAACATGTTCGTAAAACGTTGTCTTGCTTGCTGATTTCTAGGAATGTTTTTCTAACCAGCAGGACAGCTATTTTCTTCTGTAGAGATTATTTGCAGATCAATGTAGGAAAGGTTAGTAGTTATTGTAAATGACTTGTAACAAGATGGAAACAAAAGGACAGATGTTCTAATTTTTTTTTTTTAAATATCTGTGGAGTTCATAACCAAATAGAGCTGAAAAGCAATCCATTTAATACTATCCACAATCAGGTTTTTAGTGGGGTTTGTTTTGTTTTGGATGTGTTACTTTGTAATTTTAATTAATAAATGAATTATTTTGTATGTTAATTATATCTGTCTATGTTTTTTTTAATTTTATACAATGGTTGAAAAAGTGATATTTGTAGAGGTATTGAGCTAAATCCATTTTTCCTTTTTTGTTTTTTGAAATTATATCCACAATGAGATACAGAGCATTCATTTTTATTTTTTTTTTCAGTTGGACAGACCAGAACAAAGCCAAATGATGGAGGCTGCTAGAGTTGAATAGTCCTTAACGAACTGACAATGGTTATTGGTAAACCCCAAAAACCTTTATATAGCATTCAGGCTGAGGGGTTGAGGTCAATTCAACACTGCAAATATCTTTTCAGGGAGCATTTGCAAACCAAAAACAGAGACAATGTAGTCTGAGGCCGGCCATAGGTGGTTCAAATCCTGTTGAGATTCGAATCATCTACGGGCAGGCTGAATGTACCAATTTGATCGATCAATCAACTTGGGTACAACCAGCCTGCCAAATTTTACATATGATTATTGCTAGTGGCTAGTGTATCCGCTAGCAATAGTCACTGTCTTCTACCGGCAGGGTTAGCAGGAAAGAAATTTGCTCCTTGTATGGGCTGCTTAAGAAACATCCTTGATTTATGTTATAGAGTTATCTGTTGTGTTTAGTATACCAACTATTGTGTGAAGTACCATCTTCTGTGTGATGAGGACCTAGTGGACCCCTTCCTTTCATCTTAACTTCAGAGTCTTCCTACTTTAAAGGAAATTTGTTTGCAGAATGTCTACTTCCTGCACAGTACAAACTGAGGTCCAGAGTTTGGTGACAAAGGGGGTTAAAACTTAGCTGCACCCTGTCCTAGTATATGCAGCTGCTATCTCAGTGGACAGGGGTTTAGAGAGAAGGATCTGAGAGAGAATGAATGAGTCTAAGTCAAAAGCAACCTGCAAGAGCCAACCTACTTGAGAATGAGCAACAGTGGGAGACTTGTATGTGACAGGTACTGATCAGGAGAAAATTAGTCAGAGCGGTTAGGACTAAGGGAAAGCTATCCAGTAGACAGTTTATGATGACCTGTGTTACTCTATAATTTTTAGCATACAATTATTACATAATTTCATTTTCAATAGAAATGGGAGAAACCCTAAAATGTATGCTGTTTAGTAAACTGACTCCTTAAAGCAAAACTCCAGCTTCTTTCCAAGTCACCCTAAAACCTTCCCACCAGAGGCTTTTTTTAAAAACTCTTTATACATATCTATTTTGCTGTAGTCTTCAGGCTGGTCTGGTGACATCACAGGTACTTGTTTTTCTTCACCAGCAATGGAGTTGGAAGGTCTTTCCTCCTGTACTGAGCTGAAATCATGTAATGACGTGAGTTTAATCCAGGAGTACTGCAGGACCTGGCTATGTCCAGTCAATATGCTCTTTGGCAAATTGTAACCTCCTTCAGCACATGTCTTTTTTTCAACAGTGGGACTTTGCGGGGGCTTCTTGCAGATAGCTTGGCTACACATAGGCGTCTTCTAATTGTAACAGTACTCACAGGTAACTTTATACCTTCTTTGATCTTCCTGAAGCTGATTGTTGGCTGAGTCCTTGCCATTTTGGCTATTCTTCTATCCATTCGAATGGTAGTTTTTCGCTTTCTTCCATGGCTTTCAGGTTTTGTTTGCCATTTTAAAGCATTTGTGATCATTTTAGCTGAGCAGCCTATCATTTTCTGCACTTCTTTATATGTTTTCCCCTCTCCAATCAACTTTTTAATCAAGGTACGCTGTTCTTCTGAACATTGTCTGGAATGATCCATTTTCCTCAGAATTTCAGAGAGAAATGCACTGTAACCAGCATGTACAACATTTGCTGCCTTCCTTCCTTAAATAAGGGCAATAATTGCAACTTGTTTTTCAAAGAATGAATGACCTCACTAATAGAACTGCACACTGCTATTATTTTGAACATGCCCCTTTCAATTAGTGACTCAATTACACAGAATCAGCAGCATGCTTCTCATGACTGTTGGGTCTGTTGGATTTCTATTAGTCTACTACACCTGCTAGTAAATTATTTGCCATGTAGAAATATCATTTCTACCAAAAACAGTGATTGATCAGGTTATTGAAGTCTGACTGCTATTATTTTGAACACAACTGTATTAAAAAGGGACCATGCATGAATAATCGTTTTAATTCATACCAAGATATTTCTGTGACACTTTGTTTTCTGTTTCATATGCTGGACCCAGTCTGCCAAAACAGTATGGTAATCTGTTGACTTGGCATCCTCCAAAGGTGGCTTAAGTCTTCCATAAGACACAGTAGTTAAACCCGATGCATCTTTACTTCAGATAATTTTGGTACAGAGGATTTTTTCCCAGTCTTTTGAGAATTAAAAAGACAATGAATTTCCTAAACCCTGTCTCTGTGATGAACACTGACTGAGGGAACATGGAAGAACCTGGGAAGGTCTAGCTAGGACAGAGCTAACACTAAACAGGAGAGGAGGACAGAAGGAGATACCAAATCACACAGGTAAACAAGCTGTAGTGGCTCAAAACCACCATTACATGTTAGCACCCACCAAAACAATAGTAACCTGATGCAGTTCAGTACAACACAGATAAATACAAATAGGTGGGACAAAACTTTCCCCACCTGAAACCCAATATAATTTCATAAAAGATGGCTTGTTCTTGAACTTAAACAGAAAGAAGAGATACCATGCAAAACATATATACTGTATTTTGACATTGCAACCTTGATACCTGATATCCTTTGGAGCAGGGTTTCTCAGCCAGGCTTCCCCCTGAGGTTGCTAGCATTTCCTTGAGCAATAAGAGATTTCTGCTTCTCAGATGAGTGACAACTGGCTACAATGATCTCTGTAGCTATCTGTAAGGGAGCAGTCCTCCCAATAGACCACAAATGTAAGAAGAATTCTTCCCACTGACCATCACAATAATGTACTGTGAGCTGTAAATATAATAATTATTAGCAGGGTTTCCTTAAAGACAAAAGGTTATTTCAAGGTTTGCTCTGTGTTAAAAAGGCTGCTTTAGAGGTAGAAGTGGAAATGTGTGTCCTGTAGATCTGAAGGGAAAATGAAAATCTAAATAAATCAGGGAAAACACAATCTCTAAAAACCTACCAATTATACAAGCTGGACACTGTAAGGTATATTTCACAATACTTTTAAGAATATGACATACAACAAATAAAAGTGCAGCGCAATATTGAATAAATATATTTATAAAAGGTTCATATAGTCACACCAGTGATGTCAGTACGAAAGACTCCACCCATATACAGTATGGAATATATAAGATCATATATCATCCAATGGACTCCTCCTTGTGGAAAGAACAATAGATCCCATCACCCAGAAGAGCACTCAAGGCCTCTCACCTTAATCATCTATTAATCCTTGAGCTAACAGGTAGGTCAAACAGCACTTTTCCCAAAATGGGTAACAGACTTCCACTAGCATCAATCATGGTCCAAAACAAACAGGTGCTCCAACAGATGGTGTGGACCCGAATGGGAGCAAAATTGAGAAGAATAGTGCTCTCTCCTATATATCAAAATATTTATTGGACAAAAACTTCCTCGCAATGATAGCACTTGCGTCCAAGTGCAAGGAACAGCACCAGTGTATGAAAAACAATCTCCACATGGAACTACCAAGATGGCTGTAGTAAGTGGGCATGGCTCCTCCTCCCGTACATGGCATGTCCTAGGTGGGACTTCGTCAGCGGGGATGGAGTCACGAATGATTACACCAAGAGAATCATGGTGTGATGATGGTAACACAAACCTTGTTTAGCCGGGGGCCAGTGGTGGATATGCAAGGAGAGGCGCTATCCTGGTGCCAAGAAAGCATTCAGGCCTGGAGCATCTGCTACCCCTGGTACAGACATCTGTGATTGTCACTAGAGACCAGGAGCATGGTGAGTAGGCTTTCAGTTCAGCCTCATGTCATGGCAAACCTTGTATGCAGATGGTGGGCAGACAAACAAATCTGTGAGGGATCTGGTAATTACCCACAGTCGGAAAGTGAACTAGGGTGAGCTCTATGTTAGGTGGGCTCTGATGGAGTGAGTCAGTGGGTGCCTCCAGCGCAACGGGTGCTCCCACTTGCACCCCTGTTCTGCATCCCATTGTGTCTGCAGGAGCTGCCGGCAGGAGAGGGGAGGAGGGAAACCAGCAGCACTATGAAGGAGGAGGGCACACAAGGGGTCCTGCAGCAGGTGGAAGGGGGCACAGATAATAGAACTAATCCTCCTGCAGTGCAGCCAGAGGGAAAAAGAGAAGTAGAAACTGAAAGCACTGCAGGGAGATCCACAAGAGTCACAAGTGTCAGCAATAAGGCAGTACAGCTGACCCTCCTGCTCAGCAGGTGCCCTGGCCCCACTTTTAAACTGATGAGGCCCAGGTCTGGTACAGGATGGCTGCCTTATCAGTGGCCCTGGTAAAACATGTCATAGAACACTAAAGTAGCATACAAATTAGTGTTTTGGTCATCTCAAACAGCATACATCCTGACAGTTTTCCTTGATTGTCCCTAAGGAAACACTTATACCAGACAGATACTGCTCATGGCTTTCTCTGCCATGATCTGACATGGGCGTAGAATCTTCAGTTGATGTAGCCCCTCATTTAAAGGGTCCTTGGTGTAGTTTAATAAAATACCACATAGATGAGTTCTTCTTGGAAAACAATATTTTAAACAACAGACAGCATGGATTCATGAGATATAGGTAAAGTCTACAGGCTTGGAAAAATCTGTATGTAAATGGATAGAAAACTGGCTAAAAGATCGTATTCAAAGAATAGTGGTTAATGATTCATACTCTGAATGGTCTAGGGTTGTCAGTGGTGTACCCCAAGGTTCAGTGTTGGGACCCTTACTTTTTAATATATTTATAAACAATATAGAGTCTGGGATTAAAAATACCATTTCAGTCTTTGCAGATGACACCAAGCTGTGTAGTAGAATAACGTCCTTACAGGATGTCTTCAATTTACAAGCCGACCTCAATGCACTGTTTAGTTGGGCAACTATGTGGCAAATGAAGTTTAATGTTGATAAATGTAAGGTGATGCACTTGGGGGCTAAGAATATGCATGCATCATACATACTAGGGGGAGTACAACTGGGGAATCAATGGTGGAGAAGGATCTGGGGGTTCTGGTAGATCACAAGCTTAATAATGGCATGCAATGCCAAGCTGTGGTTTCTAAAGTGAGCAAAATCCTTTCTTGTATTAAAAGAGGTATAGACTCCAGAGAGAGAGATATCATATTACTCCTATACAAATCATTGGTAATATCTCATCTGGAATATGCAGTTCAGTTTTGGGCACCAATTCACAAAAAGAACATTGGGGAACTGGAGAAAGTACAGAAAAGGGCAACCAAACTGGTAAGAGGCATGGAGGAGATCCGCTATGAGGAAAGATTAGAGGAACTGAATTTATTCTCTCTTGAGAAGAGGAGATTAAGGGGGGATATGATCAACATGTATAAATACATCAGTGGTGCATATAGTGAACTCGGTGTAGAGCTATTCACCCTGAGGTCATCACAGAGGACAAGGGGGCACTCTTTACGTCTGGAGGAAAAGAAATTTAATCTCCAAACACGGAAAGGTTTCTTCACAGTTAGAGCTGTGAAAATGTGGAATAGACTTCCTCAAGAGTTGGTTCTGGCTAGCTCAGTGGATTGCTTTACAAAAGACCTGGATTGTTTCTTAGATACACAGAATATAACTGGATACTAACATGTATAGGTAAAGTTGATCCAGGGAATATCTGAATGCCTCTCGGGGGATTAGGAAGGAATTTGTGTGCCCTGCAGGAGCAAATTAGATCATGCTTTGGTTATGGGCAGTTTACTGAGAGTCTGCAAGACTTACAGGGTGCAATGTAAAAAAATATTAAATGCACATTTTCTTACTTGCAAAACGATATGCATTTATTACTTTTTGTAAAAGGTGAACTTTGCCTTTAAGAGCTGCTTCCCTTTCAATACAATAAGCTTCTGCCTTTGCTGCTTCTGCTTCAGCATGTTACGAGTTGGACCTTTTAATCTAAGGGGACCTTAGATGTAAAGTTTGGGAAAAAAAGAGCTCTGAAGGGAGAGCACAGGTATGCTGTTTCTTCAGAATGCATGTGCCGGTGATGTCACCGGCTGCCGCTCACTGGAATATCTCCTAAATGGTGCACATTTTGAGATATTCATTTACCTGTAGGTAACAATGTCAGACACAACTTTACTACCACTATAAAGATGTAAAGTGGGAAGATGCTTTTTTTAAATAAAAAGAAAATTGCCTGTGGCGCTCATTTACAGATCAGGTGCTGTTAATGAATTCAGTGAAATAAATCACTGCTAGTGTTTAACTAACAACGTGGTCTACTCATTGACTGAACCTTGTGACAAATTAAAAGCAAACACGCATGATACATTGTAACAAATTCTTCATACTGTGACATGTGAGAATAAACATAATCCTGGAGGTAAGGCTGTATACCTAGACATGTATACAAACACTAATGGGACCAGCTGCTGACTCCAATCTGGCTTGGGAAGACTGATATCTAAAATGAATAAATGGGGAAGGGGGGAGCGAGACGCCCAAGGAACCAATATAGTGTAGTATGTCAATTTATTAAAAAAGATCATAAAAATCATATAATATTTAACTCACAAGGGTGAAGTGTTTGCCGGCATGTCATTATGGCAGAAGTCCATAACCACAGACAAATTGATTTCACCCTTGTAAGAGCAATATTATATGATTTTAATAAACCTTCTTAATAAATTGACATACTACACTATAGTGGTTCCTTGGGTGCCTCTCTTCCCTTCCCCGTTTATGCTTTTTTTAAACAACTATGATATTGTGTAATCTACCCATGACTTGGCTTCCCAGAATGTTATCTTTCTTTGCTAAGAGCAGTACAGTTACTGTATTTACCTCTTGCAGAAACAGAAATAGAAGAAAAAAATACTTTTCAGACAGTCTCTAGTTTTCATAAACTCTTACTAGTCTTTAAATGCCCTAATTTCTCTACTTCATTGCATGTTTCATTGGTGCCAATTATACATTGCATAGTCCTGTTACTCAAATCAGGCGTATTTCTGTTCTGTTTTTTCTCATAATTCCCTTTAAGCTTAAAGAAGAACTTCAGAATAGGCAAAAAAATCACCCATTAGTACACCCCCCCCCCCCACACACACACACACAAAACACTAAACAATTAATATAATTATAAAAATCCTTATCGTTGAGCAGAAAAGTCTAATTAGATTTTCATGACCTTATCTCTGTAATTCAAAAGATAACAGTATCTGCTCTGCCAAGGAGAAGGTGTAACACCAGGGATTACACCATATCATCTCTTCTCTCTCTCTGCAGTAAAAGGAAACTACAGTTCCCATCATCTACAGGGACTTGTAGTGAATGTGGGCGGGTACACTAGGCCTGTACATGTTGAATGTGTTTGAGAGTCTTGGTCCGCCCACCACTGCAAGTGGGGCTGAATTACATCACTGCTTCATGGAGAAAGACCTACAGAAGGAATGTATCAAGACTAGTGGCTGGGGGAATAGGAGGCATAGCAGCTACTGATTTTACAAACAGGAAACCAAGGAGAATTAATGGCTTGATTTGAAAATGAAGAGGCTATTTCAGAGCAACTACTGAGTGAACCAGAAAATAGATGGTATATTCAGTGAAGGTAGGAAATCAGCAACAAGGACGTTTAAAGAAGTTTTTGCCAAGCGTTCTGCTTTAACTATGCGTTTGGGTCTTGCAGATAATTCTGCTGCAAATCAGCTTCATCTTGGGGAAGAGATGGCTTCTAACTGTAATGGATGTACAGAGACCTGTTCAGACATATTTTGCAAATGTGAGCGGTGTAGCTATATCTGTGCAATCACGTTTGTGCAGAGCAGAAATCAAACACAGTCTATCACAGTTCAGCAAGTATGGCAGCAGGTACAATTCTAGAAACTGGAGGGATGGTGTTCTGCCCATATTGTTGAAAATAATGTATGTAATGTGCTGTAATGGATTATGCTGCAATGTTATGTGATGTTGCTGCCATCTATTGGTCAGAGTTATTATTATACCTAGTTATATCAGGATTTGTCAGGAAGTGGTAATTTTCACATAGAGGCAATAACCTCTAACCTGGAACTTCCTGTCCTCCATTTCGTGACTGCTTCTGAAACTAGCAAGTAGCATACAGTGAAGCTCCAAGCTATTCCTGGACTTATGATGGAATTGTCTGTGAGTACACTCACTGATGGGATGAAGCTGTTGTATAATGTTTAATGTACTGACACATATGTTTTGTTTGTGCTTATGTTGTAGTTTTACAAAGTTATTCAGAACAAAGAATACATACAGATCTGATGTCTCACGTTTCTTGACTTCTGAATTATTGTTAGACTGTCTGACTAGTGTTATACAACAGTTCAATAACGCGAAGCAGAACAGTAAAAGGACAACCACGTGGAGGTCTGGAATAAACGGAGACGCCATTATAGTAAAAGGACACCCACGTGGCAGTCTGGAATAAACGGAGACGCCATTACTGCAGCATGAGTCTAAGATCAGGAACAAAGTACCAGGCTGATGACACACTACCGCTGACACAGGGAGGTAGGGACGACATCCCCAGCGCCCAGCAAGACGATGCACAGTCACATGTGTCCAGATCTTCACGATCTAGCAAGATGTCCTCAGCAGTTAGAGCTCGTGTCAAGGCAGAAGCCGCCCATGTCCAGCTACAGTACACAGAAAAAGAAGCCATGATGGTGCAGGAGATGGCAGCTAAGAAAGCTGCCACAGCAGAAAAAGAAGCCATGATGATGCAGGAGATAGAAGCTAAGAAAGCCATGATGATGCAGGAGTTAGCAGCTAAGAAAGCACAAGAAGAGGCGGAATTAGAATCAAAATTGCTTATCCTGCAGCGACAGACTGCAGTTGCTGAACCAGAGGCCGCTGCCTACATGGGAACAAGCCGGTCAGGAAGTAAAAAATCATATAAAGACCCAAAGGTTCCAAGAAAACCTCTATCCTCTGCAGATCATACAAATGAGTACGTCCAGAACCTTACTGATGTCCATACAAAAGAACAGTCTCTTAAACCTGAAGCAAAGGAATTCAGGCCACGATCTACAGACCCCCTGGGCAGGCCCAATCAACCACAAGAAGTCAGTGGCTGCTAGAAAACCAAAAATGAAGCACCAGAATCCCCTAGGAACAAAAAACAAGTGTTCCCACCACCTCAACCTAAAGATTACATGTACGGACAACAATGTGCAGTGGATGTCACCAAATATCTCATCCGCAAAGAAATGGTCAGCTCAGGCTTTCTCCAATTTGATGACTGTCCTGAAAACTATTGGGCATGGAAAGCTTCATTTCTGAATGCCACTAGAGGTCTGAACTTATCACCAACAGAAATGCTTGATTTAATGATAAAATGGCTTGGTACCGAGTCAGCAGAGCATGCAAAGAGGATGAAAAGAGCAACCCTGCAGCAGGACTCAACATGACCTGGAAAAGACTAGAAGAAACGTATGGATCCCCAGAGGTAATTGAAGGAGCACTGTTGAAAAAACTTGAAGTCTTTCCCAAGGTGGGCTACAGAGACAACGTGCGGCTACAAGAACTGGGTGATCTTCTGCTAGAGATAGAATATGCCAAAGAGGATGGCTACTTGCCAGGGCTTTCATATCTAGATACGGCCAGAGGCACTAATCCCATAGTAGAGAAACTACCTTCAAATCTGCAAGACAAGTGGATGTCTGTGGGAGGTAAATTCAAAGAAGATTATGGAATCGCCTTTTCCCCTTTCTCTGTGTTCTCTAGGTTTGTCCGACAGCAAGCGAAAATCCGAAGTGATCCCAGTTTCGCCTTCGCCACCAGCGGCAATCAATCGCAAAGACCTCCCAGACCTCACGGTAAGACCTCTGTATCCACATACAAAACAGCTGTACCTTCAGAAGTCACAGACTGTCAAATCACCCATAAGTTACATACAATAGAAAACCCAGATAGACATTGCCCAATACACAAAAAACTACATCCACTAAAGAAATGCAAAGGCTCTAGAAGCAAACCTATTGCAGAGCGGATGTCCTTCTTAAACAAAACGGCATCTGTTTTAAGTGCTGCGGATCTACTTACCACAATGCCAAAGACTGTAAAATATCAGTGAAATGTACAGAATGTGGCAGTGAGAAACATATTGCAGCTTTGCACCCTGGCCCTGCTCCTGCACCACTAGACTGTAGAACACATGAAAGATCAGGGCAGGGAGAAACAAGAGACCCCACTCTCTTCAGTGATGTCGAATTGCACTGAAGTATGTGGACAAGGCAAGTGTGCATGATCATGCTCTAAAATCTGTTTAGTGACTATATATCCCACTGGCAAGAGAGAAAGGGCAGTGAAAATGTATGCAGTGCTGAATGAACAAAGCAACAGATCCCTTGCAAAGTCAGACTTCTTTGATACCTTTAACCTTAAGGCAAGTGCAGTTCCATACACCCTAAGGACATGTGCAGGGACAATTGAAACCACAGGGAGAAGAGCTACTGTCTTTACCATTGAATCCTTCAATAAGAAAGTGCAGTTCCCACTTCCTACCATAATAGAGTGTGGCATGATACCTGATGACAAAACAGAGATTCCCTCTCCAGAAGTAGCCCATCATCACCCTCACCTCCGCTCAATTGCTCACCTTATCCCAGCTGTTGAGCCAGATGTTTCTATCCTTCTACTTCTTGGAAGAGACATCCTTCAGGTACACAAGGTGTGCCAGCAAATCAATGGACCTTACAATGCCCCCTATGCACAGAGACTGGACCTGGGGTGGGTCATTGTAGGAGAAGTTTGCCTGGGGACAGTGCACCAGCCTGACAACATTAGTATTTTGAAGACATCTGTGTTAACAAATGGATGCACATCTCTTCTCAGTCCCTGTCACAACAGCTTTGTTGTCAAGGAAAGCTTTGGCAGGTCAACACAACACTGGGACTCTTCTACACCATATGGCAAAGAAGAAGTCAATTCTGACATTGAGACAGACAATCTAGGGATTAGTGTTCCAGAAAACTAAAGATGATGATAAACAGGCCCTCTCTATAGAGGATCAGACCTTCTTACAGATTATAGATAGAGAGGCCTACCAAGATGACAATCACAGTTGGGTGGCCCCTCTACCCTTTCGCACACCCAGACGTGTTTTGCCTTGTAACAGGGAGCAAGCCTGCAAAATACTACAGAGAAAGCCAGAAGCGAAAAGAGATTTCACTGAATTCATTAAAAGGATGCTGGACAACGATCACGCTGAAGTTGCAGGACCAATTGAGACAGACAGGGAACACTGGTATCTACCCATGTTTGGTGTTTACCATCCACACAAACCTAACCAAGTCAGAATAGTTTTTGATTCCAGCGCAGAGTATGAAGAAGTTTCTTTAAACGACATACTGTTAAGTGGCCCTGACCTAAACAATACTTTGCTAGGTGTCCTTATGCGCTTCAGAAAAGAACCCATTGCTTTCACAGCAGATGTGCAACAAATGTTTTATTGCTTTCTTGTCAGAGAAGACCATAGAGACTTTCTACGTTTTCTCTGGTATGAAGACAATGACATAGACAAGGAAATTGTCGAGTACACAATGAAAGTGCACGTATTTGGCAACAGGCCCTCTCCTGCTGTCGCTATATACTGCATGCAAAAGGCTGCCCAGAAAAATGCGGAGTTCTATGGACAAGAAGCCAAACACTTTGTATTGAGGCATTTCTATGTGGATGATGGACTCGCTTCTGCTAGCACGCCTGAAAATGCAATTTCCATCCTCAGTAAAGCAAAGCAAATGCTGGCAGAATCCAATCTGCGTCTTCATAAATTCGCTTCCAACAGCCAAAGAGTAATGGAAGCCTTCCCTGTAGCAGACAGAGCTAAGAACCTTAAAGATCTTTGCCTTGGTACAGACACCCTTCCTCTGCAGAGAAGCCTAGGCCTGAGTTGGGATCTAGAAACAGAAAGTTTTGGTTTCCGTGTTTCTTCAGAGGAAAAGCCCTTTACACTTAGAGGAATTTTATCCACCGTAAATAGCCTCTATGATCCCCTAGGGTTTGTGTCACTTGTGACAATAAAGGGTAAGGCCTTAGTTCGGGAACTGTCATCTGGGAAAAGTGAATGGGATGCATTGCTTCCAGAAGGGAGACTATGTGAGTGGGTTCAATGGACAGAATCCTTGCAAGCGTTAGAGCACCTAAAGATAGACCGATGTTATGTTCCCATATCTCTATCAACAGCTCGCAGGAAAAAACTGTGCATTTTCTCAGACGCATCCACCATAGCGATAGGTGCAGTGGCTTACTTGAAAGTAATTGATGCAGAAAATGTGTGCCATGTTGGATTTGTTATAGGAAAGTCCAAATTAAGCCCTAAACCAGCTCACACAATTCCTTGTTTAGAGTTGTGTGCTGCTGTACTTGCAGTCGAAATGTCTGAGCTAATCATTTATGAACTAGACACTGACTTTGATGCTGTGAAATTCTTCACTGATAGCAAGACTGTCCTGGGGTACATTTGCAACACCACAAGGAGATTCTATCTGTATGTCTCCAACAGAGTGAATAGAATCCGACAATCTACACACCCAGATCAGTGGTTCTATGTATCTACAGAGCAAAACCCTGCAGATTTTGCCACTAGACCTACTCAAGCAGCATGCCTGCAGAACTCTATATGGTTCTCAGGCCCATCCTTTCTGTACCAACCACACTGTGAGGATATAGACACTGCTAATGTTTATCCACTCATAGAGCCCGAAGCTGACCCTGAAATCAGATTGGAAATTACAAGTTTCAGTACCAAAGTTTCTGAAGTACTTCATTCACATTGCTTTGAGAGATTTTCTTGCTGGAAGATATTAATTAAAACCCTAGCCAGACTCATCCACGTCGCTAAAACCTTCCGGAGGGAAACCAATAGCAATCGGGTCAGAAGGTGGGGAAGTTTCCATGAACAGGTCAATCTAGAAGAACTTTCTCAGGCAAAGTCTGGTATAATTTCTTCTGCTCAAAATGAACATTTCCAGAAGGAAATTGACTGCATCACAAAACAAAACACATTCCCAAAACAAAGCCGTCTTAGGAAGTTCAGCCCCTTCGTAGACAAGAATGGGTTGTTGAGAGTGGGTGGACGTTTGTCTCTTGCCGAACTTCCAGAGGGAGAGAAACAGCCTATCATTATACCTCATGATCATCACATTGCTACACTGCTTGTTAGGTACTATCATGAACAAGTAGTTCATCAAGGACACCACATCACAGAGGGTGCAATCAGATCCGCGGGTTTCTGGATTCTTGGTGGCAAAAGCTTGATATCAGCAGTTATAGACAAATTTGTCATCTGTCACAAGCTGCGAGGGAGATTACAAAGTCAAAAGATGGCAGAACTACCAGAGGACAGAGTAATTGCTCAACCACCTTTCACCAATGTGGGCTTAGATGTGTTTGGTCCGTGGTCAGTTTTAACCCGTTGCACTAGAGGAGGCAGCGCGGACAGCAAAAGATGGGCAGTCCTTTTCACTTGTTTGTCCACCTGAGCTGTACACATAGAGCTAACTGAAGCCATGTGAACATCAAGCTTTATTAATGCCTTGAGGAGATTCTTCTCGATTCGTGGCCAAGCTTCATTCTGACAGAGGAACAAACTTTGTGGGAGCTTGCAAGGAACTTAACATTTGTGCCAGCGACTCACAGTTGCAAGACTTTCTCCAAGACAGAGGATGGACATGGGTTTTTAATCCTCCGCACTACTCACACAGGGGTGGTGTAAGGGACCGCCCGGCGGTACCACTAGCACTCCACTGGTCGGATGTTCCCAGCGCACGGAGTCTAAGCCCCAGGGTACTTGTTCACCAGGGCCCCTGATGGTGGGGATGGACTTGGAGCACCCTAGGACCAGGTCGTGACTACTGAGGACACCCGTCAGTGGTAGGGGTATTCGCCAGGGGCTCCCACGGGAGAGAGCCAGGTATGAGGAGGTCTGGAGACCCCGTAGAGAGGGACGGATGGATGGATGGATGGCTGAGCAGGAGCAGGGTCATACAAGCCGGGTCGGTAACTATGGGGACGGTGCGGTACAGAGCAGCGGGCAGAGAATAGTCGGGTCACACGCCAGGTCAGCAACAGCAGGTCAGATCCAATAGGGGGCATTCAGGAGAGAGGTCAGGCAAGCAAGGGTCAAAACAGGAGAAAACAGCAAGGTCAGGGCACAATCCGGGTCAGCAACTTACTTCAGACAGGTTCACAGGTTCACAGGATACAAAAGACCAAAAGGCACTGAATGACAGCTCAGGGCCGTTTAAATATCCCGCCCTGCGCTGTCATTGGTGCCAGGCGCGTGCCCGCGGTCACTACTGCGCATGCGCGAACCTGATTGCCGCGGTCGGCCAAGTCCCGGCGCTCGCGTACAGGGAGGTGTACTGCGCCTGCGCCGGGACCAGCGGCGCGGCGATCTCCGACATTGCCCCCCCCCTACGGGCAACCTCCGGATGCCCACCCGATCTCTCCACCACGGGTGATCACGAAGAAACTCCCGGACTAGTCTAGGTGCGTGGACATTATGAGCCGGTTCCCAGGAATTGTCCTCAGGACCATAGCCCTTCCACTTAATTAGGAATTGGGTCTGGCCCCCCCTTCTTCGGCACTTAAGGATCGTTTCCACCTCAAATTCCTCTTGTCCTTCGACCGTTATGGCCTCAGGGGGTCTGGATTCTCGTTCTGGGAAGGCATCTGGGATCACTGGCTTCAGCAGAGATACATGGAAAACTGGATGAATTCTGAACGTGGCCGGAAGGATCAGCTCATATGCCACTTCGTTGACCATCCGCTTTACCTGAAAAGGCCCCACAAATTTAGGTCCCAATTTTTTCGAGGGACAAAGCATCTTTAAGTTGGTTGTGGCCAACCACACCTTCTGCCCAGGCTGCAACGCCAAATCCCCTCTTCGTTTCTTGTTAAACTCCTTCTTATTGTCCTCTTGGGCCCGAGCGATGGCTTCCTGGAGTAATTTGTTATTGACGGAGAAGAAGGTCAATGCATCCTGCGTGGCTGGAACTGGGCATTCAGAGACCAAGTCAGGGAGAAAGACAGGGTGAAACCCATAATTCGAAAAGAATGGGGACTGCCCCGTTGCCGAATGGCTTGCGTTGTTATAAGCGAACTCCGCCAGGGGTAAAAGAGACAGCCAATCATCCTGCAGGAAAGACGTGTAGCAACGCAAGTATTGCTCCAGGGTCTGGTTCGTCCTCTCGGTCTGACCGTTGGTCTGAGGGTGGAACGCGGAGGAGAGGGACAACTTGATGTCCAGGGCCTTGCACAGAGCCCTCCAAAACTTAGATGTAAACTGGACCCCTCGATCAGAGACGATGTCCTCGGGTACTCCATGAAGTCTAACGATCTCCCGGATAAATATTCGCGCCGTCTCAGTTGCTGACGGAGTCTTCCTTAGTGGCACGAAGTGAGCCATCTTGGATAGGCGATCAATAACCACCAGAATTGCTGTGTGGTCTTGTGATGGTGGGAGCTCGACTATGAAGTCCATCGCGATCTTCTGCCAAGGCCGTTCGGGAATCGGCAAAGGTCGCAACAGCCCCCAGGCTTTGCTCCTTGACGGTTTGCTCTTCTGGCAGATGGTACAGGATCTCACGTAGCGCTTGCAATCCTTAGCCATGTTTGGCCACCAAAACGAGCGCCGGAGAAGCTCCAGAGTCTTGACTGGGCCAAAGTGACCCGCCAGCGGGTGATCGTGGCAATGCCCCAAAACCAGGGTCCGGACTTCCTCAGGTACCACGATAGAATCCTCCTTCCACAGGAGTCCCCCTTTGTTCTGGAGGGATACCCCAACTGGGGTTGGTGTGGCCGTAGATGCTTCTATTAACTTGGAGCGAAGGTCCGTCTGGAGCGCCAAGAAGTTCCCTGAGGACAAGATAGTGTCGGGTACCAGTTCTTCTTCGGAGTCCTCAAACATACGAGATAGCGCGTCAGGCTTCGTATTTTTAGATCCGGGCCTGTAAGTAATATGAAAATTCAATCTGGAAAAGAACAGGGCCCATCTTGCCTGCCGTGGGCGTAGACGCTTGGCAGTCCTCAGATATTCCAGATTCTTGTGGTCTGTGAAAATCAATATAGGGTGTGAGGCACCTTCCAGCAGGTATCTCCATTCTTCTAGCGCTGCTTTGATAGCCAGCAGCTCTCGATCCCCGATATCGTAATTCTTTTCTGCTGGGGTGAGTTTCCTCGAGAAGAATGCTACGGGATGGAGTAACTCTTTGGTGCCTTTCCGCTGAGACAGGATGGATCCTACCGCATTCTCCGATGCATCTACCTCCAAGATGTAGGGCAGGGCCGCGTCCGGGTGGCCCAGGATGGGTGCCGAGGTAAACAGCTTTTTCAGAGCTTCGAAAGCTTTTTGAGCCTCTGGTGTCCATTTGAACCGGGTTCCAAGTTTGGTTAGTTGGGTAATGGGGGAGACCAGACCCGAGAAGTTTTTGATGAACTTCCGATAAAAGTTCGCGAACCCTATAAACCGTTGGACACCTTTTTTGTCCGTGGGTTCAGGCCAATCTAAAATTGCAGAGACCTTCTGGGGGTCCATCGCGACCCCCGCAGTGGAGATAATCAGGCCTAGAAACGTGATGCTAGTTTGCTCAAAGCAACATTTCTCCGCCTTAGCATATAACCCATGCTGCCGCAATCGCCCCAAAACTTTTGCCACATGTATCCTATGATCCTCTAGAGAGGGTGAAAAAATTAGTATGTCGTCCAAGTAGACGATAACGAAGACATCCAAAAAATCCCTGAAGATGTCGTTCACAAAGTGTTGGAAGGTGGCTGGTGCATTGCACAGCCCAAATGGCATGACCAAGTATTCAAAGTGGCCAAACCGGGTACGGAAAGCCGTTTTCCACTCGTCCCCCTCTCTTATGCGTACCAGGTTATAGGCCCCCCTTAAATCAAGCTTTGTGAAAATAGCCGCAGCCTTTAGGCTCTGAAACAGTTCTGGTACCAATGGCAATGGGTAACGATTTTTTATCGTGACCCTGTTCAGCTCCCGGTAGTCAATACAAGGCCTCAGGGTTTTGTCTTTTTTCTCCACGAAGAAGATTCCCGCTCCTGCTGGAGAAGTGGAGGGGCGGATGAATCCCTTCTGGAGGCTGTCCTCGATATATTCCTTCAGGGCCCCCAATTCAAGCTCAGATAGGGGGAAAATACGCCCAAAAGGGATTTCAGAGCCTGGTAACAGGTCAATTGGACAGTCATACGGGCGGTGGGGGGGCAGAGTGTCGGCTCCCCGCTTACTGAACACATCCAGGAACCCATGATAGGCTGCGGGAATAACCTGTTTCAAGTCGGAGTCTCCTTCGGAGCAAAGGAGAACTCGGGGCCCCGCGGGGCCCGAAGTGCGACAATGTTCCCGACAGTATGGGGAAGGGAACGAGATTGACCCGGTCTCCCAGTCAATCTGGGGGTTATGGGCCCGTAACCATGGGAGCCCCAGAATGACTGGGAAAAGAGGTGATGCAATAGCGTCCAGGCGGAGGAACTCCTGGTGCTGGTTGGCAATGATAGTGGCAATGGGGGGAGTTTCCTGATTAACTACCCCCGATTTTATCTGGGAACCATCAGCCAAAAAGATGTTGAAGCCCTTCTGTCTGTGTTGGAGAGGGATACCCTGTTGGTGAGCAAACTCTAGATCCAGGAAACAGCTGCATGCCCCCGAATCAACTATGGCTGTCACCTCCACGATCTTTCCTGGAAGCTGAAAGGAGAGGGGCACTACTAAGTATTGCGAAGGACAGGTATTGCTAATAGACAAGGAAGAAAAACGGGTGCACTTACTCATTTTTTGAGGGCAGGATCGCACCATATGACCAGCTTCACCGCAGTAAAGGCAGAGGTTCTGGGCTCGTCTGCGCTGGCGTTCCTCCGGTGATAATTTAGGCCGTGCCAGACCTAGCTGCATAGGTTCCGGAACATCTCCTGGTGGTGGGTTCTGGATGCTTTGTCGGGTTGGTGGGCTGGGGCCTAGGAATGGACCCCAGGTATTTCCGCGACCCTGGCCGGACCTCTCAAGCCTGCGTTCCCGCAGTCTTCGGTCAATCTTAATTGTCAGGGCAATAAGGTCTTCTAGAGACTCGGGAACCTCCACCCGGGCCAGCTCATCTTTCAAGGGATCGGAGAGTCCCATACGGAACTGGTGCAATAGAGCGAACTCATTCCAGCGTGTGTCCCCCATCCACCGCCTGAAATCAGAGGCGTATTCCTCTGCCGCCCGCCGGCCCTGTCGGAGCGCATATAAGGTCGCTTCGGCAGAGGCTGCCCGCTGTGGGTCATCATACAAGATGGCCATTGCTTCAAAGAAACTATTGACCGATCCCAGGTGAGGATCATTGTTTCCCCTTAGCCGGTGGGCCCAATCCTGGGGTTCACCCTGTAGTAGTGAAATAATGAATCCTACCTTCACGTTTTCGGTCAGGAAGGTACGGGGTTGTAGCTCAAAGAACAAGAGACAGGAGTCGCGGAATGACCGGAAGCGTGTGCGGTCCCCGTGAAAACGCTCCGGTAGGGGTACTCGGGGTTCTACCATAGGGAGCGGGGCGGAAGCCCCTGAGACTGGCTCCTGAGCTACCAGGGCCGGGGGTGCAGAAACCGGGGCCTGTGGGGCAGGATCACAAATAGAGCCAGTCTGGATGCGATTCTCCAGCTGCATGCATCTGTCCTGCAGGACCGTTACGGCCTGCGTCAAATTAGCTAGGTGCCTGCAAATTTCCTCTAACGGGGAGGGCCCTCCTCTAGGCTCAGTCATGGCCTTTTTGGTACTGTAAGGGACCGCCCGGCGGTACCACTAGCACTCCACTGGTCGGATGTTCCCAGCGCACGGAGTCTAAGCCCCAGGGTACTTGTTCACCAGGGCCCCTGATGGTGGGGATGGACTTGGAGCACCCTAGGACCAGGTCGTGACTACTGAGGACACCCGTCAGTGGTAGGGGTATTCGCCAGGGGCTCCCACGGGAGAGAGCCAGGTATGAGGAGGTCTGGAGACCCCGTAGAGAGGGACGGATGGATGGATCGATGGATGGCTGAGCAGGAGCAGGGTCATACAAGCCGGGTCGGTAACTATGGGGACGGTGCGGTACAGAGCAGCGGGCAGAGAATAGTCGGGTCACACGCCAGGTCAGCAACAGCAGGTCAGATCCAATAGGGGGCATTCAGGAGAGAGGTCAGGCAAGCAAGGGTCAAAACAGGAGAAAACAGCAAGGTCAGGGCACAATCCGGGTCAGCAACTTACTTCAGACAGGTTCACAGGTTCACAGGATACAAAAGACCAAAAGGCACTGAATGACAGCTCAGGGCCGTTTAAATATCCCGCCCTGCGCTGTCATTGGTGCCAGGCGCGTGCCCGCGGTCACTACTGCGCATGCGCGAACCTGATTGCCGCGGTCGGCCAAGTCCCGGCGCTCGCGTACAGGGAGGTGTACTGCGCCTGCGCCGGGACCAGCGGCGCGGCGATCTCCGACAGGTGGGGTCTGGGAAAGACTTATAGATATAGCCAGGCAAATCTTGGATGCTATGTTGCTACAAACTAAACCTGCTCGCTTGACCCATGAGACTTTAAGCACCTTTTATGGCCGAGGTTACAGCTGTTATGAATGCCAGGCCTATAGTTCCTGTATCCTCAGACCCAGATACACCTATGGTCCTTACCCCAGCAATGTTGTTGACTCAAAAGGTGAACTCTTTGTCTGAGGTATGAGGTATGCAAAAAGGCCCTGATTTTTTTGAGAACTACTGTCTCTATAGACAGGCTAGATCAGTAAATTGCAGTTTCCACCTCTGGTGAGCTTAAAGATTAGACTGCATCACAAATTAAAGTGCACATATAGCAGATGTTCATTACAAGAATGGTCTTATATTAATGTTCAATCAATTGTCAGCTCAGTAGGTTTAGGTGGGGCAGGGCCACCGATAGGGGGTATCACCGGGCCTGCTGTAGGGAGCCAGGACAGCAGAGGGATCTGTGTGCCGGGGTGGAGGGACAATTATAGACTGATGTACTCTGTCTGAGTCTCTCCTTTGAACAGCTGAAATCCAGTTTCTCCCCCTTTCCCTCCTGCCGGCTTTTAGCTGCTACAGAGACACAGACACAGTGCATCATTCTGTAATTGTCCCTCCACCCCGCCGTGCAGTTACTTCTGTATTATTATTATACAGTATTTATATAGCGCCAACAGTTTGCTCAGCGCTGTACATTATAATGGGAGACAGTACACGAGACAGTACAGTAACAATACAGTGCAATACATGAGGGGCTCGAGGGCTCTGCTCCTTGGAGCTTACAATCTAGGAGGAAGGGGATAGTGGTACAGGAGGAAATAGCTGTGGGGGATGGAGTGGTAGGAAGAGTGGAGGAGATCGGCAATTAGGTGAGGGAGGGGTAGGCTTCCTTGAAGAGATTAGGCTTTCAGGGTGCTCCTAAAGGTGAGGAGGGTAGGTGACAGTCTGATGGATTGGGGTAGTGAGTTCCAGAGAATGAGGGAGGCCCTGGAGAAGTCCTGGAGAAGGGCATGGGAGGAGGAGACCAGGGAACTAGAGAGTAGGAGGTCTTGTGAGGAGTGGAGAGTACGTTTTGGGTGGTATACGGATACAAGGTCAGTGATGTAGTTTGGGGCAGTGTTATGAACAGCTTTGTACGTCAGTGTTAGTAATTTGAATTTTATGCATTGGGCAATTGGAAGCCAGTGGAGGGATTGGCAGAGGGGGGTGGTGGATACGGAGCGGTTAGTAAAGTGGATGAGTCTGGCCGCAGAATTCAGGATAGACTGAAGTGGGGATAGCCAGTGATGAGGTAAGCTGGTGAGGAGGGAGTTACAGTGGTCAAGTCGTGATATAATAAGGGAGTGAATAAGTTGCTTAGTAGTTTCTGGGGTTAGGAACGGACATATTTTGGAGATGTTGCAGAGGTGGAGTCTACATGAATTTGTCAGCGATTGGACCTGGGGCTGGAAAGACAGATAGGAGTCTAGAATGACACCTAGTACTCTGGCTTGTGGGGTGGGACTGATGGTGGCGTTGTTGGTCATGATGGAAAGGTTTAATTTGAGAAGTGGAGTGACATCCAATCTGATATGTTGTTCAGTAGGCTAGTGATTTGGGCGGAGACTGAAGGGGTGAGGCTAGGGGTAGAGAGATAGATTTGCGTGTCATCGGCATAGAGATGGTAGTTGAAGCCTTGGGAGTATATCAGTTGGCCAAGGGAGGAGGTGTAGATGGAGAACAGAAGGGGCTCGAGGACAGAACCTTGAGGGACCCCAACAGAGAGGGGGAGTGAGGGGGAGGTGGCAGCGTTATAGGTAACAGTGAAGTAGCACTGTGATAGATAGGAAGAGAGCCAGGAGAGAGCAGAGTCTCTGAGACCAAGAGAGTATAGTTTTTTGAGGAGGAGGGGGTGGTCGACCGTGTCGAAAGCCGCGGAGAAGTCGAGGAGTAGGAGCACTGAGTAGTGGCCATTAGCTTTGCCGGTTAGCAGGTCGTTGGTGAGTTTGAGTAGGGCAGTTTCGGTGGAGTGTAGGGGACGGAAGCCAGACTGTAGGGGATCAAGGAGGTTGTTGTCGGTGAGGTGGGAACTCAGGCGATTATAGACTAAGCGCTCAAGGAGTTTGGATGTAAATGGCAGCAGGGAGATGGGTCTAAGGTTGTTTAGGTCGGTGGGATCCAGGGAGGGTTTTTTAAGTATGGGAGTGATGTGCACGTGCTTCAGAGTGGAGGGGAATGCGCTAGTAGAGAGGGAAAGGTTAAAGATGTGAGTGAGGGAGCGTAGGATGGAGGAGGAGGAGGGTGATTGTAGGAGTTGTGTGGGGACAGGGTCAAGGGGCAGGTGGAAAGGCAAGCTTCAGAGAAGACCTTAGTGACCTCTTCAATAGTAGCAATGTCGAAAGAGTGGAGAATTGAGGGGGTTTTCATGTGAGGGATGCCAGGTGGGGTGGAAGTCTGAGCAGTGGCGATGTCCCTACAAATTGCGTCGATCTTGCTTTGGAAGTGTTTAACAATCTCGTGGGTGGTGAGTGAGGTACTGGGTGGAGGTGGGGGTGGAGAGAGTAGAGAGTAAAAAGTAGAGAAGAGCAGGTGAGGACTGGAGTAGAGGGTATTGATGAGGGTTACAAAGTAGGTTTGCTTGGCAGCGTGGAGGGAGGACGTGTAGGTGAGGAAGGCAGATTTATATCGGGCGAACGCTTGTTGGGTTCTGGTTTTGCGCCATAGTCGCTCCAGAGACTGAGATTTTTGGTGTGGTCATTCTGCCAGGGTTGAAGCGGTTGGGGTCTAAAGCTTTGTGTGGTTAGGGGTGCTAAGGAGTCAAGAGCGGCTGACAGCGAGTTGTTATAAACAGTAGTAGCCAGGTTAGGGCAGGAAAGGGGAAGGATACTGTCGTAAAGTTGGTCAGCTGCAGAGTGGAAGGGGGAAGGTTCCAAGTTGCGGAGGTTTCGGCTGGTGATAGTTTGACGTTTGGAGGGGTAGGTGTTTGAGGACGAGGAGACAGAGAAGGTGATGAGGTTGTGGTCAGAGAGAGGAAAGGGGGTGTTAGTGAGGTTGTTGGGGGTGCAGAGATGAGAGAAAACAAGGTCCAGGGTGTTCCCGTCGGAGTGGGTGGTGGACTGTATACACTGTGCGAGTGCAAAAGAAGAGGTTAAGTGGAGGAGTTGGGATGTAGCCAGGTTATTGATGTTGATAGGGATGTGAAGTCTCCAAGGATGATGGTGGGTAGCTCGGAGGAGAGAAAGAAGGGTAACCAGGTGGAGAAGTCGTCGAGGAAGCGGGACACGGGTCCAGGAGGCCGCTAGATTACTGCAATCCTCAGAGGGATTGGAGAGAATAGTCGGATGCAGTGGGTCTCAAAGGAGGAGAAGGATAGAGAGGGGTGGTTTGGGAGGACTTGGAAGGTGCTCAGCGAGACAGGAGCATACCAACCCCACCACCTTTTCAACCGCTGGGTCTGGGTGAGTGGGTCCAGATGAGACCTCCATAGGAGAGTGCCGCAGAGGAGGTAGAGTCAGTGACTTGGATCCAGGTTTTGGTGATCGCTAGGAAGTTGAGGGAGCGGGAGACAAAGAGGTCTTGGATGGCGGTGAGTTTGTTGCAAACCGATCGGCGTTCAGGAGTGAACATGAAAACGGAGGGGTGGTTTTAGGGGGCAGGGGGACAGGTGTTAGGTTGAGGGGGTTGTGGCAATTCGTGGAAGTAGGAGGGTGCCTTGTGGGTGAGCGAGGTGGTTGGAGGACCAGGGTTCGGGGAGATGTCCCCCGCGGTTAGGAGAAGAAGAAGGGTGAGAAAGGTGGCATGGGAGCGGGATGTACAAGAGCGTGTGAGTCTACCAGTGGTTGGGTTAGTGGGAGAGTGGAGTATCAGGAGGAGGTGGTGGGAGCCATAGTGGGGAGATGGAAGCAGTGAGGGCGCGATGTATAGTTGTTTGGGAGGAGCAGAAGAATAAAGAGAAGAGATTTTGGGAACGGAGGAGAAGAGTATGAGGAGGAGGAGTAAAGGTGGCATTTTAGGAAGGTAAATGGAGTGGCGGACAAGTGAGGTGGAAAATTTCTCAGGGTGCTTGGTTGCAGATAGTCTAGCGTGCAGTGGCGTATCTCGTTGGTGTAACTTCCTGTAGCAAGAGTTCTCGTGCTTAGGATCAGGATGGGTAGAGTTCAGTTCGATAAGTTGTGGCCAAGGGTAGTCAAGCTGCAAGTTCCAGTTTGTGTCAGTCCCAGATTGAGGGATGAGGTTTGGCTTGAGGAGATGAGGGGTGGGCATCAGCTGTGGGAATTGGGCGTAGTAGGGGCTGGGGGATCACAGAAACAGCAGTCGGGCCTTCTCCTGCACTGTACTCACGGGGGTCGGGCTTCAGGTCAGGACAGGGTTGCGTCATGGTAGGCGATGGTAGGCCTCACCAGGCCGAGATCGTCTGCTGGGCTCGACAGCGTGGAAACAAGCTCGCTTCAGGTGACCGGGGAGTGTGCTGTGGTGGGTCGCGATGGTCCTTTAAGGCTGTAGGCTCACTGCTGGATGGATTTCAGGGGGTAGTGTGCTGTGGTGGGCCGTGGCAGTCGCCTCGGGGGGGGGGGGGTCTAGGTGACACCGCTCCCCTCCAGGTGCAGGTGGGGTTGGAGGGCCTTTGGAGCTCGCCCTCCACCGTTATTGGGGGAGCAGGAGACTGGTGGGCGGCCGAATTTTGTGCTTTAGGCTGCGGGCTTGGTCGGTGTAGGCCGCGGTGGGCCCTGCTAGGTCGGGCGCCGTGGCGGACTGTAGGATGCTCAGGGAGGCTTATGGTGCCCTCCCCCCTGCTGCTGTGAGGGAGGTGGTAGACCGGCGGGCGGCTAGTGGTTGACCAGGGCCCAGCAGACTGTGGTGTTCTAGGCCGCGCGGGAGGCCCGCCTGGTCGGACGCCGCGGCTGAGCTCCAGGCTACGTGGTGGTGGTTCCAGCGGCACCGCTCCCCCCCTCCAGGAGCACGGAGGGTCGGGGGATCCATGGTTGCCGTCGTCCGCTCGCTGGCCCGGATAGAGGTGAGTGGGCAGTGTAGGCGACCGGAGCTCAGATCTGTGTTTCTGCTCCGGTCGCCATCTTGAATTAAAAAAAAAAAAAATGTAAGTTTGTTTATCTCTGCACACTCTGATCTTTCCCCCTCTCAGTCCAATTGATTGTTCCTCATTTAATCTCAATGCAGTCCTTCCTTCCTGCACTCCTTGTCCCATCTCATTTTCCCTGTCACTCTGATCCCTGTCCTCTTTGGCTCATAGCTGATCAGCTGCATTCCCATGGAATGAAGAATTTACTGCCACACTGTTCCATTACTGCCACACTGTTCCATTGCTGCCTTTTATCTTGTCCCAGTGCAGCTTAGAGTGTTTTATGTATCTGGGCTTCCCACTTCTCTGGACCAGACTGCTTCATTTCAGTTCACCATTATAAGGCCTCTCATTCCTCTGACCTACACCAGTGTTTAATGCTTCTTCTCCCCTACACTGCCGGTCCCCACTGCAAATCCATGTGTTAACTCCTTCTATTTAACCATTTACTAACTGTTCTGGTTAAAGCAATAGTAAACTCTGTTTTTTCTTGTACCTACAGATAAACCTATAAAAAGGCTTACCTGTAGGTACAATAAATATCTCCTAACTGTGCACCACTTAGGAGATATTTACATGTGTAGCAGCCGGTAAGGTCACCGGCGCATGTGCACTGTGCTTTCAATGGACAGCATGTCGTCCATTGAGAGAACTGAATGCAATTGTGACTACCGTGCGCATTCATGGGAGTGACATCATCGCGGCTTGGCCATTCAAACATTCAGAGCCCAAGAACCAGGAAGGAAGAATGAATGAAGATGGTATTCCTGTCAGTGGTCACAGCTTGCCACTGTACTGATCTGTTTTTTAGGTAAATCTGTCATAATGATATTTCACCAAAGCCCATCCCCCCTTTCCAACAGGGTTGTTAAAAAAATAGAATGAAAGGTTCATTTACACAGGTACTCTGGCTGTGTGAAGGAGGGTTTTAGATGGCTGTCATTCTGTGGGGATTCAGCCGCTGTATGAACACAGCCACAGGACCTAATATGACAAGTGTGTAGGTGTGAGTGGCCCCAAATGCACACAGTCTGTGTTCAGGCTGTACACCTTCATCAATGCTTGACAAATTAGGACTGTTTATTTTTTTCATATAATAAAAAATCTTTTGTGTGGGTTTGTCTTTTGATTTTGATAGTGTTTAATTTTTTGATTGTAACGTTTAGGTTGATGGTCTTAGCACATTTTTGTAATGATTCCTTTTGTTTACATAATGTTTTTAATCTTTGGTGGTTTGTCTCAGACTGGGCCCTCTCTTTTTTTGTAATCCAGAATAATAATATAAATAAACATAAATATTATTATTATTATACAGGATTTATATAGCGCCAACAGTTTGCTCAGCGCTTTACAATATAATGGGAGACAATACAGTTCAATACAAGAGGGATGGGAGGGCCCTGCTCCTCGGAGCTTACAATCTAGGAGGGAGGGGCTAGTGGTACAAAAGGTAGTAACTGTGGGGGATGGACTGGTAGGAAGAGTAGAAGATTTCATTATTAGCTGAGGGCAGGATAGGCTTCCCTGAAGAGATAGGTTTTCAGAGATCGTCTAAAAGTGAGCAGAGTAGGCAATAGTATGATAAATTGGGGGTAGAGAATTCCAGAGGATGGGGGAAGCTATGGAGAAGTCCTGGAGACGAGCATGGGAGGAGGAGACAAGGGAGCTAGAGAGCAGGAGGTCATGGGAGGAGCGGGGAGTATGGTTTGGGTGATATTTGGAGACAAGATCGGTGATGTAATTTGGGGCAGAGTTATAAATGGCTTTATACGTTATTGTTAATGTTTTGAATTTTATCCATTGGGCAATGGGAAGCCAGTGGAGGGATTGGCAGAGAGGGGTGGAGGACACTGAGTGGAGGTCAATGGAGGGATTGGCAGAGAGGGGTGGCAGATACAGAACGGTTAGTAAGGTGGATGAGTCTGGCAGCAACATTCATGATAGACTGAAGAGGGGATAGCCAGCAATTAGGTTGGCCAATGAGGAGGGAGTTGCAATAGTCAAGGTGAGAGATAACCACGGAGTGAATAAGTTGCTTAGTGGTTTCCGAGGTTAGGAACGGCAGTATCTTGGAGATGTTGCGGAGGTGAAGTCTACAAGATTTGGACAGTGATTGGATTTGGACTGAAAGGACAGATGAGAGTCTAGGATTACACCTAGTACCCTGGCATGAGGGGAGGGACTGATGATTGTGTTATTGATCTTGATGGAGAAGTCAGGGGAGGGGGCACGGGCAGGGGGAATACTAAGAACTCAGTTTTGGAAAGATTGAGTTTGAGGAAGTGGAGTGACATCCATGCCGATGTCACTTAGTATGTTAGTAATGCGAGAGGAGACTGAAGAGGTGAAGTGAGGGATAGAAAGATAGATTTGTGTGTCATCAGCATAGAGATGGTACTTAAAGCCATGGGAGTTTATCAAGTGACCAAGGGAGGAGGTGTAGATGGAGAAGAGTAAGGGCCCAAGGACGGAACCTTGAGGGACCCCTACAGAAAGAGGAAGTGGAGAGCAGGAGGCAGAGTTATAGGTAATGCTGAAGGAGCACTGCGATAGGTAGGAGGAGAACCAGGAGAGAACAGAGTCTCTGAGGCCAAAATAGTGGAGTTTTTTGAGGAGGAGAGGATGGTTAACCATATCAAAAGCCGCAGAGATGTTAAGTAGTAAGAGTACGGAGTAGTGGCCATTGGTTTTAGCAATTAGTAAATCATTAGTGAGTTTTAGTAGGGCTGTTTCAGTGGAGTGTAGTGATCGAAAGCCAGACTGTAAAAGGTCAAGAAGGTTGTTGTCGGTGAGGTAGGAGCTCAGGCGATTGTAGACTAAGTGTTCTAGGAGTTTAGAGGTAAATGGCAGCAGGGAGATGGGTCTTAAGTTGTTCATGTTGGTGGGATTCAGGGAGGGCTTTTTAAGTATGGGAGTGATGTGTGCATGCTTTAGAGGGGAGGGGAAGGCACTGTAGAGAGGGAGAGATTGAAGATGTGAGTGAGGGAGCATAGGACAGAAGAAGAAGGTGACTGTAGTAGTTGTGAGGGGACAGGATCCAGGGGGCAGGTAGTGAGACGGGCTTCTGAGAAAACCTTAGTGACCTCTTCGGTAGTAGCAAGGTCAAAAGAGGAAAGTGTTGAGGGAGGTTTAGTATAAGGTATGCTAAGTGGGATGGATGTCTGTGCAGTGGCGATGCCCCTACGAATTGCATCAATCTTGTATCTGAAATGATTTGCAATCTCGTGAGCAGTGAGTGAGGTGCTGGGTGGAGGTGAAGGTGAAGAAAGTAGAGAGTTAAAAGTAGAGAAGAGACAAGGACTGAATGACAAGCTATTGATGAGAGTGATAAAGTAGGCTTGTTTGGCAGCATGGAGGGAGGAATTGTATGGTAAGAAAGCAGATTTATATAGGGTGAATGCTTGTTGAGATTTGGTTTTACGCCACAATCGCTCCAGCGCACGACTATGTCGCTTAAGATTTCTGGTGTCGTCAGTCTGCCACAGTTGTAATGGTCGGGGCCTGATGCTTCGTGTTGTTAGAGGAGCAAGTGAGTCTAATGTGGATGAAAGTGAACTGTTGTAGACAGCAGTGGTCAGGTCAGGGCAGGACAGGGTAGAGATTCTGTCATAGAGTCGGTCAGTTGCAGAATGAAAAGAAGCAGGGTTCAAGTTGTGAAGGTTTCTGCAGGTAATTGTTTGCTGCTTGGAGGGATAAGTGTTTGAAGATGAGGACACTGTGAAGGTGATGAGATTGTGATCAGAGAGAGGAAAGGGGGTGTTTGTGAGGTTGCAGGGAGTGCAAAGATTGGAGAAAACAAGGTATAATATATTCCCATCAGAGTGAGTGGAGGACTGTATCGGGGCGGACTGACAACTCATGGGGCCCCCGGGCAATGGAGGATCATGGGGCCCCTGTGTCCTTGCCCAAACTCAAAAAAGCCTATGAAAAAGGTACCAGGGGCATCTCATGGGGCCCCCTACTGACCCCGGGCCCTCGGGCAGTGCCCGAGTTTCCAAATGGTCAGTCCGCCCCTGGACTGTATACATTGTGCTAATGCAAAAGATGAAGTTAGGTTGAAGAGTTGGGATGTAGCCGGGTTGTTGACATTAATAGGGATGTTAAAATCTCCGAGAATGATAGTAGGTAGTTCAGAGGAGAGAAAGTAGGGTGGATAAAGAAAGTGGGACACCGATTCAGGAGGCCGATAGATCACTGCAATCCTCAGAGAAATGGGAGAAAACAGTCGGATACAGTGAGTCTCGAAAGAAGAGAAGGATAGAGAGGGAGCCAACAGTCATTAAATAAAAGTTATAATCACCTCCATCTAGTGGCCATAAAGCAGTATTTCACAGATTTGCTTTTCTACATGAATAAATAACTTTTGACCAGGAGAAAAATAGCCCAATAACATTCGATTTCCACAGGACAAAATGTACATGCGGTTTCACAGGACAAATAGGTTGGCATTTTTTTTTTTTATATAAATCCAACTTTAAAATTAGGAGACCTGAGAAAATGACATGCAGATAGGAAATACTAGACAAGACCCCAGCCAGCTGAGAGTCTCACTGCGGGGAACTTGAACATCTTCAGCCATGGAGGATGATGGGAGTTTTGGTTCAGCCACAGCCAGAGTCTCAGCATGGTTGTCCTAAGATTCACATATTCTTCAATAGCGTATTATTAGCGGTATAAATTAAATGCAACATTGTTTAAATTAAGCAGCACCACATAGATCAATTCTGAAGTTTCAGGTTAATCCTCCAGATAATTCAGGTTCTAGGTATTCATTTTATCAGTGCTGTGTTTACGGTTGCTTTGTATTGTGATCACATTTAGATTCTGTTACAATGGTACCCACTAGATGGCATCTGGAGTGTCCTATTTATATGTGTTGCATTTTTTTTTTATGCCGGCAGCACCGTGCATGCGTGTAACGTCACTGCATACGCCACGTCATGATTCTTCGCGCATGCGTGGTTTGGATCAGTCGGCCATTTTAGGGCCTAGTCGATTGTGGCAAACTTGAATAGATTTGAGATTACCTCTGAGGCAGCCGGTTGTACCGGCGATACCGGTCAGGAAAAGGCCCATTCCACACCTCTGGGTCTCTCAGGGACATTGACCTTGATGTTGACACCACGATAAGTACCAACAACTCTACCTTTGCTTTGCCATGACAATTTGAACTGCCTATGCTGCAGGATTTGCTCAACAATATGTCTTTAAAGAGTTTCCTCTTTGTTCCATAAGGATATGCCTACTTGGTTTGTGTACGAGCTGGATCCCTTTTTTGATGTAAAAGGGAGGTCACTTATGTTTGAATCCTCCCCTAGATATTGCCCTTAGTCCTTTGGGTACCAGAGGGAGGTGAAGATATCACCACTATTTATGCTAATTCCTTCCTCCTCTGGACTACATCAAGTCTAACCTTCTATCTGGGAATATTAATGGTAACCCCGCATGGGGTCTATCTCGCGCTACACACATAGTGTATGAGGGAGGTTGGTACCTATTACAAGCAAATGTAGGACATCCTCCTCCATCCTGGACTACAACTCATCGCCACTCTATGTAGGGCTTACATCTCTGCTGACACAATATATTTCTATATCTCAGCTGACAAGAGGAATCTTTACTTGACCATTCTATAAAAAGTCAGTTTATATTTGAATCTTATGTGTAAGCATTTCTGTCAAACATAAAGAAAAGAATCTGATATACATATGCTCTAAAGATATTCCCCAAATACCATCAATGGGGTATAATGGAGACCGGTGCGGTGTGGCGTGTTTTCTGTTTGAAATTATATGTTTTTAATATGTCTTTGTTTAAAATAAAGGAGTCATTTATGTGTTCTTTGACCACCAGCCTTCCTATGATTATTATTTATTCATATGCATTAATACAAAAAACCTACCAGATCCTGGTTGAGTCCATAACTAATTAATTAAATTTTTTTGGTTTTCAACTGGATTCTTGATTGGGGATTCCTGGATCATCATTAACTACTTGATTATTAGACCTTGAGGCTTTCTTCTTTGGGAGGTACAAATTAGGACCTGCAGCTGTGTTTGTACAGCTCCAAGTGACTCCAGCCACATAAGTGAACCACTGATTCACACTGTACAGAACACAACACCCATATGAATGAACCCAAGACCTCATCCACAAATAGTTTTAGTTATTAACTCTACAGTATACAGTGTTATCTTTTAGATTTAGCGGGGATTTTGTAAGTTACATTGTGTTTTTCTCTGCTAATAATGATTTTTTTGTATTTTTAGCAAAATATAATAGCTTTTATATTTTCTTGAGGGGGGAGCCCTGTCAGGTAGCCTGTATGGGGCCCTGTGATTTCTATCAGCAGCCCTGGGTGGGGGCAAATCAGAGCAGACTGCACCAGGTTTAGAATGGTAAGGACTATGTTTGCCAGTTCCAATTAAAAGCTGGTAACAGCTCTAGCAGTTGTTTAGTAGCATATATAAAGTTGGGTGCCTTAAAGGATACTCATCCAGGGTTTCCTGTAAGCATATAATTCGATTCTTGTTTTTTAGGTGGGGAGAGTATTGCTCTGCAATATGGTTTATACCTATAGCACCTTCTTTGCTGGGCCTACAGAATTGACAGGTACTGGAACTCCAAGTAGTCATTGAAAAATGGTGAAAAACAGGACAAGTGTAAGAGGCCATTGGCAGTTTACACACAAAAATTAATTATATTTGCTTTGGGAAAACCCTTGAAGCCCACATAAACAAGGGCTTAAAGAGAAAAAGTCAGTAAGAGGGAATTTATCGAACTCTTTACCCTTTTGCCATTTCTGCATTTTTGTATTGAAAAGTGTGAAAAAGATAAGGAGCAGGCATTTACAATTTTGGGTAACATAAGTGATGTGAAGCCTCCTGAATATTGTGGAGGCTTTTTCTGTAATTTTTATATGATTCTGGCAGCAAATAGGTCTTGTGGCCAAAGTCATTGCTTAGGTACATTGCGCTGTGGATGCACATACCAACTGCTTGCAAAACATACATTTTTGGAACTTCAGTTGTACATTTATCAAGGAATACTACCTAGTGTTCTTCATCGATGTCCTTTCTGTCATATGCCCCAAATTTATTTTTTTCTTTCAACTGAGGGTGCCAAGGACAGCTTCAAAGTCTGGTGGGTCTTTCAGGCAAGTTATAACTGAAAGCCCATAAAACATGACACAAGTATGTTATTGTAACACAAGACAAGGATATGCAAATAGTGAAGTGCTGATATCTAGATCTCAGGATGGATAATGTTTCAGTTATGCATTCTTTTCATTGCAAACTATTTATAACAAGTTTTTTGCAAAAATGGTTACTCATCTTCTCAGCACATCAGTTTCAATTACGTGCATCATTGACACATACAGTTAGGTCCGTATATATTTGGACACAGGCAAAATTTTCATACTTTTGGCTCTGTATGCCACCAGAATAAATTAAAATGAAACAATCCAAATGGATTTGAAGTGCAGACTTTCAGCTTTAATTCAAAAGGTTGAACATAAATATCAAGTACACATTTTAAGACCTGCAACCATTTTTATACACAGTCCCTCCATTTTCAGGGGCTCAAATGTAATTGGACAAATGAATATAATCATACATAAAATGTTCATTTTTAATATTTTGTTGAGAATCTTTTACTCTCAATGACTGCCTGGAAGTCTGGAACCCATGGACATTACCAAAACTGGGTTTCCTCCTTTCTGATGCTTTGCCAGGTTCTAACTACAGCTGTCTTCAGTTGTTCTTTCTGCCTTTAGTTTTGCCTTCAGCAAGTGAAATGCATGCTCAATTGGGTTGAGATCAGATGATTGACTCGGCCATTGCAGAATATTCCACTTCTTTTCCTTCAAAAGCTCCTGGGTTGCTATTGCAGTGTGTTTTGGATCACTGTCCATCTGTACTGTAAAGAGCTGTCCAATCAACTTTGCTGCATTTGGCTGAATCTGGGCTGACAGTACATCTGTAAACACTGCAGAATTCAGCTGGCTGATTCTGCCTTCTGTCACGTCATCAATAAACACCAATGATCCAGTGCCACTGGAAGCCATACATGCCCATGCCATCACACTGCCTCCATCATGTTTTACAGATGATGTTGTGGGTTTGAATCATGAGCTGTTCCAAGCCTTCTCCATACTTTTTTCTTACCATCATTCTGGTACAAATTAAGCTTAGTTTCATCCGTTCAAAGAATGCTCTTAAAGAACTGGTCTGGCTTTTTTAGATGTTTTTTTGACAAGGTCTAATCTGGCTTTTCTATTCTTCATTCTTATGAATGGTTTGCACCTTGTTGTGAACCCTCTGTATTTGCTCTCGTGAGGTCTTCTCTTGATTGTACACTTTGACAATGATACACCGACCTCCTGGAGAGTGTCCTTCACTTGTCTGGATGTTGTGAATGGGTTTTTCTTTACCATAGAGAGGATCCTGCAATCATCCACCACTGTTGTTGCTGCTATCTCTGTGATGGATTTGTTCCATTTTTGAAGCCTTACAATGGCCTGTTTCACTTGCATGGACAGCTCCTTTGAACGCATGATGTAGGTTCACAGCAATAGATTCTAAATGCAAATACCACACTTAGAATCAACTCCAGACTTTTTACCTGCTTAATTGATGAAGAAATAACGAAGGAGTAGCCCACACCTGGCCATGAAACAGCTTTTGATTCAACTGTCTAATTACTTTCTTTTGGTCCTTTGAAAAAGAGGGGTGGCTACTCTTAAGAGCTGTAATTCTTAAACCATTCCTCTATTTGGATATACAGTACATACCCTCAAATTAAACCTGAGAGTGTACACTTTCATCTCATATCCATGATAGAACTATAGCTTATATATGTTTTGGTAAATACCTGAA
Organism: Staurois parvus; assembly: GCF_062004578.1. Classification (NCBI taxonomy): domain Eukaryota; kingdom Metazoa; phylum Chordata; class Amphibia; order Anura; family Ranidae; genus Staurois; species Staurois parvus. The sequence goes on from NW_028318191.1 coordinate 3,101,157, forward strand.
AAAAAACTAAAATTGTGCCTGTGTCCAAATATATATGGACACAGGTACATTAGACCATCTCCACTGTGCACAATCTTTACATGTTTACATGCACATTGCTGTATGCTTATGCCTAAACATCCCTACTGCTATACGTCATTGTATGCACTTGCTCTATGACAACCCTATTATTGAGTTCCCTTCTTTTACCCTATATTGCCAAAAGTATTGGGACATATACAGACTGATTTTACTGTTGTGGGTTTAGTAACACTTTATAGAACACACTATATTGCCAAAAGTATTAGGACACCCCTCCAAATCATTGGATTCAGGTGTTCCAATCACCTCCATGGCCACAGGTGTATAAAACCAAGCACCTAGACATGCAGACTGCTTCTACAAAACATTTGTGAAAGAATGGGTCACTCTCAGGAGCTCAGGGAATTCAAGCGTGGTACTGTGATAGATTGCCACCTGTGCAATACATCCATCTGTGAAATTTCCTTGCTGCTGAATATTCTATGGTCATCTGTTAATGGTGTTATAACAAAGTGGAAGCAACTGGGAACAACAGCAACTCAGCCACGAAGTGGTAGGCCACATAAAATGACAGAGAGGGGTCAGTCCATGCTGAAGCTCACAGTGCGCAGAAGTCGCCAACTGTCTGTGGAGTCAATAGCTAAATACCTCCAAACTTCATGTGGCCTTCAGATTAGCACAACAGTGCACAGAGAGCTTCATGGAATTGTTTTTTATGGCCGAGCAGCTGCATCCAAGTCTTACATCACCGGGGTGTGTCCAAGATGATGACCGGAGCGGCCACACTTCCCAAGGCTCTGTGAAACCCGCCACCTAATCTGCTGCCATCCTGGCGGCAGCGGATTAACAGAGCCCTCCGGAGGTCCCGCCGTCCCTGCCTGTACTTGGCGGAGGCGTGTCGCGCACCTGTGACCCCTCTCCGCTGCAGCGGAACGGCGTGGCCTGTTGCAGCCTAGTGAGGCCTCGGCAGGCACCGGACGCCCGCACAGCCGGAGGACCAGTGAGTACGATCCACGCTGGGAGAGGGTCTATGGCCATCGGGCCCTCCACCTGGTCCATCGGGCCCCCCCACCTGGACCATTGGGCCCCCCTCTCAGACCCAGGAGACTGCGGCCTACCATAAAGGCCTCGAGGACCCTCCCTTATAGGGAGCTTCAAAACGGCCCCTGCTAGGCCTGAAAGCCCGTTGAGGCACACAAGCAGCCACTGGGGGGACACAGCAGTGCCGCCTGCACCCCCCCTTTTTGGGCTCTGGAGCCAGTCCCCCAGGGAGATTTTATCGCCACAGCTCCTGTGCCTGTCGGCCCCCCCATACAGTCTTAGGCCTACATTTGGGCCCCTGGCCTTTATTGAGACTCTGTCCTACAAGTGTATAATTACTGGGGGGTGCGATTTGCGCCCGGAGAAGATGGCAGCTTAGCTCCCGGAGCTCTGACACACGGAGGTGGAAGCATGTGACCACAGCAGGGAGAGACACCGCTGCAATGGGGAAAACAGATAGGAGACCCACTGCACCACAATCACGGTCTGCCCGCCAGACGAACGGACCTGCCAGCCGTAGCATGCCGACCTATTCCGATCCCAGAGCACATTGAAGCCTCCTCCCACTTGCTTCACAGAAAGTCCCGCTCGCGGAGCAGGAGCCCAGCCGCAGCACCCTCAACCCTCCACTCTGCAACCTCCCCTCATAGCATCGGATATTAAAGAGACCCTCTCTGCAGTGATTGCAGAGTTACATATCGATATGCAGGCAGTGGCCCAAAAGCTTGAAGCAGTGGGGGACAAAGTTATCTCGCAAGACCTTGCCATCCAGGATACACGCAAAGTAGTATCGCACACTATACACCTACGAGAGCTTGATCGTCATATCGAGGACCTAGACAACAGGGGAAGACGACATAATTTACAGGTACATGGTGTCCCTGAAACAATTGAATCGGGCCAACTCACCCAAACGGTCCTAACCATTTTTAATGATCTTTTGGAAAGATCGAACGCCTCCATAGGGCTCTACGTCCTATTGTAAGCTCCAAGGAGCAGGGCCCTCGAACCCCTCGTGTATCAAATTGTATTGTTACTGTACTGTCTCGTGTACTGTTTCCCATTGTAATGTACAGCGCTGAGCAAACTGTTGGTGCTATATAAATACTGTATAATAATAATAATGGAGGTAGGGACACTGATCCTAGAGGTAGGGACACTGATATAGTTTGCTGCTTAGTTGACTTCCAACTCAAGGAAAAAATATTACGCAGAGCGCGAGATCGGAACCGTGTGCTATATAATGGAGCAGAAATCAAATTATTTCAAGATCTCTCTCATCTCATCCTTCAACGCAGAAGGGATCTTCGCCCTCTATTGGATCTATTACGTTCCAGGGGTATAGCATATCGCTGGAGATTCCCATTTGGCCTCTCTGCAACGCACATGGGACAGTCAGCTATCCTGCAATTCCCGGAAGATATCACACCATTCTGCGAAGTCCTAGATATCCCAATAGTGGACCTGCCCAACTGGTAGGGTGAATCCCACCTCCCTTCTCAGACAGATGAAAGCCCAATGGAGGCCCAATCCGCTGGACACCCTGGAGGAACAAGGCATCGCAGACCATCCCACCACACCTCGTCCTCTCCTGTATGACGAAGGATCATCATTGGGGACAGTCTACCAGCCTCCCCAGCTCATCGCAAGGCACGTCGCGAATGACACTTCCCCTTTTCCCCTCCCCCACCCACCCGTAAGTCACCCTTCCCCCATCCTATCTCTCATCTATACTATATGTTCATTCTATTTTTATGCTGATTTTGAATGTACAGTTGCAAGAAAAAGTATGTGAACCCCTTGGGATTACGTGGAGTTTTGCATGAATTGGGCATAAAATGTGCTCTGAACGTCATCTAAGTCACAACAATAGAAGAACACAGTCTGCTGAACATAATACTACACAAACATTAGATGTTGCCATGGTTTAATTGCACATAACATGTAAACATTCACAGTGCAGGGAGGAAAAAGTATGTGAACCTTTGATTTAATAACTGATTGACCCTCCTTTGGCAGGAATAACCTCAACCAAACGTTTCCTGTAGTTGCAGATCAGACCTGCACAACGATCTGGAGTAATTTTGGACCACTCCTCTTCACAAAATTGTTTCAGTGTAGAAATATTCTTGGGATGTCTGGTGTGAATCGCTCTCTTAAGGTCATGCCACAGCATTTCAATCCGGTTGAGGTCAGGACTCTGACTGGGCCACTCCAGAAGGCGTATTCTGTGCTGTTGCAGCCATTGTTTTGTTGAATGACTTGTATGCTTTGGGTCATTGTCCTGTTGTATCACCCATCCTCTGCGGAGCTTCAGTTGGCGGACAGATGGTCGTACGTTTTCCTGCAAAATGTCTTGATAAACTCTGGAATTCATTTTCCCATCAATGACAACAATCCGTCCAGGCCCTGAGGCAGCAAAGCAGCCCCAAACCATGATGCTCCCTCCGCCATGTTTCACAGTGGGGATGAGGTTTTGATGTTGGTGTGCTGGGCCTTTTTTTCTCCTCACATAGTGTTGTGTGTTCTTCCCAAACAACTCAATCTTGGTTTCATCTGTCCACAGTATATTTTGCCAGCAGTGCTGTGGAACATCCAGGTGCTCTTTTGCAAACTTCAAACGTGCTACAATATTCTTTTTGGACAGCAATGGCTTCCTCCGTGGTGTCCTCCCATGTACTCCATTCTTGTTTAATGTTTTCCTTATTGTAGATGTGTCAACAAAAATGTTAGCATGTGCCAGAGATTTCTGTAGGTCTTTAGCTGACACTCTGGGATTCTTCTTTACCTCATGCAGCATTCTGCGCTGGGCTCTTGCAGTCATTTTTACAGGACGACCATGCCTAGGGAGAGTAGCAACAGTGCTAAACTTTCTCCATTTGTAGACAGTCTGTCTTACCGTGGACACATGAACATCAAGGCTTTTGGAGATACTTTTGTAACCCTTTCCAGCTTCATGCAAGTCAACAATTCTTGATCATAGGTCTTCTGAGAGCTCTTTTCTGCGAGGCATGGTTCACATCAGAGAGTGCTTCTTGAAACCAGTAAACCCAAAACAGGTTTCAGCAACACATCCAATATCATCACACTGATTGGAGTCAAGGTTGGCTCACTCCTGGCTCCAATTAGCTCTGGGAGAAGTCATTAAGCTAGGGACTCACATACTTTTTCCTCCCTGCACTGTGAATGTTTACATGTTATGTGCAATTAAACCATGGCAACATCTAATGTTTGTGTAGTATTATGTTCAGCAGACTGTGTTCTTCTATTGTTGTGACTTAGATGACGTTCAGAGCACATTTTATGCCCAATTCATGCAAAACTCCACGTAATCCCAAGGGGTTCACATACTTTTTCTTGCAACTGTATATACCCAGAGTATATCAGCTCTTGCTCTCGGCGGGCTGCATGGTAGCAGTGCTAACAGAACCACGGTTCTTAATTTTACTGGTTCTGGAGCTTGTTTGTCTGCACAATAATGACCTAATACATTTTACTGGTAGCCTCAGTCGAGACCAGAGTTTTTCTTTGTGCAGGATCCAGAAATGCAGACTGTTCAGTTGCCTTGAAATGGGACTACATCCCTGAATCTCACTGCATTTTGCAATTGTCTCTAGACAGGAATTTTATACGATTTGTGATTTTGAGTCTGAACTGCTACGGTTTATTAAGGCCTTCTCGCATTGCCCTTTAGGAACACATTTTGCAGTCCATGAGCAATTCCAGAACGAGCCTTCTCACTCTTATTCAATGTTTATATTGTGGTTCTGTGGTGCTGTTATTGTGTGACCATGACATATCCTACCCATAGTGTCTCATCCTGAGCTTCTTATCTGCGTATGAGCTCATAGGAACCTCTCCCTGACTAACATACTTTCTTACAGGTTCGCGATCACCCCCAGATCTATTCACGAACACCCGAGATACTATATGCAATGCACTCATACACTCTTCCTTTCTCCCACTTTCCTCCGTACATAGTTTCCCTCCCCCCAGATATTATGGCAGCCTTCACATTCTTTCCAGTATATGGCATGATTACCCTCAAAACCCAGGTTCCAAGAGATATGTCTGCAGCATGAGATTTCTTTAACTGTATTCTACCGGTTCATTTTATGGTTGTGCAAGTTTCTGATATGTGTACATAGGTTATTTTGGACTGCGCTTTCAGCAGGCCACAGAATTATGAGGCCACGCAAGTGGTTTATCACAACCTCACCTTCTCTGGGGGTGACCTGCACCCATGGTAGTGCCCTGCTGCACGGCGTGGAACGCCTCAGTTGGGGCAAATATTCCTCTTCCATCAGGCTTTCAGGGCTGAAGTTTAACCAGATGGTTTGCTCCTGGCCTGAATTCCTGAATCTTACTCTTACTGTGTTATGTAATTAATGTTTCATGGCAAGGTTGCACATAAGGTTGATATCTTCAGTCTGAACTGACACAGTACAAGGAGACCTTTTCGCATGGTCTTCTGTGATTGCATTGTATGGCTCATGGGCAACTACAGACCGAATCTTACTTTTTAGTGTATACTTTTTATCTTGTGATACTATAGTATTGTACATGTATGAATATGCCACATCCTGCTATACAGATTCCCCTTGACGCCTTCCCAAGACAGTCTTACATACAACTAGATACATAGGAACCGTCCTTTAGAATTCCATACCTCCATACTTATTGTTACATAGTTATTGCGTGTAAGTCTTATCTCTAGACTTACACGCAATTTCTTACATTATTATAACCAATACATCTCTACATATAACATCTCCTACCCATGCCCCCTTAATACAAATTGAATACCTCTCCCTACAGAAATTTGCTGAAATCCACCTATCTCCGTGTGTCACTGCTACCTTCTTTTGGACCCTATTTTATACACATTTTTTGTCCCCGATACACCTAGTAGGTCCTCGACGGTCTTCCTGGGACTCTCCCGTGACTCCCCAAAACGGTCAGCTCTGGGTCCGACCCGTCTCCTACATGCACTTCACATCCAGCCACAATACATTAAGCACCTTACCAACACATACGAATCTCAATACTCTCAATACAGGACGGTGTAGCTGGACTACACTGCTTCCGGATTCTGTTTCGTAGGAGAAGTTTTATGACCACATAACACCACATTAGTAGGGGGTTTTTATTGTAGGCTTCTGACACTTTTCACCTCTACTATTCTCTGATTTCTTGACTTTTCTTCTCTATCCTTTTTCACTCCTACTTACACTGTTAATTCTCTCTCTTTTCTGGGGGGGCTGTTTGGTGTCCCCCCCCCTCCTTTTTTTTTTCTCTACCTTTCACATCCATCTGCTGCACATTTTCAATCTTGAGTAGTACCTTTTCAGCCATCCAGGACAATGCCTACTAGACACACACCTGTACGAGCCCACCATACTCTTTCTGTTGTATCTCTTAATGCAAGAGGTCTAAATGTACCTGAGAAACGCTCACAACTCTTGAATTACATGAAAAGCTTGCGAGCAGATGTGCTCTTCATCCAAGAAACACACTTTCGTGCTGATCATATCTCTAAATTTTCCAATGCTCATTACCCAACAGTCTACCATTCAGTTAATACAGAGGTGAAAGCAAAAGATGTGTCCATTTTGATCTCCAAAACACTCCTGCTTACAATTACTGACTCTCAAGGACCCGGAGGGTCCTAGCACTGAATCCATTGGAAGACACTTCCACTGGTTCTTCGTCAAAACCCTTCCGAGCACTTAAACAGATTAAAATTGAGCTGAACTACGTTCTTTTTCGTGATACTTGGTGTACCCTACACCCTTCTGACAAAGACTACACTTTTTTCTCTGCACCTCACAAGCGTCATTCCAGAATTGACTATCTCTTTCTTTCACAAAAAGACTTACACACATTAAAGTCAGCCTCCATTGAACCAATGATTCTCTCTGACCATCACCCTATCACGATGTCTATACATTTTCCCGATACCCCACCTACATCCAAAACATGGAGACTAGATCCCTTTCTCCTTACGGACTCACCCATTACCCTCCAAATTCGTGAATCTCTGACTAATTATTTTAAAGAAAATGCTTCCCCGGAAACCACTCCCCTCATTCAATGGGAAGCACACAAATGTGTGATACGTGGGCTCCTTCTTTCCATCACTGCTTCTCGAAAATGTATGGATCAGGCATCTTTTGCTTCTATACTTCACAAAGTACGTACACTTGAATGCTCACATAAACGCTCCATGGCTGTAAATTCTGCGACCGAACTTGGTCAGACACGCAAACAACTCCCAGACATAGTGGAAAAGAAAACTAAGCGTAATTTTACTTTATCTAAAAAACTCTTTTATGAACATGGAAATAAGAGTTTCAAATTTTTAGCCAGGGCATTGCAATCGAAAACAGTGGCTTGCACCATTCACCAACTCAATTCCAAACAAGGTCACGTACTTAAAACCTCTGCGGATATCGCAGCTGAATTTGAGCAATATTATTCTTCCCTCTACAACCTACCCTTAGCCCCAAAACTGACAGATATTAGAGCACGTAAGGCCATTATCCAGACTTTTCTCTCCCAATACCTCCCTAAACCTATCTCCCAATCACAAGCAAAAGAACTAGATGGAGCTTTGACACTGACAGAACTACAACAGGCTATCGCACAACTAAAACAAGGTGAAAGCCAGGCCCTGACGGAATTATAACCATATATTACAAATCCTTCCTAGACATCCTTGCATACCCATTCCTAAAGGCCTTCAATTCCCTAGATACCCCAGGACACTCCATGCGCCATCCTTCTGAAGCTCACATCACGCTTATACCGAAAGAAAACAAGGACCAGACATCGCCAGGTAACTATCGTCCAATCTCCCTCCTGAACGTTGACCTAAAGATTTTCGCCAAAATACTAGCCAATCATTTACTACACATCATATACCCCATTATTTCCACTGACCAGGTAGGGTTTGTACCCGGTAGGGAGGCAAGAGACAATACGATCAGGGCGATCAATGTACATCATTGGTTGACACAGAAGAAAAAATCTGGCTTCTTTCACTCCCTAGACGCCGAGAAGGCCTTCGACAGATTGGCATGAGACTACATGGAGGCCGTTCTGATTGGCCTTGGGCTTCCTTGTCGTCTCTTGAACTTTATCATGTCTTTATACACAACACCAAAGGCTAAAGTTCGAGTCAATGGCCTCCTTTCAGACGCCTTCACGATTTGCAATGGGACTAGACAGGGATGTCCATTATCCCCCCTCCTATTTATTCTTACCTTGGAACCTTTCTTGAACTGCATTAGACAGAATTATAACATCAAAGGCATCTTAATCAAAGGCAAAGTCCACAAAATAGCCGCCTTTGCAGACGATATCTTACTTTTCCTGACAGACCCACATATCACGTTACCTAACTTACTACATGATTTCAAATTATTCCAATATTTGGCCAATTTTAAAATTAACTTCAATAAATCTCAGGCCCTCAATGTTTCCCTAACCAAAGATACGGTCAGACAGGCGAAAACAAACTTTCCTTTCGCTTGGCAGTCCGAGGTTATCACATACTTAGGAATTCAATTACTGACTCAACTTACAGAACTCTATGCCAAAAACTTTCTACCCATTCTACGCAGCATCACCAAAGATCTACAGACATGGGATAAACCATTTTTCTCTTGGTTTGGCAGAGCAGCTATTATTAAGATGAACGTGCTTCCCAGACTATTTTACCTGATGCAAACGATTCCAATCAAACTGCCCAATTCCTTCCTTAAGTCCTACAAAACATTATGTACCTTGTTTCTATGGTGTAATAAATGTCCCAGAATTGGTTTTGAACAGCTGACCATGCCTAAGACGGGTGGAGGTATTGGACTGCCTGATATCACTCGCTACTACGGAGCCTGTCACATGGCAAGAATTGTAGATTGGTCTATGAACGGCAACCGTAAGGCTTGGGTTAAGTTGTAAGCTGCTTTTTCAGAGATCCTGCTCGCCTCTTCCCCTTGGCTGAAAAACTCCCACATCCCATCTGAGTTCAGGGAACATTTTCTTATAGGCCCTACTCTATCGTGTTATTATCTGATAAGTCAGAAAACAGATTTTTCTTCGACCCCTGGTCCACTCACTCCTATCAAAATGAATCCGGACTTTCCCCCTGGTATGTTCCGTGCCTTTCTCACCGGGTCTAACCCCCCAGACAATTTGAATCTGCATCAACTCTTCAAGTAGGGGGATGTTCTTACTCAGAGACCACCTTTTGAACAAATGGCCATTCCTAACCCTAACACCGTGGATGTACAGACAACTCCACCACTTTGTACATAGCTCCTCACACCTAAAGAACTATACTAGACCACTTACTCCATTTGAAAAACTCTGCTCCTCAGACTCTCCCCAGAGACATGTTATATCTAAGCTCTGCACGTGCCTCGAAAATACCATCGACCTCCCTTCTAGGAAAGCTTGCAAGGCCTGGTGCTCTGACTTACAACTCCAACTATCGCCAGAAGACTGGGATCACATTTACACACATATACATAAAGGTTCCATATGTGTCTCAACACAAGAAAACTATTTTAAAATATATTCCAGATGGTACAGAGTGCCGTCCTTACTTCACAAATTTGACCCTAACATATCAGATTTGTGTTGGAGATGTCACCAGGCGACAGGTACACTCCTGCATATCTGGTGGGATTGCTCATTGTTGCAGCATTTCTGGGGAAAAATCCAACCCATAATCACGCAAGTAACTACATACTCCAAAAATAGACTAAAGGAAGCCACCTATAATGACACTGATAGCTAGTGTCATAATCATATCTCCGACTCACTTAACATGTAAGTGTGGATCCATAAACCCAAAAAAAATTGCATACTAAACAATATGGTAGTGTGACCAGAGCACCCCTACCCAAGGAAAGGAGGTTATTAAATGATCCATGCGAAGTAATATGGGTTCAAAAATTACAAACAGTATTTTATTCGATCACATGGATCATAGGGAGGTTAAACATGAGCACGGTGTACATATCAAACAAATAAAATCATTTTAAAAGCACTTGGCGTCCTCATTTCTGGGTCATTTTGGCAAGTAGAGTACCATATAAGGCAATGTAAGGTAATGGTGTGGCTTTTGTTCTAGGTTTCCATAGATCTCCAGCTTGTATTAGGATAGACCATATATTCGGTAAGTATACTTTCAGTATGAGCCAGGGTGTGTAGAATAGCCTTCTGGCCCGTGGAAACTTCTCAGTTGTAAGCCTGTCATACCCGCTTCTCAATTGTGGAGACTTCCTGGGTAGCCACCCCAAGTGAAAGAAAGTCCACAGTACCAAATGATTCATCAATGAGGATCAAGAGGACTCCCGTCGACTTGAAATAGGATCAGGTCCTTGATGCTTGTTTAAAGATGCATATGGGGGTAGGAAGCCAGGTGGTCTCAATGCGTAATTCCCAACACATATATTATGTATGTAGCAGGCCGTGAGTACCTGAGTCTATATACCCAACAAGGGGTTTCCAAAAATTACTCAATCTGAGAAAAATAAAGCGGTTTATATAGGATATGGCTTTGTCACAGCAAACAGTGCCTCAATAGGATTGCATATGTATGTATATATATTTTTAATCCTCTAAAGAGGATTTCCAAAAAAATTCCCCGAAAAACTAGGGTAAATTAGGCACATATAACATACCCTCTTAACTCCATATATGCTCTATGAGTCTAAACAGCAGTGAGCTAAAATAACTTGCCACCGGTGGAAGATATATTCCCATAGGGGATTTCCGTTTGCGGACCGCTGTAATAGTAGCCTTATGGTAGTTTTCAGAGGGCCTCGTGCCTTCCTAGCAGGGAGCTGTGACACCGCCGTTCCTTCCCACCTCGTGGGCGCCGCACCCTATGAAGACGCCGAGCGTAGTGACGTCATTACGTTGACGCGTTTCGTCCGCCAATCACCGCAGACTTCGTCAGAACTGGGAGGGGACTTCATTCCTTTGCCTTATATAGTGCACTAATTGCATACCAACGAGTCTCCACGTCGCCCTCTTGTGTTCAAAAAATATCACTACATTCAAAAAATCCAAAGTGAATTAAAAAGCATGTATTTAAATTTTTAAATTGACTGCTGGCAATAAAGAAGAGGGACCATACTAAAGTGAACCAGATCATCTTTAAAGAAGATAATAGAGAAAAGTAATCATTGTAATTAAAAAGGTGGATCATCAAGACCCGGTTCAAGATCCTAAATTCAGTATTATTCTAGTTATTGTAAGAATTCAGTCTATGATAGGGAAAAGAGAGAGGGCCCAGGGGTTAGATTCATACTCTATCCAGGTACGTCCATATTTACTTCCCATACATAATAGCTCAATGCAGGCTATAGCTCAAGAAATAATAAAGATTCCAAAAAACTCAGTTTAGAAAAACTTTAAAATTGAGTTCTGTATTTAGTCCGTATGGGACAAGTGCACCCAGGGTATAAATCCAAAATTTTTCTTTTTGTAGGAGGACTTTGTCAAAGTCACCCCGTCGAGCTGAAATATTCAGCAGAAAGATCCCTTTCACTTTTAAGCCTTCTGTTTTCCCCCCATGTACTTCACTAAAGTGTTGTGCCAGTGGGTTCTCTTTTTTTCCCTTCCCTACGTTCCTATTCTCATTCCTAATATCTCTCAGATGTTCACCAATTCTAGTTCTGAGGTTCCTTTTCGTTTTTCCTATATACATCTTCTTGCAAGGACATTCTATCATATATATTATTCTACTGCTAGAGCAATTAATGAAACTTCGTATCTGAAACACCTTAGATTTATCGTTATTAGAGAACTGATTAGACTTATGTACAAATGGACAGATTTGACAGTGGCCACATGGGAACATACCACATAGGCCTGTCCTCCTAGTTAACCAATTCCTTTTTGGAGCCCTCTGAAACTCTGATTGTACTAGTATGTCATTAAGATTCCGGGCTCTTTTTGCTACCATTTGTGGGCTCTCACCTACCACTCTTGCTATCTGTGGGTTTTGGGTTAGTAAGTGCCAGTGAGAGTCCAGGGCCTTCTTGACTTCCCCCCATTGTTGTCCAAATTTAGTTATGAATCTTATCGGTTGGTTTACCGAATTCGCCTCAGTCTTTGGTTTAGGTTTATTTATGAGCTCCTCTCTTGTTTTACCAAGAGCTCTTCTTTTCGCTCTTCTTAAGGTTCTATGTGAGTAGCCTCTCTCTCTAAATCTCTTATAGAGCTGAATAGATTCATTTCTGTATTGGGCTTCTTCTGTACAATTCCCTCTTATTCTCTGAAACTGACCAATAGGTATTCCCTGTTTTAAGCTCCTAGGATGATAACTATTAGCATGTAGGAGTGTATTCGCCGCTGTTTCCTTCCTAAACGTTTTAGTAGCTAGTTTATTGCCTTGTATTGAAATTGATAAATCCAAAAATGTTATTACCTCTGTTATTACTGTTTGTAATATTTGAACCCATATTACTCCGCATGGATCATTTAATAACCTCCTTTCCTTGGGTAGGGATGCTCTGGTCACACTACCATATTGTTTAGTTAACTACATACTCCCTAGACCTCTCCCCCGCACAATTCTTGCTCCACCATTCCACACTTCCATTTAGGACGTACCGTAAATCACTCGCCATGCACATGGTAAACGTGGCAAAACAATGTATCCCAGTCCACTGGCGCTCAACACATGTTCCCACTATTCGCGAATAATCCCGAGAGATTCAGGAAGACATGGGCTTGTTGGAGTCATTTCAAAACCACCGCTGCCTATCACCTATTCTTGCATGAACAACCTACAGCCCCTGTTTGAATGAATAGACACCATGTTGTCTATGGGGACGTTCTGTCCACCGGTGACGCATTTGTGGCACATTTGGTTGAATTGAGACTAGGCATCGTGGCCTGCCTTTTGGGTTCTTGACCCACGCGTTGCCCCATTGAATGATCATGCATGTGTTGAATATTAAGCTATATGGCTATCTTTCTGGCTCGTACCTTTTACACCTTTTATACATTTTCATCAATCCTATATCACCAACAGACTATAGTGCTTATTCTTTCATACAGGTGTGCCTACTTTCTCGTGGATCACACGCTCCTGAACTGGGCACACAACTCATAACGAACTCATCATCCTGTACTATTCTTTCCCAACATTTCCCATTCCCTCAATATAAGAGCATACAAGTAGCTAGGTTAGTAATTCATATACCTATAACGAATTATCTATGTATTTGCTGGTCTGCTATATACCTTTGATACAAAGATATACCTAACCTCGATTTGTATTACATCTTGAACCCACAGCCCGTCTGCGAAACGGGATGCTACTTATTGTGTCTATGTTCGGACTGTCATCAGTATTTGCATGTATGTTGATCTGCCTTAATTTTCCTAATAAAATTATTTTTGGAGAAACAAAAAGGTCTTACATCACCAAGTGCAATGCAAAGTGTTGGATGCAGTGGGGTAAAGCACGCTGTAACTGGACTATAGAGCAGTGGAACATATTTTCTGGAGTGCCAAATCATGCTTCTCTATCTGGCAATCTGATGGCTGTGTCTGGGTTGGCAGTTGTCAGGAGAATGGTACTTGCCTGATTGCATGGTGCCAAGTGTAACATTTGGTGGATGGGGGATTATTACGTGGGGTTGTTTCTCAGGGGTTGGGCTTGGCCCCTTAGTTCCAGTGAAGGGAACTCTTCAGGCATCAGCATAGCAAGGCCATTTTGGACAATCTCATGCTCCCAACTTTGTGGGAACAGTTTGGATATGGCCTCTTCCTGTTCCAGCTGTGCACCAGTGCACAAAGCAAGGTCCATAAAGACATGGATAAGTGAGTTTGGGGTTGAGGAACTTGACTGGCCTGCACAGAGTCCTGACCTCAACCTGATAAAACACCCTTGGAATGAATTAGTGCGGAGACTGTGAGCCAGGGCTTCTCGTCCAAAATCAGTGCCTGACCTTACAGATGCGCTTCTGGAAGAATGGTCAAACATTCCCATAGACACACTGCTAAACCTCATGGACAGCCTTCTCAGAAGTGTTGATGCTGTTATAGTTGCAAAGGGTGAGCCAACTCAATATTGAACTCTAAGACTGGGATGCCATTAAAGTTCTTGAGCATGTAACGGCAGGCGTCCCAAAAATTTTGGCAATATAATATATGTATCTATGTGTGCAGCCAAGGGAGGGAGATGATGTTATTTTATTGTAATTACAAAGTAGGATATTTTTAGGTGGTAGTGGTGGGGTGTTCTACTTATGACAATAAAATGTATATTTTTGTAATTAGCACTTATACTTTTCTTGTCTCATATTTATGGTCCTTTATGTTGGTCTGGGATAACTACAGTTATATACAGTTACAATGCTGTTTTTACTTCACGTGCATCTGAAGGAATGTGTTTTATTTATTTGTTCAAAGGTATAATTGAAATCCCCTATGGCAATTTTGGATTAAGTGGGGGTGGTGAATATCTCTGTCCAGGAGGCATTTCCCATCAAAAACTGTCCCATCATGAAAAGAGGGATCTCTCAAATGAGATTACTGACCATGGTAAAAAAAATCTATTCCTACTCCACTCTGTCCAAAATGAAAAATGAAAGGTTTTGTCTGGAGTTGAGCTTCAAAGTTTTTCATGAATGCAGGTGGAGAGAATTTTGGATGTATTTTTATGGCAGATGGAGTTAGGGATAGTGACTTAAATGATTAGTAGGAGAGAGTATTACCAGGCAGTTTTTTTTTTGTTTCTGATTATTTTATGGGAGTCTTTGTCGGTAGCAGTTTCAAAGCACCTAAATATGCAACTTTCATTTAACTGCTTCCCGACCACCCTATAGCAGAAATACTGCTACAGGGCGGCACAGGTGCGCAAAATCACACATATAGACCTGACTTTGCATTTACGGGTAGGGGGTGCACATGAGCCATTCGCAGGCATGGCTATCAATCACTGGGTCCCGGCTGGTAATTACTCACTGGTGCCTGGTGATTTGTAAAGATCTCTGATGGGGAGAACTGTTTTGTTTACTAATCATTCTCATCCCTGTCAGCTCGGGCACACTGCTTTGGATGGCTGTGCGCAGCACAGCCATAGAAAGCAGTTTGATTACAGTGAAGCACACTCACACCGCCCCCTAGTAAAACACTCCTTGCACACAGTTAACCCTTTGATGGCCCCTCATGCTAACTCCTTCCTGCCCAGTGCCATTAGTACTCCCAAATACCACCCAACCCGCACTCTTCGCTCCTCACAAGACCTCCTACTTACTAGCTCCCTGGTCTCCTCCTCCCATGCCCGACTGCAGGACTTCTCCAGGACTTCCCCCAAACTCTGGAACTCACTACCCCAATCCATCAGACTGTCACCTACCCTTCCCACCTTTAGGCGCACCCTGAAAACCCATCTCTTCAGGGAAGCCTACCCCATTCTCACCTAACAGCCGATCTCCTCCACTCCTCCTACCACTCCATCCCCCACAGCCACTTCCTCCTGTGCCACTATCCCCTCCCTCCTAGATTGTAATCTCGAAAGAGCAGGGCCCTCGAACCCCTTGTATACTGTTTTGTTACTGTATTGTCTCATGTACTGTCCCCCACTACTCTGTACAGCGCTGAGCAAACTTTCTGGTGCTATATAAATACTGTATAATAATAATAATTAGTACAGTGTCAATGCTTTTTTTAGCACTGATCATTGTATTGGTGTCACTGGGGATGTCAGTGACACCAAGTCAATTCCTCCTAGTGTCATAATGTCCTCCGCAGTCCCCCTGTCACACTACAAGTTGCTGATCACCGCCATTACTAGTAAAAATAATAATAAAAAAAATCCCAGTATATATAACGCCATTTGTAAACGCTATAACTTTCACATAAACCAATTAATTTACAAGTACTGGGATTTTTTTTTAGCAAAGACATGTAGCAGAATACATTTTGGTGTAAAGTTATGACAAAATTTAATTTTTTTAAAATGTTTTTGCTGAACATGTTTAATAGCAAAAAGTCAAAAATATTGTTTTTTACTCGAAATTGTCGGTCACACACTTCCCTTCTTAGTGTGTCTCCACTCTGCATGGAGGCACAACAGGAAAGCACCATTGTCAGTCTGGAGGGAGGATAGTGTTAGATGCACTATCAAATTTAGATGATCTTGACAAATTAAAGCCAAACTCCAGCTAACACTGGAACTAAACCTTCCTATCCTTTACAGCACAGCTGTCATCTTAGTCTCTGTTTAAACTATAGTTGCCATGGTGCTGCACATGTAACCAGTTATGACACCATCCATTTAATGGCCTGACAGTTCAGCTGACAGCTAAAGTGAAGCACATTAGTAACTGTAACAGTTATCATTCAAGACATGCCTTTCATGTAACTGTTTTAAGAAACAGTTAAAGCAGAACTAAATCTATTGATTTAACTGTTTTCCAAAACAGTTACTTTCCAGCCATGCCTTGAATGCTAACGGTCACATTTGCTTGTGCTCTCAACAAAATTGTCAAGCCATCAAATAGCTGGTGTTATAGCTGATTACATGGGCAACACCATGGCAACTGTAGGTCAAACAGATGTTAACATAGCAGCTTCCTTGTGCTGCAAAGCAAGGGTGTCAAACTAAATTTCATAGCGGGTCACATTAGCATTATGGTTGCCCTCATAGGGCCGATTGTACCTGTAAGACTAGATGTCCAGAGCACCCCTCCCACCAATAGACATCAAGAGTCCCTCACCCTCAGAGGAGGGCTGGAGGCATCTGCTGGAGTCTGCTGAACGCTGAGACCAGGGGAGGCAGAGAGGCAGAGACAAGGGGGGTGCTGTTGCTGCAAAGAGAGGAGCAGGATCTGTAGGAGGAATTCTGTCCTCCTTTCTGCCACTGACTGCTGAGATGGGGGGCAGATACAAGCCTCTCCACAGCTACACGGAGAAGCACAGGATCTGACAAGGGAGTTATATCCTCCTCTCTGCTGCCGACTGTCGAGACAAGGTAAGGGTGGCGATCAGGGGGTTTCCACAGCTTCAGGAGAGGTGCAAGGGCAACATGAAATGACCTGGAGGGCTGGATTTGGCATGTGGGCCATGTGTTTGGCACATTTGCTGTAAAGGATAGGGTTTAGTTCCTCTTAAATCAATGGGTTTAGTTCCACTTTAAGACTTTACAACAGTTCTTTCCCTTTTGGGATAATGGTTTTACATAAATGAATAAAAGTTGATCATTGTAAGCACTTCTGTCTGTTTTAGATGGTCCACTTTTTCTGGACATCTTGGTCTGTTAAAGGAGGTTAACAATTAACACACTTACTGGCCAGATCAACAGGTGTAATTTAGACTAATGTTCCCACCACATCTAAGAATTGTTAAGCTGCAATATATTACGTATTTGGTTTGAGATTTAATACCACTTAAATTTTCCCCGGGACACTGCCAACAGCAAACTTCTTATCCTAGGGAGACAACACTCACTCACTCACGGTACTGTACCTAGCAAGGAGCAAAGTGTCACCTTAGGCTGATCTCCTGTTTTGGACAACATCCATGGTTTAAGATTTCCTGTGCACAGGTATTTGCAAAGACACACACTTCTGGCAGGATTAACAGTACTGTACTTACTGAAAATGAAAACTAATGCAGTCACTTCATTCTGAAAATTAAAACATAATGCACCCACCTTATTCAAGGACTGGTAGGCTGCAGTATATTAATGTAGAATTCCAGGCAAAACATAACTACTATTAAAAATGCCCCCATCTAACACCTATTCTGATTAACCTGTGTAAGAAAGATCTGTATACATACCTATTTTCAGGTGCTGGCTACAGGGGAGAGAAGGAGGGCACTTGACAATGGCTGGAGATGCCTGGGAGAGGTGATGTCACCCATATGGCCCATCCATTGTTGGCGCTTCCTCCTCTCCACAGCAGCTGCCCCTGGATGATAGTAGGAAACCAGATCATGTGACTGGACTAGAATGGTCTGAAAATAGGTAAGTATATAGATCTTTCTTGCACAGGTTAATCAGAATAGGTCTTAAGAAGGGGAGGGAGCATTTTTAAGAGTATTTAGGTTTTGCTTGGAATTCTAGTTTAAACTTTTGCTATGGGGTTCAGATATATTCTAAACTTCAGAAATTTAGTTTTTTTTTTGCTTCTGTTATCTTTTTTGTCTTAAAATATATGATTTCTTGTAAATTTCTGGCCAAGTCTTACAGGAAGACTTGGTATACATTAGTGTTTTGTGATAACGTCACACCCTCATTTTAGTAAGAGTGAAACTGAGTATGACACAATATTCATATCATCTGGGTACATTTGGTGTCAATGAGGAGAAATAGGAAACAATGTGGTATTTAATTACTATCTTCTGCTTTTTGTTGTAGGACCAATGCGTGCCTAAAGTGACTAAAGTCAACATATGTAGACTAGCAATGATTTGCATTACTCTGCATATAGTTATTTCCATATATGTGCATAGCAGGGCACATTCAATACTCAATATATATAGTACAGGTACAAATTGTGCTTGTATGCTCTGCACTATTCACAGTAAATGAGTTGATGAATAACATCACTTCTTATCCTATACCATTTTCCTAATATTCATGTTAAAACTGACTTTCTCTTGCGATTCTGCCAGTTTTCTAAGTTAGTATCTAGTACATAGAGAAGATCCCAGATTCCACTTTATATTTTTTGCCACCAACCCTATACCATCCCCCTACGTACAGTATATTCACCTCTGTCCCTACTATCCACACTACATTCTCTGACTCCTTTGTTTCTTGCACAAAATCTCTGCAGCCTCAGTCTATCTATACTATGTTGTTATCAGCCATGCACACTGTATTCTCTTCCACCAATCCCCATTTTGTCAACTCTTCATTCTCTGGCATCTCTCCTTATGTTCCCCTACTAAATTCTCAGCCAAATCCTCCCCAACATCCACATGTTGTCTGACAGCCACTCCTCTATCCAAACTATGACACCTCTTCCCCTATCCTCTACACTACATTCTCTAGCACCTCTCTATATTATTTTCACTACATTTTCTGGCAGCCCCTATTTACACTGTGTTCTCTGCCAGCCTCTTCCCAGTTTATCTGGCATTATGCTATATTTGATTTGATCTTCCCTCAACCACCCCAGCCAAACTATATTTTCTGGCAACTCTCCTCTTTTTGTCTGCAGTGGCTTGTTTTTCCTTTCTGTCTGTACCAGTTTACACTACAATCCACTTTGATCTCTCTCCACAACAAAAAACTTTGCATTCAGCATTATACTCTTCTCAATTTCCTGTACTTTTATATGTTACCTTAACTCTAAACGCTTTGGTTGCTGATTTGACGCTGCCAGTGTCTGTGGCATTCTGCACTCCCTATTTTCCATGATGCTATTCTTTCTGTTGCATGTTGTCTCTGAACACTGTTCCCATTGTTCCTGGGCTGCCAGAGTGGACATAAATTCTTAAGTAGATATTTAATGCCACCTAAAAGTATAAAAAAAGTTGTGCATATGGCAAATATATCCCCTCCCATCATCTTTGGCTAAGTCCCACCCTACATCAGAAATATGTAATTGCTGGTTCCCCTATATCTGCTAAACTTTCAACATGTTCATATAAAAGCCCTCTTAGTTTATAATCAGTTCCTCTCTTTATTCTATCTAGCCTTGACAGCAGGGAAAAGCTTTAGTTCCAGTATATTTTACTTTGGCCTGTTTGGGTGTTCTATCTCTAGAAGATAAGTACAAGAAAGTGAGGGTCACCAGGACAGAAAGCACAAATACTGTAACTATAAAAATCATCCAGAGATACTAACCTTTACCAACTTTTTATACATTTGTTGCTCACCTAATGCCATAATTACCTGTTTGTTGCCTGCATATTGTCATGATTGCCCATTTGTTGTCCACAAAATGTCATGATTGCTCGTTTGTTGACTGCATTTTGTCATGATTGTTCATTTATTGTCTGTATGATGTCACAATTGCCTTTCTGTTGTCTGTATAATTGTTACAATTGCCTATTTGCTGTGCATATAATATCAGAACTACCCATTTGTTGTGCACATATTGTCATGATTGCCCATTTGTTGCCCTCTTATTACCATGGTTTCACACTGGTTGCCTGCATAATATCGGAATTGACTACTTGATTTCCACATATTGTTATAAGTGCTTGTTTATCATCTTTGTAATGTCATGATTGTCTGTTTGTTGATTGAATATTGTCTTTGCCATCCATTGCCCTTATAATGTCACCATTGTCTGTTTTTTGTCTGAATATTGTTTTGATTGTCCATTTGCTGCCCACATGATGTCAAGATTGCTCCTTTTGTTGTCCTCAAATTTCCCAAGATAACCTTTTTGACATATTGTTATCTTTGCCCATTTGCTGTCTGCACACTATCACAGTAGGATATATGCTGCCTAGGTAATGTATTGGTTGCCCATTTGAGTTAACTGGTACAGTGCAATTCCTGAGACATTTGCCAAACTGCTGTAAGTTTAAATGTTATTCAGAAACTTGTTGAAGTAAAAATGAGCCAAGCCATTAAGATAATTTCTGAACATTTTCAAGGCTAATAGGCAAGTGATTTTCAAAAACATGAGAAGCTGGGCATTGCCTTAGAGGACATGTATCGTTGCAAATAAAGAATTTAAAAATAGTGAGTTTTTTGGGGAGAAGTCTTGTTTTTAATAGTGCTTAAAGTGAAAAATTAAAAATGCCAAATTCCTTTAAATAACATGCTTGAGGGCAAAGGCGGACTGACAATTCGTGCACTCGGGCACTGCCCGAGGGTCCAGGGTCAGTATGGGGCCCCATGGGATACCCCTAGTACCTTTCATAGGCTTTTTTGGGTGTGGTTTGAGTGTGGGTAAGGACACAGGGGCCCTATGATCCCCTATTGCCCGGGGGACCCATGAGTTGTCAGTCCGCCCCTGCTTGAGGGTTGTCCTAAACCTTCCTGTGAAGTGATTAGTCTGTAGGATGTACTATATAAAAAGTGAAGTTTACATGGGGAAAAAAGTCTTATTTGCCACTAAATGATATTCCCTATTGGGTTGGTCTTTTGTTGCAAAATTCAATATGGATTCCCCCTAAATCAAACATAAAGCATATATAAAAATAAGGAGTTATGAACTGCCTTGGCCAGGTGAATGCAATGCTCGCTTTTGAGTTTAGTTCTACTTTAGAACTTTTCACAGGACACATGAGTGCTATCACCTTAAGCCACACACCAATGACAACATAAAATATAAACATGTATGATATACAGCATTCAACAAATTAAAAAAAACAACCTATAGCAAATACCTATAGCAAACATTGTGGTTTACATAACAAAAAGATTTGGGCTTTCAAAACACTGAAACTTCACTGTTTGTATCTACTGATTTTAAACATCAAGTATTCACTAGACTGAGAGGTAATATTTTGAAGATAATTTTATACACAAAAGGTACATTGTAGCATTGTAGTTAATTGTAAAAGTACATTGCGATCCAAGGTGTACACCCACCCACCACCTATTTCCCGAAAATTTGTCAAGGCATCCTCTGTTCATTTAAATCAGTTTCCTTTACTGAATACTAATGCTCGCATTTTGTTATCATTCCAAGAAAGTTGGAGTCTCAGCAGGCATGTAATATTTAGCAAACCGATTTCTGGCTAAGAAAACAACTTAGCTATTGCATTTTTTAAGAACTTGTCCATATGATATAGATTCAATCCAGGGGCATAAGATAGAGGTCTAGAGCTAAGAGCAAACCTTTTACATCAAGGTGAAATCTGAAAACTAGTTATCAGTTATGATGAATTGGGTTGAATTTGAAGGAGAATCCACAAAACTAGCTGAAAATCTGCAAATTCCAAACATAGCACAAACCCATTTGAAGTCTAATAGCTGAATCTTGTAACTTTTTTTTCTGCTATTTTTCAAGGCTAATTTGCAAGCTTTTGTTTGAAAAGGGTATGGGTAGCTAGGCACTGCTGTGAGTGATAGGTGCCACTACAAAAAAAAAAAAAGCACTGTTCAGTTGGGAGAGGTTCTTTCATTGCAGCTTAAAGTGCAGGAATAAAATACACAAATATTAATTATAAATAGGGAAAGAGACCACTTCAGTACCACATCTAAAATTACATAACTCAAAACTGAAAAAAAAAAAATATAGGACTTTACTGGTACAGATGAGACCATGCTAGTATTAAAAGTTATAAACAAAACCTTATTACATAAACCAATATCTTAACTGTGTCATTTGTCTATAGGCCAGGTGGGATCTCTCTAGTTCTGAGTGGACTTCACATGATGCCCTACCCAGAATCCTCCTCACGAGGGCCCCACGGGCCATGCTGTGGGGCAATCTATCACTCACTGCATTCACTGGACACAGCAGATGAGAGATCACTGTACTGTGCCGCTGTCGGTACCATGTGATCATTGTGATCAATCACAGCAGATCACATGACAATTGTACACAATAAATGGCTTTCATTCATGTCGTCAATTGTGTACTATTGTTTTGCTTGCTGTGATTGGTCACAATTATCACATGGTACAGACTGGGCTCATCACACCCCATGTGATTAGCTGTGGCCAATCACAAGTAATCACAATAATACACACTGAATGAATCAATTTCTTTCAATAAAATGGCTGCTTATAACAGTGATATATTCACTGTTGCAAGTGATCATAATGTGTAAAAGAGTAGGTCGGAGTTACTATGGTAACATTACATTGCTCTGGTCACAGTATGTACAAAAAAAAGTAATTGAAAAAGTCATTAAAAAATTGGTATAAAAAAAAATATTTAAAAAATGTTTACAAATTGTTTTTGTTTATTTTATTACATATTGTCACCAGTCATGTCCCTGATCACTGCCACACAAGTTATATGATGATGCTGAACTGCACTGGTGACATAAAGAAAAAAAATTGTGAAAAAACTATTTTTTAATATCTTCATTTTCAAAATAATTGTGACAAAAAATCACAACTTCAAAAAACTTGCCATGCCTCTTATTAAATACCTTGCACGGTCTAGTTTCCAAAAAGAGCTGATTTGGGGGATATTTGTACTGTCCTGGTATTCATGGGCCTCAAGAAATGATATAGGGCGCTAGTATATCAGGACTGATCAATTTTCAAATGTACAGTATATCCCATAGTTTGTAGACAATCTAAAGTTCACCCAAACCAATTAATATACACTTATTTGGGTTATTTTTTTTACCAAAGAAATGTAGCAGAATACATTTTGCCCAAAATTTATGAAGAAAGATTATTTATTTACAAATTTTATAACAGAAACAAAGAAAAATTTGTTTTTTCAAGATTTTTGATCTTTTTTTGTTTAATTAGCAAAAAAAACCCAAAACAAAAAAAACAGTGGTGATTAAATACTACAAAAAGAAAGCACTATTTGTGTGAAAAAAAAAATGATAAAAATGTCAAATGGGTACAGTTTTGCATGTCATTCAAAGTGTTACAGCAATGAAAGCTGAAAATTGGCTTTGAAGTTGTTAAACTCCACTCTGGATCAACATGATCCTTAAAATTAGCATATAAACTGGCTAACTACCATGACTCCTCGTTAGTGACAGCAATAACTGCCAGTTATCATCCACAATACTGGCCTATACATTTACATATTCTATCATAAAGCACTTTGGCCTTGCGGTGATGGATCCTCTTAAGTCAACGTATTTCTCAAACAGCTGCTTTAGAACCAGTTGAGGATCACACAAGGAGGTAGGCAGAATTTACTAAATACAAAAAGATCTTCTAAAAGTATATTTACATTTACATATATTAAATATAGCAGAGTTTCCCTAACAAATGTAAGTGGAAATGATTCCTATTAGTGAATTTGCAGACACACATTTACATAAGCATATTCGCAGCTTTAAAACATGGCTGCAACAACCGAATGACAGAAATTTCTGGGGGTGGCTACTGGAACCCAAAAATGGATCAGAGGGCTAGCAGAGCTCAAGAACATCTATGTTCAGGCAATTCTCCAATATACTGAGTATATATATTGATTATTAAGTTTAATGCAGATTTTACAAACTTGTAGATTCACCTCCCATATAGGCATCATCTGTAGTTCAACCTGAGAATGTATTAGAACTTAAGTGCCATCCTTCTACTCTCTTCTTAAAATTCACAAAAACACCCAAAAAACTCCTAGGAGGTGTATTATATTTTGAAAAGGTAGTTTGATAGAAAATGCTAGCATTTTTCTATCAAGCTAATTGATTTCCATCTAAGACAATATGTCTATAGTCTTCCAGCATACATCAAAGATACTACAAGTTTGCTACAAATTATTGACGCATTCCAGACAATGCCCTTCTGTTACCCATTGAAATAAAAGCCTTGTACAACTCTATTCCTCATAAGAAAGGACTTCAGGTCATTAGGCAATTGTTGCAAAAGAGAGGTCAGGTGGAACAAGAATTCAGTGATTTCATTATTGATCTGTTGGACTTTGTGCACACACACACACAATGTTTTTTTTTTGGTGTAGGATGTGGTGATGGGGACATGCTGCACCCAATCCTATGCCAATCTGTGCCAATCTGTGCCTGAGGGAGTGGGAGCACAATCTTCTCCTAGGTGAGGATGCGTTGACGTATGTCTAATGATAGAAAACCGAAGATCTCTGTAAAACCGAAGTTGAGATGTCATACATCCATCAACTTCTTCCTATGAATCCAATCTTCCTATACAATGATCTCCAAAAAAAGAAATATAATGTAGTGTAGTATGCTCAATACACCATGCTTCAAATTCTGTCCAATGTGCTCACATTTATAATAAATACCCATATGTGTATTTGTTCACCAGTGTTCTTCTTTATCTACCCTTACCCTTCATATACTTGGTGTATATCCAATCAATTATCCTCAGATTTACTTCAACTCTGTGTCTCCTTGTGTCTGGTACTTCAATGGTCATCTCACATGAAGATCCACACGATTTCAACCAAAATACAAAATACCAATATAGTGCAATACTGTTTTCTAAAAATCTCTCCCAGATAAGAAGCCACTCACATTATAATATATTAACTGTGCATTCCCATTAATGCCCATAGAAGGATCCACCAAGTGTATTACCTCACCAAAGACATTCCAAGCTCCTTACCAAACGTCTACTAGACTGTGCTTTTACTAAACTATTCCACCTTCTTCCTGCTCTTTACCAGCGTGACTTGTGCGAATGGTCCCCAAAAAAACGAAGACTAATATAGCTTTTTTTCTTTACAATTCCCAATGGTTATAAAATACCACTAAAAGCTCCCTCTTTTGTAAAAAAAAATTATATAAAATTAATTTGGGTACAGCAGTGCATGACAGAATAATTTAGTGAAACTATCACAGCACTGAAAACTGGAAAATGGCTAGCATGAGAAGAGTGTAACATGCCAGTCATGAAGTGGTTAAACATCAAGTATTCTCAAAGTAACTGAAAGGTAATAATTTGTAAATATTTTTACAAAACAGAAGAGTACATTATAGTAAACTGTAAAAGTACTTTGACATCTAAGGTGTTCATCCACCCACCACATATTTTCTGAAATTTGTCAGGGAATCTTCTATTATTATAACTCAAGTTCCTGTAAGGAATGCTTTTGCTGTTCCACTTTTGCTTCCATTCCAAGAAGGTAGAATTATCAGCACACATCCAGTATATGGCAAACAGTTTCCTAGCTAAGAAAACACTTTTATTACTATTGAATTGTTTTAGGAATTTGGCTATATGCCATGAATCTGTTCCAGGGGCTGAAGATGTTGCAAAGATTTAAGAGAGAACCTACCACATCATAGCAGAATCTAAAAATGTATAACCAGATGATGGTCGATTAGTGATGAGCAAATTGGTCTGAGTCTGGATTACATGAGGATCTGAAAACCATGTATGCAACATGATGTTGATGTTGAATCCCTTTTGAAGGCAGAGGGAGAAAAATATGGTAAATCAGTTTTTTTCCTGGCCTTTTTCAAGGCTAATTTGTGAAGCTTTTTTTTTTTTTTTTTTAAGGCATAACAGTGGAGCTTAGTGCTGGAATTCATTCCCACAAAAAGGAATGAAGACATGTCCCTTATGGCAGAACCAAGCTTTTCATGCCTTTAAAAAAAAAAGGTATCTTGCCAGTGGGGTGGAAAAGCCAGCTCCTCAGCAAGGCACCTTGTCCCCATGTTTTTTCACCTTGGTACAGGTACCAAGGGGAAAAAAATAAATAAAAATGCTGTTCAGTGGAAGGAGTGTCATTTAATGCAGGAGAGCCACCTTATTTTAAAGGAGGCTTCAATTTTCCCATAAGTCCCCCCTCGCAGACCCCAATGTCCACTGGGCTACAGATGTAGGGGTAAGGTTCTTATCCAAATCAACATGGGGACAAGGTGCCTTGCTGAGGAGCTGGCTTTTCCACCAAACTGGCAAGATACCCTCCCAATGTTGGGCCATGTTTGCCAAGTATGGTTCAGGAGATGGGGGTGTACAATCACTGCCCTCTTGTTCTGGCCAGCTAGGCTGCATGCCTGGATGAGGACCTGGTATGGGTTTTGAGAGTGAACCCTTAGCCTATTTTTCTAAAGGGATGTTGCACATTGTACATTGTAAACAATGAGAACTGTCATTTTAAGAAAAACAAAAATTACATGGGGTCCCTCTCAAAATTCATATCAGACTCTTATCAAGTGGATGAAGGTTAGGTATGGATTTTAAGGAGGACACAATGCAATTTTTTCTTAGAGAGAGAATACATTATTTCCTAAATATACACTATTCACTGTTGGCCCTCCCTTAGAATCCATTCCTGTCCCATTATCCAAGTATGCATGTTTCCTCCTGAACCATACCAGGCCACATGCCCTGAACATTCAGAGAATGGTGATTCATATTCTGAAAGACCTAAGGTTATTAGTGGTGTACCTCAAGGTTTAGTGTTGGGACCCTTACTTTTTAACCTATTTATAAATTATATACATTTTGGCATTAAAAGTACCATTTCCATACCTTTCAACCATCTCGAATTATGTGGGAATGAATTCCAGCACTAAGCTCCACTAATTCACCTCACAGGGGAAAAATAGTGCTGGGAACCGTATCTCCTGCAGGGTGCCCTGGGATCGCCACCTTTAATATTGTGACAAGCAGGGGGCAGGGAGAGATGCTGGCTGCCTGTCACAATAATAAATGTCAGACCAGAGGGAAACTTTCTCTAGCCTCCTCCTTCACTCTGACTTTATCATTCACAACAGGAAGAGCCCATTTGGATGGAGCCATGCTGATCTGAGGTCTGTAATAGACACTGTAGACTTACACTGGGTGGAGATATTTGTGATAGAATAGAAAGAGAAAATTTTACTGGAAGGAGGAATTTGGAGGTCGGGGTGTGCTAGGAAAGGAGGATTTGAGTTTGGAGGGGAGGGGGGGACTGGGGGGAGAGGATTTGTGCCAGGATTGGGTATTGTTGTTCAGAGAGGGGGGATTTTAGGGGTAGAGGAGGATTTGTGCATGGGGGAAAGAATTTGTGCTGAGAGAAGGGATTGGGGGGAGAGAGGATTTGTGCTGGGAGGGAGGATTGGGGGAAGGAGATTTGTTCTGGAATATGAGATTGGGGGGCCGGATAATTTGTGCTGTGGAAGAGACTGTAGGGGTATTTTGAGGGGAAGAGAATTTGTACTAAAAGGGGGATTTGGGGTGGGGAATTGTTGTTGGGAGGGAAGAGTGGGGGGTTTGTGCTGGGGATAGATTTTGGGGTGGAGTAGGATTTTTCTGGGATGGGGAGGAAGAGGATTTGTGCTGGAGGGATTAGGGTGGGGGCAAAGATTTGTGCTGGCAGTCATAAGCATTCAGATTGGTGCTGGCTTTCTTTGGAGTGG
This sequence comes from Staurois parvus, assembly GCF_062004578.1. NCBI lineage: Eukaryota > Metazoa > Chordata > Amphibia > Anura > Ranidae > Staurois > Staurois parvus. Next base: position 3,129,135 of record NW_028318191.1, read on the forward strand.
TATTTTTGCTGAAAGGGTAAAGTGGGAAAGAGTAATACTTGTGGGGATATTTTGCACTCTCCTGACTCCTGCACTGTTTGCTTTGTACTCCTGACCCCTACTGTCCATTACATACTTTTGACCCCACTTTCTATGTGTACTCCTAAACCTTACACAGATTGCAGCACTTTGTGCGTTATTTACTTTTGACCATTGCATTTCACACCCCTGCATTATGTATTCCCAAATATGACACTTATGTGTGGAGAGATATGACACAGAAGTGTATGTGACTAACACACTGGAAGGAGATGGCTTGTGGGGTCCGGGTGAGGTGGTTGAATGTTTCCAAAACACTGTAGAGCAGCACCTTTCAAGAGACTGAAGATTCTCTACAGTGATAGATAAGGTCAGCAGAGGGTGCATCTGAGTGTAGCAGTATAAAAACGAATTTATTCACATGACAATTGGCAACTTACAAGACATATCAGGCATATACATATAGAAACATAATTTAACCAGTTCCTGACCGTGCTATAGCCAAAAGATGGCTAAAGCGCGGTTGACTAGTTCTGGGAGGGCGTCCATGGGCGTCCTCCCAGAACAGCGCACCCGTGCGCCCCGTGGGGTGTGCACTGTGTGCGATCTGTGATCGCTGTGTCCTTCGGACACAGCTGATCTCATGGCTATGGAAAGGGCCAATCACATCCGCTTTTACCATGTGACCAGCTGTGTCCAATCACAGCTGATCACTTGGTAAATAGGAAATGTCGGTTATCGGCTGTCCTGTCCTCACACTGACAGTGCGTGAAGAGGGGAGAGCTGGTAAGCGGCATTTTGCAGGGGGGCATCTACACTGATCATCAGGGCACTGACCATCAGTGTCCTGGTGATCAGTGTAGCCCCATCAGTGCAGCCAATAGTGCCCATCTGTGCTGGCAATCAGTGCCCATCAGTTAATCAGTGCTGCCTATCAGTGCCATCTATTAGTGCTGCCCATCAGTGCCGCCTAACAGTGCCCATCAGTGCCACCTAACAGTGCCCATCAGTGCCTCCTATCAATGCCCATCAGTGCCACCTAACAGTGCTCATCATTACCACCTGATAGGTATCAGCCTATGTCTGTAGCCCCCTGTAGCCCCCTGTCCTTGTTATTTTCCCCACCAGGCCTGGGAGAAATATAGCTCCAGACACCGCAGTGTGCAAGCTAAATCTCTGAAAGTTTAATGCAAAACAAAAACTGTTATACAGAACTCCGTAGGTGTTGCTTAATCTTAGGATGACCAATGAAACATTCAATTCTTATCAATATAATTACGTGAAGAACAGAAACAGCAAACAGCTGAGGGATACCATATCAGGTAGTTCTGTTTATATTGAAATTAAACTAATCTCAGAAAACGAGAGGAGTTACAAGCGAAACAACTATTCACACATCTAGAAATGGAGGCATTATACAAAATAGATGCCAGTTAATAAGATATTTCCTTACAGTTCCTCTCTTTTGTCCCATAGTGACAACACATCAAGTTACACAGTTGTTTTTTTTTTCAATACAGTATGAATCAGGGTTCTTTAAAAATGTGTTATAAATGCACATGCAAAGTTTAGCAACAACATAAAATATAAATATTAGTAAAAAACATAACAAAATTATCATGCCTACTTTCATTAAACCATCCATAATAAAATCTCCAAAACTTCCCAGCCCTTTGAAATGGTTCCATCCATCTTCGGGTATAAATCAGTCAGACTTCTAAAGCATTTACCTGGGCTCTATGATTCTCTATGAATTCATAGCAGTCTGGGATCTCAGCAGATGTGTTATGTATCCATGTACAACACTCATGGTCAGTAGTAGACTCACAAAGCTTGGTCAATGCTTCACCCTTTTATTCTATTTTCATTTCATTCATGAGCACCTATTTTCTCAATACAACATTCAAATTGAGCATTCAAAAAACCACCTGTAGTTATGTTTCCTGTGTATTTTTTTAGTCTATCTAATCTTAGTGTTATTTACTTGTACAAAGTTACCATCCTCAGGTACCTTCCCAGTAACATTAAGTTTAGACTTACTATGAAATTATTTCCTTCATTTGATTTGTTGCCTAAATGAAAACACTATTCAGATTCCATCATAACTCCCAACACTTCAAATTTAGGTCTTGTAGTAACATTTGTAAGGATGATACTCAGATTACTAATAAACATTGATGTCACATTTTTTTGGTGCAGCATACAAAGGAATGTTCACGGTTTCAGGGTGGAGCATACTGCAAACCCAACAACTCTCAATTCCTGCGAGCTTGGCATACCTATACTTAAATTTCAATAGTGACATATTTTCAGTCAATGATCTTTTCTGCTCCTTTTTATTAGTTCAGTGTCATTCACAGTCTTACTGTTGTGGCCACAGATTGTTGGCCATTCTTCTGGGTAATAATAGCAGTGGCTAGCCCAGTAAGCCACTGAAAAAGTTATCACTGACAGATAACCAATCAAAAGAAAGTTATTCCAGGCTGTCTCTTGGTGAAGCAGCATTCTGAAGATTGGAGGGTGCTGTTATTGTCTGTCTCCTTTTCTTGTTCCGTCTGTTGTTCCTGGTTCTTTGGTGGTTCCGGGATCCTCTTCCGGGAATCAGCAGTCAGAACTGCGGTTCTCGTCACAGCCGTCACTATGATAGGTTCCCCATGTCGCAATCGTACACCCAGAGACTGACGCCGTCCTCCATTTTGTTAAGAAATCTCCATGTTGTCCCTCATTTCTCCCCCTCCCTCTCTGAGAGCCACAGTGACATCTGGTTGGTGCGGGTGTTGGAAGTGTCGCAGACAGGCCAGAGCACAGCAGGGAGCCCAAGGTGCCTGGTTGTCTAAGAGAGCTGTGCAATATAGCACCTCGTAAAAGATAATGCAAGCCTTCCCAAGAGTTCAAAGACATTCCAAGGAAGCACACATAACTGCGCTAATAAACCTAAGTCAGCGTATGTGACAGAACCCAGATAGTACTTTTAAAATCCATTTTTCCCCTATGTCTCATATCTTGGAATATGAGAGACTTACATAAAAACCAGGCATATCTTTGAATTGGCCACGAGGAGACAAACAGTTTGATAGGTCACTCTCCTTGGCTGGAATACATAGAAAAGCAGAAAGCAGATCTCTGGAATCATTCAGTGTATAATTTCATATTTCTTATCTAATCATTCCTCAGCAGTGTCTGCATAATAATTTACCAGCGGGTGGAATGTCACTTGTGCATTTGGAAAGTTATGAGCCAAAATATGAACTATAAGAGATTTTGGCTCTAGTTTAGGCCTACGCCCAGACGATCCCTCCCTAAACGGGGTATTGGTCCTTGACTTCAGAGACCCCCTGTTGGGGAACTACAAAATGGGTTGTCAGGCCTAAGAAAGTTCAGTTATTTATTTCAGGTACTTATATAGCGCAGTCAATTTACACAGCTCTTTACATATATATATTGAACATTCACATCAGTCCCTAACCCTCAAGGGGCGTACAATCTAAGGTCCCTAACTCACATTCATACATATACATATTAGGGCCAATTTAGACAGGATCCAATTAACCTACCAGCATGTCTTTGGAGTGTGGGAGGAAACCCACGCAAGCACAGGGAGAACATGAAAACTCCATGCAAGAATGCAGGAGGCGCCATGGTCGGGAATCGAACCCATGACCCATTTACTGCAAGGCAGACGTGCTAACCACTAAGCCACTGTGTCACCCTAAGTTGAAGCATTCTCCCGTTTAACATCAGAACCAACTTGGGAGATCCGTGCCCTTTCACTCTGAAACTTGAGCTGCCCTCTAACTTCTCTCTGTTATCTCTTTGCTGTTGTTCTGTGTATATTTATATATATATTGGTTACATCTTTTTTCTGTAAATATTTTTATTGCACCCATTTGACCTTTTAGTAATAAATCTTCCTTCTGAAAGTGTTGAACTGTTTCTATAGCACTTTATTGCAATTTACGAATTCCTGCCTCTAAAAGAGCGCTACTGTGTTTTTTTAACCCTCTGTATAACCGGCCTGCGGTGACCGTGTTATACAGATGATTACCTCAACCATTATAGTGTTATAGCTGATATTGCCGAGTTTCCTCTTTCTCTGTACAAAAAGGAGGTGGTGGCAGTGTGAAGGGTTAATTGCGTAATTAACCTGACCCAGTAACAATCGCATTCAGGCTGCCGGTACAACAATTGGAGGTCCAGTGAGCTGCAAAATCGTTGTGCAGGGTGCAGCTGGGCGTGGCATTGTTATGCACGTGACATCGCGGTTCTAGATTGGCCAGTCCTTCGATAACGAGTTTGGTGAGAAGGTCAGGGGTCTGATGCCGGATTCGTCACATATTGGTGGCAGCGATCGTGGGATCATCACATATTGGTTGGCAGCGTACGTGGGATAGTTGCATTAAGAGCTTCAGTGCAGTGTTAAAAAATTGGCTCTGCACTGAAGGATTGTAACCTTTGTGGAAACAGTCCTTAGAAACAAGCAGTGCATATTTTATATATATATATATATATATATATATATAGAGAGAGAGAGAGAGAGAGAGAGAGAGACATATAGCAACAGCTCCTTCCTTTTTCTGCTTCCTATTCTATCTTTGCTTGTAATTATGCCTGGTGACGCAGAATACAAGAAAATGAGCAAAAGTGCTTTGAGTGTGCAATGTGCCTCGCGGGGAATGGACGACGGTCGCAAAACCCGTGAAGATTTGATTTGGTATCTACAGGAGCATGATAGACGAGCAGATCAGAACTCGGGGGAACTTGACCATGACGGGGTTCCCACTGCCTATGTTCCCAGTGGCTCAGAGATGGCCTCACAGGATGGGCATACAGACTGACACTGGAGGATCACCACCGCCTGAGCGGGCCAGCACCGGAGTGCCTGTAACCAGCAGAGACTCTCCTCAGATGCAGGAATCCCTGAAATGCCTAATGGAGACAGATCTTGAGGCATACCTGCAGTTCCTTGAATGCCAGGCTGACAGAGAAGCTGTGGAACACCAAGCTGAAAGAGCAGCTGAGAGAGAGGCGGTGCAGAGGGAAGCTGATCGTCGGCACGAGCTGGAGATGACAAGGCTCCAGCAGCAGCGATAGGGTCAGAACCTCGGGTCCATCAGTGCAGGAGAAAAATTACTTATTTACAAAATGTTATAACAGAAACAAAGAAAAACGTTTTTTTTCCAAATTTTTGGTCAAACTTTTTTAGTTTGTTGAGCAAAAAATGATAAAAATTTAGTTTGGGTACAGTGTTGAATGACTGCACAATTGTCATTCAAAATATGAGAGCGCTGAAAGCTGAAAATTGGTCTGGGCAGGAAGAGGGTAAAAGTGCCCGATAGGCAAGTGGTTAAGGTCAGGTTTGGGGATAGATCTTTGCAGAAAAGGATGAGCTTCCTTGGGAGGGATTGCAGCACCTGTAGCAGTAATACAAAGGAGACACCAAAGGGGCAGCAGACAAAATGTAGCAATAGGTTAATGATAAGCAAGCTATGCAAATAACTACTCACAGAGATAAAGGGTTAAGAGTCTTAAAACAAGTGGGTCTTCCACCTCACGTGGGTCTGATCATCTATTAATCATCCAGATGTAGAAACGGTGGAGAGCATGTGGCTCAGGAAGTGATGTCACATGCATGGACATGGTTATGCATTTTGAGGCGGGGTTGCCTCTTTCTCAAACCATTAGCTAATTCCTATTAAAATAATAGTGGTTTATAGTGGCAAGGGTGTCTTAGAGACCCCCAAGTCGGTAAAACTGTGCTTTCCTCTTGGTGTGCATTGTAAAAGTGATATATCTCTGAGGTCTAATAGAATAAGGGGCAATCAGGAAGAACCAGCCCACCTCATTTTGAGGGATGTTTTAGTATATAGTGATTTAGACTAGATCTCTTCTGCTTCCAAATGAAAAAAAACAAAAAAAAAACATAAACGTTTTATGGTGTATGAATATAGCGAATGCCTTACAGAGTTCAATAATTTTGAATTGTGGCCTTTTAAGGTTTAATACATTTCTGATTAGGCAATGGCTTTATGCCACATGTTGTTTGCAAAAAGGTTTTTACATTTAGCATTAGTCATGGATTTCCTGATCTATTCCTGATTTAGCATAGATGGGTCTTGTACATAGGAGTACATTCTATTCTTATGTGAAATATACTTGTGAGCCACTAAAAGATACAATTATCTGTGTATAAATAAACAATATGTCACAGGCGTCCTTGCTCACCCTCACGTGGTGTGCGTCAATGAATTAAAAAATGTGTTAGGTGCCGCGATCTATTTATTATTATTAAAATGAAAAAAATTATTAGAATTATTATTTGAACCTTTAGTATTTAAACTAATGTGTATTGGTCTCTCTTACCATAAGTGAATTTTCGTGCACCTTGTGCCAATAAAGATAAATAGAAAAAAAAAAAAAAATAATGATAAACAAAATAATTATAAAATAATAAAAATAATGATTATAAAAAATTATTTTGAAACTATAATTTAAGGATAAATAATGAGATAAAGTCACTAGAGTCACAGATAAAGTCCTTATAAGTTCAGCAGAAAAATGGATGCAGTATACTCTCCTTTTTTGCTGGCATATACTGTGTAGCTGCAATGGTTAACAATTGGAAGCTGCTCTGTAAATCACTGTGGTAAATGAGATCTCTCCTTCCCCCACACTCTCCTTGCTCCAGCTCTCCTCCCATGGATCATAAGGGGAATTAAAAGAAGTACATAGTGTTTTATCCAGGGTAAATAGCTTTAATATACGCTGGTAATGCACTCACATGAGTTAAAAAGGTTTGCGCTTTTCATATGTATAACCGCGGATAGCGGTGAGACCAGCCTTGTTGGTGTGCCTGCGCACACTGTCAATACTCGCCGTGTCTGAATGTCAGATGCGTGGTGATGTCACTGCCCCTCCCCTACGTATTACTCTACAGCAGTGGTTCTCAACCTTTCTAATGCCGCGACCCCTTAATACAGTTCCTCATGTTGTGGTGACCCCCAACCATAAAATTATTTTCGTTGCTACTTCATAACTGTAATTTTGCAGTGGGAGGACTAGCGCCCCATCACTGATGTCAGTGGGATGAATAGTGTCCCATCGTTGGTATCAGTGGGAGGAATAGTGTCCCATCATTGGTGTCAGTGGGAGGAATAGTGTCCCATCATTGGTGTCAGTGGGAGGAATAGTGTCCCATCATTGGTGTCAGTGGGAGGAATAGTGTCCCATCATTGGTATCAGTGGGAGGAATAGTGTCCCATCATTGGTGTCAGTGGGAGGAATAGTGTCCCATCATTGGTGTCAGTGGGAGGAATAGTGCCCCATCATTGGTGTCAGTGGGAGGAATAGTGTCCCATCATTGGTATCAGTGGGAGGAATAGTGTCCCATCATTGGTGTCAGTGGGAGGAATAGTGTCCCATCATTGGTGTCAGTGGGAGGAATAGAGCCCCATCATTGGTGTCAGTGGGAGGAATAGTGTTCCATCATTGGTGTCAGTGGGAGGAATAGTGCCCAATCATTGGCGTCAGTGGGAGGAATAGTGCCCAATCATTGGCGTCAGTGGGAGGAATAGTGCCCAATCATTGGCGTCAGTGGGAGGAATAGTGTCCCATCATTGGCGTCAGTGGGAGGAATAGTGCCCCATCATTGGCGTCAGTGGGAGGAATAGTGTCCCATCATTGGTGTCAGTGGGAGGAATAGTGTCCCATCATTGGTGTTAGTGGGAGGAATAGTGTCCCATCATTGGTGTCAGTGGGAGGAATAGTGCCCCATCATTGGTGTCAGTGGGAGAAATGGTGCCCCATCATTGGTGTCAGTGGGAGGAATAGTGCCCCATCATTGGTGTCAGTGGGAGGAATAGTGCCCCATCATTGGTGTCAGTGGGAGGAATAGTGCCCCATCATTGGTGTCAGTGGGAGGAATAGTGCCCCATCATTGGTGTCAGTGGGAGGAATAGTGCCCCATCATTGGTGTCAGTGGGAGGAATAGTGCCCCATCATTGGTGTCAGTGGGAGGAATAGTGCCCCATCATTGGTGTCAGTGGGAGGAATAGTGCCCCATCATTGGTGTCAGTGGGAGGAATAGTGCCCCATCATTGGTGTCAGTGGGAGGAATAGTGCCCCATCATTGGTGTCAGTGGGAGGAATAGTGCCCCATCATTGGTGTCAGTGGGAGGAATAGTGCCCCATCATTAGTATCAGTGGGAGGAATAGTGCCCCATCATTGGTGTCAGTGGGAGGAATAGTGCCCCATCATTGGTGTCAGTGGGAGGAATAGTGCTCCATCATTGGTGTCAGTGGGAGGAATAGTGCTCCATCATTGGTGTCAGTGGGAGGAATAGTGCCCCATCATTAGTGTCAGTGGGAGGAATAGTGCCCCATCATTGGTGTCAGTGGGAGGAATAGTGCCCCATCATTGGTGTCAGTGGGAGGAATAGTGCCCCATCATTGGTATCAGTGGGAGGAATAGTGCCCCATCATTGGTGTCAGTGGGAAGAATAGTGCCCCATCATTGGCGTCAGTGGGAGGAATAGTGCCCCATCATTGGTGTCAGTGGGAGGAATAGTGCCCCATTGTGGGTGTCAGTGGGAGGAATAGTGCCCCATTGTGGGTGTCAGTGGGAGGAATAGTGCCCCATCGTTGGTGTCAGTGGGGGGAGGAATAGTGCCCCATCGTTGGTGTCAGTGGGGGAAGGAATAGTGCCCCATCGTTGGTGTCAGTGGGGGGAGGAATAGTGCCCCATCGTTGGTGTCAGTGGGGGGAGGAATAGTGCCCCATCGTTGGTGTCAGTGGGGGGAGGAATAGTGCCCCATCGTTGGTGTCAGTGGGGGGAGGAATAATGCCCCATCGTTGGTATTAGTGACACAAATTATGGGGCACTATCCCTTCCACTGACACCAATGATACTTACCTTGCTGACTCCTGCTCCAGCCTGGGCTCGCTCTCTCCCTCTCCCATCTACAGCCTGCATACCTGGCTGCAGCAGCAAAATTTGCACTTACCTGTCAGCTGTCTTCCTTCTCTGGCCTCTCTCTTCACTCGTTCCTGCAGCTCCCTCGATCTTCTTCGATCTCCGCGCGCTGCCGCTCGGCTCCTCCTCTCCAAGCTCCACCTTCTCGCCGGTGATTGGCCGCCTGTGTGCCTCTCCTGAGCTACAGTTCCGGTGGCCAATCAGCGGCGAGGAGGCGGTGACAGGGGCAGCATATCATCCCGCCCACACATCGCCGGAGACAGGAGCGGCGTCTCGGTTCCTAAGACCATCGGAAATATGTGTTTTCCGATGGTCTTAGGCGACCCCTGGGTAATGGTCGTTCGACCCCCAAAGGGGTCGCGACCCCCAGGTTGAGAACCGCTGCTCTACAGGGACTCATAGCTTCCTCTGGGGGATGTAGTTTAAATAAGTTTTATAATTATTTTGTTTTTCATTATTTTTATATATATTTTTTTTTTTTATCTTTATTGGCACAAGGTGCACGAAAATTCACTTATGGTAAGAGAGACCAATACACATTAGTTTAAATACTAAAGGTTCAAATAATAATTCTAATAATTATTATAATTTTAATAATAATAAATAGAGCGTGGCACCTAACACATTTTTTAGGAGTACATTCTAGTTCTAGCTGTAGCTCCCTTTAGTGCAGTTAGGTTTTTTTTTTTTTTATAGTTAGAGGCTTGCTAGAAGCCTGGGTGTGAGTCAGCAAGCTTACTTTAGGTTAGGGCTGGAGAGCTCTAAAGGTCAGTCCTCTGGTACCTCCCCCTGCTCTAGAAACTTGGAAAAAGAGGCGAGGAGGGGCTGAGCTGCATATTTATGGGAGTCTAACCAATCCCAGGCAGGACTCCTGGCAGTGTGAGAGATCAGCCCATAAAAATGAGAGAGCCTGGCCAGCAGGGTAGTCAGGTGGATGGAGTGAGGGAGTGTTGCTGTTGTGGAACCTGGGAGGAGGCCCTGGAGGAGGAGAATTTACCTACAGGCTGGGAGCTGGAAAGAGAGACCTCCATTGTTGTGCAAGAAAGGGAATTCAGGTACCATACCCAACTAGTTCTCCTCTGGGACAGCATTTTTATGTGTCTCGGACACATTACCCTGGGATGCTCTTCATGACAGCCAAGTGGATAAGGGGATTTTCATCTGGGGTCTGAAGAAGGTTAATTTAAGGGCACTGAGTGCTCCTAGTAAGGACTGTGTGTTGATCTGTTAACAGACAAGTGCCACTCCAGAGGGAGTAGAAAGTCCAGGATCGATCTTGTTTTGCTTTTTGTACATAGGAAGTTTGTATAAACTCTAATAAAACAACAAAACCAAGGTCATAGACTGTTTTCTGACTTTACGTGCAACAGTGGAAAAATGCATGTTGCCTGGCTGTGCAGGAGAATAGGGGGACCCAAAACCAGTGTCTCTCAAAAGGGTAGTGCTAGCAAGGGTAGAAATATTTTTTTTGTATACGTCTATATGTTTCACATGCTGTACTGTGCATGAAGTTTAAATATGAAGCACTTTTATGATTATGAAAACAGAATGTCCCCAGAGCAACAATAGGTCTGTGGATCTTTTAACTTGGGTCAGCATTAAAGGACAAAGGTTTCAAAACATCTGAGGAGTCTAGCGGACCACTTACAATATGGGTAGTGGCTGGTTTTTAAACTGAAAGGGATATGTAATATCCCTTACTTGAAGAAAACAAATAACAGTCTAAAACCTTACAAGGGCCTATAAGTACTAGAGTGACAGGAGCATACAGCTGGATTTTAGTTCAGTAATCTCCAGCAATATAATCTTTATAAGCATTTAAACTAATGTTTTGCTGGGTTTTTTTTATACCAACTTTCTAAAATGTTTATTTTATAAAAATCTATTTCATGTGGGGTGCAGCCATGACACTGTTGTCATTAAGCATTATTTGTTTTCTAAATAAAAAAAACAGCACAGTGGTTTGCTTTTGGACTGCCTCTCTCTAACTGAATGTATGAAGCTTTACAAAAGAGATGGATAGATAACTCAGTCCTCTGCATGCATAATTTAACCTTGAACTACTGCAGATCCACTGCCTTAACATGCAATATTTTATATTTACCTGACTAAATAAAAAAAAAATTATAGTCCTATGCATTATGAAATATACACACTATACAATAGTATAAATTGCTATACATTCCTTTTAATGCATGTATAGTAAATTTCCTTTCTTACATGCACCCATATGCAGGGGCAGACTGACCATTCGAGAACTCGGGCACTGCCCGAGGGCCCGGGGTCGGTAGGGGGCCCCATAAAATGCCCCTGGTACCTTTTTTATAGGCTTTTTTGGGTGTTCATTGAGTGTGCGCAAGGACATAGGGGCCCCATGATCCTCTATTGCCCGGGGGCCCCATGAGTTATCAATCCACCCCTGCCCCTATGCTTTTAATTTGGAAAGTAATTTTTTTATTTATAGATTGCCAGAGATCACTTTTTCTTCAAAATCTGTTTTGAAGTTTACAATCTATTAGTATGCTTCTTACCATCTCCATCAAGCTGTAATTTTTCATGGTACTCTGTTGTGTTTTTATATATGTCTCATGTGTATTGACTTGCACTTAGAGATATGCTTTGTTTGTATAATACACTTTTATGTAAGTTCATACTCAGGGATTTGTTAGTACATGTTATGAGTTACTTTCGTTTCTTCTGTCTCACTGTTGTTTAATGAAATATTTTGTGTGCCTGGAAAAGTCAACCAAAGATATGACTGGTTTGAGCAGAATAAGATCCCTGTGGTATCCACACTTTACTGCTCCTTCTTTCATTTTATTATTGTAATTTTTCTTAGCAAAAAAGACAGTGTGCTTCTAAGCAGAGAAGACGTCAGCATTCCAGGCTTGCAATCCCATAGCTCTAGGGAAGGCCCTCTTCTAAATATAGCTCATATGCAATTAAAATGGGGCTAAAAATGCTCCTTCATTCCAAAAATAGTAGTTCAGTGTCAAAAATATAAACAGGAACACCAATGAATCAATGAAGATTAATAGTAATAAAGTATACAGCTCTGGCCAAAAGTTTTGAGAATGACACAAATATTAATATTCACAAAGTTTGCTGCTTCATTGTTTTTAGATCTTTTTGTCAGATATTACTATGGTATACTGAAGTATAAGTACAAGCATTTCATAAGTGCCAAAAGCTTTTATTGACAATTACATTACGTTTATGCAAAGAGTCAATATTTGCAGTGTTGACCCTTCTTTTCCGAGACCTCTGCAATTCGCCCTGGCATGCTGTCAATCAACTTCTGGGCCACATCCTGACTGATGGCAGCCCATTCTTGCATAACCAATGCTTGGAGTTTGTCAAAATTATTTTTTTCTGTTCACCCGCCTCTTGAAGATTGACCACAAGTTCTCAATGGGATTAAGGTCTGAGGAGCTTCCTGGCCATGGACCCAAAATGTTGATGTTTTGTGTCCTAAGCCACTTAGTTATGACTTTTGCCTTTTGGCAAGGTGCTCCATCATGCTGGAAAAGGCATTGTTCATCACCAAACTGTTCTTGGATGGTTGGGAGAAGTTGCTGTCCAGGATGCTTTTGTACCATTCTTTATTCATGACTGTGTTCTTAGGCAAAATTGTGAGTGAACCCACTCCCCCGGCTGAAAAGCAATCCCACACATGTATGGTCTCAGGATGATTTACTGTTGGCATGACACAGGACTGATGGTAGCGCTCATCTTTTCTTCTCCAGACAAGGTTTTTTCCGGCTTCCCCAAACAATCGGAAAGAGGTTTCATCAAAGAAAATGACTTTACCCCAGTCCTTAGCAGTCTAATCCCTGTACCTTTTGCAGAAGTGGCTTCTTTGCTGTTCTTCTTGACACCAGGCCATTCTCCAAAAGACGTCACCTCACTGTGTGTGCATATGCACTCACACCTGCCTGTTGCCATTCCTGAGCAAGCTCTGCACTGGTGGTGCCCCAATCCTGCAGCTGAATCAACTTTAGTAGATGGTCCTGGTGCTTGATGGACTTTCTTGGGCGCCCTGAAGCCTTCTTCACAACAATTGAACCTCTCTACTTGAAGTTCTTGATGATCCGATAAATGATTGATTTAGGTGCAATCTTGGTAGCAGCAACATCGTTACCTGTGAATCCCTTTTTGTGTAAAGCAATGATGAGTGCATGTATTTCCGTGTAAATTAATAGTTATGTAATTCTCAAAACCTTTGGCAAGGGCTGTATACCCCAGCTCTTTCTCATGTTTCTGTTTCTATTATTAGTTTATTATAACATTTATTTAATAGTTAACATAGTAACAAGGCTGATACAATAGAGACTGCAGCCTGGGAATCTTTATCATTCCCATACTTCTGCACCTTTCTGAATCTCTATATTTAAATTAACAAGAGCCCTTCCATGTGAATGAATCATGCTTTCCAGCGATGAACACCAGCCACTGACCCACACATAAAACCCCACCTACCCACTGACACAACTGTTTTGTTGATTGGCTCCCTCTGAGTGGCACAAGGGGTGGGGTCACCTGATGACATCACTGACTTACCTTTGTTTGGGGGGTTGAGTAGTGCTGTCATTCAGCATGAGCCAAGTGATGGAACGATCACAGCGGCGAGTGGCAAGCATTTTTTTTTATCTTCTGCGGGTTTGTGGGAGGAGCTCATTGTGATTGATGTGGACCTATGTCACTGCATCTGTGGACTTTTTTTTAAAGAAAGGACTTTTCAAAAGTGTTTTTATTTTTTTCTGGTAAATGAGTAGGGGTGTACCCCTTACACATTCACAGTGGGGACCAAGGTGGGAAAGAGGCCCTTATCTTTATCAACATGGAGACAGGGTACTTTGCTTGAAAGGGGTTCCCCCCTACCAAAGTACCCCCGCCATGTTGGGGGCTTGTGGCCTGGTATGGTTTAGGAGGGGGGCACACACTCACCCCCCCTTTCCTGGCCTGCCAGGCTGCATGCTCAGTTAAGGGTCTGGTAGTTATTTTGGGGGGACTCCACACTTTTTTTTGGCAAGTGGCCTGCTATGGATTGGCCTGGTATGGGTTGAGGGGGGCTCCACACCATTTCTTTTAAATGTAGGCTCTCTTGTTTACATTCTAATGTCAGCAGGGATGACTCATGGTGGTTAGGACACGGGTGGGTGGTGGCTCCTTAACAACCAATGGGGTTGATTTACTAGAACTGGAGAGTGCAAAATCTGGTACAACTGTGAATTATAGCCAATCAGCTTCTAACTTATGCTTGTTCAATTAAGCTTTGACAAAATTACCTGGAAGCTGATAAATTTCAATGCAGAACTGCACCAGATATTGCACTACCCAGTTTTAGTAAATCAACCCCAATGACTAAGCTCTGCTGTTGACAACGGGGATAAGTCACCTAGGGTGTCGGTCAAAAGGTGAACTTATCCTATAAAGTGAAAAACCTGCTCTGCATTTTCATTTTCATCTATATTGTCTTTGGCTTTAAAATGTATCTGTTATGAGATACATAGAGCTGGTATTGCTAACCTGCTTCTAAAAATACCAGTTTCCTGTTTTGACCCACTGGCTTTAATATTTCCTTACTCATTGACCAAAAACAAGTATATATATTAGGAAAAAGCACGATGAAAAGTAAAAAATTCCTAACTACTTATTTTTTTTAGGTCAGTGATTCAAACTAAGCAAAATAGCATTATAGTCAGTCAACTGACATTTTAAGAAGAAGAGATTATGATTGCCAGCCTACTAATTTCGCTTATGAAATATATATATGTATTATGACTAGGGCTAATAGACAATTTTAATCCTAACCATAACAATTTATGGAAATCATGTCATTATCAGCACATCTATCTCAGTGTCCTGTAAATGGGATTATTGCTATCCAATGATTAAATCTCATAGTGGTTAGAATAGTGCATTTCCACTGAACACGTTTTGCTTTTAACATCCACTTCAAGACCAACCAGCTACTCTAAAAACTCTACTACTGTATTCACAAATACTTTCATTTCCTGTGCTTTTCTTCAGTCTCGTATTGTACAATCTGTATAAAAGGTGCAGTTTACTGAGCAGAATCAGGTTTAATATTTTTTTCTGGAAACCAAACAATGTACTGTACATCAGTGAAATTATGAGTAGTCTGCCAAGTTAGAGGATGTGTGTTTTTTGAATTTGAAAAATAAAAAACTATTTAGCTATTAGTAAAACATTTAAAAATCATGTGACTTTCTTAGAACTTTTTCCACCTGTAATTTGTATAGCATGTCACAAGTTTCCAATTTAGGCTTGGATGAACACCCACAAAAACTTACAAATAAAATCTACCTTTGCTTTATACTTATTGTGCTTTGACCCTACCATCCTAATATTTTGCTGCCATGTGATGTGCACGCTATTGTAAGCCTTGCTTTCTTGGCCCAAACTTCAAACGGCCCCCCAACTTTCCTCAGGAATCTTAGGGGCTCACTGACCTCTAAGTTCCCAAGTATGCACAAATCCACAAATAAAGTAGCACACTTATCCAGTATTTCACAGATGCCAAGACGAAAAAGACAAGCAGCATGTTTGAAGGATGATTGCACTCACTACAGTCTGCTGTAAACCTTTTTTATTTAGAATAGTGGTTGTCAATTTATGAGGTGTAGGGGGCCCCAACTGTGACCAATGACGTCACCAAAGGGCCACACATAATGTTCAGTATATGTAATTCTGGATAAGGCTGTCAGAGACTGCAGAAATATTAGAGGAAATAAAGACTGTGAATATGCTCAGGTGTATTTGGAGACTGGGGATATGTTGCAGAAAACAGAAAGACTGGGCACATGTTGCATGGGGCTAGTAGAGATAATTTCTATTACTCCTTTAAAAATCAATTCTCCCATCACAAACTGTTGGGGTCCATGTGTCACACAACAAGTACCAAAAGGTTGCATGTGGCCCTTAGGCCATACTCTTAGTACAAGAGATTTAGAGTAATGCGAAAATTATTTGGAAAGAGCAATGAAAAAAGAGCAACACATACAAACTTTTATCCTGTTCGCATGTTCTAAATAAAGAAGATTTACAGCAGCCATTAGTGCATTTCCCCTTCAGATGTGCTGTGAGTAAAGTTGCTGTGGACAAAAAAGACCTGGACTGAGGTATGCTAAAGTTGAAATGCAAACCTGGAGTTGTTTGTCTATAAAGAATGCTGTGAGTGCTAACTGAGGCCTGTCATGAATGTACCACCCAATGCAGTTGCTCTCTGGGTTAAGGAGGTATAGTGGGAATCTAGAAAGTATGAAGCCTGAAATTCTGAGGATTGGTGGAGTGCTAATAGCCTAGGTGCCAATGGGATCTAAACTAGCTGATGGAACCTAATCCATGAAAAACAAGTTTTCCCTATGGAAATAGTCAGCACACATCTTGAAGGTTCTGAACTTAAGTTAGAAGGTCCAATGTATTGCAACTTGATTAAGGGAACCAACCGGCTGTTTGAAATGTTTCTGATTGATAGTACCGCCATTAATTGTGCACCCAACTACATGTTTGGCTTTAGAGGTATGCAGTATGGACTCTTTTACTCACAGATTCTTCCATTCTTCGAAAGGAAAGAATCTGTATTTCTTTCTGTGTTGCCATTTTCCCTTACTTCCTATCTAGTGAAACAATTGTCATGTTGCCTCTGATGATTGAAAAACCTAAAAAGATTTTGAATCCCAACTCACCCTTTTCAAAAATACAAAAACATTTTGACTGGATATACACATTAAGTCTGCTTTTACACTGTTAATTAAGTTCCACCCCATCTACTAACTCTTGCTGCAAAACTGTGAACAACAGTGTCTTCCAAACTCATCTCTATCTGAACTTCCAAGTCATGCTCTTTTTCACTTCAATCAGCTAAAGACCAGGTCATTCCCTACCTCGTAGCACATTTAAACAAAGAGGTTGGATGGCAGTGAAGTCAGTGCCCTTATGTGGACGCATGCCCATATTTAGACAATGTCAAGCATGCACACTCCTCCTGGACTCCCACACACAGGAAGTGTTGATAGGAGGGAAGGGACTGACTTTCTTGCTTCCCAATCTGAATCTTTTTGGACTGTCCCAGGATTTTAACAAAATCCCAGTAATCCGTAAATCAGGGCTGACAACTGAGTACTGGAAAGCTCATTTCTATATTCAACTTGGACTTCTTTGCTGCTCTGTTGTCTGGAATGATCTCCTTCCAGACATGAGTACCTCTTTTACTTATTTGAACAGCAGAAACAGACACAGACAGTGAAATGCTTTTTGCCCAGGCAAGGGACAAGTTTTGTGTCTGAAATAGTTTAGGTTTTCTGTGTTGAGAAGCTGTACTATGGAATTCCTGTTTACCGGCAATGGAGGCGTCAATACCACCACTCCTCCCAAAGAACCAGTATTCCTCCTCTCCCCCTACAGAGTTTACATGCCCCTCCTCTCCCTTCACAGGGTACCAATACCCCCCTCTTCCTCAAATATCATTAGTGACCCCTTCTGTGTCTACATAGTACCAGTGCCCATCTACCTCCACAGACTACAAGTGCCCCCCCACCTCGACAAAGCCTAAATGCCCCCTTTTCATCACCAGTTCCCCACTTTCCTTCCAGAGAGTACAAATGCCCAACCCTCCCCGGTAAGCACCAATCCCCCTTCCCCCTCGCTGAGCACCAATACCCTCTTGCCACCTCTGGGGCATTTTATTTCTCCTATTAAAGCTGAACGTTTTCTTCCTCTCACTGACTACTGACTCTTGACTTTATTTCTTCTCATTAATCACCAATGCCAGGATTTTTTGCCCCTCCCACTGACCACCAATGAGTAATTTTATTCCCCCTGATCACCAATACTGGGCAATTTTTCCTCTCACTGATCAATGGCACAAGACATTTTTCCTCCCCCTCAACCATAAAAGCTGGCCATTTTTTTCTCCTGCTGATTACTGAAATGAAGCTGACTGCTGCATTGCATAATTGTGCATGTCTTGTACATTACATATTTCTAACCAAAGTGTTAAATGTCTCAACAATTGTTGATTACTAAGCAGTTTCTGTCTATTTTAACTACTTGCCATCTGCCCACAGTGCATTTACTGTGACCTGGCAGCAGCTACAAGCTAAGTGACTGTATGTCATCTATCACATGCACACTGATGTGCCCCCCCAGGTGTGCAGTGGCTCAATTGCATTACTGAAGTGTCCACAGATGTATCATGTGATCGCAATGACATGATACCAATGTAAGCAAAACTGTCATGAATGGCTTCTCTTCATGAAAGCTTGCTGACTTTTGTGATGCTGTGGTTGGCCCACAGCTATCACATGTTACCTGGCATCCTGTAGCCAATCACAGCATCACAGTAGTAGCCAAGCTGTCATGAATGAAAGCCATTCATCACAGTTACAACTACTGCTTATGCCAGTGATAATCACTGTGATATGTAAAATATAGTGTAAAAAAATTCCCTGATTACCCTCCTAGAGTAGTACAATGTCACTATGGTGACACTAAACTAATCTGATGACAGTATGCAAAAATAAATTTTATTAGAAAAATGAAAAAATGTTTTAAAAAAAATTGAATACATACTGTCACCATTCAGTATCCCTGATCACTGCCACACCTGTCATATGATGAAGCTGTACTGCACTGGTGACAGTATGAAAAAAATTGTGAAAAAATAAATTTTATTGAATTTCCTAATTATCAAAGAAAATATTGACAAAAAAATTACAACTTCACAAAACTCACCATGCCTCATACTAAATACCTTGGACTTTCTATTTTACAAAAAGGGGTCATGTGGAGGTATTTGTACTATCCTTGCATTGTAGGGCCTCATGAAATGAGTCAGGCAGTTAGTACATCAAGATTGATCAATCTTCAAATGTATATACTATAGTTTGTAGACGCTATACCTTTAGCACAGACTAAATAATATACACTGATATGAGTTATTTTTACCAAAGAAATGTAGCAGACTACATTTTGAAAATAACTATATGAACAAAGATTATTTGTGCACAAAATGTTATGACAGAAACTAAAAAAAACATGTTTTTTTCAAAATGTTCTGTCTTTTTTCCTTTATATAGCAAAAACTAAAATACCCAGTGGTAATTACATATCACCAAAAGAAAGCACTATTTGTGTGAAAAAATATATACATTTCATTTGGGTACAGTGTTGATGATCCCTTAGATTTATGTGTGCTTGTGAAATGCTAACCTGTGGTACAATAGTTAAAGTGAAGTTCCAGTGAAGGTGTAAAAAATTAAAAGTCAGCGGCTGCAAAAACTGTAGCTGCTGACTTTTAAAAAACAGCCACTCACCTGTCCCTCGATTTGACAGTGTCCTCCCCGCAGCCCGGTTCATCGGCCATCCGGTGTTCCTGGTGCCGTCATCTTCAGTGTGGACACCTGGCTGTGACAGCTTGCAGCTTCACAGCCGGTGCCCACTGCTGCGCTTTCTGAATGGTCTCTTAATCTTCTGTCCTAGAAGACTACAGGGAGGGAAGATGACTTCAGCTTCCGATCGGAAGTGGGAGTGTGTACCTGTCAAATTCGGGTACCCGCTCCCCAAAGGTGTCAATCCTTAACAGGGAGCGGGGGTCAAGGGCTGAAAGCGGAGGGAGGACAACTTTTGCTTCTGATCACCTAGGTAATCTCAGTTGAAGTGGGAGCGGGTACCCCCACTTCTCAAAGATGTCAAAGGTGTCAATCCTTAACGGGGAGCGGGGGAGCAGTCATTAAAGCAGAAGTTCTCCTTTTGTGTGGAGCTCCGCTTTAAGGAGTGTTTTGTGAGTGCAAGGATTGCTGCATATGTGTGCAGCATGTACTGCAAGTAGGCTTGGACTATAGCTGTTGTTCCTTTAGGCCATGCCCAACATCCCGCACAATTTAGCCACACTCACTTTTCAACATACACCACTGTAGTTTATGTCAACAAATATACAGTATGTGCAGGGGCGGACTAACAACTCATGGGGCCCCTGGGCAATAGGGGATCATGGGGCCCCTGTGTCCTTGCCCAAACTCAAAAAAGCCTATGAAAAAGGTACCAGGGGCATCTCATGGGGCCCCCTACTGACCCCGGGCCCTCGGGCAGTGCCCGAGTTTCCAAATGGTCAGTCCGCCCCTGAGTATGTGGCATCCAGGAAGTGAGCTTTAATCCTGGACACCTCATTAAAACTGCCACCTTTTCTTCAAGCCAAACCCAAACACTTTAGTGGTGCACTGCAGTTTTTTTTGTAGTAGTATACATTATAGCAGGGGTGTGCAACGGTGGCCCTCCAGCTGTTGGTGACCTACAAGTCCCATCATGCCTCTGCCTTTGGGAGTCATGCTTGTAACTGTCAGTTCTGCAATGCCTCATGGGACTTGTAGTTCCACAACAGCTGGAGGGCCACAGTTGCCCACCCCTGCACTATAGGATTGTAAAGGACCTGGAATACCTTTGGGTGTCCCAAAGAAAGTAGTAATGCGGTACGTGTAGTGTGCCGCAACAAACAGTAGGTGTGACCAAATTGTG
Source organism: Staurois parvus (assembly GCF_062004578.1). Taxonomy (NCBI): domain Eukaryota; kingdom Metazoa; phylum Chordata; class Amphibia; order Anura; family Ranidae; genus Staurois; species Staurois parvus. The sequence continues at coordinate 3,149,659 of NW_028318191.1, forward strand.
TTAACAGTGGGAGGGGCATGGTTAAATAAAACAAAAGCCTTCCTGTTTAAATAAAATATGCTTCTATTGCTGTGCCACAAGTAAGAGTCTCACAGACATGTATAAACCTCAGCACAGTCATGTTTAAAAAAAACTAAAACTCTTCCATTACATATGATTTTGCGTACCTTGAAAATAGTCAGACTATTACGCAGACACAGCTACAGCACTCACCTCTTCCATGGCTTCCCTGCAGTGAGATAGCACTTCTCACTGATATACTATACATGTGGGGATAGAGTAACCTATACTCACTGATGGCTGGGAGGGCTGAGAAAGCAGTGTGTCCAGTCCAGGCTCTACAAACAGACAGACAGAGAAATCCTCCACACACACAATGATCCTCATCAGGAGCAGAGCATGGGGAGGGAAGGGTTTCCAGCACACAAACTTAGCAATGCAAATTATTGTGTGCAGATTGGGGCTTAAAATAGGTGGACAGCCAGAAATAATAACACAAGACTGCTTAGAGAGAGAAAGAAGAGTAATGACAGCTGCAGAGTGCTGGCCTGGGGTCAGTAGGGGGCCCCATGAGATGCCCCTGGTACCTTTTTCATAGGCTTTTTTGAGTTTGGGCAAGGACACAGGGGCCCCATGATCCTCTATTGTCTAGGGGCCCCATGAGTTGTCAGTCCGCTCCTGGTGCTGCATGTTCTGGGAGGGTTGGCAGGTATGTGTCTGGATTTCAGGCAGCTTGAAATCCGGACACATGATTGGACAGCCAGACTGTCCGGGTAAAATTCACACCTACACCACAAATATGTTTTCCTCTACTTGTGCTGGAAGCACACTCTCGTAGCACTGAGACCAAGCTCTCACAGCTCTGGATCTTATCCTGGTAATTCAGAACTTGGAGACTCGGCTCTTGATCACATGATCCCTGTGATAGGCTGCAATTGTGATTCTCTGTACAGCCATTCTTCTTTCCTGAGTGACTGTGTGCATGCTGCAGATTGCTTCTGTGTACATCTTAAAATGGAACTTTGCCCTGTAACAAAAAAAAAAATGGGAGTAAGAAGGTTTTTATTGCAGTAGAGACATGCTGTATATCTTGTTTGCAAGACTGCAGCACAGCGCACAATCCTTGCATCTGCCAGGTGCCAGGGTGAATTAACTCTCTTGTGCATGTGTGGGAATTGCTTCAATCCAGGCTTGCCAATCAAGGTGGCTGAAGATGTCAAATGCAGATGAAGAGTGTGGGAAGATGCAGGGGAGGACTGACAACTTATGGGGCCCCCGGGCAATAGGGGATCATGGGGCCCCTGTGTCCTTGCCCAAACTCAAAAAGCCTATGAAAAAGGTACCAGGGGCATCTCATGGGGTCCCCTACTGACCCCGGGCCCTCAGGCAGTGCCCAAGTTTCCAAACGGTCAGTCCGCCCCTGGGAATGTGTCACCTTTGGCATGGTAGCTCAAGAACATCGCATTGCTTCAGGAGTGATGAGTATTTGTGAACTTTTAGAAGCACAGAACTGCATTTTGCATTAGATGAACACATTGTGACATTTCTTTATTGTTTTATTTGCTGGCTTTAGGTGCATGGAACCTGTTTTGATACCATAAAAAATTTTCTTTGCTGCTATAGCATTTGCCGAAGACATCACACAATTGTTTGCCTAAAATTCACTTGAGTACTGCACAAAGGTAAATGGTAAAAATGAAGATTCCTTATAATCCCATGTTACAAACACCAATTGGAATTGGTATGAAAATAAAAAATATGCAAAATACATGTGAAAAAGGTGTCAATGTATTAAAGTGTTTGTTCACCAATTCCAGAAGTCTGCCAAGCAAAATAGGTGAGTTTTGGTGTATGAAGAGAACTATGATTTAATTGGTATTGCTGAATCTTGGCTTCATTCTTCACATGACTGGACCAATAATATTCCTGGCTATGTTCTCTTTTGGAGAGACAGGGTAAATAGGAAAGGTGGTGGTGTATGTCTCTATCTGAGAAGTGATCTCAGAGCGAGTGTGAAAGAGGACCTAATTGATGGAGAGTATTATGAGGCTGAAGCATTATGGGTGGAACTGCACATGGGGATCAGCACTACTAGGTAATCATTGGAGTTTGTTATAGGCCTCCCAGTGTTAATGAGGAGGTGGAGACTCAGCTCCTTACACAGATCAAAAGGGCTGCAAGGGCTGGGGCAGTGATAATAATAGGGGATTTTAACTACCCAAAAATTGACTGGAGTAATGGTACTGCAGGAACAGTTAAAGGGCAGAAATGTATAAACCTCCTACAGGACAATTTTACGGTACAGTTCGTAGAGGCTCCAACTAGGAATGATGTGCTGGACCTGGTCATCTCAAACCTTGCAGAGCTTATTAGTAATGTCCATGTAAAAGAACATCTAGGCAGCAGTGACCATAAACCCACAACAGTAAAATCTGTCTGTACATGCAGTAAAGCATGCTTGTTATACTCACTGTGGAACCTAAGGGGTTAATCCTCTGCATTGTGTAAAAAGGCTGTTTGATCCTGACTTCTCTGCTCCTCCTCTTGTTCAAATATGCACCTCTCATCTCCTGATAAGACAGATTGAACCATAGCCATTCTGCACGTACTCAGTTTAGTGTGTATTGCTAGAGAGTTTTTTTTCTCTTGGGAGAGTGTATGTGAACAGCACAGGGCCAATCAGCACTGTCCAGACAGAGGTCAGGGGTTTTGCATCCTCCTAGAGCAGAAAAAAACTCCTCCTAAAAGCTTTAATCAGTGCTCTGCTGAATACTGATAGAAATCACAAGACAGCTCTAACTGCTGATGAGAAAAGGCATTTAGCAGTTTATATTTACTAAAATAATTGCACTTCCATGTTCTGTGTACTGTGGGAGACTAGATATAGTGAAGGCAGGGTCCTCAGTTTAGTAACACTTTAAGAGATCTAATTTTCCAAGGCTGAGAGCTGCTCTCCAAAAATTAGACTGGAAGGGAACACAATGCAGAAATGGGAGTTCTTCAAAAAGACTGTAAGTGAACACACTACAAAATACACTATATTGCCAAAAGTATTGACACGCTTGCCTTTGCACGCACATGAACTTTAGAGGCATCCCAGTCTTAGGGTTTAATATTTAGTTGGTGCACCCTTTACAGCTATAAAAGCTTCAACTCTTCTGGGAAGGCTGTCCACAAAGTTTAGGAGTGCACCTGTTTGACCATTCTTCCAGAAGCGGATTTGTGAGGTCAGGCACTGATGTTGGACGAGAAGGCCTGGCTCGCAGTCTCCGCTCTAATTCATCCCAAAGGTGTTCTCTCAGGTTGAGGTCAGGGATCTGTGCAGGCCAGTCAAGTTCCTCCACCCCAAACTCTCTCATCCATGTCTTTATGGACCTTGCTTTGTGCACTGTTGGGCAGTCATGTTGGGACAGGAAGGAGCCATCCCCAAAGTGTTCCCACAAAACTGGGAGCATGAAATTGTCCAAAATGTCTTGGTATGCTGACGCGTTAAGAGTTCCCTTCACTGGAACTGAGGGGCCAAGCCCAACAGCTGAAAATCAAACCCCGCACCATAATTCCCACTCCACCAAACTTTACACTTGGCACAATGCAGTCAGGCATGTCCTGGCAACCGCCAAACCCAGACACGTGCATCGGATTGCCAGACAGAGAAGTGTAATTGGTCACTCCAAAGAACACGTCTCCACTGCTCTAGAGTCCAGTGGTGGCGTGTTTTACACCACTGCATCCAACACTTTGCATTACACTTGGTGAAGTAAGGCTTGGATGCAGTTGCTCAGCCATGGAAACCCATTCTACGAAACTCTCTATACATTGTTGTGGTAAAATCATTGTTTCTAATTTTTAGGGACTATTTAATGACTTTCATAGTACCACTGGATTGGCGTAAGGCCAATGTGGTGCCTATATTTAAAAAGGGATCAAAATCTTTACCAAGTAATTATAGACCTGTTAATTTAACTTCTATAGTTGAGAAGCTACTGGAGAGTTTAATAAAAGACCACATAGATCAGCTCTTGCTGGAAAAAAATATTTTAGGCAACAGACAGCAAGGATTCATGAAAGACAGAAGTTATCAAACAAATCTGATTTAAATGAGGAGGTGAGCAAAACCTTAGACAGAGGGGTGGCTGTGGATGTGGTATACTTGGATTTTGCAAAAGCGTTTGAAACAGTTCTCCACACACGGCTAATGTGTAAGGTAAAGTCTACAGGCTTGGAAAAATTAGTATGTAAATGGATGGAAAACTGGCTAAAAGATCGTATTCAGAGAGTAGTGGTTAATGATTCATACTCTGAATGGTCTAGGGTTGTTAGTGGTGTACCCCAAGGTTCAGTGTTGGGACCCTTACTTTTAAATATATTTATAAATGATATAGGGTCTGGGATTAAAAATACCATTTCAATCTTTGCAGATGACACCAAGCTGTGCAGTGGAATAACGGCCTTACAGGATGTCTCCAACTTACAAGCCGATCTCAATGCACTGTTTAATTGGGCAACTATGTGGCAAATGAGGTGTAATGTTGATAAATGTAAGGTTATGCACTTGGGGGCTAAGAATATGCATGCATCATACATACTAGGGGGGTTACAACTGGAGGAATCAATGGTGGAGAAGGATCTGGGAGTTCTAGTAGATCACAAGCTTAATAATGGCATGCAATGCCAAGCTGCAGTTTCTAAAATGAGTAAAATCCTCTCTTGTATTAAAAGAGGTATAGACCCCAGAGAGACAGAGACATCATTTTACTCCTGTACAAATCATTAGTAAGACCTCATCTGGAATGTGCAGTTCAGTTTTGGGCACCAATTCACAAAAAGAATATTGGGGAACAGGAAAAAGTGCAGAGAAGGACAATCAAACTGATAAGAGGCATGGAGGAGCTCAGCTAAGAGGAAAGATTAGAGGAACTGAATTTATTGTCTCTTGAGAAGAGGAGATTAAGGAGGGATATGATCAACATGTATTGCCTCTCGAGGGATCAGAAAGGAAATTTTTCCCCTGCAGGAGTAAATTGAATCATGCTTTCCTGGGTTTTTTTGTGCCTTCCTCTGGACAACTGTGGGTATAGGATTATAATTTTTATTTTTTATGGTTGAACTGGATGGGCATTTGCCTTTTGTCAGCCAGACTAACTATGTAACTCGGTAACATTGGAAATACCAAATTTAATTTATTTTACAATACCAACCATTAATTGGGTGTCAACTTGCTCAATTTTGTTTTTTGTTTTTTTTCAGAATGGAACATGCATGGGATGACAACCTAAGACAAGGGGCAAGACACACCAGCTAACACAACCAAGGAAACAAACAGAATGCTTCCATAGAAAACATTGACAAAAGTGTGGCAGCTGAAGGCAACAGACATTTCACTTTGTTGATTCTGCAGGCAAAGGGAGAAGATCAGTTTCCCATGTTGCTTATTTTACAAATTGGAAATGCACATAAATATCTCATAACGGATTCACAAGTGGCTTTAATTAAAGTTATTACATCATTCGTAAAACACCTTCCTTCTAAATGCACTTTTTTCCCTGGGTCACCCCCAGAGCCAAATCTAAATTATCAAAAATCATCAATGCAAGTATCCAAACTTTTACAATGCATGGTAGCGATTCTCCCCATCATAACAAATATTTGCTGCAAGGGTGTTTTTTTGAATATCTACATGTGAAGTTGCATCTGCAGGACAACTCCTGAATAATGATCATAGCCTATATTCTTGAGCCTCAAAACCTATTGAAAAGCTACAGAAAAGCCCAGGGTATGCCCTATTCTCCTGAATCTTCTTAGCATTGAAATAAGAAAACAAAAGTAGAAAAAGCCCATAGGGTTTCCAAATGCCTCCAGGACACCAGACAGAGCTGTTTTATATCACCTCTACTGTTTTCTCTGGCAATAGAGCCTCTTGCAGCAGCCATGAGAAACTCTTATAATATAATAGGATTTACAAGAATAGAAGATAAAATCAGTTTATACACTGATGATCATGTTTTATTACTGGTAGACTTTAATTACACTAAGGGCTAGGTTTTACTTTCAGTTTATATAATTTGGTTGCCCAAATTTACAGTAATACTGTCTGAGATGGAGAATACATTAGCCACCTCCTTTTAAAGGGTCTGAAGTGATCTACTGGAAGGGCTGGGAAAATTTACAGACAGCTACTTAGATGATGTTGCAGTGTCCAGGCCTACCAGGGACAAACACTGTGTACACCTCTGACAAGCCATGGACAAACTCAGTAAGTGTCAGATCAGTGTGCCAGAGCTTCAGTACTGGGAACATCAGGTAGGAGGAGGTGCCCTGAGTCAGGGAAGGTTGAGGCCATCATGGTCTGCCTACCCCTCAAACCAAAACCAGGTTACATAATTCTGCCTCTTTTGTCCTTTTATTTATTAAAAATTATTTTAAATTAAATTGTTAAGCTTATCTCTAATGCACTACACCAAGGAGTACTCTTTGAAAAGTGCTACTATATTATAAATCTTTAAAATATTTCTGTCTAGATGTCACCTCCCTGATGTGATCTCTGCACAGTAGACGCAAAAAAGTCAAGGCGGTCCAAAAGACATAGGGCTCCTACAAATGTAGGGGCCCTATGTCTTTTGGACCGCATTGACTTTTTTGTATTGGTCCTGGGACAATGTTTTGCTCGTTTCTTCTGTTTTAAAACCAATAAAAATCTTTGAAATAGAAATATACCTGTCTGTGTGACAGTGTATATCACAAACATTTCTTAATGGTCAGATTCATTACAGTAGTTAGTGTGAATGATGCGTGTTTCAGTTAGTGACAAACGACTTGTGTGTGTAAAGATGCTGACTGCAACTGAACTTCTGGGTCGATTGCTCTCAGTCAACTGTAACTTAGATTTTTCTCCCACTTTCTTGGAAAATCTTTGTGCAGGGTGAGGCTTTGTATCATCATCACATATTAATAGCAGCATCTGGGATCCGACACTGCAATTTGACAGTCACCAAAATAAAAAAATATGGTTAATTTCCCCAGGGAGGTTACTGATAGCAATACAACCACAACAGAGATTATAATCCTTCTATATTGAAAACTAAAAAAAAATGCTTTTAGACTTGGAAGCTTCTCACTGTTCCCCAACTTCTCTTCGTTCACTTCCATCACTTCCCCAAAAATCCAGACCTATGTCTATATTCCCCTTGATGGGTCATAAGCTCCAAGCCTGGAACACAAGAAAATACTCCAGCAACTTAAAGTGTTACTAAACCCGCAACAGTAAATTCAGTCTGTATATGCAGTAAAGCATGCTTGTTATACTCACTGTAGAACCTAAGGGGTTAATCACCCACATTGTGTAAAAATGATGTTTGATTCTCTTTTCTCTGAACCTCCCCTTCTTCCAGTGTCTCCTAAATATCTCCTGATAGAACAGAGGCTTGGGGGCAAGCTGTACATGCTCAATTTGGTGTGTATTGCTAGAAAGTTGTTTTTTTCTTTGGAGAGTGCATGTGATCAGCACAAGGCCAATCAGCACTCTCCAGACAGAGGTCAGGGGTCCTGCATCCTCCTACAGGAGAATGAAAACTCCTCCTACACGCTGTAACCAGTGCTTTGCTGGACACTAATAGAAGTCACAAGACTGCTGTATACTGCCAATGAGAAAAGGTATTTAGCAGTTTATATTTGCTAAAATAATTGCATTTCCATGTTGTGTGTACTGTGGGAGACCAGATATAGTGAATGCAGGGTGCTGGGTTTAGTAACACTTTAATATAACCTGATTTTCCCCTCCTTCGTCTATTGGGCAACCCAACATTTCCCCTGGGTCTAGAGTCCCCTACTGCATTTCACTGGTGGATTTCCCACAACTTTCATTGCATTTATTCTTTTATTGCTGGTCGCACTGTATATACCTGGATGGAAACTAAGGAAAAATGCCATGCCCCATCCACTAAGCTTTTTTGATTTCTACAAATTAAACACTGGTTGACTACAATAGTTACTAACAAAGAACTTTCGACCCAACTTTCCTTGTTTGAACTTGTCTGTCACCGCACACCCCTTTCTCCCAAACATATCTCAACAATCTATTCACAGCTGAATAATCTTAAAAGTCCTGGAGGCCATGCCTACATCCATAGGTGGGAGCAAGACCTTAAAGGTGCTAGAGACAGAGAAGATTGGATACAAATCTGGACCACGATGGCCTCCTGTTCTACCAACACGCTTACATTTGAATCAGCCTTTAAATTCTTCTCAGATAGTATATGATCCCAACCCATTTAGCACACCTTTACCCTAACTATGCCAGCACCTGCTTTTGAGACAAAGGGACATACTGCACACATGGTGGTCATGCTCCATGCTCTTTAGATTTTGGACTAAGGGCATGTGTACCCATGTGTATGTATAGCAATGCCAAGAGTCAATGAAGAGTCATGATTCAAAATTAGCTATTGGATGCAGTCATCTTAACTCAGAAACATTCATTTCACAAACAATCTATACTTTGAGATAGTTATTGCTGATTTAGTTCCCTTATTGTTTCAGTTTCCTTATTGTTAATAATGTGCAAGAGGTATGAGCAGTGGTGTGAATAGTACGTTAGCTTTTGGCACCAGGACCCTGGTGGTTCTGGTAGTTCTTTCCACAGTCTTTCAGTGCCTAAGACCACTCATAGTTCTAAAATTCCCCTGTATGTCATAAAACACACCTTAAAGTGTATGTCCTGATATAGCTTAGAATAATGTGGGGGAGAAACCTGTTTTGTTATTACTATTCATAAGAAAAATTCCCTTTCACTTACTCACCTGTTCACAATGGTTTTCACTACAGAGAAGGTGAGGAAATATTTGCAATAAGGACATAGTAGGGATGAGCCGAATTGGGTTCAAGCAGGGTTCGGTGAAATTCATAGAGGTTTGAATTCTGAACCTGAACCCCATGGAAATCAATGAAAGCCAAATCTGTCAAATAAAATTTGCGCATTTTCTGGGCTAATAGGCAAGAGATTGTTAAAAAAATAGCATGGGGGGGGGGGGCAGGGGGGCCTTCCCTGGGGAACATGTACCAATGCAAAAATGTTTTAGCAAATTCCATTTGTCAGGGAGCAGTAATTTTGTAAATGCTTCAAGTAAAAAATAAAAAAATGCCCAATTCATTTAAAGAACATCTCTGGGGTTACCCTAATCCTGGCTGTAAAGGGGAGAATCTCTATGATGTACATATTGACATTTACAAAGGAAATAGTGTTTTAAATTGCTGGCAAATTACATTTCCATTCTGTTTTCTTTTTTTTTATGGCACACTGACTCCTCCAAAGGACCCTCAAAATACAATATCAGACATTGTGTATGCTATGTATTTTGGGTGACCTTTGGAAGGATATATTTTTTTTTTAAAGAAGCTCACAATGAAATGTCATTTGCTAGCACTTTATACTTTATGTTTTTTATTTGTAAATGTCTCTGCAAAAAACAAATAAAGTGTGGAGAGAACCATATCAGACCCAGACCCAATTATACTGCCTAGCTCCTGAACCATACCAGGTCACATGTTCACAATGTGCGGCTGGGGGCTGGCAAAGGTTGATGAGGACATAGGCCTCTTCCCCAAAACTCTGGTCCAATAGTTGTGAGAGTCTGTGAATAAGGGGCATATTAGAATCTGGAGGCACCCTTAAAAAATAGGGGGGTCCCCAGACATGCCTTTCCCATGTGAATGAATAAGGGGTATATCATAGTATTATGTAATTAAAAAAATTAAAAATACCCCAAAAAATGTCCCTCGTCAATCAGGATGCCAACCAAAAAGAAAAATCCTGATGGAACCGGCACACACAAATTATCCTGATGGTACTTCTCAGCTCCCAGAGATGTTCTCAGCTGTAAAATGGAACGGGTGATGATAGTGATGACATCAATGTCACTGCCCAAATATGGACAGCGTAGAGGAGACAGGGAAAAGATATGTATAAATCTAACATACCTTACCCTGGTCTTCCAGTCATGGCAACCAGGTGAGGCGAGGGTGACTGAAGCATCTTTTTGTAAAATTAGGGTACTTATTCCCCTGGAATTTTTCAGGAAGATAGTGATGCCATGTGGAACAGAGGGGTAAGGTAACTATAAAATGTAATTATTTTTCTTTACAAGTACATTTTGGAAATACTATCATACAGTTATTTTTACAACTGAAGAGGCTTGGACTTTATTGGAAGACTTTAACACTTAATCAGTCCCTTAATTTAGCAGATCAGAAGTAGCAATGCTAGAGTGCAATGCCTCCTCTAGTAACCAGGGGAATGACTGCTCCAGAAAATATTTGGAACAGGTGTTAAAGTGATTCTAAGTGTTGTAATTTTTTTAAAATAACAAACATGTTATACTTACCTACTCTGCAATGGTTTTGCACAGAGCAGCCCTTATCTAATTCTTTTTTCGGTCCTCGCTGGTGGTTCTGGCTGAGTGCCCCCAATAGCAAGCCTCGTGCTATGGGGGCACTTGAGCAGGGTCACTCCCGAGCTTTGATCTGTGTGTCCATCCACACACGAAACATGGCTCAGCCCCACCCACCACTCTCTCCTTATTGACTCACTGGCTGTGACTGACAGCAGCAGGACTCCCGCTGCTGTATGAGCCAATGAGAAGAAAGAGACCATGGGGGAACACCTGCCCTCATGCACAATGGTGAATTGAGATGGGGCTCAAGTAAGTATTAGGGGGCCTGAAGGTGGGAGCTGCACCCAGAAGGTATTTTTTACCTAATGCATAGAAAGTGTGACGATCCCACGATCCCTGCCACCAATATGTGATGAATGTGGTGTCAGACCCCTGACCTTCTCACCATTCTCGTGACCAAAGGACTGGCCAATCTAAAACCGCGATGTAACGTGCGTAACAATGCCACGCCCAGCTGCACCCTGCACAACGATTTTCCAGCTAATTGGACCACAATCTATGTACCGGCAGCCTGGGAGCGATTGTTACTGGGTCAGTTAAATTACTCAATTAACCCTTCACACTGCCACCACATCCTTTTTGTACAGAGAAAGAGGAAACTCGGTGATATCAGCTATAACAATATAATGGTTGAGATAATCGTCTGTATAACAAGGTCACCACAGGCCGGTTATACAGAGGGTTAAACAAACACAGTAGCGCTCTTTTTAGAGGCAGGAATTCATAAATTGCAATAAAGAGCTATAGAAACAGTTCAACACTTTCAGAAGGAAAGATTTATTACAAAAAGGTCAAAAAGGTGCAATAAAAATATTTACAGAAAAAAGATGTAACCAATATATATATATAAATATACGGAGAACAACAGCACAGCAAAGAGGTAACAGAAAGGAGGTAAAGGGTTAAAGTACTTGCCAATTAGCCTTGGGTTTGCAGATCAAGTTTCAAAGCAAAAGGGCACATCTCCCAAGTTAGTTCTGATGTTAAACGGGAGAATTCTTCAACTTAACTCTCTTAGACCTGACAACCCATTTTGTAGTTCTCCAGCAGGGGGTGTCTCTGAAGTCAAGGACCAATACTCCGTTTAGGGAGGGATCGTCTGGGCGTAGGCCTAAACTAAAGCCAAAATCTCTTGTAGTTTATATTTTGGATCATAACTCTCCATATGCACAAGTGATATTCCACCCACGGGTAGATTATTATGCAGACACATCTGAGGAATAATTAGATATGAAATCTGAAATTATACACTGAATGGTTCAAGAGATCTACTTTCCTGTTTTCATCTGTATTCCAGCCAAGGAGAGTGACCTATCAAACTGTTTGTCTCCTCGTGGCCAATTTGAAGATATGCCTGGTTTTTCTGTAAGTCTCTCATATTCCAAGATATGAGACATAGGGGAAAAATGGATTTTAAAAGTGTTATCTGGTTTGTGCTGTGTTGGAATGTCTTTGAACTCCTGGGAAGGCTTGCATTATCTTTTACGAGGTGCTATATTGCACAGCTTTCTTAGACAGCCAGGCACTCAGCTCAGAGAGGTGTATAGCTCTGGGCTCCCTGCTGGGCTCTGGCCGGCCTGGGACACTCCTAACACACAGGCCATATGTCAATGTGTATGAACAGAGAGGAAGGGGGGAAAATGAAGGGGAAATATGTTTTTCAGGATGATTAACCCTTCGCCAAGATGGAGGTTGAAGTCAAAATAGTTGAACCGTGTCCATCTATGGGTGTACGCTTGCTACAGAAAGCATTAAGGTTAAAAAGACCTTCTGCCTTTAGAACCACTTTAGGCAACAAAAGACAAATACTGGTGGTAGGGGACCCCCATATTAGAATGGCAGACAGGGTAATCTTTCACAAAGATCACGATCTCCGAACAACCTGCTGTTTAACAGTTGGTTGGACTTACCACATTACAGATCCAATTGACAGATTGTTGGGTGGGGCTGCTGAAGACCCAGCTGTAATGGTACACATTAGTACCAATGACAAAGATAGCGGAAACTGGAGTGTCCTAAAAATGATTTGAAAGACATACAGTAGGTACCAGGTTAAAGAAAATAATCTCCAAGGTAATATGTTCAGAAATACTCCCTGTGCTAAGATTCACACCTGAGAGACAGAGAGAGCTTAGGGAGATGAACAAGTGGATCCACTGTAAGCATGGACTTCATCCAAATGAGGTGGCTGCAGCTTTGTTGGGGAAGAAGGTTGGATGAATTTTTAAACTACGATCTGAGGGAACAGGTACAGAATTGGTAGAAGGGGTGGAGGGGTATGCATCTATGTGAAGAGCGATCTGAAAGTGAATGTGAGAGAGGATATCAATTTCACTAAGAACTGTGACTTTGCAAAATCATTATGGCTGTAGCTACATAAAAGGGCAAATAGTAAATTACTTGTGGGAAATTATGTTATAGGTCCCCGAACATAAAAGATGAGGAAGTCTCAGCTCCTTTAACAGACTGAAATAACTAGGAAACAATGGGCAAGGGCAGTGTTTTTACTTTGGGTGACTTCAATTATAGTAATATTGATTGGGCAAATGGAACTGCACAATCAACAAAGACCTGTCATTTCCTAAAAGTGTCAAAGGACAATTTTTTTTAAACAGATGGGGGATATAGTAGGAACCCTACATTTCAAAAAAGCTAACTTCAATAAACTTGATCCTTACTGTATAATACTCAAATGGACAATATATTCTCCTCAAATAATGCAAGTGGGAGTGTTTTAAAAACAAGTGCATTAGTTATTTTGATTCCAGACCTGAAGTACCTGCAAGCAGCCATTGCTTCCTTAGCAACCACTGACAGCTAAAAGCTGCCAAGTTCGTCCATGCCAAATGTCCTGAACATTTGGCATTCAGACGAATGTCCAAACAGCCAGTATTGGATCCGCACTTAGGTTCAGACTAAACACTCAGCTCATCCCTAATGGATAAGAAACTGGTTACATGAACTGTTCCTTAGGGTATTGATAGTCCAGAGGGTATTGATATATAATTCATGTTTAAATGGATTAAAGCTGGGAGTGGTGTACCACAAGGTTCTGCCTTGGGGCCAGAAATGTAACTTGTTTATTAATAAGTTTGGAAGTAAGAACTCTGTTTCGGTGTTTGATGATGATAGCACAATATGCAGGCAAATAAAGTCTGCACAGGATGTAACATTATGACAGGAAGAACTTAATAAAATAAGGGGTTCAACAGACCCTTGACAGATGAAGTTTATTATTGAAATAAAAGGCCATGCACTTGGGTGCCAATAAATATGCATGCGAAATAAGCATTTGGAGGTATCAAAAATAGAAAAATGCTCTCATGCATTACAAAGGGCATAGAATATATTCAAGAGACAAATCAATAATTCTACCAATTTACAAAACACCAGTTCATTCTCAGCTTGAATATGCAGTTCATTTTGGGTCACCAATCCTCATGAAGGATGTTCTTCAATTAGAAAGAGTTCAGCAAAGGGCAACAAATTTAACAAGATGACTGTAGGAAATTATATACACACACAAAGGTTGAACAAGATGGATCTGTGTCTTTTTCAACCTTACCAATTATTTAAAATTTCACCTGGCACTAAAATGTAACCCTTACCTTAACCTTGCCTTTATACATAATCCTTAAAGTGGAGCTCCAGTCAAAGATAAAAACAATGAAAGTCAGCAGATACAAAAACTGTAGCTGCTGACTTTCAAAAAACAGTCACTCACCAGTCCCATGATCCAGCGGTGTACTCACTGCATCTGGTTTCACTGGCAGTCCTCATTCCCCGGTGCTGGCATCCTAAGTGTGGGCACCTAGCTGTGACAGCTTGCGGCTTTAAAAGCTGGGTGCCCACTGCACAGGCGCGAGTAGCGTTGCACTTTGTGAATGGTCCCGTAGTCTTTTGGAGCCTGTCACTTGTCCCAGAAGACTACTGGAAGGAGGGGGGGGGACAATTTCAGCCTCCAATCACCTAGGCGATTGCAGCTAAAGTGGGAATGGGTACTTGTCAAATTCAGGTTCCCCCCTACTCCCCAAAGGTGCCAAGCCTTATGGGTGGAACTCTGTTCCCACCACCTCTAACACTCTGGGTTCAGACATTTCATCTGTATAGAATAATAATAATGCAAAAGACACAAATCTTTAGTAACACACTTGTTCAAAACAGTAGGCCACAGAAATAATGGATTTAGGATATACAACGCCAGTTAACACAAAAGCAGAACCCTGTAAAATAGAAATAATCAATTAGCAACGTTTAACAGAATATACAGTCATGGGTAGTAAGCTTTAACCATTTAATTGCAACACCACCAGCAAGAAGGGAAGAAAAGGCTTGTTGACTTATCAGCCCTCTCCGGACCACCGGCACCGCAATGGGGATTGCAAAGAATTATGTAAACATATACTCTGCTATGAATAGATATAAGTACCCTAATTTAAATAGCAATGGCCTTAAAAGAGAAGAGCAATTGCAACTTGAGTCCTGTGATGTTTAATGTTCCTGATATGATGGTTTCCATTGTCTTCTGTAAACAATGGTGGGGGCCAGGGGCAGACTGACCATTTGGAAACTCGGGCGCTGCCCAAGGGCTCGGGGTCAGTAGGGGGCCCCATGAGATGCCCCTGGTACCTTTTTCATAGGCTTTTTTGAGTTTGGCCAAGGACACAGGGGCCCCATAATCCCCTATTGCCCAGGGGCCCCATGAGTTGTCAGTTCGCCCCTGGTGGGGGCCCATAAATATTAGTTAATACTGGTAAGTCAATGACATTAAACAGAGCATTTTGCTGTGGTAAATGCTCAAAGCAAAGGTCTCCTGGTGTAAAGGTGTCTGCATGCAATGTCTCTAGAGTGATGACAGAAAGTGGTTGGGCATTCACCCACTCAGCAATCCTATGGATAGCACAGCTTCCTAGGAACAGAGTTCTTGCCCAGGCTCTTGGTTAGTTGCAGGGATGTGCAGAATTATCACCTGATGGCCTGTCAGCGTGGCGAGCAGAGATATGTGGGAAGACCGGACAATGACACTTCCGATGCAGAGACGCTGGTGCAATCGCAATGTGGCGATCGGTGTCACCATTGTGCTGAACTGATGCGCAGAGTCTCACAGCAGTAGGCCAGCAATCTATCTCTGGAGGAAAATGGCAGTCCCCCAGTGTTCAGATCTGAATCCCATGCCAAGAGAGAGAGCCAGCTCCTTGCTGTAGAATATATCTGCTTTCCCAGCATCCTCCCTGTTCGCCAGCTCTCTGGTAGTTGTAGTTTAATCAGCACTCTGGAATACAGGATGTATTGGCTATAGGACTACAGGTCCCAAGATCCTCTATTGTCAGAAAAACTGAATTCACTAACAGGAAGTGATGTAGTGGCCCCAGTACTGGGCAATAGGGGGAAAATGATTAACCATAAGCATTTGACATTAGTGACCCTACCAATAACCTAACCCATAACCCATTTTTCTAATGCAAAATCAACTCTTTCTGCAGTATAGTTACCTTATCCTGTGGCTGAAGAAGCAATGCGAAAAGATACCAGTTCTGTGCCAAAATAACAGAGTTAACCTGCTGGCATTGAATAAGTCTGATTCCTTAGGCTCAATTCACAAATTTAACACACCAGGATCAACATAATATTTAAAAAAAAGTGACAGTAATTTTTGCTGAGTCTGATGAGATTTGAAAGTTGCAATCACATGGCTAACATTGGCACACATGCTGAGAGAGTGACCCTCTGTGTTCACAATGTAGCGGTAGTAGTGGTGTCTGCTACAGTGATTTCCAGCTTCCATGAGGATCTCACAAGCAAAAAAAGAGCTGCATGCATTCCTAAATACACAAAGTATTAACTTGATATTAACATTTATAGGTAATAACAACAGAGATTGTTGATTCATGGAATTCTTGGGGATCAGGAAGGATTGTCTTTTTCCCATACTGGAATAAAGTGGACCATACTTCATAGGGATTTTTTTGCCTTCCTCTGGATCAACTGTGTGTATAAGATTCTATATATGAAGGTTTTCTATTTACAGCAGGGGTTTCCAAACTTTCTCTACAAAGGGCCAGTTTACTATCTTTCAGACTTTAGGGGGGGTCGGACCGTGGTCAGTGGGAGTAGAAAATATTTTGGCATTAATGGGAATAAACAATGTCGGCATCAATGGGAGGAATAGTGCTCCATCATTAGTGCCAGTGGTAGGAATAATGGCCCATTGTTGGTGCCAGTAGGGGGAACAGTACTCCATCATTGGTGTCATTGGGAGGAATAATGGCCCATTGTGGTGTCAGTGGGGGGAATAGTGCCCCATCATTGGTGTAATTGGGAGTAATATTGGCCCATTGTTGGTGTCAGTAAGGGGAATAGTGCCCCATCATTGGTGTTAGTGGGATGGATAATGCCCCATCATTGGTGTCAGTGGGAGAAATAGTGCCCCATCATTGATGTCAGTGGGAGGAATAGTCCCCCACTGTTGGTGTCAGTGGGGGGAATGGTGCCTTTTATCTGAGGGAAGAATAGTGCCCCAAGGGCCAGATAAAGATAAGCAAAGAGCCATATCTGGCCCCAGAGTCGCAGTTTGGAGACCCCTAATTTACAGTATTTATTTTATTTATTGTTTTGTTCTATTGGTTAAAATAGATGTATTTATTCAACCTGACTAACTATGTACAATGTATGGCACATACCTACAGTGGTCCAGGCTGGTCCAATGTGATTATGTAATGGCTCAAGCGATGTTATGTCCCAGAGTTCCCTGCGGCCACTGACATCTTTGAATAGCCGTCCACTTTCATTGGCTGGGAGGGGATGACATCACTCCTGTGCATGCACGTGCCCAGCTCACTGTACAGGGGCAGACAGGCAGGTAGGTAATTTTAATGCACAAGAGACAAAGCATGTCTCTTCTGTATTACAAATCCTGCCTGCTTGCCAATTCTTATTTTTCACCTAAAGCTTCACTGTCATTACCACAAATTGTTATTTGTATGACTGCATGGAATTGAGCTTTAAATATAAATTGATAAATCCTGATGAAAACCATGGTATCATGATTAGTAAATGCATTGCTAGAGTTTTGTGAAAAAGAAAAAAAGTTTTTAAAAGGCAGAGCATATTTAAATATTGTAAAATAGGGAATTAAAAAATGAAACTGAAAGTGAAAGTACCTTAATTCATTTCTAGGAATGATGGATAGCATTACCCACCTTAAAAAATTAGTAATGAAGATTTCCAGTATACACCTGAATTCTTCCTGCTGGAAGGAGTATAAATATGTACATATTTAGAAGATGTCAACAAATCTGCAGCAAAGATTCGACAATCCATAGGTAAGACATGCCATGTTACACACAGCTTATTCATTCAATTAGCTTCCAATGGTAATACTGTTGTCTCTAGATTGTAAGCGTGTATTTTTTTGGCTTTATTGTGTGTTGTTATTGCTGCACTTGTTTTGCTATACAACTATATGCACTTGCTTTTGATAAGTGTAAATTATAATGTAAATTATTACTAGGTGTGGTGAGTTAGTGTAGGCAAATCCATTCCATAGAATTCAAGAATCAGATGCACGTCACCTTTTTGTGCTTATTCACAATTGTATCACTAGTGGAACTGCACTATATCTGAGCACCACAAAGCAAAAGCTCTATTCAATTCATTTTTATTATAAAAAGCAAAATCACTTATTCATCCATGTCTCCATGCTTTATTTTGCTGAGAGTTACAGTTCCACTTTAAGATTACTAGGGGAGCCTGTTGTGAAACAGATATAAGCAGTGGGAAAAGGATGTAGAGCACACTCTTCGAACACGTTCCAGGCAACCTCAGTTCTTTCCCCGAGTGTAGCATTTTATTGAAGAGAGAGCGATGACTAATCCAACAGAATGTAACCAGAATAATATAAAAATACAAACCCAATGAGTCCCTTTATCTTCGCATTACCCCCTTTCCCTCATTCACTAAGAAGTGGAGGAAGCCATTGGATTAGCCAGATAAACTCTTTTGATCTTGTTGTTAACAAGCAGTTCTCCTTGCATACCACCTATCCTATGACAGTTGCACAAAAAGGTTTTCCTTTGAAATGCTTAAAGCAGGGTTTCTCAACCAGGGTTCCTCCAGAGGTTGCTAGGGGTTCCTTGAGCAATGAGCAATATCCACCTCTCAGATAGGTTCCTGCTGACTCCATTGATATTTTTAGCTATCTGTAAGGGGGTAAATCTTCTCAATGACCACAAGTGTAAAGAACATTCTTCCCACTGACCATCACACAAATGTATCATGAGCTGTAGATTCAGTAATTTTCAGCAGTGGTTCCCTGAGACCAAAAAGTAATTTCAAGGGTTCCTCTGTGTGGAAAAGGTTGAGAAAGGCTGGCTTAAAATATAACTGATGGCAAAGATTTTTTTTTTAAGTTTTGGATAGAGTGGAGAGGGATTAGAACACCTGACAGGTTTTTATTGCTGTCTGTGCCCCAGGTAGGGAGATTCACCCTTTCTTTTTGATATTTCTGGTATCATTATCACCTGGAGTGAAAGAAAATCCTAAATTTGGGTTGTCACCAGAACAGGAATAGAGGGGAAATCTTCCAAATAAGAACACTATTTCTGGTGACCATTAGGACAACTTGACTCGCCTTTACTTTGGAGGGACGTCCTCTCATTTCCTGTTTTGGCCATAGAACAGGAAGTGAAGGTTAATCTCCCCAATGGCAACTACGAAATCCGACAGGGGCTATAACCCTCCCTTAGTCTGTCCAAAATGAAAAAAAAATGATCATATCATTTATAGTCAACTATAGTATTTACAACCCTTGTAGCTGACTGCAGTCTGTATCACAGTAAACATTTGGCATACAACTACCATAATTTGCTGGTGCCATCATTTAGCGACAGATCATTCTGTCTGATCTGAGAGAGGGACAGTCTGTGATTCTATAAGTGCTATTAGCACACTGTATGACTTTGATTTTGTAAAACTACAATTGACTTTGCCTTTTTAATATATTTTGCTAAGCCATTGATTGACATCAAGAAACTAGACCACAATGTCCTAAGGAATTTGTAAATACAGGTCAAGCTGTTGCTGATAGACATCACTTTTCATTACATCCACATTTTTCGTTACCCTAATTAATAGGTTGTATACTTACTTTAAAGGTTCTACACTAATAAACTAATACACATATCAGGAATATCACATGGGGGTGTTGGATCCTACATAAAATTCATTCTCTGCTAGCACTTAAAAACAGGATCCTCATTGGATAGTATTCATATAACTATTTGGAGAGTGAGATTTCCTAAAAGGATGCCTACATGCAACTGGCAAAAACCACTTTGCCAAGTTATTAAAGTAGAATAGAGTAAGGGAGGGTTATAACTCTTGTAAGTTTTATTTTTTTGTCATCTGTGTCTCATAAGGGAGATTTCCTTTAACTTTTTGTCTCATATCTAAAACAGGAAGTTAGAGGAAATTTCTTCTATCACCAGGGTCAACTGAGCTAATGTCACACATTGGATGATTTCCCCTCCTGTTCTGGTGATAACCCACAATTTGGGATTTTTTTTTCACTTTTGGTGATAATAGTAAACAGGACAATAAGAGAGGATTAATCTCCCTAACAGGGCACAGACAGCAATACAAATCTGACAGGGGTTCTAATCCTTTCCATGTTTTCCAAAACTAAAAAAAGTTTGGCCTTTAGTTAATGTTTAGACTTCATGCACATGGTCATATAAGGTCCATGCAAAGCTTGTGTAATGCCTCTCCTGGGACCCGCTGCTGCTGTGTACAGCCACCCATTGAGATAAATGTGAATAGGCAGCTGTATGCAGCTGTGCATCAAGGTTTGCTTAAAGCACCCACATGTAGACTGACATATGCTCCGAATGCAGATAGCATATGTCAGCCAGCATGTGGGTCCTTTTGCAGATCCGTTGAAAGGAACAACCTGTCAACCACTACCACTCATCGCTTCTCCCCTATTGAATGGCAGGTTGGGCAGACAGATGATATAAAAAAGGGACAGGGTCTCCTGCTTGGCATTATATGGCCTGGTATAATTTGGGTGGTGGGAGGAGCACTTCACCCCCCCCCCCCCCTTCCTGGCCTGCTAGGCTTCATGCTTGAATAATGGTCTGGTATGAATCTTTGGCAAAGACCTCACACTTTTTTTTCTTATTTTTGCATGGGTTTTCTCCTTAAAATCCATATCAGTCCTGAAGGGTCTGCATTCCTACCAGACCTGAAGGAGATTCCCCGCTATGTAAGTGAATGGGGCTGTTGATGTCACTGTTTGGTAAGGCTTCACTCACTGGTGTCCTTAACAATCACTGACAAGGGGAAGCTGTTATATACTGAATAATAGCAGCAGTAATACCACTATTATATATGATGTTTGGCTTCCAACTGGTCTAGCTCAATCCTAGGTTACAATGCTGCAAAGACCACTTTGCTGCTAACTAAGCTATCAGTGTGGTTTTACATTTTAGCTTCAGTGCTTTTTTTTCTAGTTAAATTCTGTCTTAATTATACTGATAAAGCAAATAAATATTACTACAATATATGGAAATCATAAAAAAATATTAATTGCTGTTATTTCCTTAGGGTGAGATTGAATTCGCAAAAATGAAGAGATATTTGCTGAGCATTGCCTCTGTGTTTGTGATGTATATTAATATTGCTATGTCCAGGGTTCTGTCCGTACCTATATGTGAAGTATCTCCAACATCAGACCAAATTATTGAAATTAGAGACATTTATAATACAATACGCTCTTCAGTTGTAAGTATCATTTACAAACCTTGCTTTAGTTCCTTATGTCAAGTGCTGGTGAATGAAATTTCATCCCCATGACAGTAATCACACAATTTTTCTTCTTCAGCAATCTCAAGATAAATTTATTCATACCCAGACACTAGAGAAGTCCACCTTAGAAAACATTCCCGTAAGTATTCTTCTGCACATAAACTAACTTTTCAATTGCTCTTAACCAATGGCATAGGGAGTATTTGGATGACCCTTGCTCAATCACCTGGTTACCTCCCTCTTGTAACTGTGTCACCCATTTTAGAGTTGTTTTCATAGTGGTATATGTCTGGGCTCGTTTCAAACTCTGTAAACGTATTGCTGTGTTATCATCTTATGACTGCCCAGGTCTTATGACTTGAGTATGTCTATAATATAAGGACATTTCCAGAGACATCAAGAATATAGAAATTCTGTAAAATAATGCTTTGAATAATGTTGCCAGGGAATTTAGAAACATAGAAAAGTGACAGCAGAAAAAGACCGAGTGGTCCGTCAAGTCTGCCCGTTTTTTTTTTTTTGTATTTTTTTTTTTTCTGGGGGGGTTGTTTTTTGTTTGTTTTATAAAAAGTAAACAATTTAAGAAAAGCAACTAGAAATACTGTAAAGAATTTAGAAACAACTTAACCTCACTGTATCCAGCTACTGCTGTTCAAACTATGCACTTTTGTCCTGCTGCACTTCTGTACGGTTGCACTTCAAATGAGCAAAGTCTACAGAGTAAACAGTCTACAGATTATTTGTGTCTATGTTACTAGAGGAATATTAACCTATGATTGAACGGCAGGATTGTACAACTGATATAATGGCTAACGTTGTGTGATTTGTCTTACAACAGAGCTTATAAAACTATACCATCTAAAAGGGAATTTTGGCAGTCTTTTTGACTCCCCACATGTTTGCTATGGTCTGATGACCATACAGAAGTCACAGATTGATTTACCACCTACTGTATATCTGTGTACAGATATTTTATCCTATAAACATAAAATCTAAAGATGCATATCAGTCTATTGCATTCTATTAACTCTCTCCTTTCAGCGACTCAGCACTTTGTTGCCACTTCCTGTAGTACCTCAACTTTTTCTCTGTATCATCTGGTTTTACATACTCTGTTTTGTAATTATTCTCATATTTTTCTGCACCCCTTCCTGTGTTCTTATTACTTTTTATCATTGTTTAGAATGGTTTCCTGCAACTGTACCAGCACATATAAGTTATTACTGTCCCCCAATTAACCAACCAACCAACCAACCAACCAACCAACCAACAAATTCTATCCTAATGTCTCTGACAACTACATCCAACATGCCATTTGAATGCCTCCAAACTTTCTGAGATGAGAGGGGCAGCTGCTAGCAAAATGTATTTAGGCAATGGAAGCACCCCTCCCACACCCTCAGTTATGCAGGTCATTAAGAATGTATATGCCAAAAATATTATGTTATACCCACAAATGTTTTTTTCCACCATTGCTTTGCCTTTATACTTGCTTTTCAAAATAGCAAACAAGACAAAAAAATAAAGCCCAACTCCGGGCAAATAAAAATTATTTCCCTTGCCGTGTGGCTGTGCTCACACTGCAAGGGTTAAGTTCTTGTTTTGTCCAGGGGAAAGGAGAAAGCTTTATACTCACCTGATCCTCCACTCCATTGGCAAATGGCACTCCCCCACAATCGAGTGGTGGATTGTTCCTGCCGTCCCCACTTTCCGAGCAAGTCTATGGATCCTGTTGTGGGCTAAAGACTGCTAGAGCACGTGGGTATAGGAGCCGTAGGGACAGGTCTTGTGTGGGGTGGAGCACTATGGAGCCTGCTCTGGGTTTGACGATGTCATGACTCAAGACACCTTGTGTGTGGTGGTGTAGGAACTGCAGAGAACGGTTTTGTGTGGGGAGAATCAGGTAAGTCTATTTCCTTTCATCTCTCCCCTACACAAAAACGAGGAATTAATGAAAACTTTTTTTTTGCCCAGAATTCAGTTTTTTTTAAGAGACAGGATGAAAAATAGGATAATACTCTTAGTAGTTGAATAGTACATTTTTATAGATATCTGTACAAACAAAAAAGAGGGACAACTGAGGAGGACAGACAGAAAGAAGGACTTGTTTCCAAAAGAGGGACAGTCCTACCAACTAAGGGAGAGTTGGAAGGTATGTATTTGTCCATTCTACACAAAATGTCTGGGTAAAACATTGCCAACACTGGGTTCCTCCCTAGCATTTTTCAGGCTCCCAATTCATAGTTTGCACCCTTAATAACACAGAAGTGGTTCAAAGAAAGAATTCTTTACCCTTGTGGTGTCATTAAAGTAGATTTTCTGGATAATCTTAAGTAATCATAAAAGTCTTCCCTCCCCCCACCTAACACCCATACTAACTAACCTGCGGAAGAAAGATACACATACTTACCTATTTTCGGGACGTTCTGCTCATGTGGCCCACTCTCTGTGACTGCCAGTGCTGACTGCAGGGGAGAGGAGGGATTACTGACAATGGGTGGGATATGGGAGCCTATGGGTGACGTCTCCGCTTAACAATTACCAGCCGTTTTCAAGTGCTCTCTCAATTCCCCTGCAGCTATCGGGGGAGATCAGCTGACTGGACCAGAGTGGTCTGAAAATAGGAATGTACAGTATATACATCTTTCTTCCACAGGCTAGTTAGTATAGGTGTTAGGATGGGGGAGGGAGTGTTTTTAAGATTAGTTAAGATTATCCAGGAATTCTACTTTAGGGATGTTGTTACCATGCATGCAACACCCATAGTTCTTGCATGGTCCAATTGGCAAATCATCAACCCAATGTGAACTTCCACCAATGGCAGCACATTCTACAACAAAGCAAAAGAGGCCACAGTTTATGAACCACTGCTCTAAACTGACAAAAAGTATATCTCAATGGCTTACAAGCAAACTGCTGCCTTTTGCACATCACAATTGTTCATGTCACAGCTTGCTTTTTTCTGCCTTCTTATAACTTTCACTGTGAGCTCCCAACAAACTCCCTTTCCCCTTCACTGGAATGAGCAGTGCATGTTAGCTAGAGTTAGGCTCTTCTATGCCCAGTCCATCATAGAGCAAGCAAGAGAGGGTGGCTACATTCCTGCATACAGTGGGACCATGGAGATCGAAGGTAGCCACCATCTAACTTGAAGTCAGATCATAACAGCAAAAAAACCAGAAAATTGTGTCAAATATGCAATATTCCTTTGCTGGCACCAATCCATGGCAGCATACTGCCACATGTATGCAACAGCATGCATGCTGCCATGTTGGCACCAGGAAAATGGAAAATTGTATTAAATACTTACTGTAATTTTCTTTTCCTGGTGCCAATCCATGGCAGCATACATGTGGTAGCATACATGTGGTAGTATGCTGCCATGGTGGTGCCAGGAAAAAGTAATTTGTAGATTTGGAGGGGGGTGAAAGCAATAGAAGATTTTGAGTTAAGAATACATACCTGATTTTTTTGTCCCGTAATGTTTTATTGAAATATTTAAGGATTTTACAATATAACGAAGAACATAACAAGAAATGCAACAGTAAGTTGTCAACAAATACAATTGGGAATAAAAAAGAGGGGTAGTTTCCTCCCCCTGTTCAATACAAAAGATGCTAGGTTGTCCTCCAAAATACTATGTAAAGGATCTGTCCTGCCTGAATATAATACTTTTTTTGAACCAGAGTTTAGTGTCACTTTTAGTCCTAACTGCATAACACCAAAGCTACATAGTTTGTCTGGCTTAAAAAAGACAAAAGTCCATCCAGTTCAACCATTAAAAAAAAAAGTTATAATCCTATACCCACAGTTGATCCAGAGGAAGGCAAAAAAACCCAGCAAAGCACGATCCAATTTGCTCCTGCAGGGGAAAAAAATCCATCCTGATCCCCTGAGAGGCAATCTGATATTCCCTGGATCAACTTTACCTATAAATGTTAGTATCCAGTTATATTCCGTGTATCTAAGAAAGAATCCAGGCCTTTTTTGAAGCAATCCACTGAGCTGGTCAGAACCAACTCTTGAGGAAGTCTATTCCACATTTTCACAGCTCTTACTTTGAAGAAACCTTTCCATGTTTGTAGATTAAATCTCTTTTCCTCCAGATGTAAAGAGTGCCCCCTTGTCCTCTGTGATGACCTCAGGGTGAATAACTCTACACCGAGTTCAATATATGAACCACTGATGTATTTATAAATGTTGATCATATCCCCCCTTAATCTCCTCTTCTCAAGAGATAATAAATTCAGTTCCTTTAATCTTTCCTCATAGCTGATCTCCTCCATGCCTCTTACCAGTTTGGTTGCCTTTCTCTGTACTTTCTCCAGTTCCCCAATGTTCTTTTTGTGAATTGGTGCCCAAACCTGAACTGCATATTCCAGATGAGGTATAACTAATGATTTGTACCGGGGCAATGTGATATCTCTCTCTCTGGAGTCTATACCTCTTTTAATACAAGAGAGGATTTTGCTCGGTTTAGAAACCGCATCTTAGCATTGCATGCCATTATTAACCTTGTGATCTACCAGAACTCCCAGATCCTTCTCCACCATTGAAATAAGAGAGAATAACATAGAGCAAAAAAATTCTAAGCAATTAAAACAATTAAACTCCACTTTTTGTGTATAATTTTGCTATCATCATATCATAGAGTATCACAACTAACATATCTAAATCATGCTGCTACCAGTACTGTGCATGTTTGTGAGCATGAGCACAAAAATATTTGGCATTTTTGTCTTTATATTGCCCTCTGCTGGACGAAATATTGAAACCTATTTACATTTTTATCCATCTTGGTGATCATAATGTGTCATCATTGTGTCTTTCTAGCCATCTGATCAATGCTGTTTCCTGCAAAGAATTCTTCATTTTTATATGACCAATGTCTTCAAACATGATTCTTTGTTGGATATGTATATTCAGGCCAGCGCTAGCAAGATTGCAAACTCTGTTTGTGCACTCAGTAAAGTTCCTTGTGTAAGTACTAAACGTTTTCTTTTACTACATCTCCTTAACAATAAATAAAGTATAACTAAAGGCAAAACATTGTTTTTTTTTTAGTTTTGTGTAGAGTGGAGAGGGATTAGAGCTTCTATCAGATTTTTATTGCTGTTTGTGTCCCCCATTACAAGATTTACCCTCACTATCTGTCCATTGTACTGCTATCACTAAGAGTGGAAGTGAAAGAAATACCAGATTAGGGGGCTTGGTGGGGAAAGGGGTAGCCGGGGTTCGAATTAATGTGATATTAAAGGTTGTTTTTTTTAAAATAACAAGCATGTCACACTCACCTGCTCTTTGCAATGGTTTTACACAAAGCATTTTCAAACCTCCTCTTCTTGGTTCCCTGCCAACACTTCTGGCTGCTTCCTCCTGCTGAGTGCCCCCATAGCAAGCTGCTTCCTATGGAGGCACTCGTGCGTGTTTTCTCCCGAGCCCTGTTCTCCCATAGACACACAGCTCAGCCCTACCCCCTCCTCACTGGCTGTAAGTGACAAGCAGTGAGAGCCAATGGCTGTGAGCCAATGAAGAGGGAGAGAGCTGCTGTTCTCATGCACATCACTGGATCGAGATCAGGCTCAGGTAAGTATTGGGGGGGCTGGGGTTAGGAGCTGCACATAGGATGCATGAAGGAAAACCCACTGTCTTTCTCAGTACTGATTCTTTACCAGTCTTTGGCTCTCCATCACCTGCCATCTTGGATATGGGCCGTGTCCCAGGAGGTTGCAGGTGGGGGACTCCATGCCAAGCTGAGGAATTTCTCGCCTAGGGGAGAATTGTTGAAGTGGGAGTGGGTACCGGTCACAAAAAATGGGATATGCCCCCCCCAAAAAAGCAACTATGTTAGAGGAAGTGGGCAGAAAAGGATTAGTAATAATTTTATTTTGAAGTGAAAATCTATTTTAAAGCACAGTTTCAGCCGTTTAATTATTTGTTTTTCTAAAGGCACCCACTGGAGAGTGGCAGCTTATGCAATGCAAGTTGAGATCACCTGTACTTATAATCCTTTGCTTTTCTTATAAAAAAAGAAAATACTTACTGCACCCTCATATGGTGAACGCTGTCATCTTAAGTATGCAAACCTGAATCCCGCTCGGACATTCTTCTGGGAAATTGTGCAGCTGGCTACCCAGCATGAACTTCCTGTTCTCACGCCTGCGCAGTGTAAAGAATGCGCAACACTTTCTTGGGCTTGCGCAGTGTGAAGAAGGCACTTTCTCATGCCTGTGCAGTGTGAAGAAATCCCCGCGATTGTGTAACTTCCGATCTCATAATAATGCGAGATTTCGGTACCAGGCATTCCCTAGGACTGCTGTGATAGATGACACCAATATGCCAGAAGCCCTAGGGAATGCTGATGATAACCAGGACCGGAAGTGGAGACACAAATTATCGATAAAAGGCATTTAGGAATAAATATATATATATATATATATATTGCCAAAACGGGATGTGAAGAGGGAGACCACTGCCTTTCAGTGGAGAAGTGGAGAAAAGAAAAAGGCTGGAACTCTGCTTTAAGTCACTTTAAGGTAGCAAAGCATGCTGGGATTTCTAATAGAATAGACAATGGTCCAATCCTTGTTGACAGAACAGTATAGAAATTGTTCCTCTTCTGATTTTATCTGTGTGTTTTTAGCATAAAAGCTGTTAGAAACAACCTTCAGAAAGCACAGAAACTGCTTAAAGTTCAATTTTGATTGGCTGCAAGTTGCAAATAGAAAATATCAATAACTAATATTTAGTTATAGTTCATTTAAAAAGACATCTGAAAAATGTTAGTACTAAACACAATTAATAGAGAAAAAAACTTTCCTTCATATTTATTTTATTTGTGTTCTTTTAAAAGTACCTACAAGCTATTTTTTGTGGGCAATACATTTGTATTGCCCACAAAAATACATACTGTAAATGCTTGCTGCAAGATTGTGACGCATTAGCACTTTTTGAACTACAGACCTTTTATCCAAGTTATGGTCTAGCTAATAGTACTTAGTACGTTAAACCTTATTAGTTCTGTCATGCTGAAGATGTTCACAGCAGCTTGTACAGTTTTATTGAGTGTTAGGCATATAGCCCAGCATTTATAGCCACATGGAGAACTCGGGTAAAAACGGTAACCTTAATCTAATCACCATGGAATGTGGCAAGGCAGATGTTGATTGTTGAACAAGATGGGAAATGTGCATGTTTGTGAAATGACTGTAATTACATAATCCATTCCCATGGTGCCAATCTGTGAGTGGCAATTAAGTAGCTAAAGGTGTGAATTGTTGTTAAATTCAAAATGAAAAAATAAGGAGTGCTAAATAACCAATCATCACATATCACACAGGTTATATATAAAGTCTATATATAAAGTCCGCCTTAATCCAAATAATTGAATTAATCCAATGCATAAAGATTAAATGTATGATTCTTCCACTATGCTTCAGTGTATTCCAACACCGCGTGTAATCAACAATAAAGGCCTCTTACAAAATTTGTTGGACCGTAAAATTATAAATTGTCATCGCTTTTGGGTCATACACCTTCCACCACTCTTTTCATAAGATCTGCAGATCAGCACACTCCCATTCAAAGTAGTTCATGGTTGAAAGAAACATAAACACTTCCATATTGTAGCAGGTTTTAAAAAAATCCTTTAGTGGACTAAAGTATAAAGTCAACAGCAGGGGTGGACTGACAACTCATGGGGCCCCCGGGCAATAGGGGATCATGGGGCCCCTGTGTCCTTGCCCAAACTCAAAAAAGCCTATGAAAAAGGTACCAGGGGCATCTCATGGGGCCCCCTACTGACTCCGGGGCCCTCGGCAGTGCCCGAGTTTCCGAATGGTCAGTCCGCCCCTGGTCAACAGGATATAAATAGCAAATTCGCTTGTAATCAAACAGATGAAAATAAGCAAGCTGATACTTACAAAAAACATCGGCTCCAACCGACTAGCCTGCGTGATGTCATCACGTTTAAGCCACGCTCTACATGTTTCTTCGTAAACAACGTCTTTGGGGGAAAAGGCTATGGTCCAACAAATTTGGTAAGATACCTTTATTGTTGATTACACACGGTGATGGAATACACTGAAGCATATTTATACGATTGGAAGAATCAAACATTAAATCTTTATGCACTGGATTAATTCAATTATTTGGATTAAGGAGGACTTTATATATGAACTTTATATGTAATCTGTATGATATGTGATCATTGGTTATTTAGCACTGCTTATTTTTTTTGTTTTGCACTTGTTAATTGGTGTTACAATTGTATAGTATCTGCTGTTATACGTTGCCACCTCATCCTTTGAAAACCGAACATATATTAATGACACAGGTTCTGTGGCTGACTAAGGTGGTAATTAAACTCACTTAGTGCCTTATCTGCATTAAGACTAGTTTCACATCTCCGCGTTCCTGCGTGCCCTGTGGGCCCGAGAGCCCATTCATTTGAATGGACTCCCGTGTCCCAGGACACACATGGAAGAAGTCCCTGCACTTTTTTCGGAAAATGCAGCCCACGCGGGAAACTTAGTTCCCAGCACGGTTGCGATTCTAGTGCAGACGGCGTACCATTAGAATTAATGGCACCTGCCCACAGGTCTGCATTCCTCTGTGCGTTGGTGCGGCTGCACAGATTTTTGTGCGGTTCCGCAGTGGCACCACCCGCACAGATGTGAACCAGGGGTAAATTAGTCTCAGAACCTGAGTAATTAATATGTGTTCAGTTTTAAAGGGATGAGGTGGAAACCCTAGGTATCATTATATGTGGGTGACAGGTCCAAGATCCCTATTTTCACTGACATTTGAGCTCTAAAAATATGCATATACAAATAGTTGTCCTCTAGTATGTATTTTTAATGTCTACGTTGAGGAATTTCTTTAAAGGTTGCTACAGGTATACTGTATGTCCTGTTTCCATCTCTGCTCTTAAACAACTAGTACCGTGGTTACTGTTATCTATATTTATCTTAAAGAACCAGAAGTAGGTTTGATGTTCCTGCTAATTAGGAATTTATGAGAAAAGTAGCATAAATAGTGATTGCGATATACAAATCTTTTTCAGTGCATTCGAACAGTATTTGGGAAAAAAAATGTTTCTCCTGGATTCTACTTTTCCTTTGTTGCCTGCCAATACTGCTGCCAAAACTGCTCCTAGGTGTCATCTTTTCATGTTCAGTTTGTTAATTATTCTGTTCTTGCCTGTCAATTTGGTACTTTGCTTTAGTTATTTGCTTGCACATCTCCATCTTGCCCTCTTGAGGGTGCTCATAGACTTAAGATGGTTAACAGAAGATCCAATAGCCATATGATCACTCATGACAATTGAGGTTTAAACATGCACAATCCCAGAAACCAGAAATTAATGTTTATAGCCTGTGCAAACACCACCATTGTCAGCCTTATCCAAGGACAACAGTAGCAATTATTAGAAAGTTCATCCCAGCTGATCAACTGATTTCTCTGTTCAGATTAGTTGTGAATGGCATGTCTACATAAAATGTGGTAGTCTATAGACGCAAACATTTCCTTAACCTACCATTGTCCTCTGGAATGAGCATTTATCATATTATGTCCATGTGTACCTTTACAAAGCTCTGTAACTGACTATAATGTTAATGGAAAGATATTCCTCTAATAATGTGGGCAGTTTCTTTGACATCTCTGCAGCAGAAATATTTTTATGTTTTATGAAAGTAACAATCTTCAAAAATATGTTTTTTTCCTTAGCAATTCAGCAATGATTGCAAGACTAGCACTATGACTATGAAGAAACTGGAAATCATAGAACGTAATTTTAAAAAGGTGAACGTTTTTTATTAGTTACCTGGCTTTTCTAGGCATTACCATAAAATACTCACCTCTAACCTGATAAGCAAATTGATATACTGGTATTAAGTTGGCCATACATAGATCAAAATTTGGCCGGTTCAGCAGGGACCAAATAAATTTCGATCCATATATAGGCACCCTGGTTGTACAGAAGTAAATTCTTTAGATCAGCTTGTGTGCAACTCACCTGTGAGGTCTTTCCTGAATGAATAATCAATATTCTCTGAGAATCATCAGAGAAGGCTCGCTGCCAGCAGAATACAATTGCACTTTGGGATAGATTCCCCCATCTGCAATTTAAAAATACTGTAGCCCAAATGATGGTATCATGTTGACCTTTGCAGTAGAGAAATTTCTTTTGTTCATTGCGAATAGAAAATTAGTTATTGTTACTTTATCCCTTGCTATCCCAGTAGCCAGCACTCTTCTCCTCTCTCCGATACTCTGGGTTGTAGGTGGGCCCTTGATGTCATCACTTACAATGCAGGACTGCTGGTCGTGCATTGTACATGGTGCCATCAGAATTTCTGTGGCTGAGGGAGCGGGAAAAATAAGAGACTTTGAGGGAACAGTCATGCAATTGGGAGGAATCCTGTGGGTTCAAGGAATAGAACAATTATAGCTGCTTTTTGACAGAGACAAGCATTTATCACTTGCAGCGCTGAGGCGTGATCCCCACTGCAATGGTCACATTTTATTTTTACTAGAATTTAGTATTAAAATTGTTTTTCTTATGTGACAATCATTCCTTTCATGTAAATAATAATACTTTCATTTGAAATTTAATTGAAATGTAAAAGTTTGGCTTGATCTGATTTTGTAAAATGAACAGCATTACCTTACATTACTATGTTTATTTCTTATTTTCTTGTTTTATGCAAATTTATATTGAGGAAAAATGGAGGGTGGTTTTACTGACCTCTCCTTCTAAAAATTCTATTTGCATGGCTGTATTGCTGTTCCACTAGCTTTCGTGTATTCAGAACAAGTATGGAATTATACTATCATTCTGACTTTCCTGATCTCTAAGCTTCTTTCAGGCCACTGAATCAGAAGTTTTTGAGGACAGAGACAACCAGGCAGCTAGAGTTTTTCTGGAGGTTGAAAAACCAGGCAGTGTCCATACTTATCTCAGCATATTTTACTGATAATAGTTCATGACTTTTACATTTTAAATTATTAAATGTATGTTTTTCTTTTTTCAGTTAAATCTTCATGAAGCTGTAACAAAAGCACTCAGAGAGCTTGATATTCTTCTCACCTGGATGGAAAGTCTGCACTAATTTAAATGTATAGTAATTTTAAATGTATTTTTAATGATTTATTACTTTTAGGACTAATAAAATATTTTGTTTAATATATCTCTTTTTTTAATGATTGGGTATATATTCAATATTAAATATGAATATTTGGCATTTGTATGTTCTGCTAGCAATTGGCTTTCCACACTTTGCAGGAAAATGCATTTGTTTATACAGCTCAATGGTAAAAGCTCCAATTCACACACTAAATCAGAGAAGCAACTACTCCTTGACTCCCCACTGCTGTGTCCCCTAAAAAGATTTTTAAAAACCCACAATGTTTTGTGAATTCTGGTGGACCTTGTATTGAACATTTAGCTAAAAGAGACCTTATATAAATAATACAAAATAGGGATATAAATCACCAGTTTGCAAATTTCTAAAGTTAACAAATCAAACCACCATTGATGAAAAAGCATTATAGTTTTTATGTAAGTATTCATTGGATCAAAGGCATTTAAACAGAATGGGAGTAAAGTGATCATAAACAGATAAGCTTGTGTTGCCCCAAGGTTTATTCTTATTAGAAAAAGCAACAGAGAATGAAGAACAAAATGTAATTTATTGAAGATATGCAGACCTTAGATGTGATGGCTGCATTTTTTTTCTCAGATTTTTCAATTACCTGCTGCATAGGAGGGAGATGTGCTGTAATCCACAGAGCTGGGCAGGGTTAATAATACTTTCTGAGATTTGATTGTAGCAGAGGTACTAGTGAACAGGATGTTATAAACTCATTTTTATCAAGAAAGAAAACACAGGAAAAATGTACGCATTGTAGAGATGCACTGAATATATTTTTTGTTTTATTTTGCCTATACATACATCCTAAATTAGTGCATACTTAATGTAATGGGAAAGTTCTAAGGAAAGTCTACTGAAGTCCACTAAAAATTATGTTAGGTTCCCATTCCCAGACATAAGTTGAAAAAAAATTCCCCAGTCCTCCTTAAAGTATTGAACTTATCTGTCCTCAATTCAGTGTAGAGCGGCCCTCGTGAGGGCCACTGTAGGACACAGGCCCCCAAAGGTTGCCCTGACCTTGCAAGCCGCCCGACACCTCTGTCACCCTGGGTTCAGACAGACAAAGGAGTATTTAGTAAGAATTGTTCAGTCAGAAGACAGTAAATAATGTTTACGCAAATATTTCTCAATGTAACCACCACCTAGTTGGGCTCAGTGCGTGACCACAGGTGGACTTGGCAGAGATGAATACAATGATTCAAACAGTATTTCAAATATGCTCTGTGGAAACCTTTGACCCCAAGCATGAAAGTAAAAGGAAACACTTCTCAGTGTCAGCCTGCTCCTTTAAAATCCTGATGCCACATGTCCAGAAATAACAACTCACTTTATAAGAGCTAAATGTATGACCTATGCTACAGACAAATTCTAAACAGAGTCCCCCCTTAACATATGCACAAATATAGGCACCAAGTCCTTGGCTTGAGGAGTGTAAAAGAGAGTCTTGGCGGAAGAGTGTCTTGGATCTTCAGCTAGCTCAATAAGGGCCCAAAGAGATTGCTGTGCAATGGCAACCAGAGTGGGGTGCCTGACCTAGTTCCTTGCAACACTGGGATTCTGCTGTGACTTTGGCGTTGATGA
Source organism: Staurois parvus (assembly GCF_062004578.1). Lineage (NCBI taxonomy): Eukaryota > Metazoa > Chordata > Amphibia > Anura > Ranidae > Staurois > Staurois parvus. Next base: position 3,183,644 of record NW_028318191.1, read on the forward strand.
TGTGCGTGACTCTGTTTAGTCAGTCTGCCAACAGGAAGCTGGAGATGGATGATCTGCTTGCAGGTCCGTAGCCCACCTACCAAAGATCCTCCACACCATGCAGACTGTGCAGCTTACTCAAATCTTCACAGCAGCTGGGTTCCTCCTCTCAGCTTCAGCCCATGGTTCCAAGAGTAAGAGCTTTCTCGAGAGTCCGATATATATATCCTCTCGCAGCATTCCACTTCTCTTCCTCCAGCCGGCTGCAGCTTGTAGTTTGCAACAGTATGGGTTCCCTGGAGCTTGTAGTTCACAACAGTATGGGTTCCTCTCAGCCTCCTGGATTACATGTCTCCCCTCTTTCTCGGAGTCTCTGAACACAATGTCACTATTACAACTAAACACTAGAGAGAGCATTAATTCAACATACAGTTGTTCCTATTATGAATGTCTTGCGATGGCACAGGTAAGCTAGCCACCACTGGGCTGCATAAGCAAAATAATACCAAAGAGGCTCTGCATGCATTCTGGACTCCTACTAATTCCTATAGAACAGTGGTCTCCAAACTATGGTCCTTGGGCTGGATGTGGCCCTTTGCTTGCCTTTTCTGGCCCCTGAGACATTATTCCTGCCACTGACACCAATAATGGGGTATAATTCCTGTCACTGACACAAACAATGGGGCACTATTCCTTCCACTGACACCAATGTCAGGGCATAATTCCTTCCACTAACAACAAAAGTGGGGTACTATTCCTCCCACGGACACCAACTATTTCTCCACCTAATACCAAAGATCGGGTTTTGTTTATTCCCACTGAGCACAGTACGCCCCCCTAAAGTCTAAAGGACACTAAATTAGCCCTTTCTTTAGAAAGTTTGGAGACCCCTGCTATTGAACAGTTCCGCAAGTTGTGGTCATATGTCTAGCCTGTAGATGCCACTATTACAGTTGGCAAATGTATATTATTTTATATAGCCTATACAAGTTAGTTCTAGTTTCTGTTCCTGTTTTATGGATGTCTGAATTTGTTATTAAAGCACCCGATAACTACTCTGTCACTACAAGATACTGTGTGTACAGATGATCCCCCCCCCCCCCAATTGAACCCAGGCAGAATTTCCATCCCTAGTAGTTATAGTGATGCTTTTTTTTTGCAGCTTGTGTTAGTAGCCACTCCTGCTATCCACTGAAAAGTACCCCTGCTCTTTAATAACCTTCTCCCTCTTCCAGAAAGAACTTTTATGCTCTTCTACTGCTGTTTTTTATTTTTTGCTACACCATCACGGTTGTTATGATGCCAGTGTCACCAGCTCCCTAGTAGCCCTAAGCAGGAACCTGTCAAATTTAGCAGCAGTAGGAATATAGGTTCAGCTTTGAACAAGCAGGATTCAGTCCCAAGTCCCAACATAAGTTCGGACCAAACCAGCAGCTCATCCCTATTCCTGCAACAAGACCGAAATTAAGTGTTTGAACATTTCTGCCAGTTAGCCAGTTTCAAGAGTTCTGCCAGGATTAGTGAAGGAGGATGAATAAGGCACGTGAGCAATGTTGCCTTTTTTTCTGACATCAAAAAACATAAAAAAAAAACACTGAGGCACTTTTCAAACACAACGAACAGCTGCAGAAGAAGTAAACCGCAGCAGTTTCCAATTTCGTTCTGGTTACAGTAGGGGCGGTGTGGTGTGCGATTCAGCACATCATGCTGCTCCCTTTGTTTTTTCTCACTCAACTTTATTTGAAGTATACAAAAGTACACTTTACTCGTGTCACTCTATAGCAGCATGTTGCAATCCACTACTGTAAAGTGATATACAATCCTGTATGATGTGTGCAGCATGTCTCGCAGCTCCGGGCTGTGCTGCAGTGTGAATAGGACACACATAAAACTATTGTTTTCTGTGTGTCCTTGCGGTGACCAGCATTTTACACTTCAGTAAAATGCTGGTCACAGCACATAGTGTGAATTCACCCTTAAATTTGTGAGCTAAACCCCCAGCTGCTACATAAACATTTGCCACACCCTCTTGATACAAAAGCTTAACATGTAAATAAAAGATGTATTGCTTATCTATATACCGGTAAGTAAATAAACACACCCCACCACCACTAGCGATATAAAGTACATAAGCTAAAGCGCTAAAAAAAGTAATAAAACATATAATGGACAATCTTTCACCATAAAATTAATATTGTAAAGAATTATAAAGATAAATCCAAAAGTATTTTTTTATCTCAAGATAAAGTCTCTCTAAGTGTAAGGTTAGTAGTAGGTGTTGCAAAAACTTTCTACATCCAGATAAAAATAATCCTTTTTATATCCACCTGCCTTCCAGAAGATATACCCCCCTTCATGACCGGGCCATTTTTTTTCTATATGATGTTGCTCTACTTTAACTGACAATTGTTCGGTCACGCAACACTGCACACAAATGACATTTATAACATTTTTTTCACACAAATAAAGCTTTCTTTTGGTGGTATTTGATCACTGTTGTTTTTTTGTGTTATAAATGAAAAAAAGACAGAAAATTAAAAAAAAACAATATTTTTTACTTTTTGCTATTCAATGTAAGAAAAAAATTAAATGGTTTGTGTGAAAGCTATAGTGTCTACAAACAATGGTATATGTACTGGATTTTTTATTTATTTATTTTTAATGCTAATAATGGTGGTGATCAGCGGGACTGTGATAGTACGGTGGGTGTCTGACCCTGACAGTGGGGGGGAACTGACTAACTGACACGGACATCTCCAGTGACATTAATACAGTGATCAGTGCTAATAAAAAACACTGTCACTGTACTAATGACACTGGGGTGATCAAAAGGTTAACTGTGTGTTAGGGAGTAATTTTACAGTTTACTGTGTTGTGTTTTACTAGGGGATGTGCTGTTTTTTAGCTCCCTACAGGGAGATAAAAACCAGTACATCCCCACTGACAGGAGAGAGCTCTGTGTTGTTTACATTCACAGATCTGTCTCCTGTCAGTTGCTCTGCCGATCGATGATTGACATCTACAGGAGCCACCTACGGGATAGGCAGGGGGGAGCTAAAGTAGGTTTTCTCAGTTAGAAAGGCTGAATAACAGTGTGGGCTGAGCTAGAGGGTTATGTTAGCTCAGGGCTGATAGGCTCTGAAGGTCAGTTCCCTGATACCTCCCCGTGCTCTGGAGATCTTGGAGAAGATTCTAGAAGCAGTGGGCAGGGGTGAGGAGGGGCTGGCCTGCACACTTAGGGGACCCTGGCCAATCCCCATGCAGGGGGCCTGGCATGGGGCCAGGGCAGCCCTTAAATGTGAGAGAACAAGTAGAATATGAAGTGAGAGGCTGGAGAGCAGGGGCCTAGGAGGGGGCCCAGATGGGAAGGGCTGGAAAGGAGGAAAGCTCAGGACCTCATTGCGCCCTTCCCCCCCCCCCCAAGTGAGGAACATCTGTACAGCAGGGGAGAGTGGCCCAGCAAAAGACCTGAGAGCAGCTACCAACCCATCAGCTCACAGACGGAAGACTGACTGAGTAGACTATCACCCCCTGGGCCAGAAAGGAGAAGGACCACTCTAATGGGAAACAGGATTATCTTGCTACCCGGGACTGTCTTATAGTTAAAGTAACAGGAACTAGATCCCCTGCCAAAGGATTCCTTCAGACAGCTGGATAGAGGAGTACCTTGGGTCTGCGGTGGTACACCAGGAGATGCTGGCCAGCTCTCCAAGAAGAGAATTTTGCTGTTAAAGAGACTTGTACATAATTCTAGGAAGATTGTCCTCAGTTGCCATTCCCTTGGGCATCCCATACACCCCTTACCCCATCCAAGTTCAAATCCCCAAATTCAAATTAAAAAAAAACAAGCTCAAGAACTGGTCACTGTCTGTGTGAAAAATGTGCATTGCCTGGCTGTGCAGGACTACAGGGGGACCCAAATTTACAGCAATACCTAAGGGAGTAGTGCTACACGTGATTCTGCACAGAATGACTGCCGTGTAGCAGTATAACTGCTATAGACTGGTCGGCAAGTGGATATCCACCTATTTTATTTAATTCACACCTCCATCTAAAACTGAAATGTTATTGACCAGAAAATTTTACCTTTCTGTTTCAGGAAAGGTAAATAGAGCTTTGTGGGACATCTGTAGCAATAATTCTCCCTTAGAATCTGTTCCTCCTTAATTTCACATCTCAGATTTTATTACATTTCTATTTCAATATTAATACAACTTTTATCAGCACTGCTTCAGTAGAATTGGCTCCCTCCTCTTAAAGTGGAACTATAGTGTATCTGAGGACCACAAACTGGAAATGCTCTTTGGTTAATTTTTAACATTAAAAGTAAACTTGCCCATCCATCCATGTTTCCTTGCTTTATTTTGCTGAGAAATCATTTTAAAAAACACCCCCTAGCATTTCTGGTTGTGGCCATTTTGAGTAAGGTCAGATGATTCATGTAGCATTTACTTCCTGGAATCCATCTGTCCTTTGCTCAGGCATGAAGATAGGAGAGTATGCTTAGCTGAGAAAAACCCTCCTCCCCTCCTGAAGACTCTTGGGATGTATGACATCATTTGCCTAGGCAAGAAAACTAGGAAGTAACTGCCGAAATATAAAAAAAAGTTTGAAACAAGTAAATATGATATACTTTCCTATCTATTTACTAATGTTGGCAGTAGAGATGAGCGAAGTATTCAAAAATTCGATTCGGCTGATTCGGCTTCAGAGAGCCTTTATATTAGTGCAGAACACTGTACCTTTAATTTAAATGCCCTTGGAGTCTGCTGGGGAAGAGAAATAATACTGTCAGTCAGTATGACATGCAGATGAGTGCCGTCGATCTTAGAATCACCGCACACTTCACTCATTTGGGCAGTCACGGGGCCAAAACCAGAGTGTGGAGCCACAGTGTGGCGGTGGAGGCAGCAGCAATGGGAGGCCATACAGCACCCTATGACAAAAATGGAACCCACCAGCAGTGTGAGGAGACCTGAAAGTGGCACATGGCAGAGTGTGGCGATGGAGACAGCAGCAATGGGAGGCCATACAGGGACCCATGACACACTCTGGACCTGGCAGCAGCATGAGGAGGCGGTACAGGGGCCCATGGCAGATTACAGGCCTGGCAGCAGCAATGGGAGGCCCGTAATCTGCCAGCACCCTATGACAAAATGGAACCCACCAGCAGTGTGAGGAGACCTGAAAGTGGCACATGGCAGAGTGTGGCGATGGAGACAGCAGCAATGGGAGGCCGTACAGGGACCCATGACAGATTACGGGCCTGGCAGCAGCATGAGGAGGCGGTACAGGGGCCCATGGCAGATTACGGGCCTGGCAGCAGCAATGGGAGGCCCGTAATCTGCCAGCACCCTATGACAAAATGGAACCCACCAGCAATGTGAGGAGACCTGAAAGTGGCACATGTTTGGGGCATGATTCATGGCGGATTTAGTCAGTTGTGTCAGGAACTGGTGGTTTGAAATGCAGACTAATCCACGCCTGATTCATTTTCACAAACATGAGTCTCTCCACACTTTGGGTGGACAGTCGTGTCCTCCGCGGAGTTACAATACCTCCTGCCGCACTAAACACGCGCTCCGATGCCACTCTACTGGCCGGGCATGACAGCCTTTCAAGGGCAAATTCAGCTAGTTGGGGCCAAAGGTCAAGTTTCGTTGCCCAGTAGTCAAGGGGATTGTCTACCTCGGTTGGCAGGGTGCTGTCCAAGTAGGCCCAAGCCTGTTGTTTGAGGTCCTGCTCCAGGTCCACCTGATGCTGCTGCTGCTGCTGCGGCTGGTTAGTAGTTTCCTCACTGCGCTGGTGAAGAAAGCTACTCATCATCGACTGCAGACTGAGGCAGCCGCTGCTGGTGGAGCTGCCACTGCTCCTACCACCCCACCCCTCCCCTGCTGCCATGGCAGGGGAACGCGAGCGCACAGGGCCCACAGTGTCTGAGGATGGACGTTGGCGCAGAAAGGCAGAGACCAACTGACTACATAGGTGGTTTTTATAGTACTTTATTTTGGCCTCCCTCTCAGCAGGTGTGAAAAAGGCCACCATTTTTGAACGGTAGCGAGGGTCCAACAAGGTGGACAGCCAAAAGTCATCCCTCTGTCTGATGGTTATTATTCGGCTGTCGCTACGCAAGCAACCGAGCATGCTATGGGCCATTTGTGCCAAGGAATGTGAGGGACTCCCTGCCTCCATCTCCACAGCATACTGCCACGGTGCGTCTGGGTCCTCTGTCTCCTCCTCCTCCTCCTCTACCAGATGCTCCTGCTCCTCCACTCCTGTCTGCTGAGTGGAAAAAACACCCATTTCACTCAATAATTCCTGAGCACAAATGTCCTCCTCTACCTCCTCCTCTTCTTCCTGTCCTGCCCCCACAGGGGTCATGTGGCGTTGAGATCTGTGCGCCACGTCTACCGCACCCTGACCAGCCATTGTTAACAGCATTTGTTCCAGGACGTGCAACAGAGGAATGACGTCGTTCATCCCATAGTCCTGCCGACTCACGAATAGCGTGGCCTCCTCAAAGGGCCTGAGCAAGCGGCAGGTGTCACGCATGAGCTGCCAATGGCTGACATCGAAGTTACACAGGGGAGTACCTTTATCCGCTTGTGACATCAGGAAATCGGTGATGGCCTTTCGCTGTTCGAAAAGGCGGTCTAACATGTGTAGGGTTGAATTCCACCTTGTTGCAACGTCGCAGATCAGGCGATGCTGTGGAATTCCGTTCTGCCGCTGCAGCTCAAGGAGGGTGTGCTTTGCGGTGTAGGAATGGCTGAAATGCATGCAAAGTTTACGTGACATTTTAAGGATGTCTTGCAGTGGGATGGTGGATTTTAGGAACTGCTTGACAACCAGATTGAACACGTGAGCCATGCATGGCGCATGGCACAACCTTCCTTGACGCAGAGCAGACACCATGTTCTTTCCGTTGTCGGTCAACATGGTTCCGATTTTCAGTTTGCGCGGAGACAGCCATCTGTCGATTTCTCTGTTCATTACACTGAGAAGTTCCTCCCCTGTGTGACTACGTTCGCCAAGGCATACCAGGTGCAGCACAGCGTGACACCGTTGCGCCCTGCACATGTGATATGCCGGTCGGGTAATGGGACTTGGCACGGGGGTGGCGGCTGAGGACACGGCGAAAGAAGAGGTGGTAGAGGCGGACATCTTTTGTGGACCAAGGACGTGCAAACGTGGAGGCAAAAGCGGCGTGACCTGTCCAAGTTGCTGGTGCGGCTGTGCCGGCACCACGTTCACCCAGTGGGCCGTAAATGACATGTACTGTCCCTGACCGTAGTTACAGCTCCACACGTCGGCGCTGCCGTGCACTTTGGCAGAGACCGACATGCTCAAAGACTGGCCCACCATCTCTTCTACATGTGAATGCAGGGCTGGCACTGCCTTTTTGGCGAAGAAATGACGGCTTGGCACTCTCCACCGCGGCGCGGCACAAGCCATCATTTCTCGGAATGGTGCTGAGTCCACCACTTGGAAAGGGAGGGACTGCAGCACCAGCAACTTGGACAGGAGGACGTTCAGCTTTTGCACCGTCGGGTGCGTGCTCGCAAACTGTTGTCTCTTGGAAACGGATTCCAAGAAAGACTGCTGACGGAATCCGTGAAGAGGAGTAGCAGGAGAAGGAGCATCTGAACGAGCGGAAGATGCCAACGAGCGACAACTCCCCTCAGCAGAGGTGTTGGAGCCTTGACTGGCTGATAGAGGGCGATTGACGTCGGGTGACGGAGCAAGTAACGGAGCGGGTGATGGAGCGGGGGCTGGGGCAGGCAGAGCCGTATTTTTATCACGGTTTTCCCAGGCCACCAAATGGCGATGCTGCATATGCTGACGCAACGCTGTAGTCCCAACATGGGCCCCCTGGCCACGCTTGACTTTCTGGCCACATAGTCGACATACGGCTACGTTTACTTCCTCGGGCGGCTTGACAAAAAATTGCCACACCGCCGAGTAGGAAACTTTGCCCCCGCTACTCCTCACTGGCTGACTGCTACTTCCTCCGTGCACACCGGCACCACTACTGGCCGTGGTGGTAGGCTGCAGTGGAGCTGGTGCTCTACTCCGTGGCCGTTTGCCTCCACTGACACTGCTGCGACCCTGCTGCCTCCTGGGGAACCCACTGACTGTTTTGCTCGCTGCCAAGCTGGCACCCTCTTCTCCTGATGATGCAGAAGCAATAGCCTGATGACGACGAGGCTGCCAAGTGCAATCAGCCTCATCATCATCAATTAGGGTCTCCGCCTCACTACTAGCCCCCTCGGCTGCGTGTGGGTCAGGAGACAGACCTGTCTCTAGACCGGCTACCGAGCCACTCTCCTCGCCAGTACTTCTTCGTCTGGCTGCTGAAGAGGCGGATGTCTCCCCCCATTCCTGACCGCCCTCTGTTAGCTCTTCCTCACTGTACAGTGGGGCTGAGCCCACAGCATGCGATACTTCGCTTGGTGAGGGAACACCAAAGGACAGGGGCAGGTAGAGGACACATGATTTCAGTGGGCTTGCTCCCGGGCCATGCCAACTAACGGTTGTGTCTGACGTACCCACCGACCGTTGGCTGTAGGTGTCAGAGGTGACCTGGGAAGAGGAAGACGACCGAGCCAACCAATCGATGACGGCAGGGTTGTCGGTGGAGACACGACCGCTGGATGACACCGGGAGCACTGGCCTCTGGCTGCGACTAGTGCTGCCTCGACCCCTTCCTCTGCTGCCAGGTCTGCTCGCTCCTAAAACATTGCCTCCTCTGCCACTCCTCTGCATGTTGTCTGACATACTCTTTAATTCAACGATTCTGTGTCCCTGAGTAACAATTCTGTGTCCCTGAGTAACAATTCTGTGTCCCTCAGTAACAATTCTGTGTCCCTCAGTAACAATTCTGTGTCTGTCCCTGAGTAACAATTCTGTGTCCCTGAGTAACAATTCTGTGTCCCTGAGTAACAATTCTGTGTCCATCAGTAACAATTCTGTGTCCCTCAGTAACAATTCTGTGTCCCTGAGTAACAATTCTATGTCCCTGAGTAACAATTCTGTGTCCCTCAGTAACAATTCTGTGTCCCTGAGTAACAATTCTGTGTCCCTCAGGAACAATTCTGTGTCTGTCCCTGAGTAACAATTCTGTGTCCCTGAGTAACAATTCTGTGTCTGTCCCTGAGTAACAATTCTGTGTCCCTCAGTAACAATTCTGTGTCCCTCAGTAACAATTCTGTGTCTGTCCCTCAGTAACAATTCTGTGTCCCTGAGTAACAATTCTGTGTCCCTGAGTAACAATTCTGTGTCTGTCCTTCAGTAACAATTCTGTGTCTGTCCTTGAGTAACAATTCTGTGTCCCTGAGTAACAATTCTGTGTCCCTGAGTAACAATTCTTTGTCCCTCAGTAACAATTCTGTGTCCCTCAGTAACAATTCTGTGTCCCTCAGTAACAATTCTGTGTCTGTCCCTGAGTAACAATTCTGTGTCTGTCCCTGAGTAACAATTCTGTGTCCCTCAGTAACAATTCTGTGTCCCTCAGTAACAATTCTGTGTCTGTCCCTGAGTAACAATTCTGTGTCCCTGAGTAACAATTCTGTGTCCCTCAGTAACAATTCTTTGTCCCTCAGTAACAATTCTGTGTCCCTCAGTAACAATTCTGTGTCTCTCAGTAACAATTCTGTGTCTGTCCCTGAGTAACAATTCTGTGTCCCTCAGTAACAATTCTGTGTCCCTCAGTAACAATTCTGTGTCTGTCCCTGAGTAACAATTCTGTGTCTGTCCCTGAGTAACAATTCTGTGTCTGTCCCTGAGTAACAATTCTGTGTTTGTCCCTGAGTAACAATTCTGTGTCTGTCCCTGAGTAACAATTCTGTGTCTGTCCCTGAGTAACAATTCTGTGTCTGTCCCTGAGTAACAATTCTGTGTCTGTCCCTGAGTAACAATTCTGTGTCTGTCCCTGAGTAACAATTCTGTGTCCCTCAGTAACAATTCTGTGTCCCTCAGTAACAATTCTGTGTCCCTCAGTAACAATTCTGTGTCCCTCAGTAACAATTCTGTGTCTGTCCCTGAGTAACAATTCTGTGTCTGTCCCTCAGTAACAATTCTGTGTCCCTCAGTAACAATTCTGTGTCCCTCAGTAACAATTCTGTGTCTGTCCCTGAGTAACAATTCTGTGTCTGTCCCTGAGTAACAATTCTGTGTCTGTCCCTGAGTAACAATTCTGTGTCCTTCAGTAACAATTCTGTGTCCCTCAGTAACAATTCTGTGTCTGTCCCTGAGTAACAATTCTGTGTCTGTCCCTCAGTAACAATTCTGTGTCCCTCAGTAACAATTCTGTGTCCCTCAGTAACAATTCTGTGTCTGTCCCTGAGTAACAATTCTGTGTCTGTCCCTGAGTAACAATTCTGTGTCTGTCCCTGAGTAACAATTCTGTGTCCCTCAGTAACAATTCTGTGTCCCTCAGTAACAATTCTGTGTTTGTCCCTGAGTAACAATTCTGTGTCTGTCCCTGAGTAACAATTCTGTGTCCCTCAGTAACAATTCTGTGTCCCTCAGTAACAATTCTGTGTCTGTCCCTGAGTAACAATTCTGTGTCCCTGAGTAACAATTCTGTGTCCCTCAGTAACAATTCTGTGTCCCTGAGTAACAATTCTGTGTCCCTCAGTAACAATTCTGTGTCCCTCAGTAACAATTCTGTGTCCCTCAGTAACAATTCTGTGTCTGTCCCTGAGTAACAATTCTGTGTCTGTCCCTGAGTAACAATTCTGTGTCCCTCAGTAACAATTCTGTGTCCCTCAGTAACAATTCTGTGTCTGTCCCTGAGTAACAATTCTGTGTCCCTGAGTAACAATTCTGTGTCCCTCAGTAACAATTCTGTGTCCCTGAGTAACAATTCTGTGTCCCTCAGTAACAATTCTGTGTCCCTCAGTAACAATTCTGTGTCTGTCCCTGAGTAACAATTCTGTGTCCCTCAGTAACAATTCTGTGTCTGTCCCTGAGTAACAATTCTGTGTCTGTCCCTGAGTAACAATTCTGTGTCTGTCCCTCAGTAACAATTCTGTGTCCCTCAGTAACAATTCTGTGTCCCTGAGTAACAATTTTGTGTCCCTCAGTAACAATTCTGTGTCCCTCAGTAACAATTCTGTGTCTGTCCCTGAGTAACAATTCTGTGTCTGTCCCTGAGTAACAATTCTGTGTCTGTCCCTCAGTAACAATTCTGTGTCCCTCAGTAACAATTCTGTGTCCCTCAGTAACAATTCTGTGTCTGTCCCTGAGTAACAATTCTGTGTCTGTCCCTGAGTAACAATTCTGTGTCTGTCCCTGAGTAACAATTCTGTGTCCTTCAGTAACAATTCTGTGTCCCTCAGTAACAATTCTGTGTCTGTCCCTGAGTAACAATTCTGTGTCTGTCCCTGAGTAACAATTCTGTGCCTGTCCCTGAGTAACAATTCTGTGTCCCTCAGTAACAATTCTGTGTCCCTGAGTAACAATTCTGTGTCCCTCAGTAACAATTCTGTGTCCCTCAGTAACAATTCTGTGTCTGTCCCTGAGTAACAATTCTGTGTCTGTCCCTCAGTAACAATTCTGTGTCCCTCAGTAACAATTCTGTGTCCCTCAGTAACAATTCTGTGTCTGTCCCTGAGTAACAATTCTGTGTCTGTCCCTGAGTAACAATTCTGTGTCTGTCCCTGAGTAACAATTCTGTGTCTGTCCCTCAGTAACAGTTCTGTGTCCCTCAGTAACAATTCTGTGTCCCTCAGTAACAATTCTGTGTCCCTTAGTAACAATTCTGTGCCTGTCCCTGAGTAACAATTCTGTGTCCCTAAGTAACGGTTCTGTGGCCCTAAGTAACGGTTCTGTGGCCCTAAGTAACGGTTCTGTGGCCCTAACTAACGATTCTGTGTCCCTAAGTAACGATTCTGTGGCCCTAACTCTCTCCCTCAATACAGACAGGTCTGCCTCTCTTGAATGACTGGAGGCAAATGGAGAATTCTAAAATGGCCGCAATTTATAGCTCGACCATTACACAGTGCTGGCTGGCTGGCTGCTGATTGGCTAATGCGATCACATGTCATGAATGAATGCATTATGGGTCAGCGCGCCTTGTCTGCGCGCCTTCCCCAGAGATCCCCGCTCCGTCGCCGCACATGTCGCCGCCATTTTAGGAAAAATTTCGATTCGCGCGTCCGAAGTCTGCTAATTTTCGGATTCGTCTCGAATCTAAATTTTCCTAATATTCGAAACGAATTCCACTTCGCCAAGTTCGATTCGCTCATCTCTAGTTGGCAGCATAAAGACTAAAAATAGTCATTGTTGATTGAGAGAATGAAGTTCCGCTTTAATTGCACTCAAGAAGCTGACTCTCAGTAAAAATGAGTCACTCATATGAACTATGTGCATATAAACACCATGTGTAAAGCTTCACAGCAGAAGGCAAATGAGAGTTGTCCACTAGGTTATCTCTGCTGATCTGGTTAATTTTTTTCCAAGGTACAGCCTGCTGCAGCTCTTTGTGCGAACTCCACTTCCTCTGTGATATAACTAGGCTCTGATTCAACGCATTTCATCTATTCACTTTGAAAATGTTTGGATAGATAAAATGCATTGGGGCAGAGCCATTGTTTTGAATAATCTAGGCCTGTCCACAGGTGAAAAATCAATCGATTGCAATTTGTATTTTATTTGTTATTGGGTATCCTTGTAATCTCAAATAAAGTAGCAAAACGTGTCACATAAAATTCACTCCCTTGAATTCTTTTGACATTAAATTAGTAAAATATTTTAAAATATGTATTTTTGAAATAATAGAAGAGGTGTGGGAAATTTGTAGGAAACTTTACATTTGCATATTAGAAAAATGAATTAATATGTAGTGCTTACCCCCCGTAGGAGTCACTGCAGTGATGTCTAGGCTTTCCCTAATTTCACCCCGCAGCCAGGCACGAAGTAGTCTCACAGCCAAATGCGGCAGTGTATTTTAAGTTGACACCCCAAAATCAGATCACAAAACGTGATGCGATGTGCAGAATCAGATCGCATGCGTGTGAACACCCATGCAATCCGTTTTTGGTGCGGACAAAAATAGGGTCCTGTGGGTTTTTAGCGTGGATGTATTGCGATTTGAGCCATACAAAATGTGTGGCTCAAATTGCACCGCACAGAAATCGCATGTGATTTGCACAGAAATGCAGTGCGGTTCCTATGCAAATAACATGCAATGTGCAGTACTGCATCAGTGTAAACCTGGGCTTACAGGAATATTGGAGGAATGGATATTCTGATATCCTGATGTGTTTTTTCAGTTCTGTGTCCAAGAAAGAGGGTGCATGGATGGGGAGGTAAAAAAAAAGCACCAGTAAAGCAATCAAAGGTGACTGTATAGCTATCAGATCCGTTTTACAATAGCCAGGAGCCTGCTCTTGAAAAGTAAATAAACTCATGGCTGATACTGCTATTGAATTGGTTGCAACTGTCACTGTTATAGTGGTTACATTGGTGGCAGCAATAGGTGGAGAGCATGCATAGTTCCAAGAAAGAAAGAAAGAAAGAAAAAGAAAGAAAGAAAGAAAGGAAGAAAGGAAGGAAGGAAGGAAGGAAGGAAGAAAGGGGTTTTGCACATCAGAAAACTTTGAAATGCTATTCTTGAACCTCTATCCAATCTTTGGCCCAAAACATTTTTTTCCAAGAATCCCAAACCAAACAATCAATGGGATATTTTATTACAATCTGCTGATTTCCAAAATTTCTTAAAATGTCATAAATGATAAATAATGACACCTCTAGAGATAATCTCATGATACAGTGGACCTCTAATTATATTCAGATTCCATGTTTAATGTGACCTATGAAAAATAGCTTGTGGATAATTTGGTAAGAAAATAAATGTATTATTTGGATTAAACTATGTTTTATTCACCATGTTTTGATGTTTTATACCTTCTTGCAGTTTATCAAGTGTTTTATTAAATGATGCTCTCAGATATTACAACATAACATGTAATCACAATTATTTTATCATCATTTTGAAATACTTTTAGTTTGAGTAGTAAATGCTAGTACTGTATATCATTTCCTTAATTAGGCAATGCTGGAGTTTATGACTTTAAATGTTCAAAAAAAAGAAAAATAGAGAAAGTTGACCTACAAGTAAGTAGTGTTTTATTTCCTCATAAATCTCTAATTACTAAAACTGTCTCCAGTGGGAACAAGCAGGCACTTCTTCTTCCCAAGTTATTTAATGCTAATTCCTTCCTGGACTCTCTTCACAGAATTCCTCCAGGCAAGTATTTGAGTGATATCTAAGGTCATCACAGACTTATTCATGTGCAATCCTAAAGAGGAACTTCCTTCCCTTGACACTATTCTTTTTTCTTACCTTTTTTGCTGGGTTAGCCACAAAAAGCTTACTCACATGCCCAGTGAATCCAGTAATGTACTGTGGCTGGTACAATGCTGCCTATTTGTTCTGCCACTGTCATTTACTTTCTACTCTGGTGTCATTGAGGGATGGCTATCTATTCCCAGTTTCTTGCAGCCAAGCCCCTGATGATGCACATGCACCCTTGCGTGTGATCGGTGGGGTGGCTGGAAGAGATAGCCGTTCCCCTGGCAGTGCATGAACTTTGGAGCACCCGGAGACCTCCTGTGACACTTGCATCCCAGAAGGACTTGCTGTACTCCAAAATACATGGAGGCAGCTGATACATTATTAACATATAGGCAAGAATCCAGGAAGTGGATTCCCCAAAAAAGGTAATAAAAAGCAAAATTCCAATTGTGAGAGAAAAAGGAGTTAGGAGTATAAGGAGAAAGTGAGTAGAGAGGGAAAAGGTCTGGTTTCAGGCAGTCTTGGTTATTTTGGTTCTTAATTAAAACATTAATTATACCCTATTTAAAGGAATTTCTTTCTTTTCAGTATTAAAAAGTTAAAAAGTTAATATTTCTGTTGAGTTTTATTTCTGTTAGTGACCCTATTGAAGAGTAATTCGAGTCATTACCTAATTTCCTGTCTTGTTAAACCAGGGCAATAAATAAGGTTCCCTTGTAACAGGAAGGCACAGACAACAATATAAACAATATCATGGCAGAAATTATTACCCCTTCCTACTCTACAAAAACATTTTTGTCTTTGTCTGCGTCTCTATTGAAGAGATTTCCCGTCACTTCTTGTCCTGAAAAGAAAGGAGGGGGATTTTTCTAACGCGGATGGTAAAACCTGCAAAATGATCTAACACTTAAATGCTCTATCTAAAACAAAATAAAAGGTTAGGTCTAGGGTCAGGCTTAACTTATTTTCTGATAATTCCATGAGGATTTCAGTCTAAACAAAGGGTTAAAACAAGCTCACAGCTGCTGCTGCTGCAGTCATGAGCTTGGCACTGATCTTCACAAACAAAACAAAAATGTAGTATATTGCAGCTTATCAATCATTGGATGTGGTGGCTACATTTGTTTTCTTTGTTTCCACCTTTATTTCACCTCTGTTTTCACCTGGTGATCTGGCCAGTGGCACACCTTCTATATTAGTGTGCCTCCACTCTGCATGAATGAGCATTGGGGCAAAGCAGACAGCAGCACTATCAGTCTTGGGGGAAGGTAGTGTTAGATGTACTAGCAAAGTTAAATACACTAACAAAATATGTAATCAGTTAAGGCAGCTTTTTTTTTCCTTTTGGGATAAAGGTTTTACATAAATAAATAAAAGCTGATCATTGCTGATGTTAAATAGTTTCTCTCATCCCTGTAAACTGATACATCTGGAAGAGAGCTTGTTTTTTTAAAAAACAGCAGACCTACTGGCTGGATCGCCACATGCCAACACTGCATCTAAGAATTGGTAAGCTGCAATATAAAAAATGTTTATTTTTGGAGTTAATATTATTTTAAGGTTAAAAGTGATCACTTTTACAGGGCCCCAAAGGTGCCTCCCCTCCCACCACTGTCACCTGTAGTGGTTAACATTATCTCCCATTCCTCTGGGAAGCCCAAGGCCACAGCAAATGGTGATAACTAAGACAGCAGGTTGTGATCAGGGAACATTCATTCCCCAATACCCCTGAGACTATTAAACACGGAATTACGTCACTTTGGGTTCACAGCTTTCATTCCTTGGCTATTTCTACTGCTTTGATTTGTCATTAGCATACATAGAAGGAATTGTTTGCCAGCATTTGGGATTGTTGATGAATAAACAATGTTTTGATGGTGTGGTCCACTCGCTGTGCTTAATTAGATCTTTGTCCTTATGTAGCACCCCTCTAGATTGCCAGGGGGAGCTAGAGTTCGATTTTTAGTTAGGAGGGCTGAGTAGCAGCCTCGGTATGATAGTCTTGGAGAAGGTTCTAGAAGCAGTGGGTGAGGGTGAAGAGAGGCTGGCCTGCACACTTTGGAGACCCTGGCCGATTACCAAGCAGAAGGCTTGGCATTGGGCCAGGGCAGCACTTAAATGTAAGAGAGCCTGTTCAGCAGCAGGAGAGTTTAGGTGGAAATGAAGTGAGAGGCTGAAGAGCAGGAGCCTGGGAGGGGGCTCACCTCCAGGAAGTGGAGCTGGAAAGGAGGAAAGCTCAGGACCTCATTGGCCCCCAGACCGAGGACCATCTGTGCAGCAAGGAAGGAGTGGCCCAGCAGAAGGCCTGAGAGCAGCCACCGACCCATCAGTGCACAGACAGAGGACTGAGTGAGTAGACTTACACCCCTTGGGCCAGTAAGGGGAAGGAGTACTCTAGTGGGAAACTGGATTAGCTTTCTACTCAGGACTGTCTTACATTTAAATTGATAAGGACTGGATCCCCTGCCCAAGAAGTCCTTCAGACAGCTGGATAGAGGAGTATATGGGGTCTGGGGTGATACATTAGGAGAAGCTGACTAGCTCTCCAGAAGAGAATTTTGCTTTTTAAAGAGATTTTTACAGGAAGATTGTCCTCAGTTGCCAATCCCTTGGGCATCCCCTACACCCCTTACCCCATTCAAGTTATTCAACCCCTAAAAAAATCACAAAAAAACAAGCTCAAGGACTGGTTACTGTCTCCTGGATGCAAGTCATGTGGAAAATGTGTGTTGCCTGGCTGTGAAGGACTATAGGGACCCAAAACCCAACTCCTCTGGGGGTAGTGCCACACTTATATAAGTGGATGCAATCAGGTTCATCTGCTGAATTAAAGGAAAACTTTATTTCTCATAGGTGAAAGTGGGTACACCTCTTGCGAGTCTGTGCTGGTTAACATGTGTGCTAAAGCCAGTGTTTGACCATACTGTCGAAAGAGATTTACATTCAGCCGAATGCTGGTTAGTCTACCCACATGACCGAGCGATATTCTTAACAAAGACTGCCTTGAGCTTGTTCCCCTCTAGTGTTCAGCCTAGTGACTGTAAAATTGTGCCCTGGAGGCAATGAGAGAAGGACCACTACTGAGAGCATGTGATTGTGAAACATGTAGTCCAGAAAGTCGAGTCTTTACATAGAGCAATTGCTGCTGTATACTATACACAGTCCAGACAACTGGGTAGAAGGGAAGAATGCTGAGAGAGGACTTATATAGCCTGGCCCGGGAAAAGCTTTTTCTCTTGGGACCACCGCCTGAAGTTAAAAGAAGGGGCCCAGCCGCTCTGGAGAGTTAGACCAGGCCTTGCGGCCCAGACAGTATGAGGAACCTTTAGCGGTTGAGCCATATACCTGCAGGCAGACCATTCATTTCCAGCTCCCTACCAGTTCAGTGACTGTCCAGGGACACTTTCATTATAACCATGTCAAAATCAGCTGAAACCCAGCATCACCAGGTGCCTCCTACTGGACACTGATTCTTCAAGAGTCTGTTCCGGAACATCTCCTTCTCTTGAGCCTCAGTATCTTCAGGATTGGTGAGCAGGCAGAAGCCCACATCGAGTACACTCTTTCAAAACACATGGCATGCAGACACCTTTACTTCATCTCTTTAGATCCCAAAGCTTCTAACAGGAAACACTTGCATATGCTATTTATTTTTGCTGGTCGCCATTGCACAGCAATCCCTTTGGACCCTGATTGAGCTAGCTGAAAGTTTTGGACACATCCATTGTCAAGACTTTTCTCTTTTGTCTTCCCACTTTCAGTTAATGGACTCCTTGCTTCACCTCTATGTATATTAGGGGGAATTCTCACTCAGAAATATTTTACTGCCATACTTACATATTGACTTATTATAAATTGTGTTGATATTTTTGGCTTGTGGCATCAGGACTTTAAGGGAGTGGATTAACACAGGAAAGTCTTCATTCTTACTTTTATACCTGGGGTCACAGGTTCTTCAAGGGCCTACTTGTAGTTGCTGTTTGATTCACCTTCATTCCATATCTATGCTTTAAATCCTCAAAGACTAAACGGATTATATCATCTGCATTAACAATCCTTTGTCTTTATCTGTTGACTTGAGAAATTCTAATACATATGCAATTGCTTTACTACATTTTGGTGTTGTTGCAAGTGTGATCCTTTGTGAACCCTGTCTGAACCCAGGGTGTCAGAGGTGCCAGAAGGCTTGCAAGGTCAGGGCAACCTTTTAGGACCATCATCTTCCAGCGGCCCCTGTGGGGGTGGTGCTAAATTCATATTTGTACTACTGAACTAAAGCTGAATTCCACCTTTCACCAATACAAGGATGTACTGTGCATTGATTATTGAAGTGGGGGATATAAGCTGGCCAGTATATGTTTAAAGGAGAATTATAGCTAAAGCTTGTTTGGCTGTACTTCTCCTGTGGGTCACAGGAGTACAGTTTGTTCTGCACTCCTGTGATCTGTTTTCAGCAAACAGTAGGCTAAAGCCAGCTATTGGCTGAAATCACAGAGTCGGTCCTGGCTCAGCCTCTCAGTGATCCGCCTAGAGCCTGAGTCAGCCATTACCACTCCCTCAATAGCCCAACGCTCCAGTGAGCAGAGCAGAGAGCAAGAGACTGACTCAGAGCGGCAGGGAGAATTGAGCGATCAACGGTGTTTGCTAGCTCAGTTCTCAGCCTTAGAGCCAGCCGGCAAAGGGACAGATGCAGCATTGGACCGATGACCGAGGTAAGTATGTTTTTTTTTAATCTAAAACTTCCTTTTTAAGCCAATGATCCACCATATAAGAGGATAATTCTTATATGTGTATCATTCATCTTTCTGGCCTAAGCAGCGTTTCATTCCTATATACAGTTGTGTTCAAAATAATAGCAGTGTGTTGAAAAAAGTGAATAAAGCTCAAAATCCTTCTAATAACTTTTATTTCCATACACACAAATGCATTGGGAACACTACACATTCTATTCCAAATCAAAACATGAAGAAAAATATATCAAATTTGTGTTGTTTCTCTAAAATAATGGAAGAAAAGTGAATATTAGACTGCTCAAAAAAATAGCAGTGTTTGTATTCCTCTTTACAAACTCAAACTCAAACATTCACTATATAAAATGTTTGAAGATTTTGCTTTCCTTTGAATCACTTAATTAATATTTAGTTGTATAAGCACTGTTTCTGAGAACTGCTGTACATCTGTGTTGCATGGAGTCAACCAACTTCTGGCACCTGTGAACAGGTATTCCAGCCCAGGATGATTGGACTACATTCCACAGTTCTTCTCTATTTCTTGATTTTGCCACAGAAACTGCATTTTTGATGTCACCCCATAAGTTTTCTATTGGATTAAGATCCAGGGATTGGGCTGGCCACTCCATAACGTCAATCTTGTTGGTCTGGAACCAAGATGTTGCACGTTTACTGGTGTGTTTGGGGTCGTTGTCTTGTTGGAACATCCATTTCAAGGGCATTTCCTCTTCAGCATAAGGCAGCATGACCTCTTCAAGTATTCTGATGTATTCAAATTGATCCATGATCCCTGGTATGCGATAAATAGGCCCAACACCGTAGTATGAGAAACATCCCCATATCATGATGCTTGCGCAACCATGCTTCACTGTCTCCACAGTGTACTGTGGCTTGAATTCAGTGTTTGGGGGTCGTCTGACAAACTGTCTCCGGCCGTTAGACCCAAAAAGAACAATCTTACTTTCATCAGTCCACAAAATGTTGCACCATTTCTCTTTAGGCCAGTCAATGTGCTCTTTGGCAAATTGTAACCTCTTCAGCACATGTCTTTTTTTCAACAGTGGGACTTTGCGGGGGCTTCTTGCAGATAGCTTAGCTTCACATAGGCATCTTCTAATTGTAACAGTACTCAACAGGTAACTTTAGACCTTCTTTGATCTTCCTGGAGCTGAATGTTGGCTGAGTCCTTGCCATTTTAGCTTTTCTCCTATCCATTCAAATGGTAGTTTTTCACTTTCTTCCACGTCTTTCAGGTTTTGGTTGCCATTTTAAAGCATTTGCGATCACTTTAGCTGAGCAGCCTATCATTTTCTGCACTTCTTTATATGTTTTCCCCTCTCCAATCAACTTTTTAATCAAGGTACGCTGTTCTTCTGAACAATGTCTGGAACGACCCATTTTCCTCAGAATTTCACAGAGAAATGCACTGTAACCAGCATGTACAACATTTGCTGCCTTCCTTCCTTAAATAAGGGCAATAATTGCCACCTGTTTTTCAAAGAATGAATGACCTCACTAATAGAACTCCACACTGCTATTATTTTGAACATGCCCCTTTCAATTAGTGATTCAATTACACAGAATCAGCAGCATGCATGTCATGACTGTTGGGTCTGTTGGATTTCTATTACTCTACTACACCTGCTCGTAAATTATTTGCCATGTAGAAATATCATTTCTACCAAAAACAGTGATTGATCAGGTTAGTGATGTCTGACTGCTATTATTTTGAACACAACTGTATGTTTATCGTGAACTTTGTTCCTGTTGGGTTCAAAGTTTTCTTCCTTATTGTTATATGAAGATATCTTTTTTTGTATATGGTCCCATACATGGTGGGTTATGTTTTAGAGGGTTTAATTAGAGTCATGATATGCTTTTATCTCTGTTTGTGTATGTAGTAAAGAGGTTTTTTTGTCTTATACTTAGATTTTAAAAAATTATGTTCATGTTGGATTCTCAGTGGTAGTTCATTTAGTGGTTGTTTAACATTTTTTGTTTTTGGTCTATATTGTTTTGGTACTTTTTCTCTTACAATACCTTTACAGCAGAGTGCAGGGAAAAGCATTGCAAGGACCCAATTAACTGTGCTGCAACGCCAGGAGCATGCTGATAGGAGGAGACAGAGAGACAAAGGGATTAGCTTAACAGTGTGCTACTTCTGTTTCCTCCTTTCCACCTAGGGGTGGAGAGAAGACCCAGTCTTACTGAACTGAAGCAGGTTTCCTGCCTTGCCAGACAGGGTTGTGTGGTGTGGCAGAGCTGTGTAAATCTCAGAACTGTATGCACAGAAATGTAAATACTTTGGCATGTAACAGCTCTCATATGTACATTTCACCTGTGTATTTAGTGATTTGTCTGGAATTCAGCTAAGCCCCCATATTTCTAGTTCTGTACATATCACATTTTTGTTGTACTGTGCCATGTATTGTCCCCCCTATTGTACAGCGCTGAGCAAACCCTTTGGCGCTATATAAACTCGATGTAATAATAATAATATCACAAAAGGAGCCAGGGTTTTAAAATTCTTTTCTGTTCTGTCCAATTTTGTAGCTTTAGCACAGGGACAACATTTATACTATCTTATTCATCTGGGCAAAGAAAGATCAAGAGTGTGCAAATTGAACAATATGCCATAAAAAGTCCAACTTTTTTCCAAGCCTTCTTAATCAAGTCTATATTGGTGAGGGGGGCATTTAAACAGATCTGAGGATGAAGAAGTGGCCAGGATGGGGGAGCCACATTAGGAGGACACAGGGGATATAATAACTCAACAGGTGAGGAGGGTGAAGTTAAAAGTGAAGTATGGGTTTAACTAACAATATATATATATATATTCTCACCTAGGTGGATGCAGTATCAGACCGATGCTCCATCTGTCCTCCGCACCTCTGACTGAGAACTGAGTCGCTTAGCAGTCAGTCTTCTGTCAGTCACCAGCTCTCTGCTCTGCTCCCCCCCCCCCACCCCCCAGCACTCACTGGTGTTCTGGGCTGTGGAAGGGGCAGGAGCAGCTAACTCATGCTCTCAGAGGCTCACTGAGAGGCTGAGCCAGCTGCTGGACCATGCATCTTGGGTGGATCCTGACCATGTGGCCAGGATCATTTTAGAGCCTGGACAGGCTCTGTGACATTAGTCGATAGCGGGCTTTAGCCCACTGTCAGCTGGGAATGAGTCACAGAAGTGCAGAACAAACTGCAATCCTGAGAACCATAGGAGAAGTAGGGTAAAAGAGCTTTGACTTTAAAGAGTACCTAACTGCTTTTGATCTTAGAACCAGTTACTTACTCCATTGGTCACAGCCAACTTGCTTTCTTGGGTTCATTGTTCACTGTATACCATGGTCAGTATCAGATATGCTCTGACCAGGGGCGGACTGACAACTCATGGGGCCCCCGGGCAATAGGGGATCATGGGGCCCCTGTGTCCTTGCCCAAAGTCAAAAAAGCCTATGAAAAAGGTACCAGGGGCATCTCATGGGGCCCCCTACTGACCCTGGGCCCTTGGGCAGTGCCCGAGTTTCCAAATGGTCAGTCCGCCCCTGGCTCTGACCACCGCCAATATCAATGGCTGATCCAAGTGGAGATTTTATATAATTCTGCATGTGTCTGAGGAATTTTATCCAATTAAAGTGGAAGTAAACCCTAACAAAATTGACAGCAGGTAGGTTATTCCAGTAGAACAGAAGTTATCATTCTTCTTTACCAAAAACTCTTTTTCTTACCTGTGAGCAATGTTTTTTCTATCTTGCAAACTGGCAGTGAATGTGTGCCTAATGGACAAAGTAAGAAGATGGCAGACCTGGAAAAAGAAGAGAGGGACATGGCACTAGTGGGACAGGGTGGATGTGGCGGGGGGGAGGGGAAGGGAATTGGGGGATGGACATCACAATGCTGGAGAAAGAGTGTCATACTATGCAAGTATGCTGTGAATATTTGCACATTATGGCAAGCATTGTCATGGTTTAATTCAGCTTTCATTTTTATGTGTTTAAAAAATTCATACCCCAAATGAAAGCCTGTTGTGCATTTGGAAAAGACATCCACAAACATTTGGGTACTAATGGCAGGAACTGCATATTTTAACAAAGAGGATATCCATGGTGAATGTTAGATTTTATAAAATAGCTGTAAATAAAAATAGAGAGGCTCTTAAAATAAAGATAAAACAAAATGGTGAAAAAGACGAAACAGAAAACAAGACGTCTGCTTATTTTCCCAACTCTGTATAGATTGGTTGTGAACAAAATAAGGTTTTATCACATTACTTCAGTTTTTTCTTGGGCCGCACTCTAATATGCTTTATTAGGGTTGCTGCTAGGAAGGCATTTACTTTAGGGAAGTACATTTCACCCAGTTTGGAAGATACTCAGAAAAACCCTATTTGATTGAATGTGAGCATAAAAATATCTCTAAACTGTACACATTTGAATATAGCAAAATAAATGTGGTTCACCACACAATGCAAAGTCGACATTACATGGAATACAGGGACCCTACCAACACATAAATATACAGCCATGTAAAATTAAAATAATAGTCTATTCCTTCGCATAAATAAAGGTGGTGGTGTTTACTGAGACAGTACCGTTTCTGAACCAATCTACACAACATTCCCAGCTATAGAAGCACAGGCACAGATAAATAAAAGGCACAATAATCTAGGTCCATTCTGCTTTAATCAAAATGACCATCCCCACTAATTACACTGAAAACATGTAGCAAAAGAGGAGGGAAGCAGGCGCAGCTCCAGACAATTTTGTTTGTTGCTCCTGTGCTGGTGTTGGGTTTATGAGTGGAGAATCTAAGTTCCCAAACCTGAATTCCATGTTATAATAAAAGCAGACATAGCATAATGTGCTTGAAGCAAATAGAGTGCAATGGTCTGAAGTATGTAACAGTGTCACTTATATTGCTGGTCAGCAAGTACAAAAATTTGTTTTATAATTGGTGTGAGCAGATGTAAAAATAAAAAGAATCCCCAGAAATAACCTCCAACATGTGTCAGGGCCAGAAATGCCAACTGTCAGCAATCATTTTCAGCATATATCAGGGCTAGAATTAAAAAAATAAAACAGCAAAAAACCCCAACATGCAATAACCCCCAATGAGTGTCAGGGCTAGAAATAGCCCCCAGTATTTTCCTGTCAGGGTCAATAACGATAACCACCAGCAATAACCCCCAGCAAGTGTCAGGGTCAGAAATGATTATCCCCAGCAATAACTGTTAGCAGGTGTCAGATCCAGCATTGATAACTCTTAGCCAATTTGAAGGCCAGGAATGATAACCCTCAGCAATAACCCCCAGTATGTGTCAGGGCATACAATAACCCCCAGCATGTGCCAGGACATACAGTAATCACCAGCAATAACCCCTAGCACAAAAAACCCAAACATAATAACCATCAGCAAGTGTTACAGCAAGCAATATCCCCAGAAATAACCCCTAGCACAAAAAACCCAAACATAATAACCCTCAACAAGTGTTAGAGCAAGCAATATCCCCAGAAATAACCCCTAGCACAAAAAATCCAAACAAAATAACCCTCAACAAGTGTTAGAGCAAGCAATATCCCAGAAATAACCCCCAGCACAAAAAAACAGAAGTGCAATAACCCTCAGCACACGTAACCACTACATCAATAACTCCTAGCTCAAGAACCCCCTGCACAATACTTCCTAGCACAAAACCCCCCAGCAAAATATTTGTAATCACAGTGCAGTGTGTTTCAGTACAAGAAAACCAGTGCACATACATGCACATGTTTCTGTGCATTAAGGCACTGATAGATGTATATTAAAATGTATGCACAAAAGTATTAGCATGCATGCTGTAGTTGACCTTGGCCTGTATCCTGACACGGCCTCTGCCTTATGTTCCTGTACCTTTGGCTATTGATGGTTTTGACCTGTATTCTGGCACTGTCCTTGCATTCTGATCCAATACCTTGCTACCTTCCTGTTGATGATCTTTTGCTTGTGTCTTGGCTTAGCTGCTCTCTGCTGATTTGGTGCTACTGTGTTCCTGCATTTGGTTCTTACCCAGTGGTCCACAGTCATGTGTCCCTCACACTCCTCAGCTGTCTACAACATTGGCCATTGTGGCAATCTGTGTCCTTACATTCTCTTTCAACAGTATCAGGGGATGTTGGACAAGAGGTGCAAGAGAAGCCCCCTCTTGAGCTTCATCTCCACCAGATACATGACAATATCTCTCAACAAGTGCCAGGGTAAGCAAAAACCCCCACCAAGGATCTCCAACAAGTGTCAGGGCAAACCATAACCCTGAGCACAATAGTTTTTCATTGCAATAAACCTTGGCACAATAACCCCCAGCAAGTGTCAGGACCAACAATTACATTGAATGAAGTATTTGGTTTAAACCCTAACCCACCTTTTAAACATTATTACTATAACTGTGCCATGAACAATCCCATGTTTGAAATATTTAAAAACTATGGTGGCAATTTCCCATGAACTGCAATGCACATCATACAATACTTGTAATACCTGAGAAAGCAAGTACATTAAGAAGATAAATACACAGGACAAGTGACCATGTTCTGTGGCACTTTATATCATATCTCAGATACCAGCTTTTAATAATCCATGGTACAGAAAAAGTAAAGCCAGACACTTAAGACAGAGACTGGAAGAGTCTCTGCAAGAAAGCCTTATATTGTTTTTTTTTAAATATATATATATATATATATATATATATATATATTACATTTAGTATTTTTACATCTCTTGAAGTAGCATCTGATACAGTATAGTTTTTGAAGTGTAAATAAAAAAAAAATCTCAGCCTCAACACCATGTATTGCAGTTTATGTATTTGCCAGTAGGTGTCATAAGAGTTTGGGTATATGTTATATGACATAAGGATTTACTATGGAAATTGATTTTACCAATGTTTGTTACAAAGTATTAACAAATCTTTGGAATACATTGCGTTATTTCTTGTCAGTTTGTACATTTGTGGTTTAAATAAGATTTTTAATTCATAATTAAGTGTATGTAAATCGCAACAATAAACTTATGTGCTCCTGTTTGGTCTGTTATACTAAAATATGTTTTATTAAATCTTTTTGATTAAAAAAAAACAAAAAATAAACCCGTTGATCCTGCCAGACTTCCAGTGAGCACTTTCAGCACTCTCTACCTTTTGTTCCACTGAGTTAGCAAGCATTATTATCATCTATCCACTTCATCTCTGTGGACAACAGAACATACCCTCCATTAGGGCTAGCTCACAGTATTTCGGGTGACAGACGTTTTACTGCAGTGTAAAACTTCTATCACCGCAGGGACACACAGGAAACAATTGTTTCCTAATTGTCCCATTCACGTTGCAATGCAACCTAGCGCTGCACTGCAGCATGCTGAGGTAAAATGTCAGCATGCAGCATTTTATCACAGAGCACCATGCTGAATCGCACTGCAATGTTAGGCAATGCAGCACATTGTGCTTTCCTACATTGCTGTGAATATGTTTTGTACACTTCACATAAAGTTTATTCAAAACAAAAAAAAGGAAGCTGATACACTGAAATGCGCAAAACACTGCCCCAGGGGTGGACTGACCATTCGAGGGCCCAAGGTCAGAAGGGGGCCCCATTAAATGCCCCTGGTACCTTTTTAGAAGCTTTTTGGGTGTGAGCAAGGACACAGGGGCCCCATGATCCTCTATTGCCCGGGGGCCCCATGAGTTGTCAGTCCGCCCCTGCAGTGCCCCCTACCGCAGCTGGAACACAGGGCTGTCAGAGCAGTGAATCCATCTGGTGGCTCTGCGCTATAGTGTGACTTTGCCCTAAATGTTATGGAAAGTGGGAGATATTCTGTACTTCTATCACATTTCCCATCTTAAGGTGACAATGCTACTCCTCCATAGATAAAATAATGTAAACTTTGTCATTCTAGGACAGGAAATGTATAGCTGGCAGAATCAGCAGGTGAGAATTAAGAGAAAAAAAAACTAATGCAGCCACCACCATCTAAAAACTGGAAAGCTTTAATGTATTATTTTTTTGCCGCTGTATTACATGTTCATGTTTTACACAGCTGCTGCTTTATTCTCATGTTTTGGATGGAGCTGCCACTAATAACCAAATATTCCCAGTGAAAGAGTTAGCTGTATGATTAAAGTGGTTGTAAACCCTCACACATACAGTACAGTGACTATCCTAAGGTGATACACAGAGATGAAACAACCTGTGCAACCTGTAGCATGGTGTCAAACAGATCACCCCATCCCTAAAATGGCCCCCAGTGTCTCCCCTGCAGCAGCTGTCACTTTTGAATTTGGTGTGGCAGTGTGGGGCTCCAGGGATCTGTGAATAAATATCAGGTAGCTAACATTTGTGTTCATGTGCCAGCATGCAGGCGAGGGAAACTAACCGCACTGCACTCACAGTGTGGCACATCTGCATGTGCACGACGATGTGCACATTCCCACTTATTGGTGCATGCCCAGTCTCAGGAATGGCTCCAAGCGGCCTATTTAAAGGAAGGACTAATGCCTAGCAATTGCTGGATGATCTTCAGTTCCCCTGGGACCCGTATTTCTGCATTCATTTTCTCGAATTATTCATTGCTGATCCAGCTTGCTCCTCACCAAGCTCTGTTGAACTCTGGATTTCAACCTCAGCTTGTCTCTGGCCATAATGGTGTAAACCTCCTGCGCTCAACAATGTCCAGCTACATAAACTTAAGAGAAGCTGCTAACATTAAATCATATATCAATGATTAACATGAACATATAAATGGAAAAAAATTTAGCACTACTCACATTCACAAATGTGCATATATCTATATACATATAAATATATATATATGTCAAATAGAGTATCATAAGTGAAAATCGACTAAATAAACTAAAACAAAGTGATATCATGCAAAAATCTTTAGGCCATTATTGAATGTGAACTCAATCATAAACATTCCAACCGTGATGGTGATAAATATGAATTACTACTAATGCTTATTAAATGCAACCCTCAGAAAAGGATACATAAAATTACAAACCAAACCGTGTAAAAAAACACATATATATTTCTCTATACATACCCCATTCAGTGAAAAAAATATATGAAATCAAATGTGCATATAGTGAACATAATACAGTGCAACCACAAAAACTAATCAGTGCTCCTAAAGTCCAATATATGCTAATGATAACCCTTAGATGAAAAGCACTCGTGCTGGTATTTGTGTGCACGTGGATATGGTAGTTCACAGAAGACAATCCGACCACGGCTGGATAAGCCTATCACCTTATAACTTCGACCCTTGCGGGTCAAAACGCTTTACAGGATCCTCCTCACAGATCCTCCAAGTTAGCTGTCACTCCAAATAACCGCTCTCACCACACACAAATCCCTCAATGGGTCAGCACTCCACTAATGGCTCCTCTCCAGGTAAGATCAATTGTAGCGCCAGTATCATCATATACGTCATTTTCCTCCCGTCACCGCCACCGCGAGTCTAAGCCTCAGTCTGCTGGTTCACCAGAGCCCCTGATGGTGGGGATGGACTTGAAGCAGCCTGAGACCAGGTCACGACCCCCGAGAAACACCAGCTGTGGTAGAGGTGGATGCCAATGGCGTGGAGCAGGTAAGAGCCAGATGTGAAGAGGTATGTATGCCAGACAGGCCGGGTTGGCAACAGCGGAGCAGGCAGTACAGAGCGGTAGGCAAAAGAATTACAGGTCACAAGCTGGGTTCAGTAACAGGAGGTCAGGCAATCAGGATCAGGCAGAGAGTAGTCAGGACGAGCCAGGGGTCAGAGCAGAAGAAGACAGCAGTATCAGGAACAGGCTGGGTCGGCAACAAGGTAATCAGGAACACAGGAACAAGGAACAAGACCATAAGGCGATTTGGAGATGCACAGGGCTGGTTTAAATAGGGCGCCCTGTGCTCTCATTGGTGCGTCTGAGAGTGCGCATGCACGGCTGCCGCCATTATCGCCTAAGACTCAGTGCTCGCCGGCTAGGACGAGTCAGCGATCTGCGCATGCGCGCACCGCCGATTGGCCGGGATCCCTGACAGACATGTTTGTGTCTGGTGCAACTAATGTGTCCTTGTCAGTGGCTGATGTAAAAAAAAAAAGACTACACTAGAACTCTGGAATACTTACAGATGGTGTTCTTTTTTGTCTATGTAAGATGAAAAAGGCAAAAAAGCAGTAATTGCGTTATAAATGTTTGAAAGGTTCATCATCAGATCATTCAGGGCCAAAAGGGGGAATTTCTTCTGCATACAAAAATATGAAAAATGGTTTGTACCATTTGGTTCTGCCTTTAAGTTACCAAAGCACTTTCATTCTTACTATCCCTCTAAGTCGACCTAAAAGAGGAGTATGGCCAAAGCTTTTTGGCCATACTTCTCTTGTGGCTCACAGGAGTGCACTTATTTTTGCTCTCCTATGTACCAGAACCAGCTGATGTGTCTTAGGCTAGGTTCACATATGGTTCTGCTGCAGTTCTGCACACTCCATGCAGCTGCACCACCCACACAGAAGAATGCGGACCTGCATTAATTCTGATTGCAAGCTGCTCACACTGGAAATCGCAACAGCACTGGGTTCCGAGGTTCCAGTGTGGGCTGCGTTTTCAGAAGAAGTGCAGGGACTTCTTCCCTGCGTGCCCGCGTAAAACGCAGCCCGCAGGAACACGGATATGTGAACCAGGGGTTAGAGTGGACGTGGGACAGCAGCATGGTGGCGAGTATATGTGTTAGTTTCTGCTCATCTCCAGTTGATGGAGTTGATATAGTGAAAAAGTTGAAATTTCGCAAAGTGAAACTGTATTCAACTAAAATACCAAATCAAGTGCGAAGGTCACATTAAAAAAAAAAAAGAAAAAGGAATTTCCCTTCTACACGGCTGAAAGTTTGAACTGAACACAGTTTCCCCAGTGTTAAATTAGTTTTCTTCTACTTTAGTTAATCAACATCTAAATACCATGGAAATTTCTCTTCATAACTCTGAGTTACGTTGTTCTCATTTACATGGTCTTTTTCCTCATGCCAGATGATGTAAATGTATATTACATTTCCCCACCCTAAGAATGCTTACACGTGTAGTTGATTTTCCTAAACACTCCCTGTTAAAATAACTACTTTAAAGGTACCTGCTTTTCCTGTTTACGTGTATGCTGTAATTCCCCCAAGGCTTTCCTAATTATATTTTATTTCCTCCAAAAAGTTTTCTTTTGTGGTATATTGCATTGACTCATTCTGGTATTTGGTATCTTCCGTTTGAATTAATTTTATTAAACTAGCACATTTATTATTACGTCATATTACCTCACACATTTGTTTCTTGTAAGAAAGCCATATTTAACTCCATGCCATGCTTTTTGGCAACACTAGTATTTCTTCTTTTGCCTGTCGTCTTTAGTCTTTGTTTGTTGTTATAGCCAATGCAATTTCCCATCATGAGTGTTGTATTGAAATCAAGCAAAACACATCAAAATCCATTTATTTACCTACGCAACCATTTATAAATTATTAAGAGGTTTGTAGGTAAGCAATCCCTTTCATACAGTGCATCCAGAAAGTATTCACAGCGCTTAAGTTTTGCCACATTTTGTTATGTTACACCCTTATTCCAAAATTAATTAAATTCATTTTTTTCCTCACTATTCTACAAATAATACCCCATAATGGAAACATGAAAGAAGTTGATTTTGAAATCTTTGCAATTTATTAAATTAAAAAAAAAACACATGTACATAAGTATTCACAGCCTTTGCCATTACACTCAAAATTGAGCTCTGGTGCATCTTGTTCCCACTGATCATCCTTGAGATGATTCCACAACTTGATTGGAGTCCACCTGTGGGAAATTCAGTTGATTGGACATGATTAGGAAAGGCATAAACCTGTCTATATAAGGCCAGGGAGGTAACCAAGTACCTGATGGTCACTCTGAAAGAGCTCCAGCATTTCTCTGTGGAGAGAGGAGAACCTTCCATAAGAACAACCATCTCTGCAGCACTCCACCAATCAGGCCTGTATGGTAGAGTGGCCAGACGGAAGCCACTCCTCAGTAAATGGAAAATGGCAGCCTGCCTGGAGTTTGCCAAAAGGCACCTGAGGGACTCTCAGACCATGAGAAACAAAACTCTTTGGTCTGATGCAACAAAGATTGAACTCTTTGGCCCGAATGCCAAGTGTAAGGAAACCAGGCACAGCTCACCAACTGGCCAATACCATCCCTACAGTGAACCATGGCGGTGGCAGCATCATGCTGTGGGGATGTTTTTCAGGGGCTGGAACTGGGAGACTAGTCAGGATCGAAGGAAAGATGAATGCAGCAATGTGCAGAGACATCCTTGATAAAAACCTGATGAAAACCTTAGACTGGGGCGACAGTTCACCTTTCAACAGGGCAACAACCCTAAGCACACAGCCCACATAACAAAGGAGTGGCTACGGGCTTACTCTGTGAATGTCCTGGAGTGGCCCAGCCAGAGCCCAGACTTGAACCCAAATGAACACTCGCTAGAGAGATCTGAAAATGGCTGTGCACTGACGCTCCCCATCCAACCTGATGGAGCTTGAGAGGTACTGCAAAGACGAATGGGAGAAATTGCCCAAAAATAGGTGTGCCAAGCTTGTAGCATTATACTCAAAACAACTTGAGGCTGTAATTGGTGCTAAAGGTGCTTCAACAAAGTATAGAGCAAAGGCTGTGAATACTTATGTACATGTGTTTAATTTCCGTTTTTTATTTTTAATAAATTGCAAAGATTTCAAAACAAACTTCTTTCACATTTTCATTATGGGGTATTGTTTGTAGAATGTTGAGGAAAAAAATGAATTTAATCAATTTTGGAATAAGGTGGTAACATAACAAAATGTGGCACAAGTTAAACGCTGTGAATACTTCCTGGATGCACTGTATAAATCTGCCCAAATTTGACCAAATTGAGGCTTGGCTTGTGATCTGTGTCCTGACTTCCTGTCTTTCCAGTACTCAGGGAAGATATAAAATATGTGGTGAACAGGCCCAAGGCTCGAGCCCCCCGATGATGTAAGATATGACAAAATGTGTAGGTGGAGCTGAGTGTTGTGATGTCACCACATATGCCGATGTACAGTGCTGTTCATTATCATTTAATGTGAAAGGTTTTAATTTGCAATCTTTAGTTTATGTGTTACCTGACTTCTCTATCCTCAAAGATTTATATATTTCCTGTAAACCTTTTTGGGAGGAGCTCTGTGGTGAAGATCCACTGGGAGTGGGATGCACACGAGGATTGTGTTTGGACTGTATTATATTGCTTTTCAAAGTGTTTTTTATTTTGTGTATATGTGTGGAGGATTTTTGCTTCTGATACACAATTCATTTATTATGGTGGCACTTTATGCTTTCATGTAAATCACATTTGATTATATACTCATTTTTTATTAGCACCACACTCTTTGGTATTTTCTATTATCTCAAGTAACAAAAAATTCATTAAAAAGTAAGTAAAATAACTGTATGGGACAAATACTTTTTTAAACATTTGTATCTTATTTCTGAATTTTTTAATTTTCAAACTTTTTAAAGTACCATAAGTGATCGTGAACATGCATGATGTGATACAAATACCCACAAAAATAAGTAAACAAAAAGTTGCCATTTTTTCCTATTCATTTTGTACAAATAAAACCTCTAATAACAACAAAAACATGGCATTTGTGACATTTTTTTGTTCATACAGCAAATGAATGACACACCTTATTGCTGTGTGACATCCTTTTTGTCTACAAATAAAAGTCACTCAATTAGCTGGTCAAGCTGCTTAAGATTTGGTTAGTCTTTTATGACCTTGGTGGGAGTAGTGGATACAGGTTTTTCAAGTGACTTTAAGAACCTAGGGAACTTGTCCCAGCTTACAAAAATAGAATCATGCTATTTTGCCAGGACCTGACCTTAAATAAACAATTTCATGGAACAACCCAGTCAGTGGTGTTATTCAGTGAAAAACAGCAAGTGTACTAAAATCAGTAAATTCACTTCACCAATATCATAGGACCACTAAAGGTATACAGCAATACCTACTCTATGGAGGCTCTGCTTCCTACTTTTTGTGCTTTACTGTTTGTTTCTCATAGTGCAAGTCTATGGGACCCTCCAGAAAATAATGCACTCCCTGGCCCTGCTTTACTAAAGTGAATGAATGTGTTATAGCAGGATTTTCTCTGCAGCTGTGATGTACTGACCTCTTCATGCCACCCTCTGTATCAATAATACACAGGCTGAACAGCTTTGGCCCTAGGGACATACCACAGACAACTTTAGACCATTCAGCGAACTGATCCTTTATCACTACTCTCTGGACCCTTTCATGTACATATAATTTCATCAACTCCATTCTTTTATAGTTTACCAACTTTCCTATTGGCCACTTTCATCCCCTTCCTGCTATATATAGATCTTTCTTTTAGCAGTATTTAATCAGTGCCCTGGTAGATGTTCCCTCTGAGGATGGCCGCTTATAAGCTCTCTTTTCCTCACACACCTTTAGCATGAAGAGAGGACTGCCGAAAACCGACATTTTCTGTTTACACGTGATCAGCTGTGATTGGACACAGCTGAACAAGTGGTAAAGAGCCTACGTCATTGGCTCTTTACCACGATCTGCTGTGAGGGACACAGCGCGCCACCGATCACCACAAACAACTAGAGTGGGAGGACATCATATGATGTCCTCCTAGAACAAGGGAGCT
This sequence comes from Staurois parvus, assembly GCF_062004578.1. Classification (NCBI taxonomy): domain Eukaryota; kingdom Metazoa; phylum Chordata; class Amphibia; order Anura; family Ranidae; genus Staurois; species Staurois parvus. The sequence goes on from NW_028318191.1 coordinate 3,217,377, forward strand.
CCCGCCCATCCATCATTTCCCAATACAGCGGGCAAGAAGTAGTTAAACATTTATGAGGTACAATATCAAATGCGTTAAGAAAATCTAGATAAACTGCATCCACTTGACTTTCACCAACCAATTTCTCACTTTTACCTCATAGAACAATACCAGATTGATTGGACAAGAAACGTCTTTTATTAATCCAGAAATAGTCTATGCACTCTATGTAGGCAGCTTTAGTGAGCTGCAAATTCACAGGGGAACATTAAGTAGGTTTTACTCAGAAATAAAAATTAGAGTCTATAATTCTTCACAAAATGGCAGAAATATTAAACATGCACTGTTGATGCACTGTATGTAAGATGCTTAAGTAGGTGACAATTGTAAGAGAGACTGGGCAGATTGTATCAAGAAATCGAAAGTCTATTGTTTCACAAACAATAGTCAGCAATATATTACAGCAAAGCACTGTATGTACTCAACTAAAGTAGGCTGCAATTTCAGAAAAACAAGACAGAAATATTGTACAGCTGACACGCTGTATGTAAACAGATTTAGTGGCTTGGCAGGCCAGAAGAGGTGGCAGAAGTTGGCAATGGCAAAGTTGACAATGGTGGCAGCCAAGAAGAGGAGGCATGAGCTAGTATGGGTGGCAGCCCAGCAGAGGCCATAGATACTGGTAATGGTGGCAGTCTAACAGAGGTGGCAGAAGAAAGTAATAATGGCAGGCCAGCGAAGGTGGCAGATGCAGGTAATGATGGCAGGCCAGGAGAGGTGGCAGAAGTTGGCATTGGTGGCAGCCCAGAAGAGTTGGCTGGAGCTGGTATGGGTGGCAGCCCAACAGAGGCCACAGAAACTGGTAATGGTAGCAGTCTAACAGAGGTGGCAGAAGAAAGTAATAATGGCAGGCCAGCGAAAGTGGCAGATGCAGGTAATGATGGCAGGCCAGGAGAGGTGGCAGAAGTTGGCAATGGTGGCAGCCCAGAAGAGGTAGCTGGAGCTGGTATGGGTGGCAGCCCAACAGAGGCCACAGAAACTGGTAATGGTAGCAGTCTAACAGAGGTGGCAGAAGAAAGTAATAATGGCAGACCAGCAAAAGTGGCAGATGCGGGTAATGATGGCAGGCCAGGAGAGGTGGCAGGAGCTGATAATGGTGTAAAGTGACATTTCTAAGGCCAGATCACAAGAACAAATTTAGTTGGTAGCATCAACTGCAGTGGTTTAGCAATGATTGCTGATCTAGGAAAGGTTCATTTTTATGAAAGAGAGCCAGTTAATAGGCTTTCAGCAGACAGACATATTCATATCTTCGGCACAAAATTGTCGGCTGTGCTGATTGCCCTTTCAGACAGCACATTGACTTCAGGGCAAGCCATAAACATCTATGTAGGGCAGAGGAAGCATGTACTATGAAAGCTCCGGTCAGTGGTCTAGTCTGTGGACTTAATAGTATACGGGGTCCTCACTTCTGACCTGAACCCCAAGTACTCTGCAGTTTGGTTGAGGTGTTGCCTTTGACTGCTGTCAGCAGCCAGACCTTTGCACTGCATTTAGAAAATTTACTTAAAAGCAATCCTGAAACAACCCTGGAGCAGACTCTACACAGCTGCTTCTCTTTTCAGTATGGATATGGGAGGGAATTTTGTCACTATCTGTAAATGCAACCACAGCACCTTTTGTAAGTGTCACATTTTTGGGATGGTAGCATGAGATCTGCTTTTCAGGACCTGGCTCACCTGCTGGTGGCACTGTGCTTCCCTGGAAGCAGGTGTCTCCCAGCAGCCAGAAGGTTCCTGCAATCAGCTCCACATGGACCCAGCTGCTGGGAGGGTACTAAGGCCTGTCTTTTCTAATGCACCTTGTGTCAGTGTTTTTATTGCCTTGCTTGCTGCAAGATGTATCCTGCTCGCCTTGTTTCATGTACACAGCCGTGATTCCCCCTTTTTCTTGCATCCAGTTTTCGGACCCCGGCAGCAGGGTTCTCAGTCAGCCTCCAGACCCCAGCAATGGGGCACAGTGGAAAGTCCAGAGGCCGCTCCTTAAGGTGGGGGAGCTGTTAGGACCTGGCTCACCTGCTGGTGGCACTGTGCTTCTCAGCACGTGTCTCCCAGCAGCCAGTAGGTTCCTGCAATTAGCTCGACTGGTCCCCAGCTGCATTTAAGCCTGTCTCTACTAATTCACCTTGCTGTTTTCATTGTCTTTTACTGCCATCCTGCTCTTGAACTATCTTTGCATCCTGTTCCCTAACTGGTGCTCACCTTGTTCCTGTACCCAGTCCTAAATCCCCCCTTTTCTTGCATTGCCCCTGTTACCCTTGCTTCCTATATTGTACAGTATATATTTGTACATATTGTATACAGTTACTTTGCTAGGCTTCTGTTACTTAGGCATTTTTGGTTGTGGGTCACCTGTTGTTTATGTTTGCTATTTGCTGGTGTGTGCATTTCTTTTTGCTTACTGATAATAAATGCATTTCATTGTACATTGTTTGGTCCCAGTTTCTGTGTGTAACTACATATATTTGGTCATCCCAGCTGCTGACTCCTGACACTGCCATTTTCCCTTTTTTGTTGGGACACCATATCCTTGGTGTCACTGAGGACAACAGTGTCTCCAATACTCTCACCCCACTCATGAAAAGAACCCCAGCTCCCCAGAGGCTGTCCTCATCCTATACTTGTACAAATATCTATTTATGGCCTGATGTCACTGGTGCAGCTGCTGCAGCATCGCCAGCTGCACCAAGTTACAGGATATGGGTCTTTCTGCTGCATGTCACACAGGTGAACGCACACTGGGAATGACCACCTAAAATGGCTACTCACTCCTTTGGCCTGCCACAGGACATCCTAGAAACCATGATAATTAATCAGAAATGCATCTCCTCATAGACCCCAGATCACTTTATATAAAGCATCTGTCATGGCCCATGCTACCACAAGGGATGTTGTTCATAAAAAACAAAAATTAAAATAAAACAAAAAGTGACAATGTAAAATAAATTAATAAATATTAAAATAAAAAAAATGTAAAGTGCCCCCCCCATGCTCATGTGCAAAGAAGAAAGCACATGTAGGTCGCACATGCATATGTAAATGGGAAGTGCACCACAAATGTGAGGTATAACCACGGATGTCAGAGCAAGAGCAATAATTCTAGGACCAGACACCTGTGTAACTCTAAATAAGAAACATGTAAAGGCAATTTATGTGTCACCTATGAATAATTTAATGTACCATAGTTTGTACAATTTAAAATCAAGTCATGTTTGGTATCTATTTACTTGGCATAACGTAATCTTTTATATATTTGTTTTAATAGAAGACTGTTTATTAAAATTTTACATCAAAATGTACAAACAATATTACTGTTTGTACAAAGAGAACACCATCCATATCAAAGAGAATGATATGTTAATATGTTTCACTTAAATGGTATCCCAAAAATAAGATCAAGGTACATTTGACATATAGACAACAAAGTTTACCAAAATATTCCCGAGTGTGTAATTACAGCATGAAAAACAGGAGGGTTTAATCTTTCAAAGCTAAAGAACTCCAGTATCATGGAGGATAAAATCATAATAGACATAATAGAGTATTAGTACAAAGGAAGGAAATATTTTATATTGTACCAAAAAATCCGGTATTATTTTGTGTTTGTGAATTTTTTCCAATAAAAATGTGTGTTTGATAAATTGCTGTGCAAATACCATGTTACAAAAACAAAAAATTGCAAGAGGCACCATTTTATTCTCCAGGGTCTCTTCTTAAAAAATATATAAAGTTTAGAGGTTCTAAGTAATTTTCTAGCAAAACAAATGTCAGATTTTTCCTGGGGGTCAAGTGGTTAATAAGGCCTAAAGGGCAACAATAAAATCACACAATTCCATTATATAACAAGCCTGGGGGATGCTTTAAACCTGTTGAGAAGTAAGGGAAAGAAACATAACAAAGAAAATTACAGTTCTGATTCCTGTCCCAGTTTGCACACAAAGCGGCAGGAAGTTCTTGGTTGACATCATTGACCGAAGCTGGTTATGACCTTATTTGGTCAATGATGTTGGCAGGATGGTTTGTTGACACTCAGCTGCTCACTGAGCTGTCATTTGTCATCAGGTGAAAATCATTGGCATGGATTTGTTTTGTCTGGTTATTGGGCATCACTTATGATTGACAATGGATTTGTTTTTAAATTAAGATACTTTATATGGTGTATGCTTATTTCGTTTATATATTTTTTTTTTGTAAATGGACTACAGGTAGTATTATGTACCCCTTATTTATATGGGGGGTGGCTGGATATCTGGTGGTCCCCTTATTTTAAAGAGGGCTTCCAGAATTGAATTGGCCCCCTTCCTGTAGTACCCCACATCCTCTTGGCCTGGAGTGTGGAAATGAGGCCTTGTGCCCATCAGTATAAACACAATGTGCTTTGCCAGGAGTCCCCCCCCGGCAAGGTTGCTTTCCAATGTTGAGGTGATGTAACTTGATGTGGCTCAGGACTAACTTGGCATGGCTTATTGTCAGGGATCTCAAGGTCCGCCGCGGCGCACGGGTCTGTGCATGCATGGAATACCAATGCGCACCAGCATGCGGGCGCTAGGACATAGGCGACCGTGGCAACAATCGCGGCCGCGCATGTGCATGCGCACTCGCGCACGTGGACGAGTGCCTGGCACCAATGACAGCGCAGGGCGCACTATTTAAATTGACCCCTTGCAATTCTCAAATTGCCGTAAGGTCTTGTTCCTGTTGTTCCTGCTCGTTCTGTTCTTGAGATTGCCTTGTTGCCGACCTAGCCTGATCCTGATTGCTGTTGACCGTCTCCTGCCCTGACCCCTGGCTCGTCTTGACTTCTCTTCTGCCTGTTCCTGATTATCTGACCTCCTGCTGCTGAACCTGGCCCGTGACCCAATTACTCTCTGCCTACTGCTCTGTACCGTTTTACCTCCGCTGTTACCGACCTGGCCTGCCTGACTTCGCTATCTCTCCACGGTGTCATCCGTCCATCCATCCTGCACAGATCCATCCGCTACTGCCCAGATCTACTCTGTCCCTTCACAGCAGGCTCTTATCTGCTACATGCCACTGGCATTTACCTCTACCGCAGCTGGGTGTACTCTGGGGCCGCGACCGGGTCTCAGCCTGCTCCAAGTCCATCCCCACCATCAGGGGCTCTGGTGAATAAGCAGACTGAGGCTTAGACTCCGCGCCCTAGGGAATCCCAGCCTGTGGCTCTCTAGAGTCACCGCCAGTCGGTACCTGACACTTATACTCCCTGCCCCTCCCTTTCCTGGCCAGAAAGAATGCATTTCCGAATAAGGGTCTGGTATGGTTTTTGGGGGAGCCCAAGACTTTGTTTTTTTGTATGGGGATCTACTTAAAGTGGAGTTCCAATCACTCTGCAAAAATTTAAAGTCAGCAGCTACAAAAACTGTAGCTGTTGTCTTTTAAAAAACAGCCATTCACCTGTCCCATGATCCCGCATTGCCCCCACCGCAGCCCATTTCACTGTCCGTCATGTATTCCAGGTGCTGGCATCTTCAGTGTGGGCACCCGGCTGTGACAGCTTGCATGCACAAGTAGCGCTGTGCTTTCTGAATGGTCCCGTCATCTTCTGGGACCTGTCACGTGTCGCACAAGACTTCGGGGAGGGAGGGTAGGAGGACAACTTCCATTTCCGATCACCTAGGCAATCGCAGCGGAAGTGGGAGCGGGTACCTGTCAAATTCGGGTACCCTTTCCCCCCAATTCCCAAAGGTGCCAATCCTTAATGGGGAGCGGTGGCCCAATCTTTAACGCAGAACTTACGCTTTAAAAAACCATACCAGACCCCTATCTAGGATAAGGGTCTGGCATGGATTTTGAGGGGCCCACATCTTTTTTTTATTTTTAACCACTTGATGTCTGGGGCAATTTTTTTAAACCTTTATAAAATGTAATTCTTTTAGTAGAAAATTACTCAAAACAGTCTTAATGCATGATGATGCCACCCCCATGCTTCACAGTAGGTATGGTGTTCTTTGGATGCAACTCAGCATTCTCTCTCCTCCAAACACGAGGAATTGTGTTTCTACACAGTTCTATTTTGTTTTCATCTGACCATATGACATTCTCCCAATCCTCTTCTGGATCATCCAAATGCTCTCTAGCAAACTTCAGGCGGGCCCGGACATGTACTGGCTTAAGCAGGGGGACACGTCTGGCACTGCAGGATCTGAGTGTGTTCATGTTGAAGAAATTTAATTACCGTGAAATTTGGGTCGTTTCTAAGGTTGGTTGCTAGTGGTTCAATAAGTAAGGCGAAAATTATGGGGGATAGAGGGCAACCTTGTCTGGTTCCGTTAGATAAGTAGAAAGGCTGTGAGAGTGTGCCATTGGTTAGTACTCTGGCAGAGGGTTTGGAGTAAAGGGATAGGATCGCTGAGAGCATCCAGTCTGTTATTCCAAATTTTTTTAATGTAAGTTTCATGAATTGCCAATGGATTCGATCAAATGCTTTTTCCGCATCTAGTGATAGGAGGAGGGAGGGTTGGTTGTCGGACTCAAGATAATGTAGTAGGGATATAATTCGTCTTGTAGCATCAGGAGCTTGTCTACCAGGTATAAATCCCACTTGGTCTGGGTGGACTAGTGTAGGTAGATATGGGAGTAATCTTAGGGCGATTATTTTGGCGTATATTTTTATATCTGTGTTGAGTAGCGAAATCGGTCTGTAATTTTGGACTAATTGGGGATCTTTGCCCGGTTTTGGGATAGTGGTGATTATTGGCTGTAGCATGTCAGGGGGGAATTCCCCATTGGAGGTAACATGGTTATATAGGACAGATAGGTGCGACGTGAGATTGGGTGCACAGTTTTTGTAAAATTCGTTAGTGAAGCCGTCGTTCCCTGGTGATTTGTTTAAGGGGAGAGTGTTTATGGTTTTTTCAATCTCTAAGGGTGAGATCGGTACAGAAAGAGATTCAAGTTGAGATGGGGTAATTTGGGGGAGATTGGTGTTATGTGGGAAGTTTCCAATGGAGAGAATCGTTGGTTGGGTTGTATTTGGGTCATCTTTTATATTATATAGTTTCTGGTAATAAGACGCAAAAGCGTTGGCTATATCCTGTGGATTTGTTACTAAGGTGTGTGTGGTAGGGTGTTGGATTGTGGAGATTTTAGTTTTGAGTCGTTTTTGTTTGACGATTTTAGTGAGGAGTGAGTTTGCTTTGTTACCTAGTGCATAAAATTTGTTTTTCGTTTTTTGAAGATTAGCATCATAATTGTGGAGTAAAATGGTGTGTAATTTGTTTCTGTCTAGGTTTAAGGCCGCGGATGTAGAAGGATTTGGATTCTTTTTGTTAATCTCCTCATGTAAGCGGATGGAGGTCAATAATTGGTCAATTTGTTGGGACCGCTGCCTATTTATGCAAGATTTCAATTGTATGAGGATACCTCTCATGTAGGCTTTGTATGCTGACCAAAGTGTAGTAATAGAGATATCAGGAGTGGAATTAGTGTCAAAAAAGAGATTGTGGGCTTCTAGGATATGCTTCTGGTTTTCTGGAATTTTCAGGAGTGAAGAGTTCAATCTCCAAATGGGTGGGATTGCCGAGCGTCGATCGTCGTAAAGGGTATATAGATTGGAGCGTGGTCTGACCAGGTTATGGTACCGATTTTGGATGATTTCACGTGTTGTAATGTCCATTTGTCGGTAACAAAATTATCGATTCTTGAGTACGAAAGGTGAGGAGGGGAGTAGTAGGTGTAATCTCTTTCAGTGCCATGTTAACATCTCCAGATGTCGTACAGATCGTGGTCATGTAGGAAGTGGTTAAAGTCAAGTTTGGTGGGTTTCTTGTTGGAGGATGAGTCTAAAAGCGAGTTGCCCATAACGTTGAAATCACCACCAATGATAAGTCTGCCTTGTTTATGATGCAAAATGATTTTGTAAAGCTTGCGATAGAATGACATTTGTTTGCTGTTCGGGCTGTAAACGTTTACCAGAGTGTAGGTTATATCATTTATTCGGCACACTAAGATATGGTAGCGAATTTCATCGGTTCTAGGCCGATCGCCAGAAGATTTTATATTGAACAGAGGCCTCTGGGGGAGGGTATAAGTGTGCCCAAACATGGATTGAGCTGCATTATCAATTATGATGCCTCCATATGTTGGATGGAGGGAGGTGCAGTTCCCTGCGTGTCTGCGGGTAGAATGTTCCAGGCTTTGAGTAGATCTGGCCTGCTTCTGAGGTTTTAATCGTGAAAAGCCTGCCTTGTTGCCGTACTGTCAGCTTTGTGGGGAAACCCCATTGGTAGGCTATGCCGTGGTTTCTTGAGGCTTTGGTAATGGAGACCATTTTTTTCCTGTTGAGAAGCGTGGCTTTTGATAAATCTGCATATAGTCGGAGATTTGCGTAAGATGGCGGGAGTGGTGGGGGGTTTCTGGCCGCCGTCATAATTTTCTTCTTAATATGGTAAAAATGTATACGGGCCAATACATCTCTTGGGATAGCAGCCGACAAAAATGAAGGCTTGGGCAGTCTATGGGCCCAATCGATCGCAAGCACCAAGTCAGGGAGCGATGGGATGAGGAGTTTGATGTAATGCTGCAAGTAAGGTAGCAGTGTCTCGTTGGTAACTGATTCAGGTATCCCTCTGAATTTAATGTTGTTACGGCGTGATCGATCTTCTAGGTCAGCTAATTTTAAGTTGATTTGTTCGATGTCAGAAGAATGATCCGCGTGAGCGTCGATCAGATCATTATGTGCCGTTATTATATCTCCCATGTTAGTGTCAATGTAACGTATTCTGCGTTCTTGCTGTTGTATCACGCTAGTAATTTGGTTTAGTGATGTGGAGATGTTAGTATGCAGGGTCTGTCGTAGTGATGAAAGCATATTTTTCATGCAAATTTCTGTTAGCGGTTGGTCTGATGCAGGAAATGCATCTATGTCAGGAAAAGCTGTGTGAGGTGGCTGAGGTAGGAGGTTTAGGGCCTGGTATGAGGGGTCAGGGTCATGATCCAGTCGTGGCCGAGACTTGGCTGGGCTGCTGGTTGTGGGGGACAGCGGGGGTGACAACTCACCAGGGTCCCCTGGGTACAGTGATTGCTTCAGCCTGGAATCCATTTGCTGGGCCCTGTAGTCCTGCTCGTGGCCGCTGCTGTCTCCCTGTATGCTGTTGCAGGCGCCATCTTGGATTCCCGGCACGACAGCCAGGAAGAAGTTAGTTAATTTCCCCGGCTGCCCCAGGGTTTTTCTCCTGCTGCACATGTCTGCGGGGGTTCGGGCACCTGTCAGTGAGGTGGGTATCCTGTTTGTAACCCCCAGGGCCGGTGTGTGCCGCTTCAGTGCTGGCGGATGGACGGAGCTGCACTCAAAGCGCGTCCATCCAGGTGCCGGGCGCGCATGCCAATATCTGTTTTAGCAGGGTTGATTTTTAATTTGACATCTCTCCATATTCCTTCAATGCCCTCATTAAATTAGGGAGCGTTATCCTAGGATTTCCGACATAAAACAATAAACCATCCGCAAAAGCGGCAACCTTATGTTCTATATTTCCTATACATATTCCCTTTATGTCTGAATTTTTCCTTATTGTTGACAACAGTGGTTCCAAGGACAAAACATACAACAATGGGAACAGCAGGCAGCCCTGTCTTGTTCCATTTCTTATCCCAAATGTCTCCGACATCTCCCCATTTACCATAACCACTGCGGAGAAATTTCTGTACAACTTTCCTATCCATGCTCTCATTCTAACTCCCACTCCCAGGACCTCCAATGTATCCATCATGAATCTCCAGTTAACTCTATCAAATGTCTTCTCTGCATCCACTGAAAGAACCACCACTGGAGTCCTTCCCTTTCTACTCTTCTGAATAAGCAGCAAGGATCTCAACCCATTGTCTCTGCCCTCTCTCCCTTGAACAAAACCCACCTGATCTTCATGTATCCATTCGGGCATTAAATCTTTCAGCCTATTTGCTAAGATCTTTGCATATATCTTTGTATCTATATTCAATAATGATATTGGTCTATAGCAGGCATGTCCAAAGTCCGGCCCGCGGGCCATTTACGGCCCGGGGGTCGGTTTAATAAGGCCCCCCAACAGCCCTCCCTGCTCTGTGTAATGTGGCCCTCCCACGGCCCTCCCTTCTATGGCAGACAGTCTTCTGCTTGAGAGCAGAGGGCAGTGCGCATGCCTGACTGCGGTGCGTTCTCCCTGGTCTGTGTAAATGCTTCTTGCTTGAGAGCAGTGCGCATGCGTGACTGCGCCGCGCTGGGAGCGACAGAGGGCGGTGACGTCAGGGCCGGGCTTCCAGCGTGAAGTGTGTTTCTCTTCCCCTCCCGGCTGCCGAGCAGAGACTTCAGCTCCAGCTACCTTTTTCACCCTTCACATTAGTGCAGGTAAGTTTTTTTTAAATTTATTTTCAATACATTGTGAAAACTCAGCTGACAGTTGATCTTAATGTTATGAAATGAAAAGTATGTTGTTTGCAATTAACTTGGCATAAAATAATTTATTTGCATTTAATTGTAATGGTTCAAAGAATGTTCGGAAAAATGTTCGGCCCTCCACCATGTTCACTTCATCCAATCTGGCCCTCTTTGAAAAAAGTTTGGACACCCCTGGTCTATAGCTTGAACACTGGGCGAGATCTTTTCCTTTCTTGTGAATAAGGACCACCTGAGCCTGCAGGGATTCTCGCCTCATATCCATCTCTCTCCCCAAGGTGTTGAAATAGGACTTCAATTTAGGTATTAGCAATTCGCTGTATTTTTTATAATATCTAACAGTGTATACATCTGACCCTGGGCTTTTACCCATCATGGAGCTTTTTAATGCTATCTTTATTTCTTCATATGTAATTTCAGAATGTAGAGAGTTCAGAAGATCTTCATTTAATTTCGGTAGACCTGCATTTTTTTATATATATATCCTTCTTTTTTCAATAGTTGCTGCTCCATCCTTATCTATTTAATCTTGGGGGGCAATATTATAAAGTTTACTGTAATAATCCTTAAACACCTTCGCAATATCTCTAGTTGAGTGAGCCAGTTCTCCCTTGGGGTTTTTTATTTTATCTATATAATTCCTATTCTTCTTTTTCCTCAAAGCTCTCATTAAAAACTTTCCCGGTCTATCCCCCCATCTATACCTTTCACATAACACTTTATTAAAGACTCTCCTCTTCTCCTCTTCCATCATATTCTCTAATTCTTCTTTCTTTTTTTTATTTTCTGCATTATCTCTTTTGTTATATTCTTTTTATGCAACTGTTCAAACTCAGCTAATTCCTTTAGGAGCCCACTAATTTTCTCTCTCCTTTCTCTTTTCTTTCTTGCCCCAATTGCGATAAGGATTCCTCTTATATATACCTTATGGGCCTCCCACACTGTGGCCACCGACACATCTCCAGTTTCATTTTCCTCAAAATATCTCCTAATCTCCTCTCCAATCTTCCGCTCGGTCTCTTGATCCATTAGAAGTGCCTCATTCAACCTCCATACCGACCCTCCTGGAGGCCTCCTTCCCCATCCCACTTTCATTACAACAGGGGCGTGATCTGAGAGTGACATTACCTCTATTGTTACTTTAACCAAAGACTCTATTAATCAGTGATCTATCAGTACGTAGTCCAACCTAGAATACATCTCATGAACCTTTGAGAAGAAGGAATAGTCTCTATCTTTCATGTGCATGATTCTCCAATTGCCCACCAATTGATACTCCCTCATCACTCTCCTCAGTAATCTTAGGGACTTACTCCCCTCCCTTTGTGCAGAAGTTGTATCCATTTGTGGGTCCATACATGAATTAAAATCCCCAGCTACTATCAAATATCCCTTTCTAAAATCCATCAATCTTTTTAAAAAAATTTTCAAGAATAACTCCGGCTTCTTATTTGGGCAGTAGATGTTAGCAACTGTACATTCAATATCTTGTAGTTTACCTTTCAGGAATAAAAACCTCCCATCCAGATCAATCTTTCTATCCTCCAACTCAAACCTTATATTCTTTGCAAATCCTATAGCTACCCCCTTTGCTCTCTTAATTGGGGAATCTGCATAATACCATGATGGATAATATCTGGAGTTCAACTTAACGTTTGACATCAATTCAAAATGCCTTTCCTGCAGGAAAACCACTGAGGCTGTTCTATGTTGTAGTTCCTTAAATAATTTAAACCTTTTCCCTGGACAATTCAACCCGTTTACATTATAAGTTATAAGCCGTAAATCTTCCATTTTCTTTATATCTTTTCCTTTCCCTCTACCTTCTCCTCTCCCCTTCCCTCTCTGCCCTTGTTACTCCTTTCTTCACGCTGGCTATCAACTATAATACCCTCCCCCCTCCCCCACCCCTCCTCCCTCCAATCTACCCCCTCCCACCCCTCCCTTCTTTTAGGCTTGCATTTTGCCTATACATCTTTTGAGGGTCCAAACCCACCATAGATTTACCACCTTGGGGTTGAACTCCAACCATGGATGGTCCCCCCTACTTCCCACCACCTCAGATACCCCAAGTCTATCTAATCAATTTGATATGGTCCCAGCAACTCTTAAGGCCTGGAAAAGAAGAGAAAAAAAAAAGAAGGGAAGAGGAGAGTGGGAGAGGGGGAAAAAACCCATCACCATCCCCCCCCCCCTCTACTCCCTATCTCCCTCTTCTAGAAAACTGCCACTCTTCTTTCCCTCTAGCTTCAAAATCTCCTTTTTCAACCTCCCAACCAGGAACCTCTATCATTTGTAAGTCAAGTCTGTCACAGAAGTCTCTTAAGTCCTTGGGGAATCTCAAATATGCTGTAACTCCATTCTTCCATCCAATTAAACACTCCGGAATACCCCATCTATAGTGCACATTCTGCTTTATCATCTGCTCTATCAGAGGTTTCAGAGATCTTCTCCTCCATAATGTCTCTGGTGTTAAGTCCGCAAAAATCTGTATATTCATTTCTCCATATTTAATAATTGATCTTCCCTTAATCTTTCTCCATATCTCTTCTTTATCTCCCCACTTCTGGAATTGGACAATTATATCTCTTGGTTTCTCTTTTCCACTTCCTTGTTGAATCTTTCCTATCCTCAAAACACCTTCCAGGTTAACCAATTCTGTTTCTGGTCTGTCCATTATAGAGTTTAAAATTTTACAGACAAGGCCTCGTGTTTCTTCTCCCTTTGCAGACTCTGGAACTCCTCTTACCCTAAGATTGTTTCTCCTATCCCTGTTTTCTTGTACCTCCATTTTGTAAAGCAATTTTTTTTGTTCTTTACTGATATCAATTGTCCTTTTCTCTAGGTCAGAGATATATTGGGCATGGTTTTTAACTCTTTCCTCCGTCTCCTCCAACCTCAATAACATCTGCCCCAAATCACTCCGTATATTTGCCATTTCTTGCTTTATTGTTTTTTCTAAATTCTTGAACATGTCTGCCTTCTCTTACTTGTTTGGTACTTGTAGTTCACTTTCAGTATCCCTCGTCTCCAAATTTTCTGTAGCTTGAGGCTACTACATTTCTTTCCCAGGGAGAGTCTAGGGCTACCATCTATACTCATTTATAGTTCACTTTTTTCACCAACACCTTGAGACCTTTCTGGAGTCACATTTCCTTGAGACGTATATTTTTTTATCTTACCAGTTTGAGACCCCTTTGGCCCACTATTTTTAACATTTTTATTCTTCATCTCTTCTATGCGTCTTGTTTTCTTCAATAAAGGGACCACAAGGAATAAAAAAAAAATAAGCGCCAGGGATCCAAATTTTATCCAAGCTTATTATTATCCACTTTTCCACTTAGTTTTCCTTCTAGGCTGCTTTAATTCCTCCTTATCTCTTTCAGACCCCCCAGGGAATCCCCCTTTTACAAATCCTCTTTTTCCCTTTACACAGCAAACAGTCACTATTGCATAATAATGGCCAGCCCAGGCTGCTCACACTCACCATCCACTTGCTCTTTTTCTGATGAGACAGCCGCAGACATCAACAGATTCTTTCATCAGCTCATCAAGTTTATAGCTGTTCCATCATCTCATATATCTTTTCAGGAATGTGGTGCAAGGTGAATAGCACTTAAGGGCATTGATATTTTTATGTTTTTACTACTGGAGAAATACAGTATGTCTCTGTGCTTTTAATATATTGTGTAATAAAACTTTTTTTATATATATATTTGTGCGTGTCTGTATCCTGGGGGAATTTTGCACCTTTAAAATCCCACATACTTTTCTTTTTTGATTCAAGCTGTGATATATATCGAAGTATACATGGAGAGATGTATGAGGGTGCAGGCCACAATTCTTTTTTAGGTATTCATTTGGTTTTTAGGTGACCTGTGTGGGCTGATGGTAAACCATTAAAAAATTAGGGACCTTAGGATGGATATAAAGTTCTTCTAGTCTACACTGAAAAATTCTCTTCTTGGAAAGATTTATACTATATATGTTCAGGGTTTAACTTACCCTATACGCCCATGCTATCTAGGGTAGACTAATTACCAGTGCATCTTCTAGTGTAACCATAAGTTAGCCATTCTGACGGTGATTCTGAGGTGCAAGATACATGGGTTGATAATGCACCTCTTGTTGGTCCTGGACTAAGACTATAGTGCTGCAAAAACGTATTTGCCCCCTTTACGATTTTCTTGTTTTGCATATTTGTCACACTTAAATGATTCAGATCAAATATTTAATATTTAAAAATGTAATATTACACAAAGATAACCCAAATAAATACAAAATACAGTTTTTAAATTATGATTTTATTTATTAAGGGATAAAAGCTGTCCAAACGTGCCTGGCCCTATGTGAAAAAGTAATTTCCCCCAAAACTCCTTGGTGCATAACCTAAGTCTGCTTGAGCTTGAGGTAATGAACTTCTGGCCGAACATTCTCCTTTAGGATTTTCTGGTAGAGCACAGAATTAATGGTTCCATCAATTATGGCAAGTCGTCCAGGTCCTGAAGCTGGAAATCTGCCCCAGACCATTTCACTGTTTGACTGTTGGTATGGTGTTCTTTTTATTGAAATGCTATGTTAGTTTTATGCCACATGTAATGGGATGCACACCTTCCAAAAAGTTCCACTTCTGTCTCTTCATTCCACAGAATATATGCCCAAAAGTCTTGTGGATAATCAAGTTTTTGTTTGGTAAATGTGAGATAAGCCTTTGCGTTCTTTTTGGTCAGTAGTGGCTTTCGCCTGAGAACTCTCCCATGGATGCCATTTTTTCCCAGTCTCTTTCTTTTTGTTGAGTCATGAACACTGACCTTAACTGATGCAAACGAGGCCTGCAGTTCTTTAGATGTTGTTCTGGGTTCTTTTATGACCTCCTGGATGAGACGTCATTGTGCTCTTTTGGTAATTTTGGTAGGTCAGCCACTTCTGGAAAGGTTCACCACTGTTCCCAGTTTTCTCCATTTGTGGATAATGGCTCTCACTGTGGATCGCTAGAGTCCCAAAACCTTAGAAATGGCTTTTTAACCATTTCCACACTGATACATGTCAATTAATTTGTTTCTCATCTGTTCCTTTAGATTATGAATCTTTAGATTATTTAGAATCTTTAGATTATGGCATGATGCATTGCTTTTTTAAATCAATTAGTGTGCTTCACTTTGTTAGACAGCTTTTGTTTAAGTAATTTCTTGATTCAACAGGTCTGGCAGTAATCAGGCCTGAGTGTGGCAAGTGAAATTTACCTCAGATTTCCCCAAAATGTGGTTAAGCAGAGTTCATATTTGATTTAGCAAGGGGGGGTAATTACTTTTTCACGTGTTGTCAGGCTTTTTTCCTTGAATAAAATAAATTTATTAAGTTAGTTAAAAACTGCATTTTGTATTTACTAATGTTATCTTTGGGTAATATTAAAATTTGTTTGGAGATCTGAATCATTTAATTGTGGGAAATATGCAAAAAAATCAGGAAGGGGCAAATACTTTTTCACAGCACTGAAGATCCTATGTACTGTTCATTTTATGCTTCCCTGTAGGTGCAACCACCTCAGCACATCCAACAGCAGGTTATACATTGAACACTAAGTGCATTGTCTATGCCAAATTTCAGTTTAACTTTAGGTCTCTGTAATATTTACTTGCAAATTGGACAGATAATTAAACTGCAAAGGAGAGATGCCACTTTAATTGTCCTATTTGTGTTCTACACCTTCCTACTTAGAGTTCAAGCTTAGATTTCTTCCTTGGGAGAAAGAGTGCTGTCTACATTTCAAAATCATCTTTGTCTTCATGTCTATTTCCTGCTCCATACTATATTGCTTACTTTCTGGGCACTCTCTCTAGTGCAAATTGCTATACAGCTCATGCCAAGTTAAGCAAAGTTTTCATGTAATTACAAAGTGTGAACTTGTATATTCAGTGTTACAATACGACAATGTTCAGTCTTCTCTTAGCAATTCTGACTTACTGTAGCTTTAGTACACAGTAATGTACACATAGTATTACATATAGCAGTACTGCACATTTAATTGTTTTAAAAACCATAAATAGGTAAAATCTTTAAATTTTTTCCAGTTTTACAATATAGATCCTAAATTACCTACCATCACCGCTTCAATGTCTGAGCTAAGCAGATAAATAACAATTTAGTTTAAAATCGATATTTAGTCCTTGGGGATGTACATTCTGAGGTTTACATATCCAAGTTTTTTTTATCTGTCCCCACCTCTTCAATCTGTTAGTATCATGTACAGCTCCATAAATTACATTTGTCTGGATTAAATGGAACCTTCCTAAAATGATCCAAAACACTGTGGGGTGTATTTATCAATGATTTGACATAAAATGCACCCAACATTTGCTAATTTTTTTTACCATTATTTCATTTTCCACACTTCCTCTAGTTACCACAATGGTTTTCACTCAATTCAAGATTTGCCAGTCATAAATAACATTAAACAAAATCGTGTCAGAAATTTCTAGGTGTATCCTGTCAAATCTTACTTATTATTTATTGTTTCAGTGGGGGAAATTTCACTACTAAATAATTGATAAATACATCTTCATGGTTCTTATCGCTGCCCAATGTAAGAGTCACGAGTAAAGTTTATGTCTATCACATGCTCCTCAAGTTATTTATACAGTGGATGTTTTGCTCAGCTCACAGATTGCAATGGGCATTCACATTCAAGTACATATACCAATTTTTCTGTGTTGCAATTAAAGCAGTGGAGTTGTGTTCTCTGGAGTGATGAAGCATGCTTCTCTGTCTGGCAATCCGATGGACATGTCTGAGTTTGGCAGTTGCCAGGAGAATTTTAGATCTGTTCAATCATAATAATGTGACCAAATACATACAGTATATATATATATATATATATATATATATATCCACTTTCTTTGATATTCACAAAATGTCTAAAAGGCAAGGAGATTATACAGCAGACCTTGTCCTGTATGTGACAGCTGCCCTATCTATGAGTCATTAAAAAAGTTTATAACTATATGATAACTATAAGGCAGGCATGTCCAAAGTCCGGCCCGCGGGCCATTTACGGCTCGAGGGTCGGTTTAATACGGCCCTCCATGTCAGTGTGTCAGTGTGTCTTATGGAGCGAATTTGGAGCGGCCGGTCCGGTATTTCCACCGCGGCCGTGTCAGAATACCGGGCCGGCCGCTCAACTCTGCAGCGGGACCTTACCTGTTCCTCTATCCAGCGGCGCGCTGTCTTCCCGGCTTATGTAGTGTGGGCGCTGGGCATGACAGCCGGGTGCCAAGTGCGCATGCGCAAGAAGCGGTGCTTTTTGTGAATGGTAAGGCGGTACCTGGGACACATGACAGATCCCAGAAGCC
Organism: Staurois parvus; assembly: GCF_062004578.1. Classification (NCBI taxonomy): domain Eukaryota; kingdom Metazoa; phylum Chordata; class Amphibia; order Anura; family Ranidae; genus Staurois; species Staurois parvus. Next base: position 3,235,154 of record NW_028318191.1, read on the forward strand.
GCCGGACCAATCACAAAGCGCAAGTGCTTCTCGCTCATGCGCACTGGGCACCCGGCTGTCATGCCGAGCGCCATTACAGAAGCCGGGAAGACAGCGCGCGGCTGGATCGAGGAACAGGTAAGATCAAAGAACAACTGCGGAAGTAAGAGCGGGTACCTGTCAAATTCAGGTACCCGCTCCCCACCTCCCCAAAGGTCAGCAGTCATCTGTACTGTCCGCAGTCTCTGGTCATCCCTGTGCTGTCCGCAGTCTCTGGTCATCCCTGTGCTGTCCGCAGTCTCTGGTCATCCCTGTGCTGTCCGCAGTCTCTGGTCATCCCTGTGCTGTCCGCAGTCTCTGGTCATCCCTGTGCTGTCCGCAGTCTCTGGTCATCCCTGTGCTGTCCGCAGTCTCTGGTCATCCCTGTGCTGTCCGCAGTCTCTGGTCATCTCCTGTACTGTGTCTGCAGTCCATTAGTTCAGAATTTTTTTTTCCTGTTTTCTGCCTCTAAAACCTAGGTGCGTCTTATGGTCAGGTGCGTCTTATACGGCGAAAAATACGGTAACTTGGCATAAAATAATTTATTTGCATTTAATTGTAATGGTTCAAAGAATGTTTGGAAAAATGTTTGGCCCTCCACCATGTTCACTTCATCCAATCTGGCCCTCTTTGAAAAAAGTTTGGACACCCCTGCTATAAGGGGATGCTGAATTAATCATGTGGGTTCTGCAGGGAAGTCTACATTGAATGATGGCCCAGCAGAGGGAGCCAAAAAGCAATGGGACAAAGGGAATGCATCAGAGGAATTCTGAGCAGTGGCAGCTAAGTGAAAATTATCCACAGAATGAACCTGAGAGGACTGAACATTTACCAAATACAAACATCAAAATCATTTTGTCACAGCTTGTAGCTCACACAGGGATACGTTTTTCATACACTACTATATATATATATATATATATAATGATAACTAAGTACAACATTATTTTCTACACTACACAGCACTGGCAAATACTTAGCCACCAACCATATGAAATATAAATATAGCTAGGCTCTGTCACATCTTCCCCATGAGGAGAGTTGAACACTGGATCTGTTATAGATCTGTGGGGTCACTATTTTCTCTGAGTACATCCACATTTTATCTTGTGTTGAGCCCTGATGAGGGGGAAGTGGGAGTGGTCTTGGCTCTGAAACACGTCAGCTATTTTTAAATGATTTTTTTGTAGCACCCTCCAAGTTAAGTGCTAGGATGTGTATAGTTAAGTTAAGCATAGCTGTGTTTCTTGCTTTCCAGAGAGGCTCTTAGGTAAAGTCAGTGTGGTATTCTACTTAACAGAGTCATGTGATTGATTAGTTAGGTCTGCTCATGCTGCTGTGGTGCTGTTGGAGTTTGTCTGCATCTTGCCTGCATTCAGGAAGCTATGAGAGCCTTCCAGAACATGGGTAGGGGCTAGGCCAGGGGTGTCCAAACTTTTTTCAAAGAGGGCCAGATTGGATGAAGTGAACATGGTGGAGTGCCGAACATTTTTCCAAACATTCTTTGAACCATTACAATTAAATGCAAATAAATTATTTTATGCCAAGTTACCGTATTTTTCGCCGTATAAGACGCACCTGACCATAAGACGCACCTAGGTTTTAGAGGCAGAAAACAGGAAAAAAAAAATTCTGAACTAATGGACTGCAGACACAGTACAGGAGATGACCAGAGACTGCGGACAGCACAGGGATGACCAGAGACTGCAGACAGCACAGGGATGACCAGAGACTGCGGACAGCACAGGGATGACCAGAGACTGCGGACAGCACAGGGATGACCAGAGACTGCGGACAGCACAGGGATGACCAGAGACTGCGGACAGCACAGGGATGACCAGAGACTGCAGACAGTACAGATGACTGCTGACCTTTGGGGAGGTGGGGAGCGGGTACCTGAATTTGACAGGTACCCGCTCTTACTTCCGCAGTTGTTCTTTGATCTTACCTGTCCCTCGATCCAGCCGCGCGCTGTCTTCCCGGCTTCTGTAATGGCGCTCGGCATGACAGCCGGGTGCCCAGTGCGCATGAGCGAGAAGCACTTGCGCTTTGTGATTGGTCCGGCGGCTTCTGGGATCTGTCATGTGTCCCAGGTACCGCCTTACCATTCACAAAAAGCACCGCTTCTTGCGCATGCGCACTTGGCACCCGGCTGTCATGCCCAGCGCCCACACTACAGAAGCCGGGAAGACAGCGCGCCGCTGGATAGAGGAACAGGTAAGGTCCCGCTGCAGAGCTGAGCGGCCGGCCCGGTATTCTGACACGGCCGCGGTGGAAATACCGGACCGGCCGCTCCATATTCGCTCCATAAGACACACTGACACACTGACATGGAGGGCCGTATTAAACTGACCCTCGGGCCGTAAATGGCCCGCGGGCCGGACTTTGGACATGCCTGGGCTAGGCAAATGAACAGCATGAATATGGATACAGCCCCAGCCAATTGCAAGGGAAGGCAATCCCATTCAATGCTGGGAGTGGTATTTATATTCTGAGAGCACATGGGCTCTTTCCCGGGAGTGGATTGCACCAAACCAGGCTGGAGGCACGCTGCCTCACCTGGCACTTGCTTCCATTTGACTTCAGGTGGGTTGATCTGAGAGCCTGAAGTTAGAGTGATCCTGGTTCTACAGTAAGCTGACTGAGGGGAGTTGTCTGCCAAACCTCTGTTTGGTATCACTGGACAGAGTCGCTTGGAAGATTGGAAGGAGGCAACTATTATGTCCTTGGGCCTTGCGAGCAACGACATTGAGGAACTTGGGGACACTGTGCGCTTGTGACATCCCCTGGTGCTTGAAAGTCAGTGTGGGTCTGGAAAAAGGGTACACTGGCTAGTGTTCTGAAGAGCTTGTCTGAGTGTTGCTACTGCAAAGGACTTTGCTCAGCTACGTTACCTTTTGGTTGCTGCAGTCTGTCGAAACTGACTTATACCTGACGAGCTCAGCCCTGTAACTACTACTACTGCAAAAAGGGACTTTGCTCTCTCCTAACTACTTGCTGCTACAGTATATGTTACAAAAGAAGTCTGCTATCTACTGTCAGCCAAGACTTCAAAAGTGTTCAGACTAGTTAGATGCCCTCAGTGTGAAGAGTTCTGAATTGTAATATCCTGCTACAATTCCCCATCCCTATCCCCAGTTCTGCAATAAAACTCCAAAAACAAAATATCCCCAAGACTGGTCATTAAAGACAATGGGCAGAAGTGTTTGTGAGTGTATTTGGCTGATGAAATACACTGTGCCTGGCTGCGAGGTAAAGCAAGGGGAGCCCATGGAAAATATACAAGTGGCTCCTTCGGGGTTAGCGCTACTTTTTTTTAAATCAACAATTACATTTTTCTTGGACTATTTTATCCGATTTTTTTCTGGAGCTTCTTTCTGTATTTCTATGACAATAGCAAAGACACTTATAAAGAAAGCAAAAAGAGTAAGAAAAGACCTTTGCACATGTAGCACCCTCCGAGTTAAGTGCTAGGATTTGTATAGTTAGGATAAGTATACATAGCTGTGTTTCTCTGCTTTACAGAGAGACTGATAGGAAAATCTAATTGGGCTCTCTGATTAACAGAGTGCTGTAATGGATTATTCAGGTCTGCTCTGGTGCTGCTGAGTTTGCCTTGAGTTCTGCTTGCCTTCAGGAAGCTATGAGAGCCCTCCAGAACCTGGGAGGGAACTAGGCAAATGAGCAGCATGAATATGGATACAGACCTGGCCAGTTGCAGGGGAGGGTGGCCCCATTGCACGCTGGGAGTTGAATTTTTGTTTTCTGAGCACATTGGTTCAGCATCCTTCCCAGAAGAGGATTGAACCAACCAAGAGGCTTGCCTCATCTGGCATGTGCTGCCATGTGAGCCTCAGGTGGGTAACCTGAGGGCCTGGATCAGAAAGAGTGACCCTGGTTCTACAGTATGCTGACTGAGGGGATCTGTCTGCCAAAGATCCATCTGATATCACTGGAGGGTTTCGCTTGGAAGATTGGAAGGAGACTACCATTCTGTCCTTGGGCCTTGTGAGTACAGATGTGGAGCGATCTTGGGGATTTTGTGTGCTGTGCTACCCCTCTGTTGCTTGATAGTCAGCTTGGGTCTGAGAAAAAGGGAACACTAGCAAGTGTTCTGAAGAGCTTGTCCAACTGCTACTGCATAGGACTTTGCTCAGCTATGTTACTTTTAGGCTGTCACAGTCTGTTGTAACTGGCTCATACCTGAGGAGCTCAACACTGTAACTACTACTACTGAAAAAGGGACTTTGTTCATTCCTAAATTACTTGTTGCTACAAATTAAAGAGAGGTCTGCTATTTACTTTCAGCCAGGACTTCAACAGTGCTCAACCAAGAGATCACTTAGATGTCCTCAGTGTGAATAGTTCTAATTTTGGAGTATCCTACTGCATTCCCTGTCTCTATCCCTAATTCTTCAATAAAACTCTAAAAACAAACATCCTTAAGACTGGTCATTGAAGACAATGAGCGAAAGTGTGTTTATTTGGCTGAAGAAATACACTGTGACTGGCTGACTTTTTTTCCCTTTGTAAATGTCAGTGTTGCTGCTGCAGCACTTTCTGTACATGACAGGGATGCACCAATTCACAGGCAGGTTTAGGACACACTCAAACAAAGTATTTAAAGGAAATGGACATTTTTCATATTTCACTTTAAACATTTAAATAATCACGAGTCCTGGACAAATGGATTTTATTTTTTTCATTTTTTTTGCATTGGTACAGGGCAGGATAGTGCCCCCCCCCCTTTTTTTTTACACCTCCTTGCCTATTAGCTTAGAAAATGGGCATTTTAAATGTGAAAGATACGGCTCTGATGATTTCATTTGGGTTTGGTTCAGCATCCAAATTGAACCCAATAAAGTTCAGTCATCCCTAAGAAATACTGTTTTAAAATAATGTCTTCTACTACCCGTGTAAGCTGAAAATATTAGGTTAATTTAAACAAAGCAGTTAATATAATTTTTTTTAAATAAATAAATACCAAAATATTGGCATCCTATAAATAAAGTTGTTAAATTTCATTATACATATTAAACAATTTCTGACTATAGTAGCCAGTAAGAATGTCCATCATGTTCTGTATGCAGAATTCCCAAAGAGATTTTAATTTGGATCTACATTTTTTATATTAAAAAATATCTTAATATAAGTCCCAAGAGTTATAATTTTCCTTGATGTACAGTACTTCTCAAAATATTTTAAATTCCAAAAAATATTGTTCTTCCACCCAAATTATCTTGAATGTAAAGAAAAAAGAGTTAATTTTGGAATCCCGTGACCCTTGGCCAACTACATGTTTTTTTAATCTGTTACATAAATCCATCCCATGAAGGGCCATAATATTCTACTAATAAATAAAATGAGAATAAAATGAGAGTATTGCCATCATAACACCCCATACATATGGGCTGAAAATATGGTCTAAGCACCCGATCCCAAATTTGGGATGGAAAAAATATACATCAGGACCTTTGGAAGTGTCATAGAATCAATTAAAAAAACAAAACAAAAAACAGCATTCTGTTTTGCAGAAATAAAAGCTTTATTTCCTTTAGAAGCATTAAAGTGATTCTAAAGGTTTATTTTTTTAAGATAAAATACCAAACATGTCTATATTCACTTGCTGTGTGCATTGGTTTTGCACAGAACAGCCTGGATCTTCCTCTTCTCGGGTCCCCTGCAAGCTCTCCTGCCCTTCCCTCCTGTAGGGTGCCCCCACAGCAAGTAGTTTGCTATGGGGGCACCTGCTGCTTTGTGTGTCCATTCACTGCTTGGCCCCACCCCCTCTCTCTTCTCATTGGCTGACTGGCTGTGATTGTCAGCAGTGGGAGCCAATGGCTCCCGCTTCTGTCTGAGCCAATGAGAAGATGGAGTCCCAGGATAGCCGAGACTCCAGTGCACATCGCTGAATCGAGAGGGGGCTTAGGTGAGTATAAGGGGGGTGGGCGGGATGCTGCACACAGAAGGTTTTTTACCTTCATGAATAGAATGGATGAAGGTAAAAAACCTTGACCCTTTAGAACCACTTTAATAACAGTTAACAATGCTTCTAACATACAGTAAATGAAGCTTTAATCTAGCATTATCACCTAATTTTCCTTGCAGTGTAACCTTTCCCTAGATACTCTGTGTCTGCTCTAACACACTGAACACATTCTGCTTTGAACTCTGACTTTTATAGAGAGGGGGCTGACCCATAAAAAGAGCACCCATTAATGGACCTTTTAAGCCACTTGAACCGTTCAAAGGCTAGGAAGTGCATGACTGATTGATAATTGGTTGCTATGGCAATGAATGATCACAATGGTTTGACTTTATTTGAAATTGTGAACAGCATGGGTTCAGACTAATGGTTGTCCCAAACCCAAAGCTTATCCCTAGTCCTAGGATTCCATAGCACCATCCCTGAATTTTAACACTTATTTTTGCATCCTTCTCTGGCTCCTGGGCTGTTCTATCTGTTTTTTGTATCTATTGTTCTGGCAGACTGAGGCAGTAGTGAGGGATGAAAAATGTGGTCAAAGTAAGTAATCCATGTAAAACCTTCCTTCCCCCACTGAGCACCAGCATCCTCCCTTTTCCTCCAGCTAGGCACTAGTGCCCCACCTTTCCCACCACTAAGCACCAACATCCTTTATTTCCCCCTATTGAGCACCAATGCCCCTATGTGCCCCCCCACCCACTGTGCAACAGCACCCTCCTTTCCTGCAACAGTACCACCCTCTTCCTACCACTGAGCACCAGTGCCCTTCTTTTCCCCCAGGTGGGCACCAAAGCCTCCTTTTTCCCCACAAGGACAAACTTTTTCTTCCCACTGACCACCGACACTAGGCATTTGTTCATCCTGTTGACCAACACTGAGTTTTTTTTCTTCTCCTGATGTCATACATTTTTCCTCCCTTTGATTGAATACTGACAACAGATATATTTCCCACTGATCATCAACAATGACTCCAGACATTTTCTTCACACTGATCACAGACACCAGGCATTTTTCCTTCCCATGACCACCAACGATAAAAAATTTTACTCCCTCTTTCCTCAGAAAGTAGACATGCTTTTTTTCTGCTGAACAGCAATGTAAGAGGCAATGTGACACATACAATTAATCATTGCAGCCTATAAATTGTGCTGTACATTACATAGCACTGACCACTGTACATTATACTCACATGAAAGAAAAATATATGTGAAATATATTTTTAAAATAGTCTTCCCAAATATATTGCCATATATTTAAAAAGCTACAATTTTGACTATATTCAATATATTTCAATAAATATATATATACTGCATGTTGAAATGCATTTTTATTACAAAATATATTAAAAATATTTTTAAAAATACATTTCAAATATACTGCATGTCTTTAAAAACACAAATCTACATTTTTGGAATGCATTTACAGATATATGTAAAAATATATGTTAAAATTACTTTTTTATATGTTAAAAAAAATCTGAAGAATATATTTAAAAAAATATATTTTTTTTTAAATATATATATTTTTTAAATACTGTATATTCTTCAGATTTTTCTTAAAATATAAAAAAGTCATTTTAACATATATGTTTACATATATTTGTAAATGCATTCCAAAAATGTAGATTTGTATTTTTAAAGACACACAGTATATTTTAAATGTATTTTTAAAAATATTTTTCATATATTTTGTAATAAAAACGCACTTCAACATGCAGTATATATGTGTATATATATATATATATATATATATATATATATATTGAAATATATTGAATATAGCCAATATTGTAGCATTTCAAATACATGGCAATATATTTGGGAAGAGTATTTTTAAAATATATTTCAAATATATTTTTCTTCCATGTGGGTATACATAGTGATAATGGTCTCAACATGCACTAGTTGCTAAATGGTTTTCAGCTTTTTTTATTTTCCAAATTCATTAAGGTAGGATCAGGCAAAGCTAGAACTCTGTACATATTCTGTTTGATTTTTTAAAATAATCTCTTAGATTTATGTGTGTCCGTGAAACTCTTGTTTGTAGTACAGTAATTACAAGTATTTTAAGGGCTATGGCATATGTGCGCACTGCATACTGTGAGTACTGTAAGTTCAGACTATAATTATAATTAGAGATGAGCGAATTATTCAAAAATTTGATTCGGCTGATTCGGCGAATTCGCGGAATAAATTCGATTCGAGTCGAATATATTCGCTGCGAATTTAACTTATAAAAAGGGTGTTTCTAGGCTTCAGAGAGCCTTTATATTAGTGCAGAACACTGTACCTTTAATTTAAATGCCCTTGGATTCTGCTGGGGAAGAGAAATAATACTGTCAGTCAGTATGACATGCAGATGAGTGCCGTCGATCTTAGAATCACCGCACACTTCACTCATTTGGGCAGTCACGGGGCCAAAACCAGAGTGTGGAGCCACAGTGTGGCGGTGGAGGCAGCAGCAATGGGAGGCCATACAGCACCCTATGAAAAAATGGAACCCACCAGCAGTGTAAGGAGACCTGAAAGTGGCACATGGCAGAGTGTGGCGATGGAGACAGCAGCAATGGCAGGCCGTACAGGGACCCATGACACACTCTGGACCTGGCAGCAGCATGAGGAGGCGGTACAGGGGCCCATGACAGATTACGGGCCTGGCAGCAGCATGAGGAGTCGGTACGGGGGCCCATGGCAATTTACGGGCCTGGCAGCAGCAATGGGAGGCCATACAGCACCCTATGACAAAATGGAACCCACCAGCAGTGTGAGGAGACCTGAAAGTGGCACATGGCAGAGTGTGGCGATGGAGACAGCAGCAATGGGAGGCCGTACAGGGACCCATGACACACTCTGGACCTGGCAGCAGCATGAGGAGGCGGTACAGGGGCCCATGACAGATTACGGGCCTGGCAGCAGCATGAGGAGTCGGTACGGGGGCCCATGGCAGATTACGGGCCTGGCAGCAGCAATGGGAGGCCCGTAATCTGCCAGCACCCTATGACAAAATGGAACCCACCAGCAGTGTGAGGAGACCTGAAAGTGGCACATGGCAGAGTGTGTCATGGGTCCCTGTACGGCCTCCCATTGCTGCTGCCAGGCCCGTAATCTGCCATGGGCCCCCGTACCGACTCCTCATGCTGCTGCCAGGCCCGTAATCTGTCATGGGCCCCTGTACCGGAGACAGCAGCAATGGGAGGCCGTACAGGGACCCATGAAACACTCTGGACCTGGCAGCAGCATGAGGAGGCGGTACAGGGGCCCATGACAGATTACGGGCCTGGCAGCAGCATGAGGAGTCGGTACGGGGGCCCATGGCAGATTACGGGCCTGGCAGCAGCAATGGGAGGCCGTACAGGGACCCATGACACACTCTGGACCTGGCAGCAGCATGAGGAGGCGGTACAGGGGCCCATGACAGATTACGGGCCTGGCAGCAGCATGAGGAGTCGGTACAGGGGCCCATGGCAGATTACGGGCCTGGCAGCAGCAATGGGAGGCCCGTAATCTGCCAGCACCCTATGACAAAATGGAACCCACCAGCAGTGTGAGGAGACCTGAAAGTGGCACATGGCAGAGTGTGGAGATGGAGACAGCAGCAATAGGAGGCTGTACAGGGACCCATGACACACTCTGGACCTGGCAGCAGCGAGAGGAGGCGGTACAGGGGCCCATGGCAGAGTGGCGAAGCGTAAGCAGCTTAAATTGAAGGCCATACAGAGGCCTATGTTAAAAATAATAACATGTTTGGGGCATGATTCATGGCGGATTTAGTCAGTTGTGTCAGGAACTGGTGGTTTGAAATCCAGACTAATCCACGCCTGATTCATTTTCACAAACGTGAGTCTCTCCACACTTTGGGTGGACAGTCGTGTCCTCCGCGGAGTTACAATACCTCCTGCCGCACTAAACACGCGCTCCGATGCCACGCTACTGGCCGGGCATGACAGCCTTTCAAGGGCAAATTCAGCTAGTTGGGGCCAAAGGTCAAGTTTCGTTGACAAGGGGATTGTCTACCTCGGTTGGAAGGGTGCTGTCCAAGTAGGCCCAAGCCTGTTGTTTGAGGTCCTGCTCCAGGTCCACCTGATGCTGCTGCTGCTGCGGCTGGTTAGTAGTTTCCTCACTGCGCTGGTGAAGAAAGCTACTCATCATCGACTGCAGAGTGAGGCAGCCGCTGCTGGTGGAGCTGCCACTGCTCCTACCACCCCACCCCTCCCCTGCTGCCATGGCAGCGGAACGCGAGCGCACAGGGCCCACAGTGTCTGAGGATGGACGTTGGCGCAGAAAGGCAGAGACCAACTGACTACATAGGTGGTTTTTATAGTACGTTATTTTGGCCTCCCTCTCAGCAGGTGTGAAAAAGGCCACCATTTTTGAACGGTAGCGAGGGTCCAACAAGGTGGACAGCCAAAAGTCATCCCTCTGTCTGATGGTTATTATTCGGCTGTCGCTACGCAAGCAACCGAGCATGCTATGGGCCATTTGTGCCAAGGAATGCGAGGGACTCCCTGCCTCCATCTCCACAGCATACTGCCACGGTGCGTCTGGGTCCTCTGTCTCCTCCTCCTCCTCTACCAGATGCTCCTGCTCCTCCACTCCTGTCCGCTGAGTGGAAAAACCACCCATTTCACTCAATAATTCCTGAGCACCAATGTCCTCCTCTACCTCCTCCTCTTCTTCCTGTCCTGCCCCCACAGGGGTCATGTGGCGTTGAGATCTGTGCGCCACGTCTACCGCACCCTGACCAGCCATTGTTAACAGCATTTGTTCCAGGACGTGCAACAGAGGAATGACGTCGTTCATCCCATAGTCCTGCCGACTCACGAATAGCGTGGCCTCCTCAAAGGGCCTGAGCAAGCGGCAGGTGTCACGCATGAGCTGCCAATGGCTGACATCTAAGTTACACAGGGGAGTACCTTTATCCGCTTGTAACATCAGGAAATCGGTGATGGCCTTTCGCTGTTCGTAAAGGCGGTCTAACATATGTAGGGTTGAATTCCACCTTGTTGCAGCGTCGCAGATCAGGGATGCTGTGGAATTCTGTTCTGCCGCTGCAGCTCAAGGAGGGTGTGCTTTGCGGTGTAGGAATGGCTGAAATGCATGCAAAGTTTACGTGACATTTTAAGGATGTCTTGCAGTGGGATGGTGGATTTTAGGAACCGCTTGACAACCAGATTGAACACGTGAGCCATGCATGGCGCATGGCACAACCTTCCTTGACGCAGAGCAGACACCATGTTATTTCCGTTGTCGGTCAACATGGTTCCGATTTTCAGTTTGCGCGGAGACAGCCATCTGTCGATTTCTCTGTTCATTACACTCAGAAGTTCCTCCCCTGTGTGACTACGTTCGCCAAGGCATACCAGGTGCAGCACAGCGTGACACCGTTGCGCCCTGCACATGTGATATGCCGGTCGGGTAATGAGACTTGGCACGGGGGTGGCGGCTGAGGACACGGCGGAAGAAGAGGTGGTAGAGGCGGACATCTTTTGTGGACCAAGGACGTGCAAACGTGGAGGCAAAAGCGGCGTGACCTGTCCAAGTTGCTGGTGCGGCTGTGCCGGCACCACGTTCACCCAGTGGGCCGTAAATGACATGTACTGTCCCTGACCGTAGTTACAGCTCCACACGTCGGCGCTGCCGTGCACTTTGGCAGAGACCGACATGCTCAAAGACTGGCCCACCATCTCTTCTACATGTGAATGCAGGGCTGGCACTGCCTTTTTGGCGAAGAAATGCCGGCTTGGCACTCTCCACCGCGGCTCGGCACAAGCCATCAATTCTCGGAAAGGTGCTGAGTCCACTACTTGGAAAGGGAGGGACTGCAGCACCAGCAACTTGGACAGGAGGACGTTCAGCTTCTGCACCGTCGGGTGCGTGCTCGCAAACTGTTGTCTCTTGGAAACGGATTCCAAGAAAGACTGCTGACGGAATCCGTGAAGAGGAGTAGCAGGAGAAGGAGCATCTGAACGAGCGGAAGATGCCAACGAGCGACAACTCCCCTCAGCAGAGGTGTTGGAGCCTTGACTGGCTGATAGAGGGTGATTGACGTCGGGTGACGGAGCAAGTAACGGAGCGGGTGATGGAGCGGGGGCTGGGGCAGGCAGAACCGCCGTATCTTTATCACGGTTTTCCCAGGCCACCGAATGGCGACGCTGCATATGCTGACGCAACGCTGTAGTCCCAACATTGGCCCCCTGGCCACGCTTGACTTTCTGGCCACATAGTCGACATACGGCTACGTTTACTTCCTCGGGCGGCTTGACGAAAAATTGCCACACCGCCGAGTAGGAAACTTTGCCCCCGCTACTCCTCACTGGCTGACTGCTACTTCCTCCGTGCACACCGGCACCACTACTGGCCGTGGTGGTAGGCTGCAGTGGAGCTGGTGCTCTACTCCGTGGCTGTTTGCCTCCACTGACACTGCTGCGACCCTGCTGCCTCCTGGGCAACCCACCGACTGTTTTGCTCGCTGCTAAGCTGGCACCCTCTTCTCCTGATGATGCGGAAGCAATAGCCTGATGACGACAAGGCTGCCAAGTGCGATCAGCCTCATCATCATCAATTAGGGTCTCCGCCTCACTACTAGCCCCCTCGGCAGCGTGTGGGTCAGGAGACAGACCTGTCTCTAGACCGGCTACCGAGCCACTCTCCTCGCCAGTACTTCTTCGCCTGGCTGCTGAAGAGGCGGATGTCTCCCCCCGTTCCTGACCGCCCTCTGTTAGCTCTTCCTCACTGTACAGTGGGGCTGAGCCCACAGCATGCGATACTTCGCTTGGTGAGGGAACACCAAAGGACAGGGGCAGGTAGAGGACACGTGATTTCAGTGGGCTTGCTCCCGGGCCATGCCAACTAACGGTTGTGTCTGACGTACCCACCGACCGTTGGCTGTAGGTGTCAGAGGTGACCTGGGAAGAGGAAGACGACCGAGCCAACCAATCGATGACGGCAGGGTTGTCGGTGGAGACACGACCGCTGGATGACACCAGGAGCACTGGCCTCTGGCTGCGACTAGTGCTGCCTCGACCCCTTCCTCTGCTGCCACGTCTGCTCGCTCCTGAAACATTGCCTCCTCTGCCACTCCTCTGCGTGTTGTCTGACATACTCTTTAATTCAACGATTCTGTGTCCCTGAGTAACGATTCTGTGTCCCTGAGTAACAATTCTGTGTCCCTGAGTAACAATTCTGTGTCCCTCAGTAACGATTCTGTGTCCCTCAGTAACAATTCTGTGTCCCTGAGTAACAATTCTGTGTCCCTGAGTAACAATTCTGTGTCCCTCAGTAACGATTCTGTGTCCCTCAGTAACGATTCTGTGTCCCTGAGTAACGATTCTGTGTCCCTGAGTAACAATTCTGTGTCCCTGAGTAACGATTCTGTGTCCCTCAGTAACGATTCTGTGTCCCTCAGTAACGATTCTGTGTCCCTCAGTAACAATTCTGTGTCCCTGAGTAACGATTCTGTGTCCCTGAGTAACGATTCTGTGTCCCTGAGTAACAATTCTGTGTCCCTGAGTAACAATTCTGTGTCCCTGAGTAACGATTCTGTGTCCCTCAGTAATGATTCTGTGTCCCTGAGTAACAATTCTGTGTCCCTGAGTAACAATTCTGTGTCTGTCCCTCAGTAACAATTCTGTGTCCCTGAGTAACAATTCTGTGTCCCTGAGTAACAATTCTGTGTCCCTCAGTAACGATTCTGTGTCCCTCAGTAACGATTCTGTGTCCCTGAGTAACGATTCTGTGTCCCTGAGTAACAATTCTGTGTCCCTCAGTAACGATTCTGTGTCCCTGAGTAACAATTCTGTGTCCCTGAGTAACAATTCTGTGTCTGTCCCTGAGTAACAATTCTGTGTCCCTGAGTAACGATTCTGTGTCCCTCAGTAACGATTCTGTGTCCCTCAGTAACGATTCTGTGTCCCTGAGTAACAATTCTGTGTCCTTGAGTAACAATTCTGTGTCCCTGAGTAACGATTCTGTGTCCCTCAGTAACGATTCTGTGTCCCTCAGTAACGAATCTGTGTCCCTGAGTAACAATTCTGTGTCCCTGAGTAACCATTCTGTGTCCCTGAGTAACGATTCTGTGTCCCTGAGTAACGATTCTGTGTCCCTCAGTAACGATTCTGTGTCCCTGAGTAACAATTCTGTGTCCCTGAGTAACGATTTCTGTGTCCCTGAGTAACAATTCTGTGTCCCTGAGTAACGATTCTGTGTCCCTCAGTAACAATTCTGTGTCCCTGAGTAACAATTCTGTGTCTGTCCCTGAGTAACAATTCTGTGTCCCTGAGTAACGATTCTGTGTCCCTCAGTAACAATTCTGTGTCCCTGAGTAACAATTCTGTGTCCCTGAGTAACAATTCTGTGTCTGTCCCTGAGTAACAATTCTGTGCCCCTGAGTAACAATTCTGTGTCCCTGAGTAACAATTCTGTGTCCTCAGTAACGATTCTGTGTCCCTCAGTAACAATTCTGTGTCCCTGAGTAACAATTCTGTGTCCCTGAGTAACAATTCTGTGTCTGTCCCTGAGTAACAATTCTGTGTCCCTGAGTAACAATTCTGTGTCCCTGAGTAACAATTCTGTGTCCCTGAGTAACAATTCTGTGTCTGTCCCTGAGTAACAATTCTGTGCCCCTGAGTAACAATTCTGTGTCACTGAGTAACAATTCTGTGTCCCTCAGTAACGATTCTGTGTCCCTCAGTAACAATTCTGTGTCCCTGAGTAACAATTCTGTGTCCCTGAGTAACAATTCTGTGTCTGTCCCTGAGTAACAATTCTGTGTCCCTGAGTAACAATTCTGTGTCCCTCAGTAACGATTCTGTGTCCCTCAGTAACAATTCTGTGTCCCTGAGTAACAATTCTGTGTCCCTGAGTAACGATTCTGTGTCCCTGAGTAACAATTCTGTGTCCCTGAGTAACGATTCTGTGTCCCTGAGTAACGATTCTGTGTCCCTCAGTAACAATTCTGTGTCCCTGAGTAACAATTCTGTGTCCCTGAGTAACGATTCTGTGTCCCTCAGTAACAATTCTGTGTCCCTGAGTAACAATTCTGTGTCCCTGAGTAACAATTCTGTGTCTGTCCCTGAGTAACAATTCTGTGTCCCTGAGTAACAATTCTGTGTCCCTGAGTAACAATTTTGTGTCCCTCAGTAACGATTCTGTGTCCCTGAGTAACAATTCTGTGTCCCTGAGTAACAATTCTGTGTCTGTCCCTGATTAACAATTCTGTGTCCCTGAGTAACGATTCTGTGTCCCTGAGTAACGATTCTGTGTCCCTGAGTAACGATTCTGTGTCCCTCAGTAACAATTCTGTGTCCCTGAGTAACAATTCTGTGTCTGTCCCTGAGTAACGATTCTGTGTCCCTGAGTAACAATTCTGTGTCCCTGAGTAACGATTCTGTGTCCCTAAGTAACGATTCTGTGGCCCTAAAGTCTCTGAGGCCCTAACTCTGTCCCTAATACAGAGAGGTCTGTCTCTCTTGAATGACCGGAGGCTAATGGAGAATTCTAAGA
The DNA here is from genome assembly GCF_062004578.1 of Staurois parvus. Classification (NCBI taxonomy): domain Eukaryota; kingdom Metazoa; phylum Chordata; class Amphibia; order Anura; family Ranidae; genus Staurois; species Staurois parvus. Next base: position 3,250,658 of record NW_028318191.1, read on the forward strand.
TGGCCGCGATTTATAGCTCCACCATTACACAGTGCTGGCTGGCTGCTGATTGGCTAATGCGATCACATGTCATGAATGAATGCATTATGGGTCAGCGCGCCTTGTCTGCGCGCCTTCCCAGAGATCCCCGCTCCGTCGCCACACATGTCGCCGCCATTTTTGGGAAAATTCGATTCGTGCATCCGAAGTTTGCTAATTTTCGGATTCGGCGCGAATCGAATATTTCCTAATCTTCGAAACGAATTCCACTTCGTCATGTTCGATTCGCTCATCTCTAATTATAATGATATTAAAGGTAGTTTTTTTCTTTTTTTTAATAACAAACATATCATTCTTACCTGCTCTGTTCAATAGTTTTGCACAGAGCAGCCCTGAACATCCTCTTATGGGGTCCCCTGTCCATTGACACACAGAAAAGGGCTCAGTCCTGTTGCCCTCTTCCTCCTCATTGGCTGTGATTGACAGCAGTGGTAGCAAATGTCAGCTGATGTTGTGTCTGAGCCAATGAGAAGGGAGACAACTGGGAGAGAACCTGGAGAGAGCGGGGAGAGACGCTGCTCTCGTGCACATCACTGGATTGAGATCATGCTAAGGTAAGTAATAAGGGGAATGAACACAGAAGGTTTTTTTGTCTTCCTGCATAGAATGCATAGTGCATAGTTCCTTTAGGTCATGCTTAAACTGGTATTTAACCCAAAAGCAAGCATTTATTAAATTGCAGCTTACTGATTCTTAGATGTGATGGCTGCATTAGTTTTCTTTTTGCAGTAATACAGTGATCAAAGCTTTTGCCTGTAGCTGCTGCCTGTCCGCAGTACATGCGCGTGGGAGAGAGGCAAGCGGTTAAAGCCAAAGGCTCAAGCTGTTACAAACTAAAAAATGCGCGGCTGTGCGGGGCTCCACCCACGCGCCCAGTTACGACATTCATTCACGACATTTATTCACAGTGTTCTGTGAATGGGAAAACTACAAGTCCCAACAGCCTTTGCGGTTGAAATTCTCAATGAGCTACAAGAGTGCTGGTGATTGCTCTAGGTAGTTCATTGAGCTTCCTTTCAGACAGTCTGCAGGAACGTGGCATTACACCCACTATCTACTGATTGTGGATGCAATCCTTTACAGGTCCCAAATAAAAAAAAAAAAGCATATTTTTATACCTGCAAAAAAACGTGTATTTAATATTTTTTTTGTGAAAGTGAACTTATCCATTAAGGATGTGAGTAGAGATGAGCTGAGTGTCTGGTCCGAACATAAGTTTTTTATTGAACATTTGCTAGTTGATTTCATCAGAATCCTGAACTTTTTTGGGAGTTCCAATGAAATGTCACTTACTGTACTGTCACATCATTATGGTTTTGACCTAAGAGGCAACCGACGCACTATCAAACATTTCTTTCCCAGAAGCCCTTTGTCAGTGTGTTGGGAGTTCAGTGAGAGTGAAGGACAGCTGATGTTACTTTTAACCCTTTTGCTTCCAGCTGACCAGGTTTGTACGCCTTATGGACCTGACATTCCTCCTTCTGCTATAAGCTCATGGTCACTTCAATGGTGATGACCTTATAGCAGAACTGTTCAGCAGACTCTTCCTAACAAAACAATAGCTCTGATTAGTGGCTAACAAGCTGCTGATTAGAGCTATTAACCTAAAATGTGACCCCCCAACCCACCGATGCTTCCTCCCTTCCAATTCCCTGCCACTAGCTGCGAAATACCCTACCCCCCTTTCTGGCCCCTTCCTCTGCTGCACCTGTGTCCCTCCCATTCAATCACCAGCTTCCCTCCTTTGCCTCTCCCGCCGGCCATTGCAATGGAAGCCACGGGCTAAAACTAGGCAAACTCTGCCACTGTGACCCCCCCTTCTTCAGTGCTCCCCTCTCACTGATCCCCGACACCAACCCATGCAGTCCTGCTGGCCAGCATTCCCTCCATATCCTCCTACTGGTTGCAGCAGAATGGAGAGCAGGGTGGGTGGTGGTTGGTAAACGTGTTTACCAGCCCCCTTTGTTCCTAAATGAATACAGACAGCGATAATTATTGATCACTTCTGTATTCATTAATCACTGCAGCATAGTAAACAGTGTTTACTATGCTTCAGTTTGTGAATGAATGGGAGTCTCTATACAGTTTCCTATTCATTTATCTACAGTACAGCTCAGGCTACAGAGAAAGGGACTGTCTTCAGTCCCTTTCTCTGTCTCAAAAAAAACATTAGAGGTCTGTTTAGCCTCCTGATGTCTCTCCAAAGAATCTGTCCTTGCAGCTGCTGTGTTCCAATTGTTATGAATAGCACTGCTGGTACAGGGATGCACAGAACAACTGTGCATCCATGTGTGGGTAAACATGGCCCTCCATGGGTGTGTGCTATAACACACCCCATTGAACAATGCCTTAATAGGAATTTAGCAGGATTTTTTTAAGGTATGTTGTGTTTATACATGCAAATAAGGATTTTAGTGGGTTTTCAGTGAAAATAATGATTTGATAAATGTTTGCACAACTATTGTGGGGCCTAAGAAAACCAGTAGCACCTCCTTTTTATTCTACTAGTCATGTGCTTTCAGAAAATATATGGTTTGGTGCAGGGGCGGACTGACAACTCATGGGGCCCCCGGGCAATAGGGGATCATGGGGCCCCTGTGTCCTTGCCCAAACTCAAAAAAGCCTATAAAAAAGGTACCAGGGGCATCTCATGGGGCCCCCTACTGACCCTGGGCCCTCGGGCAGTGCCCGTGTTTCCAAATGGTCAGTCCGCCCCTGGTTTGGTGGGTCTTTTACAAACTCTGAAAGCTGTAAGTAAAAAATGAAAAGCTCCAGATGTTTAGAGAAATGTGGTTATTTATTGTTGCAAACATTCAATTTTCACCATTTTGCAAAAGGACACAATTTAAAATGTTCAAATATTTGCCATTTATTCATTCAATACAGACTTTTATATTTAGTAGGAATTTAGCAGTAATTTTGTAATATTTGCTATATTTGTATCTGCTGACAATGATTTTAGTATATTTTTAGCAAAAATATTGTTTTGATATACATTTGTGCAAATATTGTGGGGCCTTAAAAATTATTAGCTCCTTCTTTTTATTCTACAGGTCATGTTCTTTCAAAAAATATATGGTTTGAGGAGGGGGGGGGGGTCTTTTAAAACCTGATAGCTGTGAGGGAAATATAAAAAAGCGAAGGAAAATTTGCAAAAATGGTCTGGCCACCAGAGTTTAAAAGTGGAATGCAGGGCCTGGCAGTAAAAGGGTTACAGTTCTTTTAGAAAGGCAGTAATACTGCCCTCTGAAAAGTGATCTGTTTTGCAGAGGGTGGTATGCAGTGGCTGGCATTAATTCAGGATGTTTTACTGCCACCTCCTGATGACTGTTTTTGTTTACTTTTCTTAAATTGGCAAACAACAATTTTACATTACAAGACTGCGCTGCAACTGAAGTGTTTGCAGTGCAGCCTTATTGATCTCAATGGGCGAGTTTGACAAGAAAATCATCTCAGGCACAGCATGTCTACAGCCTTGTCAGGTTGTAATGCTGGAATTCTGGCGGTATCAGTGTGAAAAAGCCCTTGGGGATAGATGGGCATAGAGAGTTGGTTAGTGTAGTCTAGTATGCCACTACTGTTTTGTGCTTCATACAGTAATTGGTGCTTTATACAGTTCTATATTCAGTGTTGCAAATTTACTATTGATACTTTGCATTAAATTGCAGTATGTGTGGCAAAGGACAGTGCAGTGTAAGCCCACCTGCATTCAATGTAATTTCCTATGTTTCCTTTTTAGGACCACTTTTGTGTATGTATGTGTGTGTATGCCAGTGACAGTTTCTGTTGTGTTCCTGCCCTTTTTTGTTATTTTGGGTGTTTATTTGCTTTTCTTTAATAGTAGTTATATTTTATTTTTTCCTTAATCACCTACTAGACACTTTCACTCCCTTAGTTCCCAGGCCAATTTGCAGCTTTTAGCGCTCTCACACTTTGAATGACAATTAGTTATGCAACACTGTACCCAAATGAACTTTTATCATTTTTTTGAGACAGATAGAGCTTTATTTTGGTCGTTTTTAGTCACCACTTCACTTTTTAATGTTTTGTTATATAAGCAAAAAATACACTTTCTGTTAGAGGGGCCCATAATTCAAGGAGCCCCTCTAATTTCCTGACTACCTTTTACACTTTGGATGCCCTGGAGTACCAGGACAGTAGAAACACCTAAAAATTACCCAATTTTGGAAAGTAAAGACTCCATGGTATTTTCTGAAAAGCATAGAGTCTTTTTAAAATTTATTTTTTTTTGCCAAAAGTTTTTGGAAAATTCAGGAAAAACAATGAAATGTACTTTTTACACAAGTTGTCAATTAATAAGGATTTTTCTTACACACATCACAGGCATACTTAGGATTACATCCTAAAACACATTCTGCTACTCCTCCGATGAATGTTGATGCCATAAAAGTGAGGCTTTTTCACAGCTTAGCCACATAGAAGGGCCCAAAATCCAAGGATCTCCTTCAGGCATTCTAGGGGCATAAATTACACATCTAATTTCCTGACTACATATCACATTTATGGAGGTCCTGGAGCACCAGAACACTGGAAACACCCACAAAATGACCACATTTTGGAAAGTAAACACCCCAGTTATCCTTTGAGAGGCATGGTGAGTCTTTTGAAGACTCCATTGTTTGCCACAAGTTTTCATAAAATGCAGAAAGAATATGCTGTCATTTGAATAAGATTTTTTTCACACACAGCATTGACATACTTAGAATTACACCCCAAAACACATTCTACTACTCCTTCTGAGTATGTCAATACCACATGTGTGGGACCTTTTCCCTTTTTGGGTTGATTATATACCAAACATTGTATCTTGTGTATTAAGAAAACCCAAACAATTGTATCTAAAACAATGTACTGTAATGGTCACCTCTATACAAATGATCAGTAAATATAGTTTAGTGTAGCATCACCTATAGCAGTTCCAGTTTCTATAAGACAAGCAAACCTAGCCTACTGCTACGTGACTGCCCCCAGGAATGCCATGTTCACTGACCAGGAATTACAGGGGGCCAAAGAAAGGAAGAACAAAAGAGTTCCTGTGGTTTCAGGATTGCAGTTGTCTGCTGGGGATGGCTGGGTCTGGTGTTTCACAGGAACATAGACTGGTCAGGTGACATTGGGACTGGTGTGGTGACAATCAGGGACACCTTTGCTGGCTTACACTGGTGAGGTAACACTGTGACTGGTAATCAGGGACAATATGACTGGTGTGGCGGTAATCATGGACACTGTGATGATGTGGCAGTGATTAAGGATACAGTGATTTGTCAACCAGATCCTTGTTGACAAAGTCTGGAAGAGACGAAACGCGTCCAGGGCACGTGACGTTCCCGAGAGTGCTGCGGCAGCCATTTTGGATTCTGGAATCCCTGTGTGTTGGAGGTCTGGAGAGTAACGGTGCACTTCAGGTGTCCCCCAGAGCTACAAAGTGATAGTGCTGGATAGGAGTAGCAAGGGGGAATTACCTGGTGATCGGGAGACCCTCTACACACGGAAAGGGGATCGTATACTGGGCATGAGGAATTTGATGCTGTCTTGCTGATCTTATCATATTTATATGTAAGTGGCTACAATAAATTTTATATATGATTATAATTCACAAACTGATTCCTGGTCTGTTTGTGAGGTCCTGAGGAACAAGAAGATACCAATCTAAGGACACTCTGTACATATGTGGTTGATTACAAGCTGGAATCTGTTTGTTTTAGGGTAATTATGCACTTTATATATAGTTTGCAGTGATATTTATTAATTTTCTTTTCACATGAGTGCTGTGACACTGGAGTGTTTTTTTTGCATGATACACGTGTGGCACTTTAGTTCTGGGATTAAAAGGTAATATACTATGTTGAGATTTTGTTTTTTGAGGTATTTGAAGAGCACCTGTGATTGATTTGCATCTTCTTCAGTGGAGTAGGAAGCGTCTTCCTATCAAGAAATTGATCTTTGTTTGGACACATTATTTGGACACTTTGCATATTGGGACTTTATTTTATTTTTGTTCTTTTATATATATTTTATATTTTTATTTTTGGGTAATCTCTTTGGGTCTTGATTTTTTCACTATAATTGTGGGTTTTTGGGTTTAAGTCAATGAATATATGTTTCATTAAGAACAACTGTAATAGCTGCCATTGACTACAGCTATCACATGGTACAGGGAAGCCTTGCTTGGCTCTGTACATGTGATCACTGTGAACAATCAGTGGTTCTCAATGGCTGTATGAATGATAGGCATATTTACTACTGGACATGTGATCACTGTGATTGGTCATAGTGATCACATTATGCCACGGCGAAGCACAGCCAATCAAACCACTCGGTACTCTGTGTCCACCAGGATTGGGCTACTTTGAGTTCCTGGGTACGGTAGAGATGTGCAAGATGGAAACATTTGTTTAGTTTGAGATTCTTTTGGCAAGGTAATCATTTTCATTTTGTCATATTCGTTATGTGAGAATGATTTGTTTTCTGAATTTCTTTCATATATTCAGATTTTTTTTGTTGATGCGGATTCGGTAGTTATTTTTAATCGATTTTAAAGAGATTCCAATTTTGGAAGAAAGCTATGACCAAATTTTGAAAAGTAAACATTTTTATTCTATTCTATTTAATTCTGTTTTATTCTATTCTATGCTATCTAATTCTATTCTATTCTTTGACTTCTATTCTATTCAGTTTTGTTCTATTCTATTCTAGTTATCAAAAATGCAATGCACCGTAACAAAAACGGGACAAAAATGCATATGTGTTTTTGCCGCATTTTCATAAGGGAGTAGTAGGAATCATCATCTCATTTCACTTTTATACCTTACTGTATTTATTGAAGTATGTTACCATTTTAAAATCCAAATTTATTTTCAAATTAATTTTTGAATTCGGATAATTTGTCAATTACATTATTTCATTTGCTTATAATTTATTTCAGATTTGTTGAAATTTGTTACTATTGTATTTTGGAAATTCTATTCTGTTCTGTTTTATTCTTATTCTATTTTATTCTATTCTCTTCTTTTATTTCTATTCTGTTATTTTCTATCCTATTCTGTTCTATTGTGATTTAGAAATTCAGATACGAATCAGAATAACTAAAATTCCATCCTAATTTTAATAAAATAAATATAAAAATGCAGTGCTACTCACATATCATACATGCATAAAAATACAAAACATATACACACATATGAAATAAAAATTAGTGACAGACTGTGTGAAATAAAACACAATAGTGAAACAAACTAAAATAAAATACTCTCTAAAAGTGCCACAGTGAAAAATAAGTGAAAAGCCTGTGAAGCAATACACAACCATGCAATGTGAAACGTAATACAATACCACAAATAATTGTGTCCTACAGTTGGACTAAAAGGTGATAGTGAATGATAGTCTAGTAAAAACAATGATAGGTCTATACCACTGCAAACTCAATATTAAATGCATGAACATGCAAAAAACTGGTGCATATGAATACAATACTAAATAAACTCACCAAATGCCTACTGGTGCTACAAAATATAACAGAGGATGTGTACCACCAATAAGGTACAATATATATATAAAAATCTCAATAAGTGCAATAAATATAAATACATAAAACAGAAAAATAAGTGACCAATAATCTGTTTATCTGTTTTATGTATTTATATTTATTGCACTTATTGAGATTTTATATATATATATATATATATATATATATATATATATACTGTATATATATATATATATATATATATACTGTATATATATATATATATATGACTACTTTTATCCCCTTCATGCCCAGGCTAATTTTCAGCATTCAGAGCTGTCGCACTTTGAATGACATGGTCATGCAACATTGTACCCGTATGAAATGTTTATAATTTTTTTCACACAAATAGAGCTTTCTTTTGGTGGTATTTATTCGCCACTGGATGTTTTATTTTTTGCACTATAAACAAAAAAATGCAAGAAATTTGAAAACAAAAAAAGTTTTTCTTTGTTTCTATTATAAAAGTTTGCACCAGGTAATTTTTTCCTTCACTGATGTGTGTTGATGAGGCTGTACTGATAGGCAGCACTGATGGGCACTGATAGGCTGCACTGATGAGGTGGCACTGATGAGGCAGCACTGGTTGGCATTGATGAGGAGGCACTGATGATGCTGCACTGATATGCAGCAATGATGGTCACTGATAGGCGACACTGATAGGTGGCACTGATGGTCATTGATAGGCAGCACTGATGGGCAACACTGACGGGTGGTGTTGACTGACAGCACTGACTGGCGGCACTGACTGGCGGCACTGATGGGTGCAACTGCTTGTACAGCACTGATGGGTGGCATTAATGGGGGCACTGATGGGTTGCACTGCTGATCACTGGTGGGAGGCACTGCTGGGTACTGGTGGGTGGCACTGCTGAGAGGCACTGATCATCAGGGCACTGATGATCAGTGCCGATCTGTTCTGTAACATTTGCCAGTTATCAGCAGTACATTCACAGCATGAGGAAAGTGCTGCCGATAACTGGCAACTGTATTTACTCCGTGATCTGCTGTGTCATTGGACACAGCTGGTCACATGGTAAAAGGCCGCCGAGATTGGCCTTTTACCTCATCAAGTGATCAGCTGTGTCTGTAGGACACAGCAATCTCAGAGATCGCCAGGTGCGCGTCGCTGGGGGGCATGCAGGAGGGCGCGTTCCGGGAGGACGTCATATGACACCCTCAGGGGCGGACTGACCATTTGGAAACTCGAGCACTGCCCGAGGGAACGGAGCCAGTAAGGGGCCCCATGAGATGCCCCTGGTACCTTTTTCATAGGCTTTTTTGAGTTTGGGCAAGGACACAGGGGCCTCATGATCCCCTATTGCCCAGGGGCCCCATGAGTTGTCAGTCCGCCCCTGGACACCCTCCCAGAACTGGACAACTGCACTGTAGCCATCATTAGGCTATAGCGCGGTTAGCAAGTGGTTAATCCACCAAAGCACCACAGTTTACAGTACACCCAAGCAACATTTCTCTCCATACAGCTCTTCTGAAAGCTGCAAATAAAAGTAAGGAATAATCTCCACATTATCAGCATCATATCTGGGAGGCTTGCAGGGAAAGACAGAATTCCTGTGAAGCTATGAGGGGCAGGAAGCCTCTGGGTCCACAGGCCAAAGTGATGGTCATGGATATGTGTACATCATCTGCAGGCAAGGCACATCTGCCATTTTTTTCTGGTGCTATAAAACTACAACATATGGAAGAGGCGGTGGAGTAGCTATCCAAGCCTTCATCCTCCTCCTTATTCACCCCAGTTGCAGACTAGCTCACAGTTCACCACAGTTGGCAAAGCGCCTTATGCTGTCTCCATTATCCATGGTTCCTCCTGCAGTTACCTACCAACTGTCATAGAAGAGTCTGCTGAATTATTTGGGCACAGAGTGAGCCACTTGCTGCAAGAGGATGCAGAACAATAATGGGTTCTGAGGTTGAGGAGGGTAATGAGAGCCTTGAGGGAGGGAACACCAGGCAGGGAGAGCCAACTGATAGTGATGTTCCCACAGCCATAGCATAATGTCAAGTAGGCTCCAGTGATGAGGAAGAAAGGGATGATGATGAGGTCTCAGAGGAGGAAAGTGAGGGAGAGGCACAACCCCAATGAGGCTGGCTGTCTTCCAGGGGCAGCTCACAGAGAATGGAAGGGAGCAGCTGCCCTGTTCCACTGGATGGCAGAGCTACACAGGTGCAGTGCACCCGTTGTTCCTCCACTGCCCAGAATTCACCTGTGTAGGACTTTTTCAGCATGTGTGCAGCAGACTGCATTGTTCTTTTTTCAGTCTTTGTCTCCAGCATATCAAGTGTGGGAATAACATCTGCCATTTGTGTACCATGTGTACAAAGACATCTGACTTCTTATGATGCAGCTCAATGGGAACAGCAACAGAAAGCTATTCAATAGGAAAAGGGTTGCACTCTTCCTCCTTCTGGTTCCTTCCTTTCCACCTCTACCCCCACTATACACAATTCCCTCTCAGCAGCCTCCAGTGACCAGAATGATGGTATATTAAAGCAGGGCTTAAAATTTCGAGTCTAGACCTACTAGCCAGGCACAAACCTTACTCTCCACCAGTTGCCCCACCAAACCTTGCTCAGGTCCGCCTCCAACTCCACCCTGGCCCGGCTCCCAACCCCGCCCCCAGCCCTGCCCCCCAACCACGCCCTAAAGCTTATGAAATTAAATTTTTCTTTAGAATAAAGAGTCCAAAATATAAAAAACTGCAATTATAACATAGCTTTATTATGTCAATTTAAACATAGCGTTTGCAAATGGCAGTATAGGTTATGGAATTTTTTTCTTTTAATTTTATTTTTACTAGTAATGGCGGTGATCAGTGACCTATAGCGGGACTGCCAACAGCAGTCCCTCCAGCGAATGGTGCCGCAGGTAGGGTGTGCGTGTGGCCCGTGCACGCCCCCTACCTGGAAATGCAAAATCACGTATATATACGTGATTTTGCGCACTCCTGCTGCCCTGTAGCAGGATTTCTGCTATAGCGCGGCGGAAAAAGTGGTTGAATTAATATTTTTATTCAGAAGTTACAAAAATAAATAGTAACAACAACAATGTAAACATAAAAGGAAAATATGTGCTTTACATCAATAGGGACACCAACGCTGAGGCGTTAATTCTCCTAATGATACCAAAGCTGAGGCACTATTCCTTCCACTGACACGAACAATGGGGCACTATTCCTTCCACTGACACCAATGATGGGGCAATATTCCTCCCACTGACACCAACCATGAGGCATTATTCCTCCCACCGACACCAATGATGGAGTACTATTCCTAGCACTGACACCAACAATGGGGCAGTGTGCCTCCCACTGACACCAACAATGGGGCACTATTCCTTCGACTGACGCCAATGATGGGGCACTATTGCTAACACTGGCACTATTCCATTGTTAACACCAACAATGGGGCACTATTTCTCCCACTGACACCAACAGTGGGACACTATTTCTCCCACTGATGCCAATGACGTGGCATCATTCCTCCCACTGACACCAATGACGTGGCATCATTCCTCTCACTGACACCAATGACGTGGCACCATTCCTCCCACTGACTCCAATGATGATGCACCATTCCTCTCATTGACACCAAGCATGGGGCATTGTCCCTTTTACTGATACCGATGATAGAGTACAATTCAACCACTGATACAAATGAGTCCCCACAAAATGATGGCATGTCCCGGCACAAAGATCCACAGTTCGGGGCCCTGGAGAGGTTCTTACTTGTGTTGTCAGTGGCTGTCATCCATCTGAGTGGAGTGTCCTCCGTCCTCTCCCCGAGTACCTGGGCTCCTCATCCCTCCTTCAGCTCCAGGAACAGCAGTGCCATGCAGGGTGAAATCTCGGGGACCCGGCGTCCGATTCTCGGGAACATAGTGGCCACTTTATGCCAAGTCACACACCCATCTTGTCCCTGTACACAGGAGTGGAGCCCACCCACTGCTCTAGAATTGGTCAGAGAGTCAGTGGAGCTCATGGCCCCACCTGCTCCTTCCTCGCTGTGGAATAATATACAGCCCAGTGTGCCGCTGCCTGTCTCCTGTCTTGTGCAGAGTGTCAGCACACACTCGCCCCCACATTATTTCCACTCGCCAAATGCGAGCAGGCGAGTGGACATTTCAAGGCCTGTATTAAAGGGTGTCAGGGGCCTACCCTTTGGCTCCTCTAGTGGGGAAAAGGGTCTGCATGGTTTCATGCAGTGTAAGGGCAAGCATAGGAATGCAAGCAATGCAACCTTGCATTGATTCTGCCAACCCCACCCCAACAGTTGTAACATTGAGCAGGCAAGTTTCATTGCCCCAGCTGTTAGAGTGAAAAAGCTATGCCCCCAGACACCCCATGCCCAGCACCTAAATGCCAGCTTGGTCAGATTTCTGGCTTTACAACTCCTGCCATTCCAGTTGGTAGATTCTGCCACCTTTTAGGGAATTTGTGGCCTGTGATTTACCACAGTGATAGGATCCAAGCCTGTACGACCATCCCTGCACTTTACCATCACATGAAAGGCAAAGTTTCCATGGCATTGGATCAGTGCCATGTGGTCAGCAGCAAGGTCCACATGACCATACACACATGGTCCATCATGTATGGGCAGGGATACAATATATTATTTACAGCCCATTGGGTGACTGTGCTGGAAACCGACAAGGATGGAAAACAAGGTGCACCGCTGTTCAGCAGCCCTTTGTCCTTACAGCTGGTGGTGATAGTGCCAGAGCTGTTCCATCCGCCTCCACGTCCAATCACTCCTCCTTCCCAATACCCTCTCCTGCTGAGTAATCCTTTGATTACGCAATCCTGTGCAAAAAGATACCACACGGTGCTGCAGCTGGTATGCCTAGGGGAAAGGAGCCACAGTGGGGCAGACATTCTTGCAGCTCTTCAGGATATAGGCCCAGAGGTGGTTATCCCAGTGACAACTTGTACCAGGAATGGGGTGTGACAACATTGACACCCATCCTCAATCTGGGAGTCTAGTTCTGGATTGGTGCCCTGGGCTACTTCAAGCAGGCCATATTTTGTAGCCATTTCAGACATTTCTACACAACCAGTATTTGACTAAGTGAAATTCCTCAGGAATTCCATGTATCCACCATGAGGAACTGGATTTGGGCATACTGCAATGGCTATCCATGCAGCAAGGGTCATCTGTGAGTAACTGTGCGAGTATGGCATGATGGCAGGCTCAGGGGATCTGGGCTTCTTTTTCCCATGCCAGTTGCTGCTTATACAGGATGCATGCACTGTATTGTCACCATTTGAGGAGGCAACAAGAATGATGAGCATCAAATATGCATGCATTGCATTCCTACTGGAGCATACACTGTGTGGCATCATGGATGGGCACGGGGGGTAGAGTAGCAGGGGGAAGAGAAGGACTCATGGCCTGCTCTATCCGGATACCATCTGTCTGAGATAAGAGCAGACACAGGAGGAGGAGGAGTATGGTTGCTGCGAGGGCATTGAGGTAGAAGATGATGGGGGCCAGTCTTCTAGGGGTGAGTTTTATGCTTCCCAAACCCTGGAAGTAGAACATGATTGGTGGGAAGTAGCTCAGAATAATGCTGACATCAGTGACCACAAGGTCTCAGGTTCCGCCACCTCTAGTAATTGCAGTACATGGGCTCCTGCATGCTCTGGAGCCTGCAATAGAACCCTAAGATTTGTGGCATCAAGAAGAGGGACTATTATTGGCTCGCAGAGCTCATCCTGCCCTCATAGAGGGGGAAGAGGATGAAACATGTGGAGGATACACTATGGACGAACTTGTGCCACTTATTTCCAGACCCTGGCAGGATAATGTCTTATGGACAAGGTGTCTCTGGGGGGAGGCTGCCCACTGCTAGCACCTATCAGCAGCAGCTTCATTACATGTTAGCCAATTATCTGGGGGCAAGAGAAGATATAGAGATCCTCTAAATGGATAACCACTCAACTACTGCGTCATGAGCTCGCCCAGTAAGCAATTGAGCAGCTGGGCTGTCCTGCAGTTAGCGTGATCTCCGAATGTGCATTAACTGCTGCCAGGGCTTTTGTGACAGCCAATGTGTGTGACTGTGTTGACCAGGTGACATTTGTGAAAATAAACTAGTGTCAAAAAGGATATGCCAGTAGACCAGATAGCTCCTCTGGACTTCTGTTCATCTTCACGGGCTAATCCATGTTCCTTCTCGTGAATGTAGGAACTGGGCACATGTGCATACCTGTGTGCATCTGCGTGCTTTTGTGCACTTGTGACTGGTGTTGGCACCAAATGGGCTATTTAAACTGTGGTAGTGCTCAGGATCAGAGCTGCTTTGTCTTCAGCCTTCTGTTTATCCTGAGATTCTGTATCCTGTCTCCAGTTGCTTGTCCTGACTACTCCCTGAGCTCTACCTGCACTGACCTCGGCTTGCCTTCTGACCATCACGTAGCTCCTTTTGCTACTGTTCCACTGATTGGCTCCTGACCCAGCTTGTACCCTGACCACACTTTTGCCTGTGCCTCTGAACCTGATCTGTTCTGCCAGTGTATGACCTGGCCTGTCTGACACTGCTATTATTCTTGTGGTCACCAGTACCTGCTTACCTGCTTACCATCCTGCTGTGCTTGTTCTTCTACAGTCTGCTTCCAGTGTATGCTTTGCCTTCCTGTTGTCACCAGTAACAGTCTGCTTCAGTCTGCTGCACATCAGCTATCTACCACCTCATCTGCTGCACTGGTGATCACTGACGACTTTTGTCTGGCATGAACACCTGCTCTGCTGCTAACAAAATCTGTAGGCACTCATGCCACTTTGCACATCTGTTTCCATCAGAGGTGTAAGAGAGGCGTACCTCATCATTTCAGGCCCTGCTACCAGGTACATGATAACTAGTCTTGGATCAACCTACAGTTACCAATCTCCTTTTGCAGGTGCTGTTGTTTAAAAATTTGTGGGATCCTACCACCCTTCAATTCCTTTTTTCTGCATTCTGAGCTTCTTCTTTCACCACCACAGGTCGCAAAAAATATATCACATGCTGCCACCACTGTCATGTCTGGCTTCCTTGAGCACACCCAGATAGCGTGAGCACATACCTCTGCTTGCCACTGTTAACATCTCTTACCACTGTTGTAGGCCTGCTACCATAATCACCTAAAAATTAGACTTTTTTTTTCCTGATGCTAATTGCCTGCTCAATCTATCAGAAATTGTGGCCTGTTCAAAAAAAGCTTACTTAGCTGTGGTGCAAACCTGTATGCTACTTCCATCATCAGTGTCCAAAAAAGACACCCTTTTTTTACAGATGCTAAATGCCTACTGAATCTCTCAAAAATTGCAGCCTGTCCAAACAGTTTTTTTTAGCTGTGGTAAAACCTTGTATGTATTTCCATTGTGAGTGTACAAAAAACCCCACGTAGATTATATTAGGGATGCTAAATGCCTGCTTAGTCTCAGTCAGAAATTGCAGCCTGATCAATCTATTTCCATTGTTATTGTCCAAAAAGACACAATTGTTTTATGGATGCTAAATGCCTGCTTAATCTCTCAGAAATTGTGGTACACTCAGGCATTTAAGCAGTGGTGCAAACCTGTATATAGTATAAAATAGTTTCCATCGTCGGTTTTAAAAACACACACACATATATATATCTATATCTATATATGTATATGTATACACTATATATTTTTGTACATATTATTCTGATGTTAAATGTCTGACCAACCTGTCAGAAATTGTGACCTGTTCAAACAAACTTTCTATCTGTGGTACAAACCTGGTACCAAAAATCTTTATTGAGGTATTGAAAGGTGAACATACAAAATTGGTATGGAATATGAAAGTCAAGAAAATAGCTTTGTAAAAAGTTAGCCTTGTAAACCCATGCAGGGGCTATAAAGGCAGTAGTGCATAACTGGTTTATCAGGTATAGAGGATGTGTATAATAACAATATTGTGTCATAGGTTATGGTGTAAACCATAAATGGCAGGGACGTACAGCTCGTTGAAGATCGTGAAGCCTAGTCCAGTAAAAGTTTAGTGAAAATCAGTGTTGGCGGAAAAAGGTGACATAGTCAAATAGAAAAATAAGGTGCTTTGTGTACTAAATCAAAAAGAACTGCATGTAGCGAGTGACCTTTAAATAAAGGAATAGGCAAAGACCTCTAAATGAATGGAAGTAGTATGAAGAGGGGATCCCTGTAGAGCAGAGAAAAGGAAAGGACTGGCCATGCGGAGGACAGAAAGGGTGGGGCTATGTAGGCTTTGATTATAGATGAAGCAGCCATGGCATAAAGCAGGAGACAAGATGGTACTCAAGCCAAGGTGCAATTAGTGCTCGAGAGTGTCTCAGAACATCTTTGATCTGTCTATGAAGGAGGGCCTCTCTCGGATTTTTCTTTAGGTTGAGTTGTGCGGTTGAGTGGATCATGTTATAAACCCGTAGCCATAAGTGTTTGGCCACAGGGAAAGACCACCATACACTGTATGAAACATTGTCCACTCTGCCCTACAGCCTCGGAAGCAAAACAGATCGCAGCTGGAAACATACTTTGCTATAAGTGCCGAAGTGAAATACCATTGAGAGAGGACTTTATATGACTTTTCCAAAGCGTATACGTTCTGGGAACATATAGGATTAGATTGCCAGATCCTTGTCTAGTTTTCCAGAGTTAGATTCCCATAGGTCCCGTTCTCACTGGGCATAGTGAGAAGGCAGAAGTTCAGAAATATGATCCCGGAGGGACGCATAAAGAAATTTTTAAACAGGATTCATAGCTGTGGTGTAAATCTGTAAGCTATTTCCAATATCAGGGTCGAAATAAGATTTTTTTTCACTTCTGATGCTAAATGCCTAATTAATATCTAATAAATTGCCGTCTGCAGAAAAACATTCTTTTAGCTGTGGTGTAAACCTGTATACTATTTCCTACATCAATGCCCAATAGGGCACTAATACTTTCTTTCTTTAATGGATGTTAAATGCCTTCTAAGCTCTCAGAAATTGCAGCTTGTTGAAACAGGCTTTCTAGCTGTAGTGCAAACCTGTGTAGCACTACCGCCATAGGAGTTGGTGAAGATTTGGGTCCCCCTATAGTCTTGCATAGCCAGGCAACATGCATTTCCTCACACAGACTTGCATCCAGGAGACAGTAACCAGTCCTTGAGCTTGTTTTTTGCATTTTATTAGGGGAATTAGAACTTGGATGGCGTAAGGAATGTATGGGATGCCCAAGGGTAATCTTAACAGAGGACAATCTTCCTGAACTATGTACAGGTCTCTTTAACAGAAAATAACAAATCCTTCTTCTTGGAGAGCTAGCCAGCATCTCCTGTTGTTCCACCCCAGACCCTAGATACTCCTTATGCAGCTTTTCTGGATGAATCCCTGGGTAGGGGATCCAGTCACATTAAATGAAGACAGTCCCGTGTAGTCGCTAATCTAGTTTCTCACCAGAGTGCTCTTTGCCTTTACTGGCCCAGGGTGTGTAGGTCTACTCTTTCAGTCCTCCTCCTATGAGCCACAGCACTGTGAATTTTGGTGCATGTGGAAACGTGCACATCAGCAGATGCATGGGGGTGTCATTAACACTTAATGGCACTGCTGTGTATCTGCTAAACGGCATCATGTTTCTGTGGTGTCAGGAAAGCGATTTTGCATGCGTTCCCGACACACACAAATGTGAACAAAGGCTAAATGTCTCAGTTACATTGGTGGTCAGTGTATATCTTCTCATTACATTGGGGCTTGGTGTAGAATCCTTTCATTCAGACTAGTGGTCAGTGTGAATGCCCCCCTCACTTTGGTTGCCAGTAGAGATGAGCGAATCGAAGTATCCGAAGTGGAATTCGAGTCGAATATCGGAAAAATTTCGATTCATGCCGAATCCGAAAAATAGCCTAATTCGGACGCGCGAATCGAAATTTTTCAGAAAATGGCGGCTGACATGTGCGGCGACGGAGCGGGGATGTCTGGGAAGGCGCGCAGACAAGGCGCGCTGACCCATAATGCATTCCTCAACTACATGTGATCGCATCAGCCAATCAGCAGCCAGCCAGCCAGCACTGTGTAATGGTCGAGCTATAAATAGCGGCCATTTTGGAATTCTTCATTTGCCTGCAGTTATTGAACAGAGGCAGACCGCTCTGTACTAGGGACAGGGACAGAGTTAGGGCCACAGAAACGATAATTGGGAACAGAGAAAAGTTACTTAGGGACAGAGAACCATTACTCAGGGACACAGACTTGTTAATGAGGGCCACAGAATCGTTATTTAGGGACAAAGAAACGCTAGTTAGGGCCACAGAATTCATAATCAGGGACAGACAGAATTGTTACTCAGTGCTAGAGAATTGTTACTTAGGGCCACAGAAACGTTATTAGGGCCACAGAATTTTTACTCAGGGACAGACAGAATTGTTACTGAGTGCCAGAGAATTGTTACTCAGGGACAGACAGAATTGTTACTGAGTGCCAGAGAATTGTTACTTAGGGCCACAGAAACTTTAATTAGGGCCACAGAATTTTTACTCAGGGACAGACAGAATTGTTACTGAGTGCCAGAGAATTGTTACTCAGGGACAGACAGAATTGTTACTGAGTGCCAGAGAATTGTTACTTAGGGCCACAGAAACTTTACTTAGGGCCACAGAATTTTTACTCAGGGACAGACAGAATTGTTACTGAGTGCCAGAGAATTGTTACTCAGGGACAGACAGAATTGTTACTGAGTGCCAGAGAATTGTTACTCAGGGCCCCAGAAACTTTACTTAGGGCCACAGAATTTTTACTCAGGGACAGACAGAATTGTTACTGAGTGCCAGAGAATTGTTACTCAGGGACAGACAGAATTGTTACTGAGTGCCAGAGAATTGTTACTTAGGGCCACAGAAACTTTACTTAGGGCCACAGAATTGTTACTCGCACAGACACAGAATTGTTACTCGCACAGACACAGAATTGTTACTGAAGGCCACAGAACTGTTACTTAGGGCCACAGAATTGTTACTCGCACAGACACAGAATTGTTACTCGCACAGACACAGAACTGTTACTGAGGGCCACAGAACTGTTACTTAGGGCCACAGAATTGTTACTCGCACAGACACAGAATTGTTACTCAGGGCCACAGAACTGTTACTTAGGGACAAAGAAACGCTAGTTAGGGCCACGGAATTCATACTCAGGGACAGACAGAATTGTTACGGAGTGCCAGAGAATTGTTACTCAGGGCCACAGAAACTTTACTTAGGGCCACAGAATTTTTACTCAGGGACAGACAGAATTGTTACTGAGTGCCAGAGAATTGTTACTCAGGGACAGACAGAATTGTTACGGAGTGCCAGAGAATTGTTACTCAGGGACAGACAGAATTGTTACTGAGTGCCAGAGAATTGTTACTTAGGGCCACAGAAACTTTAATTAGGGCCACAGAATTTTTACTCAGGGACAGACAGAATTGTTACTGAGTGCCAGAGAATTGTTACTCAGGGACAGACAGAATTGTTACGGAGTGCCAGAGAATTGTTACTCAGGGCCACAGAAACTTTACTTAGGGCCAGAGAATTTTTACTCAGGGACAGACAGAATTGTTACTGAGTGCCAGAGAATTGTTACTCAGGGACAGACAGAATTGTTACTGAGTGCCAGATAATTGTTACTCAGGGCCCCAGAAACTTTACTTAGGGCCACAGAATTTTTACTCAGGGACAGACAGAATTGTTACTGAGTGCCAGAGAATTGTTACTCAGGGACAGACAGAATTGTTACTGAGTGCCAGAGAATTGTTACTTAGGGCCACAGAAACTTTACTTAGGGCCACAGAATTGTTACTCGCACAGACACAGAATTGTTACTCGCACAGACACAGAATTGTTACTGAAGGCCACATAACTGTTACTTAGGGCCACAGAATTGTTACTCGCACAGACACAGAATTGTTACTCAGGGCCACAGAACTGTTACTTAGGGACAAAGAAACGCTAGTTAGGGCCACAGAATTCATACTCAGGGACAGACAGAATTGTTACGGAGTGCCAGAGAATTGTTACTCAGGGCCACAGAAACTTTACTTAGGGCCACAGAATTTTTACTCAGGGACAGACAGAATTGTTACTGAGTGCCAGAGAATTGTTACTCAGGGACAGACAGAATTGTTACGGAGTGCCAGAGAATTGTTACTCAGGGACAGACAGAATTGTTACTGAGTGCCAGAGAATTGTTACTTAGGGCCACAGAAACTTTAATTAGGGCCACAGAATTTTTACTCAGGGACAGACAGAATTGTTACTGAGTGCCAGAGAATTGTTACTCAGGGACAGACAGAATTGTTACAGAGTGCCAGAGAATTGTTACTCAGGGCCACAGAAACTTTACTTAGGGCCACAGAATTTTTACTCAGGGACAGACAGAATTGTTACTGAGTGCCAGAGAATTGTTACTCAGGGACAGACAGAATTGTTACGGAGTGCCAGAGAATTGTTACTCAGGGCCACAGAAACTTTACTTAGAGCCACAGAATTTTTACTCAGGGACAGACAGAATTGTTACTGAGTGCCAGAGAATTGTTACTCAGGGACAGACAGAATTGTTACTGAGTGCCAGATAATTGTTACTTAGGGCCACAGAAACGTTATTAGGGCCACAGAATTGTTACTCAGGGACAGACAGAATTGTTACTGAGTGCCAGAGAATTGTTACTTAGGGCCACAGAAACTTTAGTTAGGGCCACAGAATTGTTACTCAGGGACAGACACAGAATTGTTACTGAGGGCCACAGAACTGTTACTTAGGGCCACAGAATTGTTACTCGCACAGACACAGAATTGTTACTGAGGACCACAGAACTGTTACTTAGGGCCACAGAATTGTTACTCGCACAGACACAGAATTGTTACACAGGGACACAGAACTGTTACTGAGGGCCACAGAACCGTTACTTAGGGCCACAGAATTGTTACTCGCACAGACACAGAATTGTTACTCGCACAGACACAGAATTGTTACTGAGGGCCACAGAACTGTTACTTGGGGCCACAGAAACGTTAATCAGGGACACAGAATTGTTACTGAGGGCCACAGAACTGTTACTTAGGGCCACAGAATTGTTACTCGCACAGACACAGAATTGTTACACAGGGACACAGAACTGTTACTGAGGGCCACAGAACCGTTACTTAGGGCCACAGAATTGTTACTCGCACAGACAGAATTGTTACTCGCACAGACACAGAATTGTTACTCGCACAGACACAGAATTGTTACTCAGGGCCACAGAACTGTTACTGAGGGCCACAGAACTGTTACTTAGGGCCACAGAATTGTTACTCGCACAGACACAGAATTCTTACTCGCACAGACACAGAATTGTTACTCAGGGAAACAGAACTGTTACTGAGGGCCACAGAACTGTTACTTAGGGCCACAGAATTGTTTCTCGCACAGACACAGAATTGTTACTCGCACAGACACAGAATTGTTACTGAGGGCCACAGAACTGTTACTTGGGGCCACAGAAACGTTAATCAGGGCCACAGAACTGTTACTTAGGGCCACAGAATTGTTACTCGCACAGACACAGAATTGTTACTCAGGGACACAGAATTGTTACTCAGGGACACATAATCGTTTAATTAAAGAGTATGTCAGACAACATGCAGAGGAGTGGCAGAGGAGGCAATGTTTTAGGAGCGAGCAGACGTGGCAGCAGAGGAAGGGGTCGAGGCAGCACTATTCGCAGCCAGAGGCCAGTGCTCCCGGTGTCATCCAGCGGTCGTGTCTCCACCGACAACCCTGCCGTCGTCGATTGGTTGGCTCGGTCGTCTTCCTCTTCCCAGGTCACCTCTGACACCTACAGCCAACGGTCGGTGGGTACGTCAGACACAACCGTTAGTTGGCATGGCCCGGGACCAAGCCCACTGAAATCACGTGTCCTCTACCTGCCCCTGTCCTTTGGTGTTCCCTCACCAAGCGAAGTATCGCATGCTGTGGGCTCAGCCCCACTGTACAGTGAGGAAGAGCTAACAGAGGGCGGTCAGGAACGGGGGGAGACATCCGCCTTTTCAGCAGCCAGGCGAAGAAGTAGTGGCGAGGAGAGTGGCTCGGTAGCCGGTCTAGAGACAGGTCTGTCTCCTGACCCAGACGCAGCCGAGGGGGCTAGTAGTGAGGCGGAGACCCTACTTGATGATGAGGAGGTTGATCGCACTTGGCAGCCTCGTCGTCATCAGGCAATTTCTTCCGCATCATCAGGAGAAGAGGGTGGCAGCTTGGCAGCGAGCAAAACAGTCGGTGGGTTGCCCAGGAGACAGCAGCAGGGTCGCAGCAGTGTCAGTGGAGCCAAACGGCCACGGAGTAGAGCACCAGCTCCACTGCAGCCTACCACCACGGCCAGTAGTGGTGCCGGTGTGCACGGAGGAAGCAGCAGTCAGCCAGTGAGGAGTATCGGGGGCAAAGTTTCCTACTCGGCGGTGTGGCAATTTTTCGTCAAGCCGCCCGAGGAAGTAAACGTAGCCGTATGTCGACTATGTGGCCAGAAAGTCAAGCGTGGCCAGGGGGCCCATGTTGGGACTACAGCGTTGCTGCAGCATATGCAGCGTCGCCATTTGGTGGCCTGGGAAAACCGTGATAAAGATACGGCGGTTCTGCCCGCCCCAGCCCCCGCTCCATCACCCGCTCCGTTACTTGCTCCGTCACCCGACGTCAATCGCCCTCCATCAGCCAGTCAAGGCTCCAACACCTCTGCTGAGGGGAGTTGTCGCTCGTTGGCATCTTCCGCTCGTTCAGATGCTCCTTCTCCTGCTACTCTTCTTCACGGATTCCGTCAGCAGTCTTTCTTGGAATCCGTTTCCAAGAGACAACAGTTTGCGAGCACGCACCCGACGGTGCAAAAGCTGAACGTCCTCCTGTCCAAGTTGCTGGTGCTGCAGTCCCTCCCTTTCCAAGTGGTGGACTCAGCACCTTTCAGAGAAATGATGGCTTGTGCCGCGCCGCGGTGGAGAGTGCCAAGCCGTCATTTCTTCGCCAAAAAGGCAGTGCCAGCCCTGCATTCACATGTAGAAGACATGGTGGGCCAGTCTTTGAGCATGTCGGTCTCTGCCAAAGTGCACGGCAGCGCCGACGTGTGGAGCTGTAACTATGGTCAGGGACAGTACATGTCATTTACGGCCCACTGGGTGAACGTGGTGCCGTCACAGCCGCACCAGCAACTTGGACAGGTCACGCCGCTTTTGCCTCCACGTTTGCACGTCCTTGGTCCGGCAAAGATGTCCGCCTCTACCACCTCTTCTTCCGCCGTGTCCTCAGCCGCCACCCCCGTGCCAAGTCCCATTACCCGACCGGCATATCACATGTGCAGGGCGCAACGGTGTCACGCTGTTCTGCACCTGGTATGCCTTGGCGAACGTAGTCACACAGGGGAGGAACTTCTGAGTGTAATGAACAGAGAAATCGACAGATGGCTGTCTCCGCGCAAACTGAAAATCGGAACCATGTTGACCGACAACGGAAAGAACATGGTGTCTGCTCTGCATCAAGGAAGGTTGTGCCATGCGCCATGCATGGCTCACGTGTTCAATCTGGTTGTCAAGCGGTTCTTAAAATCCACCATCCCACTGCAAGACATCCTTAAAATGTCACGTAAACTTTGCATGCATTTCAGCCATTCCTACACCGCAAAGCACACCCTCCTTGAGCTGCAGCGGCAGAACGGAATTCCACAGCATCGCCTGATCTGCGACGTTGCAACAAGGTGGAATTCAACCCTACACATGTTAGACCGCCTTTACGAACAGCGAAAGGCCATCACCGATTTCCTGATGTTACAAGCGGATAAAGGTACTCCCCTGTGTAACTTCGATGTCAGCCATTGGCAGCTCATGCGTGACACCTGCCGCTTGCTCAGGCCCTTTGAGGAGGCCACGCTATTCGTGAGTCGGCAGGACTATGGGATGAACGACGTCATTCCTCTGTTGCACGTCCTTGAACAAATGCTGTTAACAATGGCTGGTCAGGGTGCGGTAGACGTGGCGCACAGTTCTCAACGCCACATGACCCCTGTGGGGGCAGGACAGGAAGAAGAGGAGGAGGTAGAGGAGGACATTTGTGCTCAGGAATTATTGAGTGAAATGGGTGGTTTTTCCACTCAGCGGACAGGAGTGGAGGAGCAGGAGCATCTGGTAGAGGAGGAGGAGACAGAGGACCCAGACGCACCGTGGCAGTATGCTGTGGAGATGGAGGCAGGGAGTCCCTCGCATTCCTTGGCATAAATGGCCCATAGCATGCTCGCTTGCTTGCGTAGCGACAGCCGAATAATAACCATCAGACAGAGGGATGACTTTTGGCTGTCCACCTTGTTGGACCCTCGCTACCGTTCCAAAATGGTGGCCTTTTTCACACCTGCTGAGAGGGAGGCCAAAATAACGTACTATAAAAACCACCTATGTAGTCAGTTGGTCTCTGCCTTTCTGCGCCAACGTCCATCCTCAGACACTGTGGGCCCTGTGCGCTCGCGTTCCGCTGCCATGGCAGCAGGGGAGGGGTGGGGTGGTAGGAGCAGTGGCAGCTCCACCAGCAGCGGCTGCCTCAGTCTGCAGTCGATGATGAATAGCTTTCTTCACCAGCGCAGTGAGGAAACTACTAACCAGCCGCAGCAGCAGCATCAGGTGGACCTGGAGCAGGACCTCAAACAACAGGCTTGGGCCTACTTGGACAGCACCCTGCCAACCGAGGTAGACAATCCCCTTGACTACTGGGCAACGAAACTTGACCTTTGGCCCCAACTAGCTGAATTTGCCCTTGAAAGGCTGTCATGCCCGGCCAGTAGCGTGGCATCGGAGCGCGTGTTTAGTGCGGCAGGAGGTATTGTAACTCCGCGGAGGACACGACTGTCCACCCAAAGTGTGGAGAGACTCACGTTTGTGAAAATGAATCAGGCGTGGATTAGTCTGGATTTCAAACCACCAGTTCTTGACACAACTGACTAAATCCGCCATGAATCATGCCTCAAACATGTGCCACTTTGAGGTCTCCTCACACACTGCTGGTGTGTAGAATTTTTTGACATAGGGTGCTGGCAGATTACGGGCCTCCCATAGCTGCTGCCAGGCCCCTAATCTGCCATAGGCCCCTATATACCGCCTCCTCATGCTGCTGCCAGGTCCAGAGTCTCTCATGGGTCCCTGTACGGCCTCCCATTGCTGCTGTCTCCATCGCCACACTCTGCCATGTGCCACTTTCAGGTCTCCTCACACACTGCTGGTGTGTAGAATTTTTTGACATAGGGTGCTGGCAGATTACGGGCCTCCCATAGCTGCTGCCAGGCCCCTAATCTGCCATGGGCCCCTATATACCGCCTCCTCATGCTGCTGCCAGGTCCACAGTGTCTCATGCCATGTGCCACTTTCAGGTCTCCTCACACTGCTGGTGTGTAGAATTTTTTGACATAGGGTGCTGGCAGATTATGGGCCTCCTATAGCTGCTGCCAGGCCCCTAATCTGCCATAGGCCCCTATATACCGCTTCCTCATGCTGCTGCCAGGTCCAGAGTCTCTCATGGGTCCCTGTACGGCCTCCCATTGCTGCTGTCTCCATCGCCACACTCTGCCATGTGCCACTTTCAGGTCTCCTCACACACTGCTGGTGTGTAGAATTTTTTGACATAGGGTGCTGGCAGATTACGGGCCTCCCATTGCTGCTGCCAGGCCCCTAATCTGCCATAGGCCCCTATATACCGCCTCCTCATGCTGCTGCCAGGTCCACAGTGTCTCATGCCATGTGCCACTTTCAGGTCTCCTCACACTGCTGGTGTGTTGAATTTTTTGACATAGGGTGCTGGCAGATTACGGGCCTCCTATAGCTGCTGCCAGGCCCCTAATCTGCCATAGGCCCCTATATACCGCCTCCTCATGCTGCTGCCAGGTCCAGAGTCTGTCATGGGTCCCTGTACGGCCTCCCATTGCTGCTGTCTCCATCGCCACACTCTGCCATGTGCCACTTTCAGGTCTCCTCACACACTGCTGGTGTGTTGAATTTTTTGACATAGGGTGCTGGCAGATTACGGGCCTCCCATAGCTGCTGCCAGGCCCCTAATCTGCCATGGGCCCCTATATACCGCCTCCTCATGCTGCTGCCAGGTCCAGAGTCTCTCATGGGTCCCTGTACGGCCTCCCATTGCTGCTGTCTCCATCGCCACACTCTGCCATGTGCCACTTTCAGGTCTCCTCACACTGCTGGTGTGTTGAATTTTTTGACATAGGGTGCTGGCAGATTATGGGCCTCCTATAGCTGCTGCCAGGCCCCTAATCTGCCATAGGCCCCTATATACCGCCTCCTCATGCTGCTGCCAGGTCCAGAGTCTCTCATGGGTCCCTGTACGGCCTCCCATTGCTGCTGTCTCCATCGCCACACTCTGCCATGTGCCACTTTCAGGTCTCCTCACACTGCTGGTGTGTAGAATTTTTTGACATAGGGTGCTGGCAGATTACGGGCCTCCCATAGCTGCTGCCAGGCCCCTAATCTGCCATAGGCCCCTATATACCGCCTCCTCATGCTGCTGCCAGGTCCAGAGTCTCTCATGGGTCCCTGTACGGCCTCCCATTGCTGCTGTCTCCATCGCCACACTCTGCCATGTGCCACTTTCAGGTCTCCTCACACTGCTGGTGTGTAGAATTTTTTGACATAGGGTGCTGGCAGATTACGGGCCTCCTATAGCTGCTGCCAGGCCCCTAATCTGCCATAGGCCCCTATATACCGCCTCCTCATGCTGCTGCCAGGTCCAGAGTCTCTCATGGGTCCCTGTACGGCCTCCCATTGCTGCTGTCTCCATCGCCACACTCTGCCATGTGCCACTTTCAGGTCTCCTCACACTGCTGGTGTGTAGAATTTTTTGACATAGGGTGCTGGCAGATTACGGGCCTCCTATAGCTGCTGCCAGGCCCCTAATCTGCCATAGGCCCCTATATACCGCCTCCTCATGCTGCTGCCAGGTCCAGAGTCTCTCATGGGTCCCTGTACGGCCTCCCATTGCTGCTGTCTCCATCGCCACACTCTGCCATGTGCCACTTTCAGGTCTCCTCACACTGCTGGTGTGTAGAATTTTTTGACATAGGGTGCTGGCAGATTACGGGCCTCCCATAGCTGCTGCCAGGCCCCTAATCTGCCATAGGCCCCTATATACCGCCTCCTCATGCTGCTGCCAGGTCCAGAGTCTGTCATGGGTCCCTGTACGGCCTCCCATTGCTGCTGTCTCCATCGCCACACTCTGCCATGTGCCACTTTCAGGTCTCCTCACACACTGCTGGTGTGTAGAATTTTTTGACATAGGGTGCTGGCAGATTACGGGCCTCCCATAGCTGCTGCCAGGCCCCTAATCTGCCATAGGCCCCTATATACCGCCTCCTCATGCTGCTGCCAGGTCCAGAGTCTCTCATGGGTCCCTGTACGGCCTCCCATTGCTGCTGTCTCCATCGCCACACTCTGCCATGTGCCACTTTCAGGTCTCCTCACACTGCTGGTGTGTAGAATTTTTTGACATAGGGTGCTGGCAGATTACGGGCCTCCCATTGCTGCTGCCAGGCCCCTAATCTGCCATGGGCCCCTATACCGCCTCCTCATGCTGCTGCCAAGTCCAGAGTGTGTCATGGGTCCCTGTACGGCCTCCCATTGCTGCTGTCTCCATAGCCACACTCTGCCATGTGCCACTTTCAGGTCTCCTCACACTGCTGGTGTGTTGAATTTTTTGACATAGGGTGCTGGCAGATTACGGGCCTCCCATTGCTGCTGCCAGGCACGTAATCTGCCATGGGCCCCCGTACCGACTCCTCATGCTGTGACGTTGCAACAAGGTGGAATTCAACCCTACATATGTTAGACCGCCTTTACGAACAGCGAAAGGCCATCACCGATTTCCTGATGTTAAAAGCGGATAAAGGTACTCCCTGTGTAACTTAGATGTCAGCCATTGGCAGCTCATGCGTGACACCTGCGCTTGCTCAGGCCCTTTGAGGAGGCCACGCTATTCGTGAGTCGGCAGGACTATGGGATGAACGACGTCATTCCTCTGTTGCACGTCCTGGAACAAATGCTGTTAACAATGGCTGGTCAGGGTGCGGTAGACGTGGCGCACAGATCTCAACGCCACATGACCCCTGTGGGGGCAGGACAGGAAGAAGAGGAGGAGGTAGAGGAGGACATTTGTGCTCAGGAATTATTGAGTGAAATGGGTGGTTTTTCCACTCAGCGGACAGGAGTGGAGGAGCAGGAGCATCTGGTAGAGGAGGAGGAGGAGGAGACAGAGGACCCAGACGCACCGTGGCAGTATGCTGTGGAGATGGAGGCAGGGAGTCCCTCGCATTCCTTGGCACAAATGGCCCATAGCATGCTCGCTTGCTTGCGTAGCGACAGCCGAATAATAACCATCAGACAGAGGGATGACTTTTGGCTGTCCACCTTGTTGGACCCTCGCTACCGTTCCAAAATGGTGGCCTTTTTCACACCTGCTGAGAGGGAGGCCAAAATAACGTACTATAAAAACCACCTATGTAGTCAGCTGGTCTCTGCCTGTCTGCGCCAACGTCCATCCTCAGACACTGTGGGCCCTGTGCGCTCGCGTTCCGCTGCCATGGCAGCAGGGGAGGGGTGGGGTGGTAGGAGCAGTGGCAGCTCCACCAGCAGCGGCTGCCTCAGTCTGCAGTCGATGATGAGTAGCTTTCTTCACCAGCGCAGTGAGGAAACTACTAACCAGCCGCAGCAGCAGCAGCAGCAGCAGCATCAGGTGGACCTGGAGCAGGACCTCAAACAACAGGCTTAGGCCTACTTGGACAGCACCCTGCCAACCGAGGTAGACAATCCCCTTGACTACTGGGCAACGAAACTTGACCTTTGGCCCCAACTAGCTGAATTTGCCCTTGAAAGGCTGTCATGCCCGGCCAGTAGCGTGGCATCGGAGCGCGTGTTTAGTGCGGCAGGAGGTATTGCAACTCCGCGGAGGACACGACTGTCCACCCAAAGTGTGGAGAGACTGACGTTTGTGAAAATGAATCAGGCGTGGATTAGTCTGGATTTCAAACCACCAGTTCCTGACACAACTGACTAAATCCGCCATGAATCATGCCCCAAACATGTGCCACTTTCAGGTCTCCTCACACTGCTGGTGTGTTCCATTTTTTGTCATAGGGTGCTGGCAGATTACGGGCCTCCCATAGCTGCTGCCAGGCCCCTAATCTGCCATGGGCCCCTATACCGCCTCCTCATGCTGCTGCCAAGTCCAGAGTCTCTCATGGGTCCCTGTACGGCCTCCCATTGCTGCTGTCTCCATCGCCACACTCTGCCATGTGCCACTTTCAGGTCTCCTCACACTGCTGGTGTATTCCATTTTTTGTCATAGGGTGCTGGCAGATTACGGGCCTCCCATAGCTGCTGCCAGGCCCCTAATCTGCCATGGGCCCCTATACCGCCTCCTCATGCTGCTGCCAGGTCCAGAGTCTGTCATGGGTCCCTGTACGGCCTCCCATTGCTGCTGTCTCCATCGCCACACTCTGCCATGTGCCACTTTCAGGTCTCCTCACACTGCTGGTGGGTTCCATTTTTTGTCATAGGGTGCTGGCAGATTACGGGCCTCCCATAGCTGCTGCCAGGCCCCTAATCTGCCATGGGCCCCCGTACCGACTCCTCATGCTGCTGCCAGGCCCGTAATCTGTCATGGGCCCCTGTTGTCGCTTGTTGGCATATTCCGCTCGTTCAGATGCTCCTTCTCCTGCTACTCCTCTTCACGGATTCCGTCAGCAGTCTTTCTTGGAATCCGTTTCCAAGAGACAACAGTTTGCGAGCACGCACCAGACGGTGCAGAAACTGAACGTCCTCCTGTCCAAGTTGCTGCTGCCAGGCTCGTAATCTGTCATGCGCCCCTGTACCGCCTCCTCATGCTGCTGCCAGGTCCAGAGTGTGTCATGGGCCCCCGTACCGACTCCAAATGCTGCTGCCAGGCCCGTAATCTTTCATGGGCCCCTGTACCGCCTCCCCATGCTGCTGCCAGGTCCAGATTGTGTCATGGGTCCCTGTACGGCCTCCCATTGCTGCTGCCAGGCCTGTAATCTGCCATGGGCCCCTGTACCGACTCCTCATGCTGCTGCCAGGCCCGTAATCTGCCATGGGCCCCTGTACCGCCTCCTCATGCTGCTGCCAGGTCCAGAGTGTGTCATGGGTCCCTGTACGGCCTCCCATTGCTGCTGTCTCTATCGCCACACTCTGCCATGTGCCACTTTCAGGTCTCCTCACACTGCTGGTGGTTTCCATTTTTGTCATAGGGTGCTGTATGGCCTCCCATTGCTGAAGAAATACAAATGATGTAGCGCTCAAACACCCAGTAAAAGCGTCAGTGCCTTAGGACATGCAGCATGATGTTAAAATCCTATATGAACATAATACATATATGTGCGTGATGATACTGACAAAATGGAAAACAGATGTGTAACCCCTACACACAGTGCACATATATGAATATAAAGTCCAGTGATCCTGTATCAATATTTGCACTCAAACAGAGTCCTTGGACTGTATGTGGGCCCGCACACCACCACGTGCAATCCGAAATCAGCTGAAGTGGCCTCTCACCTCCTCCCTGCGACCCTGCAGGGCCACAGAGCTTTATCAGATCCCCACTGAGTCAAGGTATGCTTCTTCTTGAGTGGATGGTTGGTATATCCCCAGTATACAGCTTCCACCTCTCCTGTGGTATCCTCCGAGGTGAGCTGAGCAGGATGCACCCCAACTCAAGCCCCCATGGGATAAAGGAAGCAAAAGACATCCTCCATAGTGTAAAACCGTTTAATAAATGCCGGAAAATAAATGTATAATACACTCACATTTGCCAAATGACATACAAGCTGTTTCCCATAGCATGGGTGTATGCGTGTGGCTGAGGGTGTACCAAGATGGCGCCGCGCCGGAAGTGCGTCACCACGTATTGCCGTCGACGCGTTGCGTCA
Organism: Staurois parvus; assembly: GCF_062004578.1. Lineage (NCBI taxonomy): Eukaryota > Metazoa > Chordata > Amphibia > Anura > Ranidae > Staurois > Staurois parvus. The sequence goes on from NW_028318191.1 coordinate 3,281,208, forward strand.
CGTGACCCCGTGACTTCCTCAGGACTCAGGACTCCCATTGCTGCTGCCTCCACCGCCACACTGTGGCTCCACACTCTGGTTTTGGCCCCGTGACTGGCCAAATGAGTGAAGTGTGCGGTGATTCTAAGATCGACGGCACTCATCTGCATGTCATACTGCCTGACAGTATTATTTCTCTTCCCCAGCAGACTCCAAGGGCATTTAAATTAAAGGTACAGTGTTCAGCACTAATATTAAGTCTCTCTGAAGCCTAGAAACACCCTTTTTTAAGTTAAATTCACAGCGAATATATTCGACTCGAATCGAAATTTTTCCACGAATTCGCCGAATCAGTCGAATCGAATTTTTGAATACTTCGCTCATCTCTAGTTGCCAGTGTAGAAAATTATTGGTTGTTGGTGTAAAATCCCCCATTACATTGGTTGTCAGTGTAAATTTTTAATTACATTGGTTAACCGTGCAAATTTCCCTTTACACTGATGATAAGTGCAGAAATTGCCATTACACTGATGGTCAGTGTAAATCCCCTCTTACATTGGTGACCGATGTAGAAATGTCACCTTCCATCCCCATCCAGCACTGCCACTGATACCTTCTGCCCTAAGCACTGCCACTGATGCCATCCCCCCACCACTACCACTGATCCCATCAATCCCCCTGCGCTGCCACTGATCGCACTGTCACTGATTCCAGGAGTCCTAGAATTTCTAGGAGTTTTCTGTCTATTAGTGGGTCCCCTCACCTTCCCAGTCCATGGTGTGCAGGCAGTAAGGAGATGATGTGTTGTAACATTCAGCAACTAATCAGTGAGCTGTAATGATGTGCTGTAACCTCTAGCAATCATTAAGTGGTAATGATGCACAGTAACCAATAGCAACCAACCAGTGAGCAGTAATAATGTGCAGTAACCTCTAGCAATCAGTGAGTGGTAATGATGTGCAGTAACCTCTAGCAACCAATCAGTGAACAGTAGTGATCTGCTATAATCTCTAGCAACCAATCAGTGAGCAATAATGATGTGCAATAACCACTAGCAACCAGTGAGTGGTAAGGATGTGCACTAACCTCTAGCAACCAATGGGTGAGCAGTAATAATGTGCAGTAACCTCTAGCACAACGAATCAGTGAGCAGTAATGATGTGCAGTAATCTCTAGCAACAAATCAGATAGCAGAAATCATGTGCTGTAACCTCTAACAACTAATCAGTAAGCTGTAATGTGTGCTGTAACCTCAACCAACCAGTCAGTGAGCTGTAATGCTGTAATAATATGCAGTAACCTCTGGCAACCAATTGCACTTACTGCCTGATCTGCTAAATAAACTGATTTTGAGTCTATCTGCTATTTAATGTATGTCTCAGAGCAGGTGGAGAGCAAAATTGCATGGGGGGGGCAAGAAAATGTTTGCCCAGGGTCCAATCAGTATTAAAGACGGCCCTGGTCAGGGGTCATGCAGCCTCATAGGACAACCAGGAGAAAATGAAAACTCCTCCTACAAGCTTTAACCACTGCTTTGCTGGACACTGACAGAAGTCACAAGACTAACTGCAGATGAGAAATGGTATTTAGCAGTTTATATTTACTAAAATAATTGTATTTTCATGTTCTGTGTACTGTCGGAGACCAGATATAGTGAATGCAGAGTCCTGTATTTTTTATTTTAAATTAGAAGTATCATTTTTTAGTGTTTAAAGCATACAAAGGAGAGCACATATAACCAAATACAAAACAGTAAGAAAGGAACAAACATTAATAAAAAGAAAAAAAAAGGGAAAAAGTTGAAAGAAGAAAATGAAAATAATCAAGAAAATTTCCAGTGTTACCAGCCATCTAGTAAACAAATAGAAACAAAGAGCAAAAAAAAATTGTGATATTATGCAGCAAAATCATGCATAAATCCCCTCACATAGGACACAGAAGTTCCACACTAGCATCAAAACAGTATAGAGTAGAGCACATAGATCTCCCTGTATAGTGATCAAGTAAATCTGAGCAGGTTTTAAATCCAGAGTGGCAAGCCATGCTTCCCAAAGTTTCTCAAATTTACCTGGGCACCCGCGATGTTGGTGAATCAAATGATCATATTGTAAAATGGTTCATATATTCTGTCACCAATCCTCCATATTCAGGGGAATTTCCAACGCAGAAGAATGGCCTTGCGCACCTGAAGCATGGGCTTAGAGAAGGCTTCTAGTAGAAATGTATCTTGGGTAACACTATATAAAATTCCCAAAAGGCATTGTTTGGGGTCTAGAGTTAGGGTAGTTTGAAACACTTAATTAAGAGAGCTGATTACTCCCTCCTAGTATCGATGAAGTTTCGGGCAACGCCATAGCATGTGGATAAGATCTCCATGGTCCCGTTTGCATCTACCACAAAGAGGGTCCTGGCGTAGCCCCATAGTACATAATTAAGCTGGTGTATAGTGAGCCCTAAGTAAAATATATAATTGTGAGATACAGTGAGAAACTGTCAGCGAGCTAAGTTGAACTGCCTGCAATGCAGATTCCCATTGATCTTCCTCAAAGGCCCCCACATCTCGCTCCCATTGTCCACTGGCCCTATTTGGGTATTTTTCTAAATCTGTCAAACGCATTCCATAGCAGCGAGAAATAAGCCCCTTAGTGATTATGACTGAGTGCAAGTAGTTGAAATGATGGGTGGGGGAAGTGTGCCATAAGGCTGATGGGCTTTGAGCGATGACTGCATGTTTTAACTGTATGTAATAGAACAACAATATATTGGTTGAAAAAGGTGGAGGTATACAGACAACTGCTTGGACACATGTACCAAGATATAGTTTACAATACAGGAATACATATCTTTCCTGCATCAGTCTCACACACCAGCTCCTGGTAAGGTATAGCTTTATGTATCAATACACTCACCCCATGCGACTAAGCGGTGTGGGTTGAGTGATACATTTACCCCAACCACAGACAGGGTGTCCCTAGTGAGATGTGTTTCCTGTAGCCCACAGATAGCCGGCTGATATTTACGTAATAATGTGGATACCATTTTCTTCTTCAGTGGGTCATCGAGGCCTCTAATGTTCCACGAAGTCAAAGGAATGTCTTCCATAAATAAGTTAGAAATAGTAATGTTAGGTAACCACTTGGAAAGGAGAAGCTCAGTATCAAAAGGCTACACTGCCCCCTCAGGGCAATCAGAGAGAACAGGCTCCATAGTGCAGAGCACCCTATCGCTCACAAAATAAAGAAAGAACTTGAGAAGGGTAACACTTGAAAAAGAGTTTGAGAGTTCAGTCAAAACAGTGGCATAGCAGTGCCTAATGAAACAAATCCATGAAAATTCTGGTGTCCCAGGCTGACAAGGAGGTTGTGGTAACAAGGGACAATCATCCGTATTGCACGGACGACAGCGTAGTTGAGCATCATGTGTGTCCACCTAATAAGAGACATTGGTAGCTGAGTCAAAGGAGTGTGACTGTTGGCAATGATTTTCAGGGGAGCAGGGTGCAGCATCACATATTTCATGTGAAGGGTCTGGAGGCAACCTTTAACCTCGAGAAATTTAGCTCTCTTGCGTTGCACCTCCGCTGAGAAGTCAGGGTAAAAGGAAACTTCAGCCCAATTGAATTGAATGTTGGAATGCTCCCTGGCCAATCTGAGTATAATCTCCCAATCTTTATAATTGATGAGACCTGCTAGAACAGGTCTGGGTGGATGTCCAGAAGGCAAGGGGCATGTAGGGGTGTGATGTGCCTTTTCTACTGCAAACAAAGGAGTGAATGCTTCTTTGTCAAAAATCTCAAGTAGCCAGGTTTCGATGAATTGTGTGGGGCTACTTCCCTCAGTGCATTCTGGGAGGCCTACGATACGCACGTTATTGCATCACAGGCGGTTTTCGAGATCATCCATTCTGAGATTGTTGATCTTGGCTAACTGTGTTGTAGACAGGGGCGGACTGACACTTTATGGGGCCCCCGGGCAATAGGGTATCATGGGGCCCCTGTGTCCTTGCCCACACTCAAAAAAGCCTATGAAAAAGGTACCAGGGGCATCTCATGGGACCCCCTACTGACCCTGGGGCCCTCTGGCAGTGCCCGAGTTTCCAAATGGTCAGTCCGCCCCTGGTTGTAGAATTGGTATCAGAAATCAATGAGGGAAGTTTGTCTTCCAAGTCACTTATGCAACTCTCCATAGCTGTAGCCCTTTCTCTTATTTTTTGGATGTAATTTCTGAGGTTAACTTCTCTCAGTCCCCCCACCTTCTCTTTCTGCACCAAGGCAGTACATTGCCATACAGCCTTAAGGATATCCAATAAGTTGGCTGTTCTTGCTCAGGTTGATCAGTATACCTTTCTATACCCTGCTCAGCCTGCATGTCCTCCTCATCTCCTAAAGGCTGCAGCTGTGGTGGATTAGCAGGCTGCATAGTGAGGGAAAGGGTGGAGGCTGCCTGAGCATCTGAGTCCTGGGACCCTGTGAGCTTCTGGGCATAATAAAGCATGCCCCGGGAGCCCTCCTTCCCCACAGGGTGACTTGTTTTACCAGACCTTCCAGCAGCCATCTTCATCTTGTCACCCCCTTCATGTTGCGGCTGTGGAGTAGCAGCGCCATGTTGGAGGACCGAGGCGGCCGAATCCTCACAGTTTTTATGGGTCAACATTGAAGTTAAGGGCTCACCACTGGGCTGTTGAAGTGCATAGGACCAGGACTGAGTTGCAGGAGCAGCGGGAAGGAACAGCAGAAATATCTCCGGTAAATGGTCGTTGATAGGATAATCAGCAGGAGCTCTGTGAAGCACAGCCGCTCACATGCCCTACTTGGCCACGCCCCCAACGTCCTGTATTTAGTAGCACTTTAAATCTCAAACATTGTTATCAGCTCTTTCCAGTTCAGCTCTGTACTTCATCTATGAGGGAGCAGAGTTGTCAACTTAAGACAGTGAGTCTATTAGGACTACAGCTCCTTTCCTGTTTTATGGAGGTGAGAAGAAGCAGAGCTGTTCTGTAGTTCTAATAGACTTACTGTCATAAGGTGACAACTCTGCTCCTTCATAGTTACAGTACAGTGGGTGTTGTCACCATAAAACAGGAAGTGTGTTACTGGGAGGATAACTATTTTAAAATAAAAGAGGCAGTGGAATAGGAGTACTGACATGGTGATTATTAGAGATGAGCGAATTATTCAAAAATTCGATTCGGCTGATTCGCCGAATTTCAGGAAGAAATTCGATTCGATGCGAATTTATTCGCTACGAAGTTAACTTATAAAAAGGGTTTCTAGGCTTCAGAGAGCCTTTAAATTAGTGCAGAACACTGTACCTTTAATTTAAATGCCCTTGGAGATGAGGAAGGAGAAGGAGAAGGATGAGAAGAAGGAGAAGGAGAAGGATGAGAAGAAGGAGAAGGAGAAGGATGAGAAGAAGGAGAAGGATGAGAAGAAGGAGAAGGAGAAGGAGGAGAAGGAGAAGGATGAGAAGAAGGAGAAGGATGAGAAGAAGGAGAAGGAGAAGGATGAGAAGAAGGAGAAGGAGAAGGATGAGAAGAAGGAGAAGGATGAGAAGAAGGAGAAGGAGAAGGATGAGAAGGAGAAGGATGAGAAGAAGGAGAAGGATGAGAAGAAGGAGAAGGATGAGAAGAAGGAGAAGGAGAAGGATGAGAAGAAGGAGAAGGATGAGAAGATGGAGAAGGAGAAGGATGAGAAGAAGGAGAAGGAGAAGGATGAGAAGAAGGAGAAGGAGAAGGATGAGAAGAAGGAGAAGGATGAGAAGAAGGAGAAGGATGAGAAGAAGGATGAGAAGAAGGATGAGAAGAAGGAGAAGGATGAGAAGAAGGATGAGAAGAAGGAGAAGGATGAGAAGAAGAAGGATGAGAAGAAGGAGAAGGATGAGAAGAAGAAGAAGGATGAGAAGAAGAAGAAGGATGAGAAGAAGGAGAAGGATGAGAAGAAGAAGAAGGATGAGAAGAAGAAGAAGGATGAGAAGAAGGAGAATTCCAAGCCGGCAAAAAGTGTATCTGCAGAGCTCCGCTATTTCTTAGGCTATTTCTGACAGTTCTGTGACATTCACTCCATACAGCGGTTTCAACCGCTGTATGGAGGGAATGTCCCAGAACTGTCAGAAATAGCCTATTTCTGACAGTTCTGTGACATTCACTCCATACAGCGGTTGAAACATTGTATCTATTTGTTTCCATAAATGGATCCATTTATGGAAACAAATAGATACAATGTTTCAACCGCTGTATGGAGTGAATGTCACAGAACTGTCAGAAATAGCGGAGCTCTGCAGATACACTTAGCGGAGCTCTGCAGATACACTTTTTGCCGGCTTGGAATTATTCTTATTTTCATCCTACTTCTTCTTCTTCTTCATCCTCATCCTCTTCTTCTTCTTCTGAGGATGAGGATGAGGATGAAGAAGAAGAAGAAGAAGAAGAAGAAGAAGTAGGATGAAAATAAGATTAATTCCAAGCCGGCAAAAAGTGTATCTGCAGAGCTCCTCTAAGTGTATCTGCAGAATAGAGGAGCTCTGCAGATACACTTTTTGCCGGCTTGGAATTATTCTTCTTCTTCTTCCTCTTCATCCTCATCCTCATCCTCTTCTTCTTCTTCTGAGGATGAGGATGAAGAAGAAGTAGGATGAAAATAAGAATAATTCCAAGCCGGCAAAAAGTGTATCTGCAGAGCTCCTCTATTCTGCAGATACACTTAGAGGAGCTCTGCAGATACACTTTTTGCCGGCTTGGAATTATTCTTATTTTCATCCTACTTCTTCTTCTTCTTATCTTGGGTAACACTATATAAAATTCCCAAAAGGCATTGTTTGGGGTCTAGAGTTCTTCTTCTTCTTCTTCTTCATCCTCATCCTCTTCTTCTTCTTCTGAGGATGAGGATGAGGATGAAGAAGAAGAAGAAGAAGTAGGATGAAAATAAGAATTCCAAAGCGGCAAAAAGTGTATCTGCAGAGTTCTTCTATTTCTGACAGTTCTCTGACAGCTCCTTCACATGTACAGCGGTTGAAACATCTGTTTCCGAATAAAAACATCTGTATCCTAAATGGAAACAAATAGATACAATGTTTCAACCGCTGTACATGTGTTCCTTCTGTCAGAGAACTGTCAGAAATAGCGGAGCTCTCTGCAGGGACACTTTTGCCGGCTGATCGGGAAAAATCCGATTCGCGAACCCGAAGTAGGCAAATATTCGGATTCGACGCGAATCAAATTTTTCCTGAAATTCGTATCGAATTCCGGTTCGCCTGGTTCGATTCGCTCATCTCTATGATTATAACTGGGTTGGGGGGGGGGGGACTCTCTGCAGTAACGAAAACACTTTACCTTTCACCTGCAAGGTGAAAATGTCTGTTTAAAAGAAACATGTAATGAAGCAATACAGGCTACCATGGATGACCACTCCTTCTGAAAGCACTAGTTTGCCGTGCGTCGCGGTGATTTGGTAGATTTACTATTAAGTCACTGACTCGGAAAAATGCACAGAAAGTACTGCTTTTACTAGACCACTGATGGTCTGCATGGCATGCTTGCTTCAGAATTAGTATTTAAGTCATTGACAGCAATGTAACTACTGTATATGTATAGCAATGCCAAGAGTCAATGAAGAGTCATGATTCAAAATGAATCATTGGATGCAGTCCTCTTAACTCAGAGACTTTCATTTCACAAACAGACAATCTATACTTTGAGATAGTTATTGCTGGTTTAGTTCCCTTATTGTTTCAGTTTCCTGATTGTTAATAATGTGCAAGAGGTATGAGCAGTGGTGTGAATAATACGTTAGCTTTTGGCACCAGGACCCTGGTGGTTCTTGTAGGTCTTTCAGTGCCTAAAACCACTCATAGTTCTAAAATTCCCCTGTATGTCATAAAACACACCTAAAATGTACAGTATGTCCCTCCATAGCTTTGAATAATGTGGGGGAGAAACCTGCATTGTTATTACTATTCATAAAAAACATTTCCTCTCACTTACTCACCTGTTCTCAATGGTTTCACTACAGAGGAGGTGAGGAAATATTTGCACTAAGGACATAGACAGTAGGGATGAGCTGAACAGGGTTCAAGCAGGGTTCGGTTCATAGAAGTTTGAATGCTGAACCTGAACCCCATGGAAATCAATGAAAGCCAAATCTGTCAAATCAAATTTGTGCATTTTCTGGGCTAATAGGTAAGAGATTGTCAAAAAATAGCATGGGGGGGGGGGGGGGGGTTCTTCCCTGGTGATCATGTACCAATGCACAAATATTTTATCAAATTCCATTTGTCTGGGAGCAGTGATTTTGTGAATGTTTCAAGTAAGAAATTAAAAAATACCCAATTCCTTTAAAGAACATCTCTGGGGTTACCCTAATCCTGGCTGTGAAGGGGTGAATCTCTATAATGTACATAAAGTGCTGCAGCACTGACATTTACAAAGGAAACTGTTTTAAATTGCCGGACAATGACATTTCCATGCTGGCTTCTTTTTTTTATGCACACTGACCCCTCCAAAGGACCCTCAAAATACAATAACAGACATATGATGTATTTTGGGTGACCTTTGGAAGGATCTTTTTTTTTCTTTTTTTTAAAGAAGCCCACAATGAAATTTTTTGCTAGCACTTTATAATGTATTATCTTTTTTCTTTGTAAATGTCAATGCAAAAAACAAATAAAGTGTGGAGGGTCCCCTAAATATTCTTATCAGACCCCGACCCAAGCATGGCCTTCTGGACCATACCAGGCCACATGTTCACAATGTGGAACGGGGAGATGGCAAAGCACCTTGATCCAATGTTGATGAGGACATCTTCCCTAAAACCCTAGTTCAATGGCTGTGAGGGTCTGTGAATCAGGGGCATATTAGAATCTATAGCTTGAATATGTTTTGGTAAATACCTGAAAAAATAAAATTGTGTCTGTGTCCAAATATATACAGTATGGACCTAACTGTAGCATTTTCAGAGTTTTCAGATGGAAATTATAAATGGAAAGATCCAAATATCAATTATTTTTCTTTTGTTTTCCTTAAAATAGAAATTCTATGAATCCTTGCTTGCTCCAGCAAGTACACACACACATAGACACACGTACATGCATCAGGGGCATACAGTATGCGCTGCCCTGAATGCAGACAGTCTACATTTGGGGCACCACATGCATCCTTGTACTTATGTACCTCTTTGGTGTGCATATATCAGAATACATGTGCTCTGTATTTCAGCTTGATAGGCTGCTGGCTTGTAGCCATATGCATGTACTATATCCTATCTTGTAGTTTCTTACTACAGTAACATAAATTCTTCCTTCATAAGTTACATTAAAGGGAAACAAATGTTTCAGCATACTAACATTCTGACAGTTTGTAGTTTCCATTAGCACAATCAGGTGCTAAATCTTGACCTCAGGAAGCACCACAGCCTATGTCCATGGTGGTGAGCCCACTTCCACTGACAGCATAATCAAGAGACAGGCACCTATCTTGCAATAAGTGCTGGCGAAAGACAGAGATGGCTGTGATTCACCAGTTGGGAATGGCTGCAGACATCAGCTAGTTTGAAGGGGGCCCTATCCACCAGTTCCTAGGGCAGCAGCTGAATCACCAGAATTATTGCCAAGTGCCCAATCAGACTTCATCATCCATCATCCATTGACTGAAGCCCCTCACTCCCAGACAGGCCTACATTCAGAATCTAAGAGCTGAGCCTAACAATGGCTACCTCTGCATCTGAGCCTCTGACAGCTCTTTGTTATGAGAGGATTGGCCCCAAATGATAATGATGAATGTGAATATTAGGGCATTGATATCTAAGTGGGATCAAGGCTTCCCTCTATCTATCTTTTGTCAGTAGATATCACAGACTGCTGGATACCCACCCTCTGCCTGGTGGAAAAAAAAGGTCCAAAAGACTGAGGTGCATGACATCATCTTGGCTGCCTTGGTGAACAACACCTCCCATGTGTGGGTGCATGAAACCTAGGAACTGGGGTTCAGAAATATGGCAGCAGATGCTGTGGATTGATGAGTAAAAATTTTAAATATTTGGGTGTAGCAGAAGGCAGTTTGTTTGCCAAAGGGCTGGAGAGTGATGCAATAATTAGTGTCTGCAGGCAACAGTGAAGCATGGTGGAGGTTCCTTGCAAGTTTGGGGCTCCATTTCTGCAAATGGAGTTGGAGATTTGGTCAGGGTCAGTGGTGTCCTTAATGCTGATAAATACAAGCAGATACGTATCCATCATGTCATAATATCAGGGAGGTGTGTGATTGGCCCCAAATGTATTGTGCAGCAGGGTTAACAACCCCAAATATACAGCCAATGTAATTAAGAACTATCTTCAGCGTAAAGAAGAACAGAGAGTCCTGGAGGTGATGATTTGGCTCCCTGATCTCAACATCATCAAGCCTGTCTGGGATTACATGAAGAGACACAGGAGATCTGTGGTTAGGTCTCCAAGATGTTTGGAACAACCTGCCTGCTGAGATATGTGCAAGTGTACCTAGAAGAGTTGATGCTATTCTGAAGCCAAATGTTGGTCACGCCAGTATTGATTTGATTTGGATTTCTCTTCTGTTCATTTATTTTCTGTTCTGTTAATTGATAAAAATAAATTATTAACACTTCCATTTCTGAAATCATTTTTAATTTACAGCCTAAAACTTTTGCACAGTAGTGTATATATTCTATTTGTTAACTGTAAGTCAAAAGATTAAAGCTTAAAGTGTTACTAAACCCAAGACTCTGCATCCACTATATCTGGTCTCCCACAATACACAGAACATAGAAATGCAATTATTTTAGTAAATATAAACTGCTAAATAACTTTTCTCATCAGCAGTTAGAGCAGTCTTGTGACTTCTATCAGTGTTCAGCCCATCACTAGTTAACAATTGTAGGAGTTTTCTTTCTGCTCTAGGAGGATGCAGAATCCCTGACCTCTGTCTGGACAGTGCTGATTGGCCCCGTGCTGATCACATCCATTCTACCAAGAAAAAAAAAAACCTCTCTAGCAATACACACAAAACTGATCATGTGCAAATTCCTAACATCTGTCAACCTGTCTTATCAGGAGGTAACTGGTGGTCTCTTTAAAAAAGGGGAGGGACAGAGAAGAAAGGATCAAACAAGCCTTTTACACAATGCAGAGAATTAACCCCTTAGGTTCCACAGTGAGTATAACAAGCATGCTTTACTGCATATACAGACTGATTTTATTGTTGTGGGTTTAGTAACACTTAAATATCAGAAATTTGTTTGAAGGAAAAGGTGGTATTTAAAATTTTGTAAGAATTTTCTGTTATATGCAGTAAGGTATTTTGCCTTTCACAGTAACGAAACATGCTATGTGTGGAATTTTTTTTTTAACTAATTTAATACCTGGCAACCACAGTAAACATTCTTTTGTCCAGTTACATGTAAAAGAAACGTCAGAACAGTATGATTCACTTCTATATATACATATTGTATACAGTATGCAAGTATATACACCACACAGAACAAAAAACACGTCTTACACACAACACACAAGGAAATAACACAGACATACCTGAGTCCTCTTTTCCTGTTCTCTTAACTGTTCTGGACCTTTTACATTGTCACCTGTTTATGCATTGAGTTGCTGATGATTATTGTATTATTATGTATGTTTCTTTATATGTTTATCATATAAACTTTCGTGATAATAGCAATTGAAATGCTATATTTATTAAATAAGGATAATTAGCTTTTATTTAAACTTCAGTTGCCACGTCAGCTCTCTGGAAAAAGTAACCCGTGGTTGAGCTATGTTTTTAAAGTTGCCACGCCATGCAATCCCTTACCTCAAGCAATAGATATGCCAGGACTTGTAGCTTTAGCTTTCTTGCAAGTCATGCCATCATAATGTTTTCACTATTATCGTGATCGATGTTCTTTGCTGATAAACAAAGCCAACACTATCCCTTGCCCTAATGCTAATCCTAAACTTTTTTTTTCTAAACCTTATGCTAACTTTATTTTTTCTTTTCTAGCAAAGCCATTAAATCACAATATCACCACTTGGAGACTGATGGTGAATTGAAGTTTATCTATACTCAAGAACAAAAATTTTATATATTACAGCTTACCTGTCCTTAGATGTGGTGGATGTATTTGCTTTTCTTTATTTTCACCTGGTGATCCTGACAGTAACACACCTCCTGTCTGAGGGTAATAACACTCACTCACTGTACTATATCTATGGAAGAGAAGCGTTGTTACCAACTACAGATGTGCTGAACACACCCGTTTGGTTCGCGGTCGAACCTAACGAAAGTTCGAATGCGAATTTCGAACAGAGGGGACAATTCACTAAGCGGTATCTTACCGCATCTGAGTATGTGGTAAGATACCGCACAGCTACTAAAAACATTCTTTATTGTTCCAGCTGTCAGTGGGGTGACAGCTGAATGTAAAAAGAATTGCCGGCATTGCCTGGCAACTAAAAGTAAAAAAAAAAACGCGTGGGGTCTGTTATGGATTTTGAGGGGAACCCCCATGCCAAAACATTTTTTAAAATTATGTGGAGGCATGGAATCCATACCAGACCCTTATCTGAGCATGCAGCCTGGCAGGTTAGGAAAGGAGGGGGACGAGCAAGCCGATGTTCAAGGCGAACTTATGTTCGCCTCGAACATACAGCCTATCAGGCACTGTGTGGGGACTACAGAACACCCCTCCAATCATCTCATCTCCCTAATATGGGAGGGGGTTTTCTATAGTTCACATGTGCAGGGTTGATAAACCTGCTTGAGATAAAACTCCAGAGTGCACAGAAAAGAAAAAACATCACTGGATAACTGGTAGGATCAACAGATGTTTTGCACTTATTGAACAAATAAAGCAAAACACTTTCAAATGTATATTTTACAGTTGGTGTATAAGTTCACATTATTATTATTATTCAGGATTTATATAGCGCCAACAGTTTCCGCACTGCTTTACAACATAAGGGCAGACAGTACAATTACAATACAAATTAATACAGAAGGATTCAGAGGCCTCTGCTCGTTAGAGCTTACAATCTAAGAGGGGGAGAGGTCAAGAGATACAAAATGTAATAATTGTGGGGGATGGGCTGATGGACAAAATACATGTACAGTTGTTAGGTGTGGACAGGATAGGCCTCTCTGAAGAGATGAGTTTTCAGGGATTGTCTAAAAGTGGACAGAGATGGAGATAGTCGGACACATTGGGGAAGGGAGTCCCAGAGGATGGGAACGGCTCTGGAGAAGTCCTGAAAGTGAGCATGGCAGGAGGTGACCAGGGAGCAGGAGGTCTTGGGAGGAGCAAAGAGAACGATTTGGTTACATAGTTACATATTAGTCTGGCTGAAAAAAGACAAAAGTCCATCCAGTTCAACCTGGTATTTTGACACCAGGTTAGTGATGTAGCCAGGGGCTGAGCTGTAGATTGCTTTATAAGTTGTTGTAAGTATCTTGAATTTTATTCATTGGGTGAGTGGAAGCTAGTGGATGGACTGGCAAAGAGGGGTGGCAGACACTAAATGGTTGGTAAGGTGGATGAGTCTGGCAACAGCATTCATGATGGACTGGAGGGGGGATAGCCTATGAAAAGGTAAGCCAGTGAGGAGGGAGTTGCAGTAGTCAAGGCGGGAGATGACCAGGGAGTGAGTTAGAAGCTTTTTGGTGTCATTGGTTAGGAAAGGGCATCTGTTGGAGATTGCGGAGGTTGAGGTGGTAAGCTTTGAACAGTGATTGGATGTGGGGCTGAAAGGATAGTTCAGAGTCTAGTATTACACCTAGCACCCTGGCATGTGGGGCTGGATTGAAAATTGAGCAGTTGATTTTGACAGAGAAGTCAGTGGAAGGGGCACATAGGGGAAGAAATATTATGAGCTCGGTTTTGGATCAATTCATTTTCAGGTGTGACATCCAGACTGATATGTCTGTTAGTACATTAGCGATGCATAAGGAGAATGATGGAGTGAGCTAAGAGGTAGAGAGATAGATTTGGGTGCCATCAACATATATAAGTGACCCTGAAGGTGCCGTTGGATAGGTAGGATGAGAACAAACGAAGAGCACAGTCACGGAGACCAAAGGAGTAGAATTTTTTGAGGAGGAGGGTGTGGTCCACTGTGTTAAAGGCAGCAGAGAGGTCCAGGAGTAAGAGTACAGAATAGTGTCCATTGGTTTTAGCCATTAGTGGAACGTTTGTAAGTTTGAGGAGAGCAGTTTCCGTGGAGCGCTGAGAGTGAAATCCAGACTGAAGGTGATCAAGAAGGTTATTCTTAGTGAGGTGATTGCTCAGCTGGTTGTAGACCAGGCATTCAAGGAGTTTGGAGGAAAAGGGGAGTAAAGAGATGGGTCGTAGATTGTTAAGATTGGTGTGGTCTAGTGAGGGATTTTAAAGTATGGGGGTGATTAGTGCATGTTTTAGAGAATTGGGGAAGATTGAAGATGTGAGTTAGAGAGTGTAGGTTAGAGCCAGAGGGTGAATGTAGCATTGCGACAGAACACTGTCCAGGTGGCACGTGGTTAGGTGGACATTAGAAAAACGTTTAGCAACCTCATCTATAGTAGTGGGGTTGAATGCGTGAAGTAGTGATTGTTCACATATACGGTAATCTCACAGTCGATATCTCCTTTTATGTGTAGTGCTTATCCCTGAAGAAGCCGCTATGGGTCCCCTAATTCGGAATGATAATGACTCTTCCGGAATTGCAACACCCCTGGACACACCAAGGCTGAAGAAGAAAAATGTATTTGGGCTACATACCCAATGAGGCAATAACAATATAAAAAATAGCAACAGTGATAAACAAGCAAAAGATTTTAAAAAATATGTACAATAGACCTGGACCCAATTCTCTCCAGGCACCTGAATCCTAAATTACCTAGAGGCATAAAGGTCCTAGAGTCTCTCCAAAACCCCTCCCACTGGCAAGTGTGGTTCTAAATGTTGGGGCCCAGAGTACTCTGGTCAAGTAGGTTTGTAGTCCCATGGTAAGTGGTGTAAGCCCTCAAACTAAGTCCCAACCTATATATGGATGAGTGGCCATGGGCTTCAGATGACCTCCCCATACATTTTGATGTGCTATCAATGCAGGGATTTTTTGTCAGTAATGCATACATATAAAGAGCAAACACAAAACCAGTGTTGAAATTAACAAGTTTTAAAATGAGGACAGCATAAGTATTGCCAATGGTGGAGAGTCAGCACTACATTAAAAATTAATAAGGTAATATAATCTTGGACACAATGAGAAAAGCATATATTAAGTATCAGTTGTACAATGCTGTGCTAGTACATACTGTGTACAGAAAAAAGATGTGTCTCTGAGCCAGACCAATAGACTTTTGAAGGAGATCCAACATCAAAGAATATTCATTTGGAACACTTTAGGAGATGACAAAACATGCTGCTTCTTGGTGAATCCTTTCTTGAAGTACACCAGATGGATTCCCTGCAAGGTCTGACTCATTGACATCACTCCTGGTGGCGAAAAGGTCAGACAGGAGTGATTTTATTTTCTGGTAGCACAGGTGGTTTTCCCTTTTGCGTTTGTAATATCTTAAACATTATTTTAGGACAATTTTAAAATATATTTAAAGCCCTTTTTTCATTTTGAATAGAGCAAGAAGTATTTTTTTTGAATCAGGTAATGTTTTGTTAAGCTTTTTTCCAATAACAGAACAAAAGTCCCATGTATACAAGTTTAACAATAAACTATTATACCTATTAAGAACAAAATAAAAGAAGAAAAACAAGACACTTCATGGACCCGCAATTGATTATTAAGTCTGATAGCAGATAGGTACTACAGATATTTGCAAGCAGAATGTGAGCAAGAAGTATTTAAAGAATACTGTATGTAAACCCAACAATTCATATTCCTTATACAGTCATGGCCGAAATTGTTGGCACCCTTGATATTTCTCCAGGAAATCATGTATTTCTCACGAAACGTATTGCATTAACACATGTTTTGCTATACACATGTTTATTCCCTTTGTGTGTATTGGGACAAAACAAAAAAAGGGAGGAAAGAAAGCAAATTCGACATAATGTCACACAAACCTCCAAAAATGGGCTGGACAAAAGTATTGGCACCCTTTCACAACTGCGGATAAATAAGAATGTTACAAGCATGTGATGCTCCTGTAAACTCACCTGGGGCAAGTAACAGGTGTGGGCAATATAGAAATCACACCTGAAAGCAGATAAAAAGGAGAGACGTTCACTTAACCTTTGCATTGTGTGTCTGTCTGTGCCACACTAAGCATGGACAACAGAAAGAGGAGACGAGAACTGTCTGAGGACCTGAGAACCAAAATTGTGGCAAAATATCAACAATCTCAAGGTTACAAGTCCATCTCCAGAGAACTAGATTTGCCTTTGTCCACAGTGCGCAACATTATCAAGAAGTTTGCAACCCATGGCACTGTAGCTAATCTCCCTGGTCGTGGACGGATGAGGAAAATTGATGAAAGATTGCAACGCAGAATAGTCCGGATGGTGGATAAGCAGCCCCAAACATGTTCCAAAGACATTCAAGCTGTCCTGCAGGCTCAGGGAGCATCAGTGTCAGCGCGAACTATCCGTCGACATTTAAATGAAATGAAACGCTATGGCAGGAGACCCAGGAGGACCCCACTGCTGACACAGAGACATAAAAAAGCAAGACTACAGTTTGCCAAAATGTACTTGAGTAAGCCAAAAGCCTTCTGGGAAAACGTCTTGTGGACAGATGAGACCAAGATAGAGCTTTTCGGTAAAGCACATCATTCTACTGTTTACCGAAAACGGAATGAGGCCTACAAAGAACAAAACACAGTACCTACGGTAAAATATGGTGGAGGTTCAATGATGTTTTGGGGTTGTTTTGCTGCCTCTGGCACTGGGTGCCTTGACTGTGTGCAAGGCATCATGAAATCTGAGGATTACCAAAGGATTTTGGGTCGCACTGTAGGGCCCAGTGTCAGAAAGCTGGGTTTGCGTCCAAGATCCTGGGTCTTCCAGCAGGACAATGACCCCAAACATACGTCAAAAAGCACTCAGAAATGGATGGCAAAGAAGCGCTGGAGAGTTCTGAAGTGGCCAGCAATGAGCCCAGATCTAAATCCCATTGAACACCTGTGGAGAGATCTTAAAATTGCTGTTGGGAAAAGGTGTCCTTCCAATAAGAGAGACCTGGAGCTGTTTGCAAAGGAAGAGTGGTCCAAAATTCCGGGTGAGAGGTGTCAGAAGCTTATTGATGGTTATAGGAAGCGACTGATTTCAGTTATGTTTTCCAAAGGGTGTGCAACCAAATATTAAGTTAAGGGTGCCAATACTTTTGTCCAGCCCATTTTTGGGGTTTTGTGTGACATTATGTCATATTTGCTTTTCTGCCTCTGTTTTATATTTGTTCCAATACATACAAAGGGAATAAACATGTGTATAGCAAAACATGTGTTAATGCAATACCTTTTTTGTGTGAAATACTTGATTTTCAGGAAAAATATCAAGGGTGCCAACAATTTCGGCCATGACTGTATGTGCCTGCTGTACCATGTACTTGTATGAAAAAGTATCCTATTCTCTTTGTATTGCTTCTTTTGTTTGAAATTCCTGGTGTTCCTGCCAGTCCCTCTGCTTTCCTATTTAAAAAAACAAAAAAACAAAAAAACAAAAAAAAAAAAAAAACAAAACTGACCACACTAGGCATGAGTGCACAGTGTGGTCAGTTCCCTGGCTCTCCTCCAGTGATCAAACTATTGCTCACATGCCCCCCCCCCTGCACAGTTATTTACTGAGAAGATCAGCGGGGCTGAATCTAGTCTGTCTGATGTGGAGGTGCAGTAAAAAATGTCAGGGGGACAGATGGGAGGTCAGCAGAACAGAAGGTAAGCAGGACAGAGAACAGGGTCAGCAGTTTGTACTGCAGTGTACAGGGGCTATTAGTTTGTAGGGCAGTGTACAAGAATCAGCAGGGCAGAGGACAGGGGTCAGCAGGTCGGAGAAAAGAGGTCAGCAGGACGGAGCACAGGGATCAGCAGATCAGAGGACAAGGGTTAGTAGCAGTTCAGAAGACAGTAGTAAGTGTAGTAGAGGGCAAATTTTCCATAACAGTGGAAGGGACTTAAAGGGGGAACATTTAGCAGAATCTGTGCCACACATATACCACAGTCCTTGTATCCACAAGATACTTCTACTTACTGTGTCACAAGTGACAGTCTCACAGATACACATAAACCTTAGAACAAAGGATCAAATTTAAAAATGTAATTGTTTCTATCACATATGCTTTTCTGCCCACAAAAAATGATCACTTTGTCTGCTGAGCCTATCTTAAAGAACTTAATTAAAATCAGAGTCCCCCTCCTTATATCAGGGTCCCCAGACGTATCCCACCCCCTTAAATTATGGTACCCAGAGCCACCCACATTACATTAGGGTCCCCAGAGTCACCACCCTTACATTGGGGTCCCCAGTGTCACCCTCTCTTGCATAAAATGTCTCTCCTTACATCAGGGTCCCTAGGGTTCCTCCTCCTTACTTCAGAGTTTTCAGAGCCCTCCCTTACATCAGGGTGCCCAGAGCCTATTCTCATTAGCCCCTTACACCAATGTCCCCAGAGAAACCCCCACCTTTCATTAACACCCCCCTTACATCAGGGTCCCCAGAGCCCCCCTTTATATCAGGGTCACCAGAGTCTCCCACTTGCATTAGGGTCCCCAAAATCCCCCACTAACATCAGGGTTTTCATAGTCCCTGCTTCCTTCCTTTCATCAGGGACCCAAAAGTCCTCCAACTTCCCCTTACATCAAGTTCTCCAGGGTTCCTCCTCCTTGCTTCAGTGTCCCCAGAGTCCACAGAGTCCCCAGAGCTCCTCTTGCTTCAGGTTCCCCAGAGCCCCTCTCCTTACACCGGAGTCCCCAGACCTACCCCACTTACATCAGCATCCCCAGAAACACCCCCACCTTTCATCAGAAACCCCCCTTACATCAGGGTCCCCAGAGTCCCTCCCTTTACATCAGGGTGCATAAAATCCCCCACTTACATCAGGGTTCCCATAGTCTCTGCTCTCCCCCTTTAATCAGGGATCCCAGAGCCCCGCCTCAATACCAGGGGCTCTGGGCAGCCTTTCATCAGGGACCCTAGAGCCCTCCCAACGTCAGCATCCCTAAAATTCCTCCACTAACATGAGGGTCCCTAAGGTTCCTCCTCCTTACTTCAGAGTTTCCAGGGTTTTCATAGTCCCTGCCCCCCCCCCCCCCTTTCATTAGGAACCCCAGAGTCCTCCAACATCAGGGTTCCTGGAGTCCCTCCACTTAAATCAGGTTCTCCAGGGTTCCTCCTCCTTACTTCAGAGTTCCCAGAGCCCCTCTTGCTTCAGGGTCCCCAGAGTCCCCCTACCTTTCATCAGGGTCCCTCCTTACATCAGGGTCCCCAGAGTCCCCTCCAACATCAGGGTGCCTAAAGTCCCTTCACTTACATCAGGGTACCCAGAAAACCCCACCTTTAATCAGGGACCCCCTTACATCAGGGCCCCCAGAGTTCCCCTCTTTGCATCTGGGTCCTCAGAGTCCCCCACTTATATCAGGATTTCCATAGTTCCTGCTCCCCCCCATTCATCAGGGACCACAGGACCCCCCCCCCCAACATCAGGCTCCCTAGAGTCCCTCCCCATACATCAGGGTCCCCAGGGCCCCCTTCCTTACACCAGTGTCACCGGAGTCACCCCCCATATATTATAGATCCCCTTACATCAGGGTTCTTAGAGACACTCCCACCTTTCATCAGGGACCTCCCTCACATCAGGGACCACAGAGCCCCCGTCCAACATCAGGGTCCCTAGAGTCCCTCCCCTTACATCACGGTACCCAGTGTTCCTCCTCCCTACTTCAGGTATCCCAGAGCCCCCTCCTTACAATAGGGTCCCCAGAGCCCCCCTCCTTACACCAGAGTCCCCAAAACTACCCCCCTTTTCATCAGTGTCCCCAGAGTGCCTCCCTTTATATCAGGGTCCTCAGAGTCCTCCACTTGCACTAGGCTCCCCAAAATTTCCCCCACTTACATGATGGTTCCCAGAGCCCCCCTTCTTACACCAGAGTCACCAGAGTCACCAGAGCCACCCCCCTTATATTAGAGACCCCCCTTACATCTGGGTTCTTAGAGACACTCCCACCTTTCATCAGGGACCTCCCTCACATCAGGGACCACAGAGCCCCTCTCCAACATCAGGGTCCCTATAGTCCCTCCCCTTACATCACGGTACCCAGTGTTCCTCCTCCCTGCTTCAGGTTTCCCAGAGCCCCCTCCTTACACCAGAGTCCTCAAAACTACCCCCCTTTACATCAGTGTCCCCAGAGAGCCTCCCTTTACATCAGGGTCCCCAGAGTCCCCCACTTGCACTAGGCTCCCCAAAATTTCCCCCACTTACATGAGGGTTCCCAGAGTCCCTGCTTCCCCCTTTCATCAGGGACCCCAGAGCCCCCCAACATCAGGGTCCCCAGAGTTCCCCCCTTTACATCAGGGTCCTCAGAGTCCCCAACATACATCAGGATTTTGATAGTTCCTTCTTCCCCCCATTCATCAGGGACCATAGCACCCCCCCCCCAACATGAGGCTCCCTAGAGTCCCTCTCCATACATCAGGGTCCCCAGAGCCCCCCTCCTTACACCAGAGTCACCCCCCTTATATTAGCGACCCCCTTACATCAGGGTTCTTAGAGACACTCCCACTTTCATCAGGGATCTCCCTCACATCAGGGACCACAGAACCCCCCCAAACCAACATCAGGGTCCCTAGAGTCCCTCCCCTTACATCACGGTACCCAGTGTTCCTCCTCCCTACTTCAGGTTTTCCAGAGCCCCCCCTTACAATAGGGTCCCCAGAGCCCCCCTCCTTACACCAGAGTCCCCAAACCAACCCCCCTTTACATCAGTGTGCCCAGTATGCCTCCCTTTACATCAGGGTCCCCAGAATTCCCATCTTGCATTAGGCTCTCCAAAATTTCCCCCACTTACATGAAGGTTCCCAGAGTCCCTGCTTCCCCCTTTCATCAGAGACCCCAGAGCCCAGTTTACCAGTTTACCTCCAAGCTTCTTGAGCGCCTTTTCTACCTCAGCGACAACAACCTTCTAAATTTCCTACAGTCTGGCTTCCGCCCACAACATTCCACTGAAACCGTCCGACTAAAACTCACTAATGACCGACTAACTGCTAAAACCAATGGCCATTACTCCATACTCATACTTTTAGACCTTTCCACTGCCTCTGACACAGTTGCCCACCCACTCCTCCTCAACAAATTCCACTCCCTTGGCCTCTGTGACTCTGCTCTTTCCTGGTTCTTCTCTTATCTTTCTCAGTGCACTGTCAGCTTCACATACAACACCAACTCCTCCGCTCCTCTTTCTGTTGGGGTACCCCAAGGCTCTGTCCTTGGTCCCCTCTTTTCCTCTCTCTGCACCTCCTCCCTGGGCCAATCGATAACCTTCCACGGCTTCTAATACCAGCTCTACGCTGATCAAACCCAGATCTATATCTCTACTCCCCAGCTCACCCCCTTGATCTCCTCACATAAAAATCTACTGAGCGAAATATCAGTATGGATGTCACACCACTTCCTCAAACTCAATCTTTCTAAAACTGAGCTTGTAATAGTTCCTCCTCCCCAAATCCTCCACTCATGACTTTACCATTAAGATCAACAGCACAACCATTGGTCCCTGCCCACATGCCAGGGTGCTAGACGTAATCCTAAACTCTGACTTCTCCTTTGGGTCCCACATCCAATCACTGGCTAAATCCTGCCCCCTCAACCTCCGCAACATTTCCAGAATTCGCCCCTTCCTGACCAATGACACCACAAAACAACATATCCACACCTTGGTTATATCCCGCCTTGATTACTGCAATTCCCTATTCACTTATCTATCTTTACACAGGCTATTCCCCCTTCAGTCTATTATGAATGCTGATGCTAGACTTATACACCTTACCAACCAATCAGCAACTGCTGCCCCTCTCTGCCAATCCCTTCATTGGCTTCCACTAGCCCAATGTATAAAATTCTAAATACTAACCACAAAGTGCAAAGCCATCCACAACACTGCCCTACTACATCACCAACCTCATCCGCAGATATCCATATCATCCGCTCCACTCCTCCCAAGACATCTTGCTCTCTAGCTTCCTTGTCGCCTCCTCCCATGCCCGCCTCCAGGACATCTCCAGAACTTCTTTCATCCTCTGGAACTCCCTACTCCAGTATGTCTGGTCGACTCCCACCCTGTCCGCCTTTAGGCAATCTTTGAAAACCCACTTATTCAGGGAAGCCTACCCCACCTCCAACTAAGAACTGTACTTGAATTACCTCCACCAGATCATCCCCCGCAGCTATCACCTTTTGTATCACCTCCCCTTTCTTTAGAATGTAAGCTCGGTGAGCAGGGCCCCTCTATGCCTTCTGTATTGAACTGTATTGTAATTGTACTGTTCCCCTATTTATTATAAAGTGCTGCATAAACTGTTGCCGCTATATAAATCCTGTAGAATAATAATAATAATAATAATAATAATAAAAAGATACATAAAAACCTGGAGGACCAAATGTCTCTGCTGTTGATCCCTAAAACCAGGGAGATCCTACCAAAGGGGCGGTACTAGTACTTTGTTAGTTTTTCCAAACCCCTCACACTGGCCAGTGTATTGGTAATCACCGGGTTTCAAATTTCCTGTGTTAGATTGCTCAAATTTAAGTGGATCCCAAAATATAAGTATAAGTACCCAAACTGTATCCTAAAGATATGTGACTCTGTCCCTTTAAGAAGTGGGCGAGAAGTTGTGGCCAGTGTCCTCTCATCACTAAACGATCTGTAATTCTGTCTCCTCTCTGTAGCATCCAGAACCGGAAAAAATGGCTGGGACTCAGGACTTGGTGATGATGATCTCCCATGGAACTGATGATGTCAGCGATGACTCAGGACACAGAAATGATGACCTCTCACAGAACTGGCGATGTCAACAGTGACTCAAGACCTGGCATTGTTGATCTCTCACCCACACCAATGGTCACCCTTCACTGTCATTCATGTGACTGCCCTGAGGCTTCCTTCTCTTTTTTTCCCTGCTGTAGCTCTTCAGTCTACTGGGACTTGTAGTAGACTTGCACAAAAGCCAATTGGCATCCTTTGATGTCCTGGAGAAGTGGGTGGGCTCTCCTCTGGCTCACAGAGGCTGCAGCACAACCTAACAAGTTTCCTGTATCCTCTCTCTCTCCTTCTGTCCTCACTGGCAGCCAAGGAGAGGAAAAACAGGTGCAGCAACAGCTGTCTGTATGGCATTTCAATGACAGCCTGGTCCATAAGGTCATCCTCTGCTGTTGCTGTGGGCTGGTGTTACATCAACAACAGTGTTATATCAGATCATACAAACCATAAAGATCATACAGTTCATTATAACATCCTAAATTGAAAATTAAAATATCAATATGGATATTAAATTACATATTTTCAAATAAATAATTCAAAGTTCATATGCGCTAGGAATTCTAAAATATTATGTATCTATTTAGTTGCTTCCAAATAGTGGTTATGATATTAAGAGATTGAGATTGAGCTCAGCAGTCACTTTTGCAGCAGTGGTTTTCTTATTCCAGGTCACAATCCTGAGCAATGTCCTTTAGTCTCTTTTGGTCAGTTGACCACGTTGACCACCCCTATGCTTATCAGACGATGTTTTCCCAGGAACTGTATATGCCATCATAACCTTTGATACTGTACCTCGCAACACAGCAAATAAATTGGCAACTTCTTTAACAGAGGTACTGGCTAAGTGGGCGCCAACATTTTGCCTTCTTTGAAGCTCAGTAAGCTCTGACATGACTCCATATTACTAGCAGTGCATGCAGTGAATGACGAAAGTGAGACTTCCCACCTGTTAGGTAGGTGTCTCATGTTATATCACTTCTGCCTTCAATGCAAAACATGTTGTCTCTTTCACACCTGCAAATCATGTAGTGTTTTTCAATTAGTTTGTCTAATCCCTGTGTATATGTATATATATATATATATATTAGTTGTGCTCCAAAATGAAAATTCTGGGCCAGAACCGAAAATTGAGGATGCACTTGGCCGAAAACCAAAACGGAAATGAACAGGTTTTTTTTAAATATATTTTTATCTGTAATTGTATTATATTCAACTTTTTAATTAATATTATGAATTTAAATGAATATGAATTTAAAAATACAATCTAGTAACATAAAATAACTTTTACTAAAATAAAACACAAAAATTTGGCAGAAAATAAAATGAAATATAGAAATATATATAGAAAATGTAAATAGAGGCGTTTTTACATTGAAGTCAATGGTGGTCTTTTTGTATTGAAGTCAATGGGACATGATTTTGCATTGAAGTCAATGGTGGTCTTTTTGTATTGAAGTCAATGGGACATGATTTTGCATTGAAGTCAATAAGGGGTGTTTTTGCATTGAAGTCAATGGGACACGATTTTGAATTAAAGTCAATGGGACTCGATTTTGCTGTAATGTCAATGGGACGCGATTTTGCCTTGAAGACAATAGGGGGCATTTTTGCATTGAAGTCAATGGGATGCGATTTTGTATTGAAGTCAATGGGACATGTATTGAAATCAGTTATCAAGAATTTTATGATTACTATTTCACTAAAATTGGAAAAAAATTGTATATTATGAAAATACACTAAAACCATATTAATGAGCTAATATTTATTTTTAAAGTAGCCATTATCTCGGTTGCTAGTTAGTAAGTAAAAAAAAGGTGCTACAGGTTTTATTTAATTTGCTATGTTAGAAAAATATAAATGATGTTGCTACCTTTTAACTAAATATTTAAATCTACACTGAAAAGATGCATAAACATTTTAGGTTTCAGGAAGTTATTTATTTTTAGCTTTTCATAATCAAATTTTGTAAAGCTCTATAGCCATTTTACAAATGTACCATTTGAAAAAGAAATGGAACATTACTCACACATGGGGATTTTAACTTGTGACAGGTCATTGTGCCCTGCTTATGCAAGGCCATGTAAAATTTTAATTTAAAAAAATCACCTTTTTTCTTGAGGAAGTGAAGAATAAAGATGCACAAGTATAAAAGGACTATGGCTTAAATAGCCTGTAGCATCACATACAATTCAACACTCTTACAGAAGGTAAGGCTTTTTTTAACAAATGCTATTACTATGTTTTAATGCTGTTTATTTTCTTATCTGAATATTATTGATTACCTAAAATGTACAACGTACATTATGCTAGTTTATAATGCACAATAAATAAATCATTCACACTATCTGCTAACAAACACACTCTTTAGGGCCAGTATGTCTTTTTATATTTATTAGAGAATCTCTGAAAATGCAACCTCCAAGTATACAACGGGTTTCAAATGAAAACTACAGAGATTAAATTGACCATACTATCCTGTTTACCACTTGACTTTCTTGTCCATGGTGTGCTATGTGCAATATCAGCTGTTATGGGATGATTTAATAACAGAGGGATTTTTCTTTCAAGCAACGCTAATTTAGAATAATGCACAGATAGTAGCACAGACAGTACTTTTTTTAACCACTTCAGTACCGGGCACTTTTACCCCCTTCCTGCCCAGGCAATTTTCAGGTTTCAGAGCTCTCACACTTTGAATGACAATTGTGCGGTCGTGCAACACTGTACCCAAACTAAAATTTTATAATTTTGTTCATACAACTAGAGATTTCTTTTGGTGGTATTTAATCATCATTTAAATTTAATTTGCTAAATTAACAAAAAAAGACCGAACATTTTGAAAACAAAACACGTTTTTCTTTGTTTCTGTTATAAAAGTTTGCAAATAAATAATTGTTCTTCATAAATTTAAGCCAAGGTGTATTCTGCTACATTTCTTTGGTGAAAATAACCCAAATCAGTATTTACTGTTTAGTCTGTAGGAAAGTTATACAGTTCACAAACTATGGGATATATCTGAAAATTGATCAATACTGAAGTACTGACAGCCAATCTAATTTCGTTTGGCACAAAAATGTCAGAACAGTTAGACAGACCGACGTATTTCATAAGAGGCATGGTGAGTTTTTTTAAGTAATTTTTTCAGAAAATGAATTAAAAAAATAATGTTCACAATTTTTTTTTACATACTGTCACCAGTGCAGCACGGCGTGAGCATATAACTGGTGTGGCAGTGATAAGGGACACTGACTGGTGATAGTACGGAAAAAAAATTATAATTTTGTTTTCAATTTTTAATTTTTTTTTATTAAATTTTTTCTCTTTTTTTAAGATTTTTTTCATATTGCACTATGACCAAAGTAGTATAATGTTACCATAGTAACATTGTACTACTTTGGGGAAGTGATCAGTATTTTTTTTTATTGCTTACAGCAAAGAATTTATTTGTTATAAGCAAGCATTTAACTGAATGAAATTGGTTCATTCAGGTTTTTTTTGTTGGGATTAGTTGTGATTGGCCACAGCTAATCACATGACACAGATGGGTTGTGATTGGCCCAGCCTGTGCATGTGATCGCTGTGACCATTCACAGCTAGACACAGTTGTATACAATGGATAGAAAGGAAGCCATCCATTGTACACAACTGTCATGTGACCTGCTGTGATAGGTCACAGCAGATCACATGGTACTGGCAACGGTACATGGCCAGTGACAGATCTCACCACAGCACGGTCCTGTGAGCACACGCAAAGCGCGGTCCGGGAAGGACGTCATATGACGCCCTCCCGGAGGGACGAAGTGGTTGAAAAAGCAAGGACTTTTAAGATAAACATTGAATATAATTTTAAAATGCCTAACCTATTGGCTAAACCTGAATTCATTTATTGGTAGCTTGTTAGGGCCCATAAAGACAACTACTGACTACTCCTTAATGAACATCTTCCTAGAATAAAGGAGAATTTCTCTTTCCTTCACATTTCTTTTTAAAATCTGACATCTGCACTCTGGACCTCTAGCAAGCTAACCACAGAGTTGGAAAACAAAAATAGCAACAGGTCCATTCAATTCTTTACTTGTTTTTTACAAACATATTTTTGAAAGATTTGCAAGCTTATAAAGGTTGCATAGTCTTAGTTGGCAGTAGATAAAAAGTTTTACTAGCATTAACCACTTGCTGACCGCAAATAGCCGAATGATGGCTTCACTGCGGCCGGCCAGTTCTGGGAGGGCGTCATATCACTTCCTCCCACAATGCGCCCTCATGCACACTCCCAGGGGCGTGCACTCAGCAATCACTGTGATCTCTGTATCCTACTGATCACGTGATGTGGTAAAAGCCAATCCCAGCAGCCTTTGACCACATGATCAGCCATGTCCAATGACACAGCAGATCACCGGTAAATGCAGTTGCCGGTTATCAGCTGCACTTTCCTTACGCTGTCACAGTGTGAGGAAAGTACTGCCGATAACCGACAATTGTCAGAGGAGGGATCGGCACTGATCATCAGGGCACTGATGATCAGTGCCCTGATGATCAGTGCCCAGCAGTGCCACCAACCAGTGCCTCCCACCTGTGCCCAGCCGTGCCACCCACCTGTGCCCTGCAGTGCCACCCACCTGTGCCTAGCAGTGCCACCCACCTGTGCCCAGCAGTGCCACTCATCAGTGCCCAGCAGTGCCACTCATTAGTGCCGTCCATCAGTGCTGCCCAGCAGTGCCACCCATCAGTGCTCAACAGTGCTGCCAGTCAGTGCCCAGCAGTGTCGCCAGTCAGTGCCTTCAGTCAGTGCCACCCATCAGTGCCACCTATCAGTGCTGTCTATCAATGATGCCTATCAGTGCCCATCAGTGCCGCCTATCAGTGCCACCTCATCAGTGCCTTCTATCAGTGCCACCTCATCAGTGCAGCCTATCAGTGCACGTCAGTGCTGCCTATCAGTGCCCATCAGTGCTGCCTATCAGTGCAGCCTCATCAACGCACATCAGTGAAGAAGAAAAATTACCTGTTTGCAAAATGTTATAATAGAAACAAAGAAAAAGTTGAATAATGCCCATGCTATAGGTGTAGGCTATTTACGTACTTCCTGAAGCCTGACTGGAATACTCCCAAGATGTTTCTGGGACGTTAATAAATGAAACCCAGTTGCTACTGCTCCTGTGATGGTGGAGGTGAGCTTTAATGACTAGGTCTCCTAATAAACTTCCTGGGAGTATTCTAGTCAAGCTTTTGGAGGCATGCAAATGGACTACACTTATAGCAAGGGCATTATTTAAAGTGTTACTAAACCCAGGACTCTGCATTCACTATATCAGGTCTCCCACAGTACACAGAACAAGGAAGTGCAACTATTTTAGTAAATATAAACTGCTAAATACCTTTTCTCATCAGCAGTTAGAGCAGTCTTGTGACTTCTATCAGTGTTCAGCAGAGCACTGGTT
The DNA here is from genome assembly GCF_062004578.1 of Staurois parvus. Lineage (NCBI taxonomy): Eukaryota > Metazoa > Chordata > Amphibia > Anura > Ranidae > Staurois > Staurois parvus. The sequence continues at coordinate 3,309,572 of NW_028318191.1, forward strand.
AAATCTTCTAGGAGGAGTTTTCATTCTCCTGTAGGAGGATGCAGGACCTCTGACCCTCTGTCTGGACAGTGCTGATTGGCCCTGTGCTGATCATATGCACTCTCCCAAGAGCCATACACATCAAACTGAGCATGTGCAGCTTGCCCCCAAGCCTCTGTTCTATCAGGAGATATTTAGGAGACTCTGGAAGAAGGGGAGGATCAAAGAGCAAACTGTTGGCGCTATATAAATCCTGTATAATAATAATAATAATAATAAAGATGACAGGATCAAACTTTTTTTTACAAAATGTGGAGGATTAACCCCTTAGGTTCCTTAGCTTTACTGCATATACAGACTGATTTTACTGTTGTGGGTTTAGTATCACTTTGACTTTAGTCAGAGTTGCAGTTTGTTGTTCTTATCTCCAAAAATCCCTTACCTGCACAGGTAGTTTTTTTTTGTAAAGGTAAACTAAACCTTTAAATAATTTTTAAATAATATTTAAATAAATGTAAAATTAGTGTTATTTAAAAACACTTGTTTTCACCTTTTTTCATCCATTGTTATATCTCAGTGCAGTTCATCTCCTAGGGCCATTTTGCAGCCGCTTGCTGTCTATAAACATGTACACTGGTGATAGCTGCATTTCTCAGGGTGGGTTTTCTCATGGTGACAATAGTCGGCTATGCCTGATGAATCTGTGTTGCAACAGCCACTTGATTGAAAGCCCCTGTAACAATGCGGGTGCACAACTGAAAGCTGCAGATTTAAATGTTTTGAAAAGTACTTCTGGTATTACATTGACATGTTAAAGTTTATATGAAAATTTTGTGAGTGGATTTACATCTACTTTAACATGAACAAACTATTTTTTTTTTATAGTTGTATTTGGTAAATTTAGTAAGGTAATACAAATTGCCTAAAGAGCCCATACACAGACAGAGATTTAATAGTATATGAACTGTATGGTCACAACTATGTCACAGACTCATGGTGCATGATGTACAAATTATTGCAAAGACATTTTTCAAGAGAGCACCATTAGCAAGAAAATCTCCCAGCCCATGTCAATTTGTTTTTGAAATTGAAAATCGAGAAGAACAAATATGTTGTGTTCTTGACAAATTATATATCATTTAACTTTTAAACCCAAAAAGCACACAGTTTCAGTTTTTGTTAACTTTGTATATTATTAGAAAAGGAAACCTATAAAAATCAATATGTTATATTCTTGACAAATTATATATAATGTAATTTTTAAACCCTAAAAGCGTGCAGCATCAGTTTTAGTCCATATATTTTATACAAGAATGGGCTTTGCTTTTTGAACAATAAAATATTCCATAAAGCAGTTTGCAACCAGGATGGCCAATTAGCTTGTAGCAAAAAATGCCAAAAAAGGGACAAAAAATATTTCCTCTGAGGCATTGCAAAATACAGTGTGGTCCTTTGCATCCAGCAATGGGGACTTACAGTACAGAATTAATGCAGCCTAAACATAAAATAATGTACTCCAACTTGCATACAGCTGTTTTGAAATTTCTGGTCCTCATCAATGATTCTGGATGATGTAAAATAATTATTTTCGTATCCTGAAATGAAAATAAAACTATTTTGCTGGAAGAGAATCCATGCAAATATCTTCTCTGCAGGTAATTGTGTTATGAAATAGTTTCCTTATTTATTGTTCTAAAATATATTTAGCCATGCATATGTATGTTCCCCATTGATGTAATAGCATTATCTGTTATTATATCAAAAGGGACCTAACATATGCATGGCTAAGTGGCAGTCACCATAACATTAACAATCCTGAGCAAACAAAACCAAAAACATAAGCAATATAATATTCTTATCAATGTTATTTTGTTTTCTTTTTTAGAACTGCTTATTTAAAGAGCTGCCTGGAACTACCATGGAAAGTCCATCTGGTTTTGTTTGTATTATTATGGCCAGTATTCTACTAATGAATATGTCATGCATAAAGGCAACAGGGGACAGGTGCCAATTGTCAGCTGACATTTCAGAATTAAAAAGACACTTTGAAGCTATTAAAGGTTTCTTGGTGAGTTTCAGTGTTCCCATTTTAAATAACTTTTCGTTTTAAGCCAGATAAATATTTAAAATGTGTAAAAACAAAAATGTAATATGATAGATTCCTCGGATGAGCTTGCTGTATTCTTTTTTTAGGCTTTTTTCCTTTATTTTCACCTGATAATTTTGCAGCCACATTTACTACCCAGGCTGGACTTCAAGCATGCCTTCTTCTCTGTTTAATGGGGAAGGGGGGTTGAGAGAGGTTGTTAGCTTACAGAAACAATATAACATTGTCAGCTCGCATTAAGTGTTGAAGACAGTGCATTTATGGTAAGATCAACAGGCATGAAAAAAAGAAAACAAATGCAGCCACCACATCTAAAGACTGGCATATCACATTTTTGTTTTTGTTTTTAGTTATGATTTAAAGTGGAGCTCCACCCAAAAGGGAAAGGACTGCTTCCCCGCTCTCCATTAAGGATTGGCACCTTTGGGGGGCGGAGGGGAGCGGACACCTGAATTTGACAGGTACCCGTTCCCACTTCCAGTCCAATCGCATAGGCGATCGGAAACGGAAGGTGTCCTCCCTCCCTGTAGTCTTTTGGGACATGTGACAGGTCCCAGAAGACTACAGGACCATTCATGAAGTGCAGCGCTACTCACGCATGCACAGTGGGTACCCGGCTGTGAAGCCACAAGCTATTACAGCCGGGTTCCCACACTGAAGATGCTGGCCTCCTGGAATACAGAACGTCTGGTGAAATGGGCTGTGAGGGACACACCACGGGACCGAGGGACAGGTAAGTGGCTGTTTTTTAAAAGTCAGCAGCTACAGTTTTTGTAGCTGCTGACTTTTATTTTTTGACAGAGTGAGTGGAACTCCGCTTTAAGCATGTGTATTGTTTATGTAAGCATTATTTCCTAAAAAAAAGTGGAAAACTGCCATTGCTTGCATTTTAACAAGTGCTATTTTCTGACTGTGATATTGATGACCCAGAAGGCATTGAACAACGTCTGACTTTATTATGGCTTTATTTATTATTTATTTATGCATTTATTTTTTATAGTTGTATTTGGTAAATTGAGTAAGTTTGGTAAATTTCATGATAGACAAGCTTTTACCAGGTCAGTGACTCACAAAGGCTAATTTACTAAAACCAGAGTGTGCAAAATGTGGTGCAACTCATAGAAACCAATCAGCTTCCAGTTTTTTTTGTCAAGGCTTAATTGAACAAGCTGAAGTTAGAAAATGATTGGCTACCATGCGCGGCTCCACCAGATTTTGCACTCTCCAGTTTTAGTTAATGAATCCCATTCAATTTTTCTAAATTTTTTTAAGCAATTTTTTTTCAACACGTTGAGTCACTAAGTATGCTGATATTTCTTTTTCCTATTCACGTTCAGAAATTAGAAAGTGTTGAAGTCATAGCATAAGCATAACAGCCAAACAACTAATATTTCATCAAGAAGGTCATCAATGGCAGTTCTCATATTTATTTAAAAAATCTTTCCCTTAAAGTAGATGCTTAGGCATTATAACTCCTACCTCCTCCTCTGACAATGCCTATAGCAGTGGATGCTGCTGGGTGACATCACTGCTGTAGGGAATTCTGCCCCATTTTCTGCCCTCCAAATTACACACAAAGGTTGGAGCTTTGTGGTCACATGGCCACAGTGACAATAAAAAAAAGTGATTTTTCTTGTAATTTCTACTTCCATATATGGGGACAGTGGAGGTGGAAGCATTTAAAAGGTGGAAGTTATAGTGCTTAAGCTTTTACTTTAAGTTAAAATTATATTTTCTTTTAAAATACTCTTGTAATGTAGTGGGGTCAAGATATTAAAATAAATAAATACAAGGAAGAAACAAGAGGAAAGCATTTCAATTATACATTTTACTGTATGTACAGTATATAATGGGAATGGGTAACATCACGTTTTGAAATGTAGTTTTGTACTGGGATGTACCACAAATGTATTGTTGTCTACAGTAGAAGAATGCACTGAAAAAAATGATGATAATAATAACAACAACCTCTGTAATAGAATATAGTAATAGGAAAGCCAGTACTGTTTGAAAAGTAGAGTAAAGAGTAACACAATATCATGATATATCTAAAGCCCAAACTTATTTTTCTTTTGAATAGAATATAGAAAAAGTAAAACTCCTGTCAAATTATTATTGCACTCTGTCCCCACTGGGGAAACTCACTCTTTCTATTTGTCCTGGTGTCCACAGAACTGAAAGTTATAGGAAAATCAAATCTTTACACCTGCCACTAGAGTAGGAGTTGAGAAAAGAAAGAAAAGGCTATTCCTTACTGTATCCAAAAAATGTTTTTGGCTTACTACCATAGTTTTCCTGTGGTATCAATCCAAAACTAGTGAGACACGCAGTGGCTAGAAGCAAAAGTTAAATCTGGACTGATTACATTATCCATGTTTAGTAGTTGTGTGCAGGCATGCTGCCATTTTAGATCATAAAAGATTTATCCAGCTGCTGGTGACATCAGGACTGTGATAGGAAGCAGCTGCAGGTGTCAGAAGCAGAAGTCATCCAATACTCCAACAACTAATGGCTGTATTAGCATGCATGGTCTGAAATCTACAAATGGGTTGGGTTCACCTGAACATCCAACATTGACCGACACCCTAAGCTCATCCCTATTGGCCACTGCTACAATATTTAAATACCCAGTGGATCCTGGTGCCTGACCAGCAGTCCTTTGATGTTAAAGAGTAACTTTACTTTTTTTGACAAAAAAAAAATCTCCATTGGGTGAACAATATACATTACAAGGATTTTAACAAACTTTGTTGCAGGGTCCTGCCTTTTTGTGCTGTAAAGGAAATTATGTATATTTAACTTTTTGCTTTGGATAATGATTCTGAATGGAAGTGTTGACATCTTTTTTAGATATAGTTAGACCTTTAGAGAGTATTTTGACAAAATTAAAATTTCTATTGCAAAGGATGCCTAAAATTTGACTCTTATCTTAGTGCAGACTTCTGGGAAAATCAAAACGCCAACCACACAAGCAAGACTAGACATTTCATGGGGCCTGTACACCAATAGTGTATAGAACACCATCAAGTTGCCATATTCCATTAAATTTTCCCCCAAAAAATGAATAAATAGAGCAGCTGCAGATTGAAAAGCAATGGCAATTTTAACACCATTAAAGTGATACTAAACCTTCATTTAAAAAAAAAAAATAACAAACATGTCATTCTTACCTTCTCAGTAGCTTTGCAAACAGCTATCCCAATCCTCTTCTTTTCGCTCCCAAGCCGCTGCTGCTGCTGCATGCGTTCATAAGATACACACAGCTGCGTATTGGACCCCACCCCCGCTCGCTCCTCATTGGCTCACTGGCTGTGATTCACTACAATGGAAGCCAATGGACTCCTGCTGCTGGCTCAGCCAATGAGAAGGCCAAGGCTACATTGCTGGATCGGGGGGGGGGGGGGGGGCTCAGGTATGGGGGCTGGAGGAGCCACTGCGCACAGAAGGTTTTTTACCTTCATGCATGGAATGCATAAAGGTAAAATACCTTGAGCCTTTACAACCACTTTAACATTACAATATGGTTTGTGTAGCAATTTAATATGTTTGTTTATTTGCTATATTTATTCAAAAAGTGGGGTTGCCCTTTAAGATGTGCCACTAGACATATTTACCTCCTTATGAAAAATAGACTGAACACACAGAACTACAGTGCTTGCAGCCCATATGGAGAAGGATGCATATGATGTAGTTTTTCAGGTGTGGCTCTGGACATCTATAGATATATGAAATAGCCTTATACCAGGCTGTTCATTCTAAAGCCTTTTATTCCATTTTTTATTATATGCCTATTCATTGATCCTAATTTGTTTAGTTTGGCCATGTAATAATAACCCTTTATCTTGTATATCCATCTTCTTCCTACAGCATGATGGAGATATTATTACAGACATCAGTCTTGTCAGAGAAAACATGTTAAACCAGATACATGTAAGTTAACAAATTGTGCTTTAATAAAAGACATATTAATAAATAAATAAATTAATGTTAACCAGGAAATGTATCTAAAATTTCAAAATGTCAAACTATTAAAAAGATGTATAGCAGTTTTTGGGACTTCCCAATGGATATGGAGGTTGTCATTACTCACCTCTGCTAGTCACCTGGCTATCATGCTGATCCAATGGTTACAACAGTTTCTTGATCACAGACCTGGAACAAATATGCACATCTAAAATTCTGATTCCACATTGACTGCCTGATCTGCATGCTTGTTCTAAGTTGGTGACCTAATTAGCACTGAAACCGAAGACAGCAATACATCTATGAGTCATAAATAGAATCTTCTATATTTCTTTCAGCCCAGGTTTTCTTTAAGCATTAACATTTTAATTATGTAAGCGATCTAACCGACTATAAGAATATTTTTTAAACACAAATATCAGATGTTATGTTATGAGTCCCAACACTGTTTTAAAGCAGCGCTGGGATCAGGGACTTTTTAAACACATTTCTGGTGGGTGTATGCTTGTTAAGCTAGCTGTTGGCTTTCATATGGAAGTGGATTTGGTGGCTGAGAAGCTGCCCGATCCCTTCCACCATCATTGTAACATGTCACCCTCCCACCCATGCGTGCTGCTGCCAAATATTTTGCACACTGCGTGCCCACTGCTGGACCTTGGATTAGCATGACAGATGTAACCAGGTGCAGGGGAGGGAGACCAGCGAATGTCTATTTGTTGGCCTCCACGTTACTGACCAGAAAGTGACATGTAAAACATCACTTCTGCATTCTTTTTTCACTTCCATTAGCTTCACTGCTGATACCTCATTAAAAAGAACCTGTCCCCTGTGTGATGAAAAAAAAGTTTAATGAAAAAAAATCTAAAAAGGTTACACCCAAGCATTTAAAATCCCCCCCAAAAAAGCTATGAGCTCCACTCAACCACACACACACATATTCATGAACATAGGGGGCATCTACACACAAAAACATTAATTACCCTACACAGGTTACATATCACCACATACACCAAAGTAAGAGTAATAATTCTAGGCCCATAATTCACAGTTAATTGTAAACTGATGACCTGTTGTCCATAGAAAATATAAGGATTTTTATCCTTTATCTTGATGTGTGTGAATGTGTCATATATTAATTTTATGTTTTCTTATATTAGGTGTCAGAGCAATGCTGCTTTCTCTTGAAACTGGGACGCTTTTACCTTGGCAGTGTTTTTCCCAATATTGAACTTTTTCACAAAAACCTAAATGATAAAAAGCGCAACAAGCTCTTTCATAACTTGGCAAACGCTCTTCTTGGCTTGAAAACAGAACTCAGGCAATGTGTAAGAACTCTAACCTTTTACCAGTTTGTACAAGTCACAATTCCAGGTTTTAAAGATGTTGGCAGTTATAAGTTGGCTCCTGATGAGCCACGCTGGTGAATAATAAAGGGTAGCTACACCTCTTTATACTTTTTGGCTAACAATATTTTCATCCAGGGCACTAAAATTATAAATATCATTGTCATCTTTAAAATGAGAAGTCGGTCTAAAATGTTCAAACTTTACTTGCTGCAGTAATATTCATTCTACTGAAAATTAACCTTAGTAGCATTACAGATCTGACTACTGACCTCAATGGTGTCAAACAAAATGTCTCCAAAAAGTCACAAATTATTTTCTAAAAACCTCTATAGATGAAAGGAAGATAATACATTTTAAAAGTTTTGTAATTTTAATCCCCTGCTTTAAAGTGTCAAATTTGCAACAACATTGAGTTAAGTTTAAAATGATTTAACCACTTGCACTCCTGAGGATTTACCCCCCTTAATGACCAGGCCTCTTTTTGCTACTCGGCGCTGCACTAATTCAACTGATAATTGCGCGGTCATGCAATGCTGCTTCCAAATGAAATTTACGTCCTTTTTTCACACAAATAGAGCTTTCTTTTGGTGGTATTTGATCACCTGTGCGCTTTTTATTTTTTATTTTTCACGCTATAAACTAAAAAAGACCAAAAATTTTGAAGAAAAGTGATATTTTTTACTTTCAGCTATAAAAAATATATAGCAAACTCAAAGTTAGTTATACATTTAGGCCAAAATGTATTCTGCTCCATGTTTTTGGTAAAAAAAAAATCCCAATAAGTGTATATTGATTGCTTTGTGTGAAAGTTATAGCGTCTACAAATGGTATAGATACTGCAATTTACGCCATTTTTTTGCTATACAGCGCAGCGCTAGTTTAACGGACAATTGCGCGGTAATGCAATACGGTACATAAATGAAATTTACATCCTTTTTTTCCCCACAAATTGAGCTTTCTTTCGGTGGCATTTGATTGCCTGTGTGTTTTTAATTTTTTGCGCTATAAAAAAAAAAAAGGCTGACAATTTTGAGGAAAAAAAACTATATTTTGTACTTTTTGCTATAAAACATGTCCAGTAAAAAAAAATTTAAAAATCAAATTTAGTCATAAATTTCTGCAAAAATGCATTCTGCAACGTCTTTGCTACAAAAAACCCCAATACATGTCAATTAATTGGTTTACGTAAAAGTTATAGCATTTACAAATGGCGGGAAAGATACTGGGATTTTTCATTTTTTTTTATACTAATAATGGCGGCGATCAGCGACTTATGGCGGGACTGTGGCGGACATTCTGACACTGGGGGGGGAACTGACTTGGGATCACTGACATCCCCAGTGACACCAATACAGTGATCAGTGCAAAAAAAAAAAAACACTGACACTGTACTAATGGCACTGGGGAGGAAGGGGTTAACTTTATTATTCAGTGAAAGGGTTAACTGTGTGAGGGGAGTGTTTTACTAGGGGGCGGAGGTGTGTACTGCAGGGAACACCGCTGATCGGGACAGATAAACTCTTCTGTCCCGATCAGCCTGTCAGGAGCTGTCAGGGAACTGACAGAAAGCACAGCTACTGCAGCTGTGCTCTCTGTCACTGATTGCCGCTAATCGCCGGGACATAGCTGGTAACGACCGACTGTGACCTGGTGACTGACATCCGCGGCCGTGATTGGCAGGACAGGTAGGGCGGCGGCGCGCCTCGCGCGCGCCCCCTACTTATTTTAAAAACACACGTTTTAAAACGTGGTTTTGCCCAGCCGTGCCGCCCTGCCTACGTATTTCTACAGTGGCTGGGCGGCATGTGGTTAAAGTTTGCAAGCATGATATCTTGACATTAGTATGAGCAAATAATAATAAAGTTCACAATGCTTATATATTAAACATTTTAAAAGATTTTATTCCTACCTCCAGCAGAGCTTCCATTGTTCTACTTGCAGTTTTCAAATTAATAACTCCATGAATAAAACCAGAGGTGTAGCTAACTAGAACACACAGAGATTGTGGAGTTTAAAGCATATCTAAAGTCAGACATTTTTTTATTTTGCCTAGTTTAGGGAACAATTAAAATTTCTATTAGTTTTTTTTTTTTTTTGCTTTGTTTTTTTTGTCCTATTTGAGATATTTCCTTTCACTTTCTAAACTGTGGATACAACAGTAAGTGAGAAGAAACCTTTCCAAAGTTGAAGGATTTCTTCTCTATTCTTGTACTGACAACTACTCAGAATTTTGTATTTTACCTCATTTTCAATTCCAGTGGCAATTGTCACTAGTACAAATAGAAAGACTCTCTCCAGTGGGGACAAAGATAGCAATAAAAACCTAATGGAGGTTTTCATCATTCCTATTATAGCAAAAACAAAAAAATAATTGCCTTTAGATGTCAACAACACCTTCAAAGAAGAAAATACAAAAGCTATTTAAACTGATCATGGGATTTGAGTGTGGCTGACAATTCATACTCTTAAGAATATTATAGTGTTGCTAAAATGGTGTTGTAACTAGGAAAATGTGCCAGAACATTTCTGCCAGAAAGGAAGTCATTACTGTAAACTGTATGCCCAGGGCAAAAACTGGGTGCAGGTAAATCCATGCTTCCTGTTTTACTTATTGTAAAGTATCCTGGTGGTCCTGATGTGCTCTGAGTATATTGTACTTACAACCCCTGCTCTGCTTTTAGAACATTTGCTTGAAAGCTCACACACAATGGTGAAAATTGGATGTTGTTTTGCCATTATGTGTTTATAAAAACTATTCAGGCCAATCTCTAATACCCTACAGCAAATACCAAAAAGCATTAAAATCTTGGCCTATATGTCAGTATTCATCCTATAATTTATGGATTGCAGTAACCAAAAGTATCTTGATATATGATATATTCATGCACCTTAATGTAAATGCATTTTATTCCCTTCTCTATATTTCAGCATTCTACCATGAGATGTCCTTGTGGAGAAAAACCACTGAAATTTATTGAAGAATTTAAAAGAGAGTTTTACAAGGTATGTTATCAACTTTATATATTGCATAGTTACATAGTTAGTCTGGCAGAAAAAAGACAAAAGTCCATCCAGTTTCACCATAGAAAAAAAAAAAGTAATAATCCTATAGCCACAGTTGATCCAAAGGAAGGCAAAGAAAACCCAGCAAAGCATGATCCAATTTGCTCCTGCTGGGAAAAAAATTCCTTCCTGATCCCCAGAGAGGCAATCGGATATTCCCTGGATCAACTTTACCTATAAATGTTAGTATCCAGTTATATTCTGTGTATCTAAGAAAGAATCCAGGCCTTTTTTGAAGCAATCCACTGAGCTGGCCAGAACCAACTCTTGAGGGAGTCTATTCCACATTTTCACAGCTCTCACTGTGAAGAACCCTTTCCATGTTTGGAGATTAAATTTCTTTTCCTCCAGACGTAAAGAGTGCCCCCTTGTCATCTGTGTAGACCTCAGAGTGAATAACTCTACACTGAGTTCACTATATGAACCACTATGTATTTATACATGTTGATCATATCCCCCTTAATCTCCTCTTCTCAAGAGAGAATAAATTTGGTTCCTCTAATCGTTCCTCATAGCTGATCTCCTCCATGCCTCGTATCAGTTTAGTTGCCCTTCTCTGTACTTTCTCAAGTTCCCCAATGCTCTTTTTGTAAATTGGTGCCCAAAACTGAACTACATATTCCAGATGATGTATTACTAATGATTTGTACAGGGGTAATATGATATCTCTCTCTCTGGAGTCTATACCTCTTGTAATACAAGAGAGGATTTTGCTCGCTTTACAAACTGCAGCTTGGCATTGCATGCCATTATTAAGCTTGCCATCTACCAGAACCCCCAGATCCTTCTCCACCATTGATTCCCCCAGTTGTACTCCCCCTAATGGATTATATCTTTGAAACTAAAGTTTAGTATTCATTTATGAGGAAAACTGCAGATGAATGTTCATGTTACTAGCATAAAGACCAATGGTAGGCTGCAATTTACTTCACTGAATTAGATATCAACTTTCAAATTATTCATACATTTGCAGACTTATTTAGAAAAGCAGTTTAGAGGACAATAATGAAGTTATAAAGATAAAAAGTTCAGATAATTTGTTATATCAAAGTTCAAAGCTAATTAGGTAATAGGTTTTGAATCCTCTTCCATACATGCCCTCATGTCCTTACCACCAAGGCATCATTTTAGAACAGTGCTGCATAAGAATTTTGCATTCTCGGTGCTGTTTTGAATTGGTACAAAGGTGTAAACAGCTGTGGCAGGTCCCTGTGGCTGTCAATATCCAAAAAATAAAAAAAGCATTGTGTTTCATACATGAAGTGCTTATTTGAAAAAAGCTATTAGGATATGTTTTTTATTGGGGGGGGGGGGGGGTGTTCAGACCAGCAATGTCTGAGATTTGTGAGTATCTCCTGCTTTGTTTATGTAAGACTGGCTCCAGGGATGTTGTTGCTAAGTACACACATATTTGAATTGCCTGTGGCTGTTTGTGCTGGAAATACTGGTTTCAGTGACACTGTGCAGGTTCAAGAGATGGCTTTTGATTTTGCTACGGGGTGTTTAGAAGAACAAATTTTGTCAATTGTAGTAACGGGAAATTCCTTTGACATCACTACTATCATGAAGCATAGGGTTAATTACATATGATAAACCTTTATCCAAAATGAACAAACCTTGTCCTTTAGCCACTCTCAACAAAACACAAAATGTTATTAAGATGGCTGGACAAAGCCAACCTTTCACAAGGCATAAATTCGACTGATAACAAACATCTGCTAGTCACAGCTGTCCTGCGAGCACCCAATTAGCAGAGCAAAGCATAATGGCCTGTCCAGGGCATTATAGGCATCTGACTACCCACAGCTAACTAAGGGCCCATATACTAATGTGGTAACCCTTGCCCCTTCTCTGAAAAGCAACCCACAGTGGAACGCTTTTCAGAGAGTGTTTGACAGGCAGCTGAAAGGGAATACAGTGCATCCAGAACGTATTCATAGCACTTAACTTTTGCCACATTTTGCCATGTTACAGCCTTATTCCAAAATGAATTAAATTAATATTTTTCCTCAACACTCTACAAACAATGCCACATAACGACAATGTGAAAAAAAGTTTGTTTTGAAATCTTTGCAATTTATTAAAAAAAAAAAAAAAAAAACACATTTACATAAGTATTCACAGCCTTTGCCATGACACTAAAAATTGAGCTCTGGTGCATCCTGTTCCCACTGATCATCCTTGAGATGATTCCGCAACTTGATTGGAGTCCATCTGTGGGAAATTCAGTTAATTGGATATGATTAGGAAAGGCATAAACCTGTCTATACAAGGTAAGCAGCATTTCTTACCTCCCACAACTGCAAGTGTGAATGAGCCCTAAGGGCAAAAAAAAATCAAAGACTATTTTAGTTGCTGGCTAGGTAAACTCTGCCAATAAAGCTGTGGAAATAACAAGTAAAGTAGGATGGGAAGGTATGAACTACTCAGGCAGGTGACAGAGACTCAGGTCAGTGGCATTGGCACTTACACTCATTGAATTAGCTTCATTCTTATCCTATCCATCCTTAGTGAGGATATTCAGTCAGCAAAACTAGATTATTTATTAAGTAAGAATGACAACATCAAGCTTTCACAAGTCTAGGGTAACTTTCACTATGACTCAAGATCTCAATCATCCCGGATATTCTATTTTTTGTGAACTCATCGTTAAGTTGAAGGCTGCTCTGGATGACATATACACATTGCATGAGTATCATTAGCTTGTGCAAGTGTGTGTAAAGTCAATTTTTGCTTTTACAATCATGTGAAATTAAGTATGACTCAAGCTTAATGTCTACCTTGCAGTATCCTAAAGTTGTACAATGCTAATGCTAAGATAATGATTTATGTAAACAGATTTTCTTACTAATTACAAAGTTATGCAGCATCAAAAGCTTAAAAAAACTTTCTTAAACTGAACTTTAACTTACATAGTATTCTTCATCCAAGCATGGTTTGGTAATTATTTTTGGGGATTAATATCTGGCAATTTATGTAACCCAGCATTGGGCAAACTTAATAGAAATTTAATTATTTCTCATTTTTCTTATGTGTAAACTGTATGCATTTAAAAGTGCTACAATATTATTAGTCACATATACAAAAATGTGTTAGGTAGAGGTCAAATGCACAAAACAGGCACATCTCCTAAAAGATCTTTGGGGGGATATGGAGATAAAAGATGTTTAAGGTGCTGGCTGTAAAGTGGTTACGTTAAGCCTCAAGTACCAAAATTAGTGAAGTGCAGTGCTGACAACTATGTAACATACAAAATAGCATGTGGATTGCAACATTCAGGATTATGTAATTTGCACCATTGCTTAAAGAGAACAACAATCAATAGTGAGTGTTCCCTTGGATGTTGATGGTCAGTGGTGAGTGTTCAATTACATAGTGGTGAGAGCCTCTTTATATATTGTTGGTAGAAGGTTGGTACCCCCACAACATTGCTGTTTGGCAGTGAGCGCCCCAATAACATTGGTGTTCAGTGATCAGGTTGCCCATAACATTGCTGTTCAGTAGTAGATTTCAAGCCATTGTCTCCTACTTTTCTGGGTCTTTGCTGAGGGACGTCATTCCAGAGCTATCCGGGTGCTGTCTGGCACCTCACTCAGTGCTGCTGTTATACAGCAGAACATGTCATTATGACATCCAAAATGGCATGCTCAGTAAGAGATCTCACTAGATCCAAGGCACTTGGCAGGAAACCCACTGTATGTACCCCAGATGCTTGGGTCTAGGAATGCCTATGTTGAGAAGTAAAAGATAATTAGCAATAATAGAGTCAAGAGGTGCAGATTTAATATAGCTAGCAAGCTTTTAAACAAAATGTAATGCTGCAGTCTCTTCACATTCATAGAGCTCCAGATACTTGCTTAGACAGGTAACCTATTCCTGCTGTAACTTTCCATACTGGATCTTATGGCAAGCAGCTTGATATGCTTTCCACATGGAAGTACTTGGGAGTAGTGCACAATTTTAGATTCTCATATTTGTCCCCTTCTTGTATCTTTGAAGTTGGAGACAGAAGCTGCCACAAGAAAAGCTGTCGGGGACTTGAACATCTTATTTCGCTGGATGGAAAGGAAGTACATGGGCTGAAAATCATGACCTTGACTGAAGTTAAACATAAAAAACAAGATTACATCATTGTACCACAGAGGGAAGAACACATTTTACATTTTAATAGATGTCACTGCCAATTCAGCAGCTTTAATACCTTCCATTTAAAGGATAAGTGTACTTTCAGACAAGGGGCAACCCTGGCCTAAATTATCCACCTCCCCCCTACCTGGCTGTATACCTACCTCCATCCCTCAGCCATTGTCCACCACAATAATCACATCCTGCCAGTAAAATGTTCTTCACACTGGACACAGCTGCGCAGTCAATCCCCAATATCTTAGCTTTGGAAAAAAATTTCAGTCTAATAGGACCATGTGCAGGCGTAATCAATATGAAGAACATCCATTTACAGAATTTAAACTGTGCAGAAGCCAGCGGCTGTGAGTTTCAATTAAGTATGCAGGGGGATACCATAAGAGCAGGGGAGGTTTGTGTATTTTCTTTGAAGGTATACTTACCCTTTAAATATCAAACGCTAAAGCTGAGAATTGCATGCAATTTTTAATGCATATTTTTACTTTGGTTTTTGTTACTTTTCAATATTACTTAAACATAGATTGTAAGCTCTAACAAGTAGGGCCCTTTGTTTCCTCTTGTACCAAATTGTATTGTAACTGTAATGTCTACCTTCATTTTGTAAAGCGCTGTGCAAACTGTTGGTTTTATATAAATCCTGTATAATAATTAATCCAGTCGAAGAACATGATGGCAGAACTGTAATTTAATGAACTCCTATACTTACTCCCAACTCTTTTCTTCTACAAAGATTCCCTTTATATTTATTTGTTGTTTTAATATTTATCTAATATTTAATGATATGTGGGTTATATGCATTATTTATATATTAATTATATATAAAATGATATCTAGTATTAATTAATTTAATTTATGGGATGATATATATGATTGTAAATCTATATAGTTGAGTAAGTATGTAAGATGTGTAGGGTTATCTACTGATATTGATATAAATTATATATATATGTATATGTGTGTATACATATATATATATATATATATATATATATATATACACATATCATATTTAGCTGTTTCTCAATCCCAACAGGATTGTCATTCTCCAAATTGGGGTGAAAAATGTGAAATCCACAATAGGAATTCCATGATCCATGAAGTCATAATTCCCAATTTGTTTTGGAACCTATATTATATGCCAATAATTTTGTGGTTTATGAAGCTAGACAATCACAATAAATGAATAATTAATATTAGTATTAATTATTATTAGTGGACAAATATGCATGCAAAGAAAAAAAAATTACTGTTAGGGATAAAAGTTATGGTCTTCGGCTCACACACCTAGATCACAGAACGTACGCTCCAACTAATGTTCTTGGGAAGTCCAACAACTGTTTCTCCTTGTCTCGCCACCAAGGCAGTACATGCTAGCCAAACCCCATGTCAAAGCAGCCAAATAGATCTGGGCTTTTGTGTCTTGGGTCCTTCAACAGACATCCATGGATGTTTCCTGGCAGGCTCCCCACAGAGATTAACACTGCACTCCAGAATTTCACTGAACACCTTTGCATGCTCCAATAACAAAGCAATGTTAGTCATCACAGCTTTCTATGAAGAAAATGGTGAGGTACTGTAAGTGCTCTCCTGATTTGCAGATAGCTGATAAGCAAAAAGGGGGGGGGGGTTTAACCAGTAGTAATATATATCTAGGATCCCCTGCAATGAAAGGATATTTAATGAACCACAGGCTTTCAGCAGGACTATTGAAATTGTATCCTATATAAAGAGTGTATCAACGAAATATATATAGGTATAATGTGGACAGATTTTCTTGCCTAAATATTTGTAATTCTCTTTAGCCATTCTTGTATATCACATACCCCTGCACATTTCCACAAGAGGGTAACACTATTTTGCATTTTAGCAGCCTTGCATATTTATGTGTAATTTGGTGGCTCACTGGAAATAGAGAGCATCATCACATTGCTGAAGACATTGTAAATTGTGGGAAGATACTATGAATATAGATTTCAGCCATTTCATGTAGCAGTATTTTAAAAATGCATTTTAAATTTTGTTTTGTTATTTATTTATATTTAAATGTATATAATAAGATGTACAAATGTAAAACTGTCAGTATGTTATTGTTAATGTCATTGTAACCTAATTATATTGTATTTACTGTCCATACATGTTGAAGCATTTGACCTTAAGAAATACAGTTACTGCACTACATGCAAAATTATTTATTAAAATATATTTTTTGTGCAAAGCAGTTTGGTCTTTATTTTTTTTTTGGTTAATGTTTTATTATGCTTAAATGATTGTTTAAATTTAAATGGATAAAAGTATAAATACTTTTTTCACTTGCCTACAATTATTATTCTCCAGGCCAAGCTGACAAGCAAAAGCAACAGTAGGAGAAAATGGGGCAAACTGACACTGCCAAGGATGTTTAAGCCATTATAGCAACAACTTTTTTTAGATGTAAACCTTGTGAATATGCACTCTTGGCAGCATTCAAATATATGTAAACTCAGTTTAAAATAGAAATGCAAGGCAAAACAGTTATATATACAGTATGTATACACTATATTGCCAAAAGTATTAGGACACCCCTCACAATCATTGGATTCAGGTGTTCCAATCACCTCCATGGCCACAAGTGTATAAAATCAAGCACCTAGGCATGCAGACTCCTGCTACAAACAGAAGAATGGGTCACTCTCAGGAGCTCAGTGAATTCAAGCGTGGTACTGTGATAGGTTGCCACCTGGGCAATAAGTCCATCCATGAAATTTCCTCACTACTAAATATTCCACGGTTAGTGGAATTGTCATATTGTGTTAGTGGTATTATAACAAAGTGGAAGCAACTAGGAACAACAGCAACTCAGCCACGAAGTGGTAGGCCATGTAAATGACAGAGCGGGTCAGCGAATGCTGAAGCGCACAGTCCGCAGAAAAGACTGTGAAAACAAATTACAGCTATAACTGCAAACTATTACTTGTTCCACATATAATTATGTAATCAAGTGAAGAAACATTAAAATGAAATTGATTAGTGCAGTGAGTAACCTTATTTTTGCTTATTTAAACATGTATTACCCAATAACATTTGTGTCTTTGTTGGTTGTGTTTTTATTGTTTGGAATATAGGTAGGTCTGAGACTCACCATCTTATGGCCATTTGTATTCATTGGTAATGGGAATACATTGATGAAAAAAAGATAAATGAGAATAAGGGAAGAGGTAAGTAAAAAGAAAATAAAAAAAAGAGGGGGGGGGGATAAAAACAGAAAGGGGGTTAAGTTGCAAAGTCAGTGAAAATAAATTTGTTGGATCAAATTATGATTCAAACATAAAATGTTGGATCAAATTATGCTGAAAAGTAATGCCCTACCCAAGGCAATATACCTATCACATTCTTTTAAACAACATGGAGCTTTTTGAAGATAAAAATTTGGGACACATATATTCAGAAAAAGAATGAACCAGGGTTTTCCAGGCCTTTTGCTAACACTGTCTTTGGTTCTGTGAAGATATACTGTAAGTTACTAAATGAAATTTATTTCTGGACACTCAGCGGGTTCAGTAATGCTTCATACAGATCTTTGTAAAAGGTTCTTCCTGTGACCACATATACAGCATGAGATACCATGGATAAGAATTTCTTTACTGTTAAACATTTCTATCACATGTGGGGAATATTTCTTTGAATGATCAGTCTCATAATGCTACTGCTGGTACTTGTGACAGCTGTCACCCAGAGATTCCGGATGCTAAGTATCCAGTGGCCACCGGTGTCCTAGCAGCCAGTGACTCATGCCCAGCCCCATTCTTCTGCTTGCCTGGAGATTCTGAGCCAGCAACTGAATGTAAATAACAGGGTTAGAGATGATGGCTGACATCCTTGACCAATTATGGTCATCTCTATATTTGATCAATGTTTAGTGTGTTCTTTTGTTTTGGCAGGTTGTTGGGCATTGTTTATATTGATTGCAATTTTGTGTGCATGAGTAACCAGGGGTGCCAATGTACCCCTTACTCATTCGTGTATGAGGGAGTTCTGCATAGATGTTCCTTTGATGATGTGTGGAGCTTTCCCTTGTGATATCATCATGTCTATGCAGACTTGATCTATGTTGATTGCTACTAGCTGGAATAGGAATCGAGCAGAACCTGTCAGGCTGATATTGCTGTTTTAACTGTCTTAATGCTAAATATACACTATATCTGTTGTTATGTTAGTATTTTCACTGCTTTCTTTTAATAACAATTAAGTGACAAATATCTCTAGATATCTTTGTGATTTCTTTCCAAGGGGTTCCTATAAGGGAGAAACCATGGAGTGTTTGGAGGCTTGCTGAGGGGCTGGAATTCAGCCAGATGGGAGTGAACCTGAGGCTTCTCCATCAGGCTTATTTTGACCTCCTGTGATTTAGAGGTCTCTGTTCATGTGATCATATAAAAAGTTTACATGTTTGAAGGTGGTGTTTTGGGCAAAGGTTATTCATCATCATGGTACTGATTAATCACCTGCACAGATACTGTCATTCACTGGATGAAGTGTCACAAAAATATATTTGTGGATTTCATATGGACTTGCACTAAATGCATATGAAGTTTGTTGTTTCACACGTCACTTATATTTATATTCACATGAGAGGTGCACATTATAATATTTGTTGATGTAACAATGACTCTTTTTTACATTTATGTATATAGGGGGCTATGTGAGAGTATTTATTTAAAGTGTTGCACATATGTGTATTAATATTTCATTTAATTAGTGGTAGGAGTTGGTAAATAAGGGAGTAGTTCAGACATTACAGGTTTAAGGCATGGACCAGCAGAGCGATGCGCTAGGGGAGGACAAGGAGAAAGTTGCGTGCCATCATCTGCCAGCAGAGGAACATAGGAAAAAGCTGAAGCTCACCATTTCGTATGTTCACAGGACCTCTGTCACTTGTTTTTGCTTTTTCTCTTCTTCCAACAAATTAATGAAATAATACAATAAATACCAATACATTAAAACCAATGGTGGAGAAGGATCTGGGAGTTCTTGTAGATCATACGCTTATTAATGGCATGCAATGCCAAGTTGTGGTTTCTAAAGCGAGCAAAATCCTCTCTTGTATTAAAAGAGGTATAGACACCAGAATGAGAGAGAGATCATGTTACCCCTGTACAAATCATTAGTAAGACCTAATCTGGAATTTGCAGTTCAGTTTTGGGGACCAATTCACAAAAAGAACATTAGGGAACTGGAGAAAGTACAGAAAAGGGCAACTAAACTGATAAGAGGTATGGAGGAGCTCAGCTATGAGAAAAGATTAGAGGAACTGAATTTATTCGATTTGATTTTGGAGTGAATGTAATTTCCTGAATGAAAACCAGTCACAGCAAGTCACATGTCAATTGTATACAATGGATGGCTTCCTGTGATACCATCCATTGTATACAATTATGTTGTTAGCTGTGATTGGTCAAAGCAGTCACACGATACAGACAGGGCCAATCTAGCCCATCTATACCTTGTGATGAGCTTTGCCCAATCAAAGATAATCACAACAAAAGACTGAATGAATCATTTTAATTCAGTAACAATGATTGAAAATATCAATGAACTATATTGGTATTAGCAATCATAAGGTATTAAAAAAAAAATCTTGATCACTTGCCCAGAGTAGTTCAATGTTACTATGGTAACATTGTATTGCTTTGGTCACAGTGTGATGTAAAAAAAATAGTAAAAAAAGAAAAATAATGTAATAGAAAATTTAAAAAAATAGAAAAATTTGGAAAAAAAAAAATACAAATTAAATCTTTATTATTATTTTTGTTTACATACTGTCACCAGTCAGTGTCTCTGATCACCACCATAGCAGTTATATAATAACGCTGTACTGGACTGGATTGTTTTATTTAGCAAAAAATAAAAAACTGATTAAATACCACCTAAAGAAATCTCTATTTGTGTGTAAAAAAATTATACAAATTTTATATAGGTTCTGTCAGGAACATCAATTTAGGGCCCTCTTCCTCTCATAGAATGACATGCAGTTCAAAGTACTTTGGGGACACTGCAACACAAATACCGAGATGTGCGAGGCAGAATTCAACTTCTTTATTATTGATTAGACCTTAAGTAATAAATGAACACGCAGCATATTTCAGGCGGTTTCCATAAAGCACCAATCAGAATACAGAAAAAAGATCTCAGTAAACTACTATATGGCTAGTCATAACAAAATGCAACAGAATAAAAACTTCTGCAATTTTTCAAGGAAAAATGGGTGTGTAGACAACAGCATTTAAATGTCAAGGCAACATCTTGAATAAAATAAACCAGTTAGTAGGCACAAAGCAAAAGTTAGTTAGCTATTAACCCTTTTAGGTTCAGTGTTGCATAGCCGCGCAATTGTCATTCAAAGTGTGACAGCGCTGACAGCTGCAAATTGGCCTGGGCAGGAAGGGGGTAAAAGTGCCCAGTATTGAAGTGATTAATTTTGCTTAATTTTTCGGAAGAAAATTTTTTGAGATTTGGATCTATTCAAATTTTCGAATGGACATGGAAATGAATGGAAAACAATCCGAAAAAAAGTTCTAATGAATATAATGAATGCACTTGTTTCATTCATTTAATTCTGGTGAATTACATGTTTTTAATTATTCGATAGCATAACGAATAATCATATTTCATTGTGAAGAATAGCTGGTTGTTAAGGAGCGGGCGGCCACCACTTCCTTAACAACCCCTGGCTCATCTCATCTGCTGTCAGAGGGATTGCCTGCTGACAGCAGAACGTAAACAAACAAGTGCTGGCATTAAAACAACAAAAAAAACAGCGCGAGGCCTCCACAATCCGTACCAGGCCCTATGTGTTTAATATGGAATTTGAGGAGAACCCAACACCAAAATAAATAAAAAATGGTATGGAGTCCCCCAAATTCCATACCATGCCCTTAGGATTGGTATGAATTTTAAGAGGAATCCCATGCCAAAATGATAAAAGACCCTTATCTGAGAATGCAACCCAGGAAAAGGGGGGGGGTGAGCATGCATCCCCCTCCTGAACCATGCCAGGCTCTCCCCAAAGCACCTTGCCCCCATGTTGATGAGGTCAAGGGGCTCTCCCCCACAACCCTGGACAGTGGTCATGGGGGTGCGGGGGGGGGGGGGTGTTGACATCAGAATCTTGAAGCTATCTTTAACAAGAAGAGCCCCAAGATCTTGGATCTCCATGTAATTGATTATGAGGTACATAGTACCATGTATCAAAAATAAATGTCAAAATTAAATAAAAACCCACAGACAGCTTTTGAGAAGTCCTTTATTAAAAATTAATAAATAAATGTCCCTGAAGAAGATCCAATGTCAATCACGATGAACTCTGATGCAGAAACATAGAAAAGTGACGGGAGTAAAAGACAGAGTGGTCCATTGAGTCTGCCCCCCATTTCTTTGGGGAGCGGGGGTGTTTGTTTTTTTTTTCATTTTGTTTTGTTTTTTACTTTTTTGTCTGAGTATAGATCTATGCTTGTCCCACGCATGTTTGAAGCTGTTTACTGTTGGCTGGCTCACTACTTCTGCTGGAAGTTTATTCCAAATATCAACTACACTTTCAGTAAAATAGTACTTTCTGAGATTAGTGTTGAGCTTTCCTCCAGTTAGTTTAAGGTCATGTCGCTGTATTCTTGATTTTGGTTTCATGTTGAAAATACTGCCCTCCTAAACCTTATTCACACCCTTGATGTATTTAAGGTTTCAATCACGTCTCCTCTTTCCCTTCTTTCCTCCAGACTGTACATGGTACGTTCCTGAAGTCACTCTTGATAAGTTTTTTTCCCCCAAACCTTTCACCATTTTTGTTACCCATCTCTGGACTCATTCTATCTTGTCAATATCTTTTTGTAAGTGAGGTCTCCAGAACTGGACACAGTATTCTAAATGAGGTCTAACTAAAGATCTATATAGAGGAATTAGGGCCACCTTCCTCCTGCTGGTGACACCTCTAGTGATGTATTCTAGAATTCTACTTGCTTTTCCCACAGCCTGGGAAATACTGTTTGCTCATTTTGCAATCATCTTAATTAAGTACCCACAGTTCTTTTCCTTTGAAGTGCTGGCCAACACTATACCCCCAATGTTGTACTCTTTCAAGAGATTGTTTTTCCTTAGCTGCATTATTTTACATTTAGAAATATTGAACAGCAATTTCCATGTTTGATCAATCTCCCAGCAATGCCAAATCATGTTCCATGTTACATACACCTCCAGGGATATCAACCCTATTACACACCTTGTGTCATTAGCCAAAAGACATACTTTACCCAACAAACCTTTAGTTATATCACTTGCATATAGATTATATAGACTAGAACCTAGTATATCACTAGTGACTGGTCTCTTTTTTGAGTGAACCCCATTTACAACCACACTCTGGTATCTATCATTTAGCCAGCTGTATATCCACTGAACTACCCAAGGGCTAACTACTAGCTTGTACAACCTTTGTATTAGATCATTATATAGAACTGTATCAAATTCCTTACTGAGATCAAGATATGCTATGTCCACAATGCCACCCTGGTCCAAAACATTGATAATATAGTCACAAAATACAATCAGATTAGTCTGACATGATCTGCCCTCAGTAAAGCCATTCTGCTTTGGATCCAGCAAGTTGTGTGTTTTTAAGTGATCAATGATCCTTAATGACTCCATTAACTTGACCGCCTGCCGAACATGACGTGTCCTGTGGATAGACACTCACTGAATGGCTGCTAAACATGAGTGACGTTACTGAGTGACCCCTCCCCCCTTTGTACCTGTCATTCAGCGAGTGTGTCTCCACAGGACATGGGTCCCCCCTAAATTCCTACCAGACACTTGATCTGAGCACAGGCCTGGCAAGAAAGGGAGTGGGGGCAATCGAGTGCCAGACCATGTGCCCTCGGCGTTGGGCAAGGGTCTCTTTCCCACCACCCCCCCTTGTCAATGAGTAAGGGGTACCCTACCCATTCTCTAAAGGGTTAAATTCAGGAAAAAATAAAGGGACCAGTCTTTCGAAAAATTCCTTTATTTAAAAAAAAAGCAAAAACAAAGAGATTTACCCCCCTTCCTGACCAGGCCATTTTTTGCAATATGGCACTGTGTTACTTTAACCACTTAAGGACCACCCTATATCAGATATACTGCTACAGGATGGCACCTGTGTGCAGAATCATGTGTATATATGTCATTCTGCATTTCTGGTTAGGGGGCGCGCATGAGCAGCGTGCTTGGCCTACCCGCGCTGCCGTTCGCAGACGTGAATGTCAGTCACCGGGTCCCGGCCAGTAATTACCCACCAGCACCCGGTGATTACTGAGCATCTCCAATAGGGAGGAAGATTGTTTTCTTTACAAACAATCTTCCTTCCTGTCAGGTCGAGCACACTGCTCGAAATGGCTGTGCACAGTACAGCTATCCCGATCATTGTGCTTACAGTGAAGAACACACACCCCGCCCCCTAGTAAAACACTCCCAGCACATAGTTAACCCTTTGATCGCCCCTCACATTAACCCCTTCCTGCCCAGTGTCATTAGTATAGTGTCAGTGCTTCTTTTTTAGCACTGATCACTGTATTGGTGTCACTGGGGTGTCAGTTACACCAAGTTGGTTCCCCCCCCAGTGTCAGAATGTCCACCGCAGTCCCACTAAAAGTCGCTGATCACCGCCATTACTAGTAGAAAAAAAAATAATCCCATTATCTATATCGCCATTTGTAAACATTAAACATTATAACTTTCACTTTCATATACAGGTATTGGGATTTTTTTTTAGCAAAGACATGTCGCAGAATACAATTTAGCCTAAATTTATGACGAAATGTGATTTTTAATTTTTTTTACTACACATGTTTAATAGCAAAAAGTCCAAAATACACTCCGCAATATAACAGGTGTGACATTTGCCGGTCAGATGTATTATTATTATTATACAGGATTTATATAGCGCTAACAGTTTGCTCAGCACTGTTCATTATAAGGGGAGACAGTACACAAGACAGTACAGTAACAATACAATTCAATACACGAGGGGTTTGAGGGCACTACTCCTTGGAGCTTACAATCTAGGAGGGAGGAGATAGTGGTACAGGAGGAAATAGCTGTGGGGCATGGAGTGGTAGGAAGAGTGGAGGAGATCGGCAATTAGCTGAGGGCGGGGTAGGCTTCCCTGAAGAGATGGGTTTTCAGAGAGCACCTAAAGGTGAGGAAAGTAGGTAATAGTCTGATGGATTGGGGTAGGGAGTTCCAGAGGATGGGGGAAGCCCTGGAGAAGTCCTGGAGACAGGCATGGGAGGAAAAGACCAGGGAACTAGAGAGAAGGAGGTCTTGTGAGGAGCGGAGAGTACGTTTTGGGTGGTATTTGGATAACTGATCGATGATGTAGTTTGGGTCAGTATTATGAACAGCTTTGTACGTCAGTGTTAGCATTTTGAATTTTATTCGTTGGGTAATCAGAAGCCAGTGGAGGGATTGGCAGAGGGGGTGGCCGATACGGAGCAGTTAGTAAGGTGGATGAGTCTGGCTGCCGTATTCAGGATAGACTGAAGCGGGGATAGCCTGCGCTGAGGGAAGCCAATGAGGAGGGAGTTACAGTAGTCAAGTCATGATATAATAAGGGAGTGAATGAGTTGCTTAGTAGTTTCCGGGGTTAGGAACGTATGTATTTTGGAGATGTTATGGAGGTGAAGTCTACATGAGTTTGTTAGTGATTGGACCTGGGGCTGGAAAGACAGATTGGAGTGTAGGATGACACCTAGTACTCTGGCTTGCGGGGTAGGACTGATGGTGGCATTGCTGGTCGTGATGGAGAAGTCGGGGGGGGGGGGCGGGCTGAGGGGAAAACTAGGAGCTCGGTTTTGGAAAGATTTAGTTTGAGGAAGTGGAGTGACATCCAATCTGATATGTCGCTCAGTAGGCTTGTGATACAGGCGGAGACTGAAGGGGTGAGGTGAGGGGTAGAGAGATAGATTTGCATGTAGTCGGCATAGAGATGGTAGTTGAAGCCGTGAGAGTGTATCAGTTGACCAAGGGAGGAGGTGTAGATGGAGAAGATAAGGGGCCCGAGGACAGAACCTTGAGGGACTCCAACAGAGAGGGGGAGAGAAGAGGAGGTGGCAGCATTATAGGTAACACTGAAGGAGCACTGTGATAGATAGGAAGAGAGCCAGGAGAGAGCAGAGTCCCTGAGACCAAGAGAGTGCAGTTCTTGGAGGAGGAGGGGGTGGTCAATCATGTCGAAAGCCGCGGAGAGTTCGAGGAGTAGGAGCACTGAATAGTGGCCATTAGCTTTGGCGGTTAGCAGGTTGTTGGTGAGTTTGAGTAGTGCCGTTTCGGTGGAGTGTAGGGGGCGGAAGCCAGACTGTAGGGGATCAAGGAGGTTGTTGTCAGTGAGGTGGGAACTCAGGCAATTATAGACTAAGCGCTCCAGGAGTTTGGATGTAAATGGCAGCAGGGAGATGGGTCTAAGGATGTTCAGGTCGTTGGGATCCAGGGAGGGTTTTTTAAGTATGGAAGTGATGTGCCCGTGTTTCAGAGGGGAAGGGAATGCGCCAGTAGAGAGGGAGAGATTAAGATGTGAGTGAGGGAGCGTAGGATGGAGGTGGAGGGTGATCGTAGGAGTTGTGAGGGGACAGGGTCAAGGGGGCAGGTGGTGAGGCGGGCTTCAGAGAAGACCTTAGTGACCTCTTCAGTGGTAGCAAGGTTGAAGGAGTGGAGTGTTGAGGGGGTTTTAGTGTGAGGAATGCAAGGTGGGGTGGAAGTCTGGGCAGTGGCGATGTCCCTATGGATTGCGTCGATCTTGTTTTTGAAGTGGTTAGCAATCTCGTGGGCGGTGAGTGTGGTACTGGGTGGAGGTGGGGGCGGAGAGAGTAGAGAGTTAAAAGTAGAGAAGAGTCGGCGAGGAGAAGGTATTAATGAGGGTAACAAAGTAGGCTTGCTTGGCAGCGTGAAGGGAGGAGGTGTGGAAGGCAGATTTATATCGGGTGAACGCTTGTTGGGATCTCGTTTTGCGCCATAGTCGCTCCAGTGCACGACTGCATCTTTTGAAATTTTTGGTATGGTCAGTCTGCCAAGGTTGTAGCAGTCGGGGTCTAATGCTTCGTGTAGTTGGGGGTGCTAGCGAGTCTAGAGCGGATGATAGCGAGTTGTTATAAACAGTAGTGGCCAGGTCAGGGCAGGACAGGGGAAGGATACTGTCGTAAAGTTGGTGACTGGAGCTGTGTTCTATGCTGCTGCTCCAGTCGCCATCTTGAGTCAGATGTAAACAAATAGGCGTAGCTAGTGGTGACATCATTGCTGATGTCAACGATAGCTCCACCCAATTTTTTACATCTGACCGGCAGCTGTCAGACCTGTCATATTGCAGTGAGTGCTCGGCGGGTGTAGACAGGTCAGCAGGCACAGGTTTTTTTTTTTTCATTTCAGCGAGTCTGCGTCGTCAGAACAATGCTGAATGCCGTGATTGATGATGGATTACTTTGATGGAACCATTTTCTTTTTTTGGCTTTTTTTTTAAATAACCACTTTCCCTCCAGAAGATTTACCCACCCCTCATGACCAGGCTATTTTTTGCTATTTGGCGCTGTGCTGTTTCAACTGGTAACTGCACGGTCATGCAACGCTGTTCCCAAACAAGTTTTGTGTTTTTTTTTAACACAAATATAACTTTCTTTTGGTGATATTTGATCACCACTGGGTTTTTTTTTTGTGATATAAACAAAAAAAGACAGAAAATTTTGAACAAAAAACACATTTTCTACTTTTTGTTATGAAAAACATCCAATAAACTCAAATTTTGTCATACATTTAGGCCAAAATGTATTCTCCTACGTCTTTGGTAAAAAAAAATCCCATTAAGTGTATATTAATTGGTTTGTGTAAAAGTTATAGCGTCTACAAACTATTGTATAGACAATGGAATTTAAGCAGCTTTTACTTCTGACTGCCCATCACATTTCTTGAGGTGCTAAAATGCCAGGGCAGTACAAACACCCCCAAATGACCCCTTTTCAAAAAGTAGACACCCTATGCTGTTTGCTGAGAGGCATGTTGAGTCCATGGAAGATTTATTACAGTTTCAGAGGCCCTGAAATGCCAGGATAGCACAATCCCCCCTCCCGAATGACCCCTTTTTGGAAAGTAGTCATTCCAAAGAATTTAATACCTTCCCATCCAGCCTATAGCAGATTGACGGCCGGGCGGGACACTCGCCATTGTGACTGGTCGTCATATGACATCCTGTCAAAAGCAGCAGTTCACAAGGCCACGGGGCCACGCAGCGATGCGATCTGTCACCGGCTGTGTCCACGCCGACACAGCCGATGACATATCACTACATCGGCCCGTTGCCAGTGTCATGTGACCACTGTGACCAATCACAGCAGATCACATGTCGATTGTATACAAAGGATGGCTTCCTGTCATGCCATCCATTGAATACAATTGTGTTGTTAGCTCTGATTGATCAAAGCAGTCACATGGTACAGACAGGGCTAATCACAGCCCATCTGTATCATGTGATGAGCTTTGCCCAATCACAGTTAATCACAACAAAAGACTGAAATAATCAGTTTTATTCAGTAACAATGATTGCAAATATCAATTAAATTAATTGGTATTAGCAATCATAATGTGCAAAAAAAACTCCTGATCACTTGCCCAGAGTAGTTCAATGTTACTATGGTAATATTGTATTGCTTTGGTCACTGTGTTGAAAAAAAAATAGTAAAAAAAAGACAAAATTATGTGATAAAAAAATATTAGAAAAATTTGAAAAAAAATTAAAATTAAATTATTATTTTTATTTTTTTGCACACTGTCACCAGTCAGTGTCCCTGATCACCATGACACCAGTTATATCATCACACTGTACAGGACTGGTGACAATATGTAAAAAAAAATTTTCTTGATTTTTTTTTTTAATTTCTACATTTTCTAAAAAGTTACAACCTCCAAAAAACTCACCATGCATCTTACTAAATACCTTGGACTGTCTATTTTCCAAAAATGGGTAATTTGCGGGGTATTTGTACTATGCTGGTGTTTTCGGGCCTCAAGAAATGAGATTGGGTGTCAATACATTGATTGATCGATTGTCAGATATATATACCATGGTTTGTGGACTCTATAACTACAGACTAAATAATATACACTAATGTGGGGTATTTTCAGCAAAGAAATGTAGCAGAATACATTTTGACCTAAATTTATGAAGAAATATTATTTGTTTGCAAAATTTTATAACAAAAACAAAGAAAAAGATTTTTTTGTTCATTTAGCAAAAAATAAAAAATGCACAGGTGGCAACCTATCACGGTACCACACTTGAATTCACAAAGCTCCTGAGAGCAACCCATTCTTTCACAAATGTTTGTAGAAGCAGTCTGCATGCTTTTATTTTATACACCTGTGGCCATGGAGGTGATTGGAACACTTGAATCCAATGAATTGGAGGGGTGTTCCAATATAGTGTATATACTATATAAGTGCACTGAGTGAGCTTTATTTTTATCATGAGTAGGGGTCACTTATGTCCGATTGTTGACAGCACATCTCTTAGTGTCTACACTCCATGAATTAAATCCATCACCTTTGAGCCTTTTGTGTCCTTGCCTGGCTTTTCCATGTGGTTGCCAGTGGTCTCTGTGAACTCTTCCCATCATCTCTGGGTTGAGAATTGAGAATAATCAAAGCAAAGATCCACTGTGATAACTAGTTGTCCTCCTAAATGTTCATACATTCTTTAGCAAACACATTTGTATCTCTGATAAAATGTTTGACTTTCTTTATAATTAGACCAGGGACGTTCCTAGGGTTGATGTCACCCGGTGCGGTAACACTTGCTGACACCCCCTTCGACGATCCCCGCAGGATGGATCGGATCTGCGGATTGATCATAATGGATTAGAGTCCAATCCATTATCCTCCCCAATCCGCAGATCCGATCTATCCTGCGGGGATCGTTGGCTTGCAATCTATATGGGGTTAACTGATCTCTCCACGATCTCCACAAAAAGGTAAGTTTTAAAGCAAGCTGACAATCCCTGCAGGATGGATCAGATCTGCTGATTTAGCATAATGGATTGGACTCTGATCCATTATGCTCAATCCACAGATCCGATCCATCCTGCAGGGATCGTCGGCTTGCTTTAAAACGTATCTTTTCGTGGAGCAAGTCCGGTGTCACCCCGTGCGATAGGTGTCACCCGGTGCAGCACGTACCCCCCGCACCTGCCTAGGGACGCCCCTGAATTAGACCTCTAGTGAATTTTTAGAACTGTTCCTTAAAGTCACCATCTCTGGGAAATTTTCATTTGTCAGTAAAGCTGAATTGCAGTAAAGTAAGCTAAACATAGCAATATTATCTTGGGGATATATAGAGCAACAATTTAGCAGAGTCTGCAGAGTTATTTTTTTAATGCTTATATGCACTAGCACATACATGGAATTTATATGGTATGTGTGTTCCAAGCTGTTGTTTAAAGTATTCAAGTTATCACTACAAACAGCTTCCTTCAGCTATTCGGAGTTCCCTCCTTGATGACAAGAATATTGTTACATCACTAAAATATCATCATCAGGGATTTTCCTGTATATACTACAGGTAAGGCCAGAGTAATATTTCTAGGTGATAAAGGAAGTCTTACATGTTCACTTTGTACATGCAGAGACAGAGAAAATGAAGGTTACTTCAATGACTGACAGTTCATTTTTACTTCCTCTTAAAGTGCTTATGTCATAGGAAACCTGACATAAATTATACACTGATTACAAAAGTAAAGACAAATAATTTTAGTGTCTATACGAACTCAAATGCAAATCAGGAGCCATGAGACAGATCATTAAATTATTATATGATTTCAAGATAAATTTATCCTGCTGCTCAGAAGAATTGTTGTGCTGCAGTTTTACTTCAATCCCAAATTCTTAGTTAAAGTCGTATTAAACCCCCCAAAAAAATCAAAGCTGTATTGTTTTGCAGCTCACCGATTCTTAGAGGTGGTCACTGCATTAGCTTTTTTAGAATTTTTTCTCCTTATTTTCACCTGGTAATCCAACCTGCAAGCCAGTTATTTTTTAACTTTCCTTAACCCCTTGCCGCCCCCCCAGCCCTTTACGATAGACTTTAACAGCAGTCACGTGATCAGAAGCTCCTGATCACAAGTATGCATCAGGAGCTGCCCATGACAGTTCAGTTCTGTGATGAGAGCACTCAATGAGTATGCTCCCAGCACAGAAAAACCATTCTCCATGGATGCATATATATGGCCACTCAGCAGTAAACCTAACCGCCCAGCGATCACATATAAGCATATAGCCGGCACTCTTTTTTTTTTTTCTCAGGAAAAAAAGTCATTTTAAACCAGAAAAAACACATACAAAAGACCAGAGCACTGAAATTTACATTACACATTCCAAACAACAGCGTACACTTGGCACATCATCTACACACCCAAAGATAATAATCCCCAGCTACATAGTAGAATACGTAGAATACATAGAATACAAATACACTATATTGCCAAAAGATCCTAAAGGAGGACCAGATCCTAAAGGAGGCTTCTGTGGATTTTACTCAATGCACATTTACATTGTGCATCTGGTGAGTGCACAATCTCTCTATATTGCTTGGAACATCATCACAGATTATAAGGAGAGCACTATATAGACTATCTAGTAGCCTCTAGTGAAAATACGGAACATTTGTTTTTCAATATTTTTCTATCCTTTGCATATTTACTGTTTTATTGTAGGTGTGGGAGATAGCTCCCAGATATCTGTACCTTGTTAAGCCCCCACAGAAGTTGGAAGTAATAGAATAGCATTGAGGAGGGAGTTGGAATTGATGAGTTTTGCCAAAGGGTGCACTTACCATTGTGAAAAATATGGACTAGATGGGTAACACCATAGTGTTTCCATTTTGGGCTGTACTGCAATAGAGCCAGTTCCAGGTACTGTGTATTATCCCAGATGAGGATACAGCTGGTAAATCCCATAACCTGCTGCATCATTCTAACTTTGTACCATACTTTTTGCATAAGGGCGTAGGTTGGTAAACGTTTATTAGATTTACTAAAAAGTGAGGCTTCAAGACCTTCAGCCACCTCCATACCCACAGAGAATTGCAAGAGTTTGGTGACTGGATCTCAAAGATTCAAGGCAAGATCAGCCGCCGGGTGTATGACCCCAGCAATATGTTGTAATTGAAAAGCTAGGTAATAGAGCCAGGGGTTAGGCAAGGCCATGCCACCAGCATCCTTTGGCCACTGCAGTTGCTCTAATTTAACTCTAGGAGGTTTTGATTGCCATAAAAGGGATCAGAAAAACGAATTAATAATGCAGAACAATTTCAGTGGGATAACAACAGGGGAATTATGAAGAACATATAATAATTGTAGCATAAGGATCATTTTAATAAGATTTATCTGACCTACCAGTGACAGTTTCAGTCTACCCCATATCTTAATCTGGCCCTTAAATTGGCTAAGTGGAGGTGTCAAATAAAAATGAAGGTAATCAAGAGGGTGTGGGGAAATCTGAATGCCTAAATGCTTAAAGAAGGAGGAGACAAGAATGTCCTAGACAGAGACATATAGCATTTGTGGGTCCGAAGGCTTGTCTAGAGGCAGTAAGGAAGATTTGGACCAGTTTAAAAATAAACCAGAGTAAGTGCCAAATGTGGTGATAACCCTCATGGCTTCCTGCAGTGAAGAGGAAGTATCACCCAGCATCAGCATGGTATCCGCATGTGACATGAGTTTTTCATGGAGGGACCCATAGCGAACCCCATGAATTAGGCTATTGGAGCGAATACGAGCTGCCATGGGCTCAATAGTAACGGGGATAAAGGACACCCTTGCCTGGTACCTCTATAAAGATAAATTCTGGGGAAACACTGCTCGATTCCCTAATAACAGCCGCAGTGGCCGTATAGAGGAGTTGGACCCATGAGATAAATCCTTCCTCCGAATCCAAATTCATGCATAATTGCCCAGAGGTAAGTCCATTCAATGCTATCAAATACATTATGGGTATCAAGGGACAACAAGGCACGATCTCCCATATTGTCTGCTCTGGACTGTATATTAAAAAAAAGCCTACGCAGTTTAATGGCCATTGACTTTTGAGGCATAAATCCGGACTGATCAAAGTGGATAATAGAGGATATGACCTTATTACGTCTAAGGGCCAGAACTTTTGCCAGGAACTTCACATCACTTTGTAAAAGTGAGATGGGCCTGTAGGAGCTGGGGTCTAGAGGGTCGTTATCTGGTTTTGAAGTGAGAACCATATTGGCTTTGGTCATGGACAGTGGAAGGGAATGTTGTTCCATTGCAGCATTAAACACATCTAGCAATTGAGGTAGCATAGGGTCGGCATAATATTTGAATACCTCTTTGGCGAACCATCTGCATCTGAAGCCTTCGAGTTAAGGAACTGACTGGTCACCAACTGGAGCTCCTCCGCCAGTGAAGCAACTAGTAGTTTTTTAGAAGCACCGGAGAGGCATGGCAATTGGATATTCCAGAGGTACTTCGAAAGAGCACCGTCAGAATAGATTTGTTTGGACTGTTATAAAGAGGAGTGATAGAACGCAAGTTCATCGAGAATTTTGTCTGGAGAGTTGGTCATTGTCCCATCCCGTGGTCTCAGTGCCCCAATAGAGGAGGATAATCAATGGGAATTTGCTAATTTTGCCAACAGGCGACCAATCTGCTCACCCTCCTCATAAAACACCAGCTTAGAGAAGAAATGCTTCCATTTAGCAGTAGAGGAGATAATGCAGGTATATACATCTTGAGCTGATACCCAAGCCTCCCTGTTCTCATCTGAAGAATCAGAGATAACGTCAGCCTCTAGGCAGCTTACCATCCATGTTGCCCGTTCCTTCTGTGCATTGGTAGACCATTTAATAGCCTTGATCTCTGAGATAAAGAGGCCTCTAGAAAAAGCTTTAAAAGCTTCCCAAGTGGTGCAGACATTAGGGTTACCAGCATGAATGTCCCAGAATAGTGCTATCTGTGCCTCTATTTGGTCATGGGGATGGGAAAAGGTTTAAGCAAAAAGCATTACATTTCCATGGGGCTCTTGATAAAAAGGAGGCAAGGTGCACCTCCAAGTTCCACAAGAGGGAGCAAAGACACAAATTTATATGAGATAGGGACATGTAAGATTTTGAAAAGCATGAGAATTGTCTTTCTCCTGGGTGTTTATGATGCCAAGGGTCTTTCCAATCCATCTCTTCAATAAATTTCAACAGACCTGTGCGGTGACTGCCACTCCCTACAGTAGGTGGGGGATGTTTATCTAAGGCTGGGTCAAGATAGCAGTTAAAGTCACCAAATATAAATACCAGTATATCTGGGTTAGCAAGCTGGTACCCTAGGATTACTCTCAGGATCAGGCTGTTAAAAACTAAAACACATGTCAGAGAAAAAAAGACAACAAAACAGAATCACATAACGTCCATCTCCATCCAGGACACAATCAAATTCTATAGAAGTATGTAACAGTACACTTACACCTCGTGAATAAGAGGTGTGGGTGGAATAGAATGCTTTGCCCACTCAGGCAAAATTCAACAAGGAAGTAGCGGCAGCTGTGAGATGGGTTTCCTGGACAGCGCAAATGGTTGGCAGGTATTTACAGAGCAAGACAGACAGCATCAATCTCTTCAAGGGGTCATACAACCCCCTAACATTCCAGGACAGTAGCAGCATCATAGTTATTGCTAAACAGACAATAGATCAAAGGCAGGAGAATGTAAAAGTACATACAGTAGGGAAGGTTCTCAAATAAGGTCAGGGTTGTAGCTGAGAGGTACAAGTCCTGCCAAGCATTGTAAGATGTGCCACCAGACCCACAGGGAACCAGATGGAAATATTTACAGTGCTCTGGGGTAGTAAGGCCAAATCAGCAGAACAGACTAATGCAACAAACAGCTTTCCAATATGTACAAACAGGGAGCAAGGGACAAAAACAATGGGCCATGGGGGGAAACCGAATCCAGGAGAGTCCACGGCAATGACTGCAGATAGTGGGCATGTGGCCATTATTCCAATAAATCAGAAAGGAACTAAAAAATAATAATAAACAAGAAGTCCAATTGACCAGCGTGGCCATGGTCGCATAACAGGACAAAAGGAGAAGATATTGAAAAGCCAGCTCTCTGTGGAAAAAAGAGAAAAAAAACAGCTATGCGTTCACAACCAAAACAGTCAAAGGAGACTTATTAGAGGTGATCAGACTCCCTCAGAGAGAAACTGTAGAGAGTTTCACAGGGCGTGTAGACTTAGTCCTCCTCAGTTGCTGGTCTCTGGGTCTGCTGGAAGACACTTTCATTGGCATCAAGCCAGGCAGAGGCCTCTGCCGCATTTTCAAAGACATGAGCCTGCACTCTGGCAGTTATTCAGAGTTTTTCTGGATAAAGCATGGCATAGGAGGCCTGAAGTTGCTGAAGATGCTTTTTAACATCAGAAAACCGTGCTCTGTGTTATTGTACTTCAGCAGAGACTTCAGGGTAGAACGACACCTTTGTTCCATTTAATTGAATATTCTGCCACTTCCGTGCCAGGCTCCATATGATTTTTTTGTCTCTGTAATTCAGGAAACGTGCCAGCATAGGGCGTGGAGGGTGGAAGAGGGGGGACCCTATGTGCTTACGCCACAGTATACAAGGGCATGAAGGTCTTCTTCCTAAATACTTCCAGTAACCAGGTTTCTGCAAATTCAGTGGGGTCTCTGCCCTCCACCTTCTCTGGCAGCCCCACAATGCAGACATTGTTTTGCCGCAGGCGGTTTTCCAAATCTTCTGCCCTAGCATCTGTGGATTTAGCAAGGTGAGTGGCGGATTGGGCGGATTGGGCATCCCTGATCAAAGGTGGAAGTTTATCTTCTAGGTCACTTATTCTACTCTCAGCAGCCGTTGTACGCTTCTTTTGAAGTGGTCCTTGAGATTGTTAATGGAGGCTGTGCATTTGTTAACCACCCACAGAATCTTTGATAATTTAGGTTGTTCCCCATCATGATCTTCCTTCTCACCCCCCTCTGTATCTGTATGCAGCGAATCAATATGATCTAAAATATCTCCTTCTTGTTCGGTGTCAGAGAGCTCCGGGAGAGGGTCGACAGTAGCTGGAGCAGCTTGTTCAGAGGGACCTATCAGTTTTTGAGCATAAAAGTGCATATCCCTATGGGGATCCCATGAGGAAGTGTTAGGTGTCTTAACAGGTTTACTTACAGCCGCCTTCTGCTTCTCTGTCCCACACGGGGTGCGCTATGGAAGGGTCACCACGGCGCCATGTTGAAGTTCAGGCCACGGTCCTTCATCCTTGTTTCTATGAGCCACCATGTTGTTAACTGCAAAAGCAGATGTATTGGGTCGTTAGTGAGGAGGTGGGAGCCGATCTCAGGGGTCCGCAGTGCTGGGAACAGGAATAAATCAGGATAATCTCTGGGAGCTCTGTGAGGGGCATCTGCTCACATGCTATTCCTGGCCATGCCTCCAGTCTAATGCTCTTTTAAAACAAGAAATTATCTGACTTGCTTTAGGAGCTTTAGATTTCCATCCATGTATGTATTTGATATCCAAATCTTCTTGGTGATTCACCCAGTTTACTTCCTCTACATTATATGAAAAAAATTAAAAATTGAAGCTTGGGGTACACCACTAACGTTGGACTTTGCAGCGTATGAATCATTAAGCAACTAGTCTATTAATGCAATTTTTAAAGAGAAGTTTATTTTTAGAAACTAAATTTTTTCACTTGTTTATTGAAGAGTATAGCTTGCGACCACTGTCAGGTATGTAGAGAAGAGCATAAGATTGATGACTTGCAAGTCAAAAGCAGTCGTACATCAAAAGTTAAAAAAAAAGTTAAAGCAAGTGACAGAACGTTCAGTATGTTAAAAGGTACATTAATCATACTTCAACAGAGAAACAATGTGTATAACAGGGGATGAACAGGGTAGCACAGTGGCTAAATGATTAGCATTTCTACCTGGCAGTACTAAGGTTGTTGGTAGAGATGAGCGAATCGAAGTAGCCGAAGTGGAATTCGAGTCGAATATCGGAAAAATTTCGAATCCGAAAAATAGCCTAATTCGGACGCGCGAATCGAAATTTTTCCGAAAATGGCGGCTGACATGTGCGGCGACGGAGCGGGGATGTCTGGGAAGGCGCGCAGACAAGGCGCGCTGACCCATAATGCATTCCTCAACGACATGTGATCGCATCAGCCAATCAGCAGCCAGCCAGCTAGCACTGTGTAATGGTCGAGCTATAAATAGCGGCCATTTTGGAATTCTTCATTTGCCTGCAGTCATTGAACAGAGGCAGACCGCTCTGTATTAGGGACAGGGACAGAGTTAGGGCCACAGAAACGATACTTGGGGACAGAGAAACGATACTTAGGGACAGAGAACTATTACTCAGGGACACAGAATTGTTAATTAGGGCCACAGAATCGTTACTTAGGGACAAAGAAACGCTAGTTAGGGCCACAGAATTCATACTCAGGGACAGACAGAATTGTTAC
Source organism: Staurois parvus (assembly GCF_062004578.1). Taxonomy (NCBI): domain Eukaryota; kingdom Metazoa; phylum Chordata; class Amphibia; order Anura; family Ranidae; genus Staurois; species Staurois parvus. The sequence goes on from NW_028318191.1 coordinate 3,346,708, forward strand.
TGAGTGCCAGAGAATTGTTACTTAGGGCCACAGAAACGTTATTAGGGCCACAGAATTGTTACTCAGGGGCAGACAGAATTGTTACTGAGTGCCAGATAATTGTTACTTAGGGCCACAGAAACGTTATTAGGGCCACAGAATTGTTACTCAGGGACAGACAGAATTGTTACTGAGTGCCAGAGAATTGTTACTTAGGGCCACAGAAACTTTAGTTAGGGCCACAGAATTGTTACTCAGGGACAGACACAGAATTGTTACTGAGGGCCACAGAACTGTTACTTAGGGCCACAGAATTGTTACTCGCACAGACACAGAATTGTTACTCGCACAGACACAGAATTGTTACTGAGGGCCACAGAACTGTTACTTAGGGCCACAGAATTGTTACTCGCACAGACACAGAATTGTTACACAGGGACACAGAACTGTTACTGAGGGCCACAGAACCGTTACTTAGGGCCACAGAATTGTTACTCGCACAGACACAGAATTGTTACTCGCACAGACACAGAATTGTTACTCGCACAGACACAGAATTGTTACTGAGGGCCACAGAACTGTTAGTTAGGGCCACAGAATTGTTACTCGCACAGACACAGAATTGTTACTCGCACAGACACAGAATTGTTACTGAGGGCCACAGAACTGTTACTTGGGGCCACAGAAACGTTAATCAGGGACACAGAATTGTTACTGAGGGCCACAGAACTGTTACTTAGGGCCACAGAATTGTTACTCGCACAGACACAGAATTGTTACACAGGGACACAGAACTGTTACTGAGGGCCACAGAACCGTTACTTAGGGCCACAGAATTGTTACTCGCACAGACACAGAATTGTTACTCGCACAGACACAGAATTGTTACTCAGGGACACAGAACTGTTACTGAGGGCCACAGAACTGTTACTTAGGGCCACAGAATTGTTACTCGCACAGACACAGAATTGTTACTGGCACAGACACAGAATTGTTACTGAGGGCCACAGAACTGTTACTTGGGGCCACAGAAACATTAATCAGGGACACAGAATTGTTACTGAGGGCCACAGAATTGTTACTCGCACAGACACAGAATTGTTACTCGCACAGACACAGAATTGTTACTGAGGGCCACAGAACTGTTACTTGGGGCCACAGAAACGTTAATCAGGGACACAGAATTGTTACTGAGGGCCACAGAACTGTTACTTAGGGCCACAGAATTGTTACTCGCACAGACACAGAATTGTTACTCAGGGACACAGAATTGTTACTCAGGGACACATAATCGTTTAATTAAAGAGTATGTCAGACAACATGCAGAGGAGTGGCAGAGGAGGCAATGTTTTAGGAGCGAGCAGACGTGGCAGCAGAGGAAGGGGTCGAGGCAGCACTATTCGCAGCCAGAGGCCAGTGCTCCCGGTGTCATCCAGCGGTCGTGTCTCCACCGACAACCCTGCCGTCATCGATTGGTTGGCTCTGTCGTCTTCCTCTTCCCAGGTCACCTCTGACACCTACAGCCAACGGTCGGTGGGTACGTCAGACACAACCGTTAGTTGGCATGGCCCGGGACCAAGCCCACTGAAATCACGTGTCCTCTACCTGCCCCTGTCCTTTGGTGTTCCCTCACCAAGCGAAGTATCGCATGCTGTGGGCTCAGCCCCACTGTACAGTGAGGAAGAGCTAACAGAGGGCGGTCAGGAACGGGGGGAGACATCCGCCTTTTCAGCAGCCAGGCGAAGAAGTAGTGGCGAGGAGAGTGGCCCGGTAGCCGGTCTAGAGACAGGTCTGTCTCCTGACCCAGACGCAGCCGAGGGGGCTAGTAGTGAGGCGGAGACCCTACTTGATGATGAGGAGGTTGATCGCACTTGGCAGCCTCGTCGTCATCAGGCAATTTCTTCCGCATCATCAGGAGAAGAGGGTGGCAGCTTGGCAGTGAGCGAAACAGTCGGTGGGTTGCCCAGGAGACAGCAGCATGGTCGCAGCAGTGTCAGTGGAAGCAGTGTCAGTGGAGCCAAACGGCCAAGGAGTAGAGCACCAGCTCCACTGCAGCCTACCACCACGGCCAGTAGTGGTGCCGGTGTGCACGGAGGAAGCAGCAGTCAGCCAGTGAGGAGTATCGGGGGCAAAGTTTCCTACTCGGCGGTGTGGCAATTTTTCGTCAAGCCGCCCGAGGAAGTAAACGTAGCCGTATGTCGACTATGTGGCCAGAAAGTCAAGCGTGGCCAGGGGGCCCATGTTGGGACTACAGCGTTGCGGCAGCATATGCAGCGTCGCCATTTGGTGGCCTGGGAAAACCGTGATAAAGATACGGCGGTTCTGCCCGCCCCAGCCCCCGCTCCATCACCCGCTCCGTTACTTGCTCCGTCACCCGACGTCAATCGCCCTCCATCAGCCAGTCAAGGCTCCAACACCTCTGCTGAGGGGAGTTGTCGCTCGTTGGCATCTTCCGCTCGTTCAGATGCTCCTTCTCCTGCTACTCCTCTTCACGGATTCCGTCAGCAGTCTTTCTTGGAATCCGTTTCCAAGAGACAACAGTTTGCGAGCACGCACCCAAAAGCTGAACGTCCTCCTGTCCAAGTTGCTGGTGCTGCAGTCCCTCCCTTTCCAAGTGGTGGACTCAGCACCTTTCCGAGAAATGATGGCTTGTGCCGCGCCGCGGTGGAGAGTGCCAAGCCGTCATTTCTTTGCCAAAAAGGCAGTGCCAGCCCTGCATTCACATGTAGAAGAGATGGTGGGCCAGTCTTTGAGCATGTCGGTCTCTGCCAAAGTGCACGGCAGCGCCGACGTGTGGAGCTGTAACTACGGTCAGGGACAGTACATGTCATTTACGGCCCACTGGGTGAACGTGGTGCCGTCACAGCCGCACCAGCAACTTGGACAGGTCACGCCGCTTTTGCCTCCACGTTTGCACGTCCTTGGTCCGGCAAAGATGTCCGCCTCTACCACCTCTTCTTCCGCCATGTCCTCAGCCGCCACCCCCGTGCCAAGTCCCATTACCCGACCGGCATATCACATGTGCAGGGCGCAACGGTGTCACGCTGTTCTGCACCTGGTATGCCTTGGCGAACGTAGTCACACAGGGGAGGAACTTCTGAGTGTAATGAACAGAGAAATCGACAGATGGCTGTCTCCGCGCAAACTGAAAATCGGAACCATGTTGACCGACAACGGAAAGAACATGGTGTCTGCTCTGCGTCAAGGAAGGTTGTGCCATGCGCCATGCATGGCTCACGTGTTCAATCTGGTTGTCAAGCGGTTCCTAAAATCCACCATCCCACTGCAAGACATCCTTAAAATGTCACGTAAACTTTGCATGCATTTCAGCCATTCCTACACCGCAAAGCACACCCTCCTTGAGCTGCAGCGGCAGAACGGAATTCCACAGCATCGCCTGATCTGCGACGTTGCAACAAGGTGGAATTCAACCCTACACATGTTAGATCGCCTTTACGAGCAGCGAAAGGCCATCACCGATTTCCTGATGTTACAAGCGGATAAAGGTACTCCCCTGTGTAAGTTCGATGTCAGCCATTGGCAGCTCATGCGTGACACCTGCCGCTTGCTCAGGCCCTTTGAGGAGGCCACGCTATTCGTGAGTCGGCAGGACTATGGGATGAACGACGTCATTCCTCTGTTGCACGTCCTTGAACAAATGCTGTTAACAATGGCTGGTCAGGGTGCGGTAGACGTGGCGCACAGATCTCAACGCCACATGACCCCTGTGGGGGCAGGACAGGAAGAAGAGGAGGAGGTAGAGGAGGACATTTGTGCTCAGGAATTATTGAGTGAAATGGGTGGTTTTTCCACTCAGCGGACAGGAGTGGAGGAGCAGGAGCATCTGGTAGAGGAGGAGGAGGAGGAGACAGAGGACCCAGACGCACCGTGGCAGTATGCTGTGGAGATGGAGGCAGGGAGTCCCTCGCATTCCTTGGCACAAATGGCCCATAGCATGCTCGGTTGCTTGCGTAGCGACAGCCGAATAATAACCATCAGACAGAGGGATGACTTTTGGCTGTCCACCTTGTTGGACCCTCGCTACCATTCAAAAATGGTGGCCTTTTTCACACCTGCTGAGAGGGAGGCCAAAATAACGTACTATAAAAACCACCTATGTAGTCAGTTGGTCTCTGCCTTTGTGCGCCAACGTCCATCCTCAGACACTGTGGGCCCTGTGCGCTCGCGTTCCGCTGCCATGGCAGCAGGGGAGGGGTGGGGTGGTAGGAGCAGTGGCAGCTCCACCAGCAGCGGCTGCCTCACTCTGCAGTCGATGATGAGTAGCTTTCTTCACCAGCGCAGTGAGGAAACTACTAACCAGCCGCAGCAGCAGCAGCATCAGGTGGACCTGGAGCAGGACCTCAAACAACAGGCTTGGGCCTACTTGGACAGCACCCTGCCAACCGAGGTAGACAATCCCCTTGACTACTGGTCAACGAAACTTGACCTTTGGCCCCAACTAGCTGAATTTGCCCTTGAAAGGCTGTCATGCCCGGCCAGTAGCGTGGCATCGGAGCGCGTGTTTAGTGCGGCAGGAGGTATTGTAACTCCGCGGAGGACACGACTGTCCACCCAAAGTGTGGAGAGACTCACGTTTGTGAAAATGAATCAGGCGTGGATTAGTCTGGATTTCAAACCACCAGTTCCTGACACAACTGACTAAATCCGCCATGAATCATGCCTCAAACATGTGCCACTTTGAGGTCTCCTCACACACCGCTGGTGTGTTGAATTTTTTGACATAGGGTGCTGGCAGATTACGGGCCTCCTATAGCTGCTGCCAGGCCCCTAATCTGCCATGGGCCCCTATATACCGCCTCCTCATGCTGCTGCCAAGTCCAGAGTCTCTCATGGGTCCCTGTACGGCCTCCCATTGCTGCTGTCTCCATCGCCACACTCTGCCATGTGCCACTTTCAGGTCTCCTCACACACTGCTGGTGTGTAGAATTTTTTGACATAGGGTGCTGGCAGATTACGGGCCTCCTATAGCTGCTGCCAGGCCCCTAATCTGCCATGGGCCCCTATATACCGCCTCCTCATGCTGCTGCCAAGTCCAGAGTCTCTCATGGGTCCCTGTACGGCCTCCCATTGCTGCTGTCTCTATCGCCACACTCTGCCATGTGCCACTTTCAGGTCTCCTCACACACTGCTGGTGTGTAGAATTTTTTGACATAGGGTGCTGGCAGATTACGGGCCTCCCATTGCTGCTGCCAGGCCCCTAATCTGCCATGGGCCCCTATACCGCCTCCTCATGCTGCTGCCAAGTCCAGGGTCTCTCATGGGTCCCTGTACGGCCTCCCATTGCTGCTGTCTCCATCGCCACACTCTGCCATGTGCCACTTTCAGGTCTCCTCACACTGCTGGTGTGTAGAATTTTTTGACATAGGGTGCTGGCAGATTACGGGCCTCCTATAGCTGCTGCCAGGCCCCTAATCTGCCATAGGCCCCTATATACCGCCTCCTCATGCTGCTGCCAAGTCCAGAGTCTCTCATAGGTCCCTGTACGGCCTCCCATTGCTGCTGTCTCCATCGCCACACTCTGCCATGTGCCACTTTGAGGTCTCCTCACACACTGCTGGTGTGTAGAATTTTTTGACATAGGGTGCTGGCAGATTACGGGCCTCCCATTGCTGCTGCCAGGCCCCTAATCTGCCATGGGCCCCTATACCGCCTCCTCATGCTGCTGCCAAGTCCAGAGTCTCTCATGGGTCCCTGTACGGCCTCCCATTGCTGCTGTCTCCATCGCCACACTCTGCCATGTGCCACTTTCAGGTCTCCTCACACTGCTGGTGTGTAGAATTATTTGACATAGGGTGCTGGCAGATTACGGGCCTCCTATAGCTGCTGCCAGGCCCCTAATCTGCCATGGGCCCCTATATACCGCCTCCTCATGCTGCTGCCAAGTCCAGAGTCTCTCATGGGTCCCTGTACGGCCTCCCATTGCTGCTGTCTCCATCGCCACACTCTGCCATGTGCCACTTTCAGGTCTCCTCACACTGCTGGTGTGTAGAATTTTTTGACATAGGGTGCTGGCAGATTACGGGCCTCCCATTGCTGCTGCCAGGCCCCTAATCTGCCATGGGCCCCTATACCGCCTCCTCATGCTGCTGCCAAGTCCAGGGTCTCTCATGGGTCCCTGTACGGCCTCCCATTGCTGCTGTCTCCATCGCCACACTCTGCCATGTGCCACTTTCAGGTCTCCTCACACTGCTGGTGTGTAGAATTTTTTGACATAGGGTGCTGGCAGATTACGGGCCTCCTATAGCTGCTGCCAGGCCCCTAATCTGCCATAGGCCCCTATATACCGCCTCCTCATGCTGCTGCCAGGTCCAGAGTCTCTCATGGGTCCCTGTACGGCCTCCCATTGCTGCTGTCTCCATCGCCACACTCTGCCATGTGCCACTTTCAGGTCTCCTCACACACTGCTGGTGTGTAGAATTTTTTGACATAGGGTGCTGGCAGATTACGGGCCTCCCATTGCTGCTGCCAGGCCCCTAATCTGCCATGGGCCCCTATACCGCCTCCTCATGCTGCTGCCAAGTCCAGAGTCTCTCATGGGTCCCTGTACGGCCTCCCATTGCTGCTGTCTCCATCGCCACACTCTGCCATGTGCCACTTTCAGGTCTCCTCACACACTGCTGGTGTGTAGAATTTTTTGACATAGGGTGCTGGCAGATTACGGGCCTCCCATAGCTGCTGCCAGGCCCCTAATCTGCCATGGGCCCCTATATACCGCCTCCTCATGCTGCTGCCAGGTCCACAGTGTCTCATGCCATGTGCCACTTTCAGGTCTCCTCACACTGCTGGTGTGTAGAATTTTTTGACATAGGGTGCTGGCAGATTACGGGCCTCCTATAGCTGCTGCCAGGCCCCTAATCTGCCATAGGCCCCTATATACCGCCTCCTCATGCTGCTGCCAGGTCCAGAGTCTCTCATGGGTCCCTGTACGGCCTCCCATTGCTGCTGTCTCCATCGCCACACTCTGCCATGTGCCACTTTCAGGTCTCCTCACACTGCTGGTGTGTAGAATTTTTTGACATAGGGTGCTGGCAGATTACGGGCCTCCTATAGCTGCTGCCAGGCCCCTAATCTGCCATAGGCCCCTATATACCGCCTCCTCATGCTGCTGCCAGGTCCAGAGTCTCTCATGGGTTCCTGTACGGCCTCCCATTGCTGCTGTCTCCATCGCCACACTCTGCCATGTGCCACTTTCAGGTCTCCTCACACACTGCTGGTGTGTAGAATTTTTTGACATAGGGTGCTGGCAGATTACGGGCCTCCCATTGCTGCTGCCAGGCCCCTAATCTGCCATGGGCCCCTATACCGCCTCCTCATGCTGCTGCCAAGTCCAGAGTCTCTCATGGGTCCCTGTACGGCCTCCCATTGCTGCTGTCTCCATCGCCACACTCTGCCATGTGCCACTTTCAGGTCTCCTCACACACTGCTGGTGTGTAGAATTTTTTGACATAGGGTGCTGGCAGATTACGGGCCTCCCATTGCTGCTGCCAGGCCCCAAATCTGCCATGGGCCCCTATGCCGCCTCCTCATGCTGCTGCCAAGTCCAGGGTCTCTCATGGGTCCCTGTACGGCCTCCCATTGCTGCTGTCTCCATCGCCACACTCTGCCATGTGCCACTTTCAGGTCTCCTCACACACTGCTGGTGTGTAGAATTTTTTGACATAGGGTGCTGGCAGATTACGGGCCTCCCATAGCTGCTGCCAGGCCCCTAATCTGCCATGGGCCCCTATATACCGCCTCCTCATGCTGCTGCCAGGTCCACAGTGTCTCATGCCATGTGCCACTTTCAGGTCTCCTCACACTGCTGGTGTGTTGAATTTTTTGACATAGGGTGCTGGCAGATTATGGGCCTCCTATAGCTGCTGCCAGGCCCCTAATCTGCCATAGGCCCCTATATACCGCCTCCTCATGCTGCTGCCAGGTCCAGAGTCTCTCATGGGTCCCTGTACGGCCTCCCATTGCTGCTGTCTCCATCGCCACACTCTGCCATGTGCCACTTTCAGGTCTCCTCACACACTGCTGGTGTGTAGAATTTTTTGACATAGGGTGCTGGCAGATTACGGGCCTCCCATTGCTGCTGCCAGGCCCCTAATCTGCCATGGGCCCCTATACCGCCTCCTCATGCTGCTGCCAAGTCCAGAGTCTCTCATGGGTCCCTGTACGGCCTCCCATTGCTGCTGTCTCCATCGCCACACTCTGCCATGTGCCACTTTCAGGTCTCCTCACACACTGCTGGTGTGTAGAATTTTTTGACATAGGGTGCTGGCAGATTACGGGCCTCCCATAGCTGCTGCCAGGCCCCTAATCTGCCATGGGCCCCTATATACCGCCTCCTCATGCTGCTGCCAGGTCCACAGTGTCTCATGCCATGTGCCACTTTCAGGTCTCCTCACACTGCTGGTGTGTAGAATTTTTTGACATAGGGTGCTGGCAGATTACGGGCCTCCTATAGCTGCTGCCAGGCCCCTAATCTGCCATAGGCCCCTATATACCGCCTCCTCATGCTGCTGCCAGGTCCAGAGTCTCTCATGGGTCCCTGTACGGCCTCCCATTGCTGCTGTCTCCATCGCCACACTCTGCCATGTGCCACTTTCAGGTCTCCTCACACTGCTGGTGTGTAGAATTTTTTGACATAGGGTGCTGGCAGATTACGGGCCTCCTATAGCTGCTGCCAGGCCCCTAATCTGCCATAGGCCCCTATATACCGCCTCCTCATGCTGCTGCCAGGTCCAGAGTCTCTCATGGGTTCCTGTACGGCCTCCCATTGCTGCTGTCTCCATCGCCACACTCTGCCATGTGCCACTTTCAGGTCTCCTAACACACTGCTGGTGTGTAGAATTTTTTGACATAGGGTGCTGGCAGATTACGGGCCTCCCATTGCTGCTGCCAGGCCCCTAATCTGCCATGGGCCCCTATACCGCCTCCTCATGCTGCTGCCAAGTCCAGAGTCTCTCATGGGTCCCTGTACGGCCTCCCATTGCTGCTGTCTCCATCGCCACACTCTGCCATGTGCCACTTTCAGGTCTCCTCACACACTGCTGGTGTGTAGAATTTTTTGACATAGGGTGCTGGCAGATTACGGGCCTCCCATAGCTGCTGCCAGGCCCCTAATCTGCCATGGGCCCCTATATACCGCCTCCTCATGCTGCTGCCAGGTCCACAGTGTCTCATGCCATGTGCCACTTTCAGGTCTCCTCACACTGCTGGTGTGTTGAATTTTTTGACATAGGGTGCTGGCAGATTATGGGCCTCCTATAGCTGCTGCCAGGCCCCTAATCTGCCATAGGCCCCTATATACCGCCTCCTCATGCTGCTGCCAGGTCCAGAGTCTCTCATGGGTCCCTGTACGGCCTCCCATTGCTGCTGTCTCCATCGCCACACTCTGCCATGTGCCACTTTCAGGTCTCCTCACACTGCTGGTGTGTAGAATTTTTTGACATAGGGTGCTGGCAGATTACGGGCCTCCCATTGCTGCTGCCAGGCCCCTAATCTGCCATGGGCCCCTATACCGCCTCCTCATGCTGCTGCCAAGTCCAGGGTCTCTCATGGGTCCCTGTACGGCCTCCCATTGCTGCTGTCTCCATCGCCACACTCTGCCATGTGCCACTTTCAGGTCTCCTCACACACTGCTGGTGTGTAGAATTTTTTGACATAGGGTGCTGGCAGATTACGGGCCTCCCATAGCTGCTGCCAGGCCCCTAATCTGCCATGGGCCCCTATATACCGCCTCCTCATGCTGCTGCCAGGTCCACAGTGTCTCATGCCATGTGCCACTTTCAGGTCTCCTCACACTGCTGGTGTGTAGAATTTTTTGACATAGGGTGCTGGCAGATTACGGGCCTCCTATAGCTGCTGCCAGGCCCCTAATCTGCCATAGGCCCCTATATACCGCCTCCTCATGCTGCTGCCAGGTCCAGAGTCTCTCATGGGTCCCTGTACGGCCTCCCATTGCTGCTGTCTCCATCGCCACACTCTGCCATGTGCCACTTTCAGGTCTCCTCACACACTGCTGGTGTGTAGAATTTTTTGACATAGGGTGCTGGCAGATTACGGGCCTCCCATTGCTGCTGCCAGGCCCCTAATCTGCCATGGGCCCCTATACCGCCTCCTCATGCTGCTGCCAAGTCCAGGGTCTCTCATGGGTCCCTGTACGGCCTCCCATTGCTGCTGTCTCCATCGCCACACTCTGCCATGTGCCACTTTCAGGTCTCCTCACACACTGCTGGTGTGTAGAATTTTTTGACATAGGGTGCTGGCAGATTACGGGCCTCCCATAGCTGCTGCCAGGCCCCTAATCTGCCATAGGCCCCTATATACCGCCTCCTCATGCTGCTGCCAGGTCCAGAGTCTCTCATGGGTCCCTGTACGGCCTCCCATTGCTGCTGTCTCCATCGCCACACTCTGCCATGTGCCACTTTCAGGTCTCCTCACACACTGCTGGTGTGTAGAATTTTTTGACATAGGGTGCTGGCAGATTACGGGCCTCCCATTGCTGCTGCCAGGCCCCTAATCTGCCATGGGCCCCTATACCGCCTCCTCATGCTGCTGCCAAGTCCAGGGTCTCTCATGGGTCCCTGTACGGCCTCCCATTGCTGCTGTCTCCATCGCCACACTCTGCCATGTGCCACTTTCAGGTCTCCTCACACACTGCTGGTGTGTAGAATTTTTTGACATAGGGTGCTGGCAGATTACGGGCCTCCCATAGCTGCTGCCAGGCCCCTAATCTGCCATAGGCCCCTATATACCGCCTCCTCATGCTGCTGCCAGGTCCAGAGTCTCTCATGGGTCCCTGTACGGCCTCCCATTGCTGCTGTCTCCATCGCCACACTCTGCCATGTGCCACTTTCAGGTCTCCTCACACTGCTGGTGTGTAGAATTTTTTGACATAGGGTGCTGGCAGATTACGGGCCTCCTATAGCTGCTGCCAGGCCCCTAATCTGCCATAGGCCCCTATATACCGCCTCCTCATGCTGCTGCCAGGTCCAGAGTCTCTCATGGGTCCCTGTACGGCCTCCCATTGCTGCTGTCTCCATCGCCACACTCTGCCATGTGCCACTTTCAGGTCTCCTCACACACTGCTGGTGTGTAGAATTTTTTGACATAGGGTGCTGGCAGATTACGGGCCTCCCATTGCTGCTGCCAGGCCCCTAATCTGCCATGGGCCCCTATACCGCCTCCTCATGCTGCTGCCAAGTCCAGAGTCTCTCATGGGTCCCTGTACGGCCTCCCATTGCTGCTGTCTCCATCGCCACACTCTGCCATGTGCCACTTTCAGGTCTCCTCACACACTGCTGGTGTGTAGAATTTTTTGACATAGGGTGCTGGCAGATTACGGGCCTCCCATAGCTGCTGCCAGGCCCCTAATCTGCCATGGGCCCCTATATACCGCCTCCTCATGCTGCTGCCAGGTCCACAGTGTCTCATGCCATGTGCCACTTTCAGGTCTCCTCACACTGCTGGTGTGTTGAATTTTTTGACAGGGTGCTGGCAGATTATGGGCCTCCTATAGCTGCTGCCAGGCCCCTAATCTGCCATAGGCCCCTATATACCGCCTCCTCATGCTGCTGCCAGGTCCAGAGTCTCTCATGGTTCCCTGTACGGCCTCCCATTGCTGCTGTCTCCATCGCCACACTCTGCCATGTGCCACTTTCAGGTCTCCTCACACTGCTGGTGTGTAGAATTTTTTGACATAGGGTGCTGGCAGATTACGGGCCTCCTATAGCTGCTGCCAGGCCCCTAATCTGCCATAGGCCCCTATATACCGCCTCCTCATGCTGCTGCCAGGTCCAGAGTCTCTCATGGGTCCCTGTACGGCCTCCCATTGCTGCTGTCTCCATCGCCACACTCTGCCATGTGCCACTTTCAGGTCTCCTCACACACTGCTGGTGTGTAGAATTTTTTGACATAGGGTGCTGGCAGATTACGGGCCTCCCATTGCTGCTGCCAGGCCCCTAATCTGCCATGGGCCCCTATACCGCCTCCTCATGCTGCTGCCAAGTCCAGGGTCTCTCATGGGTCCCTGTACGGCCTCCCATTGCTGCTGTCTCCATCGCCACACTCTTCCATGTGCCACTTTCAGGTCTCCTCACACACTGCTGGTGTGTAGAATTTTTTGACATAGGGTGCTGGCAGATTACGGGCCTCCCATAGCTGCTGCCAGGCCCCTAATCTGCCATAGGCCCCTATATACCGCCTCCTCATGCTGCTGCCAGGTCCAGAGTCTCTCATGGGTCCCTGTACGGCCTCCCATTGCTGCTGTCTCCATCGCCACACTCTGCCATGTGCCACTTTCAGGTCTCCTCACACTGCTGGTGTGTAGAATTTTTTGACATAGGGTGCTGGCAGATTACGGGCCTCTCATTGCTGCTGCCAGGCACGTAATCTGCCATGGGCCCCCGTACCGACTCCTCATGCTGTGACGTTGCAACAAGGTGGAATTCAACCCTACATATGTTAGACCGCCTTTACGAACAGCGAAAGGCCATCACAGATTTCCTGATGTTAAAAGCGGATAAAGGTACTCCCTGTGTAACTTAGATGTCAGCCATTGGCAGCTCATGCGTGACACCTGCGCTTGCTCAGGCCCTTTGAGGAGGCCACGCTATTCGTGAGTCGGCAGGACTATGGGATGAACGACGTCATTCCTCTGTTGCACGTCCTGGAACAAATGCTGTTAACAATGGCTGGTCAGGGTGCGGTAGACGTGGCGCACAGATCTCAACGCCACATGACCCCTGTGGGGGCAGGACAGGAAGAAGAGGAGGAGGTAGAGGAGGACATTGGTGCTCAGGAATTATTGAGTGAAATGGGTGGTTTTTCCACTCAGCGGACAGGAGTGGAGGAGCAGGAGCATCTGGTAGAGGAGGAGGAGGAGATAGAGGACCCAGACGCACCGTGGCAGTATGCTGTGGAGATGGAGGCAGGGAGTCCCTCGCATTCCTTGGCACAAATGGCCCATAGCATGCTCGGTTGCTTGCGTAGCGACAGCCGAATAATAACCATCAGACAGAGGGATGACTTTTGGCTGTCCACCTTGTTGGACCCTCGCTACCGTTCAAAAATGGTGGCCTTTTTCACACCTGCTGAGAGGGAGGCCAAAATAACGTACTATAAAAACCACCTATGTAGTCAGCTGGTCTCTGCCTGTCTGCGCCAACGTCCATCCTCAGACACTGTGGGCCCTGTGCGCTCGCGTTCCGCTGCCATGGCAGCAGGGGAGGGGTGGGGTGGTAGGAGCAGTGGCAGCTCCACCAGCAGCGGCTGCCTCAGTCTGCAGTCGATGATGAGTAGCTTTCTTCACCAGCGCAGTGAGGAAACTACTAACCAGCCGCAGCAGCAGCAGCAGCAGCATCAGGTGGACCTGGAGCAGGACCTCAAACAACAGGCTTAGGCCTACTTGGACAGCACCCTGCCAACCGAGGTAGACAATCCCCTTGACTACTGGGCAACGAAACTTGACCTTTGGCCCCAACTAGCTGAATTTGCCCTTGAAAGGCTGTCATGCCCGGCCAGTAGCGTGGCATCGGAGCGCGTGTTTAGTGCGGCAGGAGGTATTGCAACTCCGCGGAGGACACGACTGTCCACCCAAAGTGTGGAGAGACTGACGTTTGTGAAAATGAATCAGGCGTGGATTAGTCTGGATTTCAAACCACCAGTTCCTGACACAACTGACTAAATCCGCCATGAATCATGCCCCAAACATGTGCCACTTTCAGGTCTCCTCACACTGCTGGTGTGTTACATTTTTTGTCATAGGGTGCTGGCAGATTACGGGCCTCCCATAGCTGCTGCCAGGCCCCTAATCTGCCATGGGCCCCTATACCGCCTCCTCATACTGCTGCCAAGTCCAGAGTCTCTCATGGGTCCCTGTACGGCCTCCCATTGCTGCTGTCTCCATCGCCACACTCTGCCATGTGCCACTTTCAGGTCTCCTCACACTGCTGGTGTATTCCATTTTTTGTCATAGGGTGCTGGCAGATTACGGGCCTCCCATAGCTGCTGCCAGGCCCCTAATCTGCCATGGGCCCCTATACCGCCTCCTCATGCTGCTGCCAGGTCCAGAGTCTCTCATGGGTCCCTGTACGGCCTCCCATTGCTGCTGTCTCCATCGCCACACTCTGCCATGTGCCACTTTCAGGTCTCCTCACACTGCTGGTGGGTTCCATTTTTTGTCATAGGGTGCTGGCAGATTACGGGCCTGCCATAGCTGCTGCCAGGCCCCTAATCTGCCATGGGCCCCCGTACCGACTCCTCATGCTGCTGCCAGGCCCGTAATCTGTCATGGGCCCCTGTTGTCGCTTGTTGGCATATTCCGCTCGTTCAGATGCTCCTTCTCCTGCTACTCCTCTTCACGGATTCCGTCAGCAGTCTTTCTTGGAATCCGTTTCCAAGAGACAACAGTTTGCGAGCACGCACCAGACGGTGCAGAAGCTGAACGTCCTCCTGTCCAAGTTGCTGCTGCCAGGCTCGTAATCTGTCATGCGCCCCTGTACCGCCTCCTCATGCTTCTGCCAGGTCCAGAGTGTGTCATGGGCCCCCGTACCGACTCCTCATGCTGCTGCCAGGCCCCTAATCTGTCATGGGCCCCTGTACCGCCTCCCCATGCTGCTGCCAGGTCCAGAGTGTGTCATGGGTCCCTGTACGGCCTCCCATTGCTGCTGTCTCTATCGCCACACTCTGCCATGTGCCACTTTCAGGTCTCCTCACACTGCTGGTGGTTTCCATTTTTGTCATAGGGTGCTGTATGGCCTCCCATTGCTGCTGCCTCCACCGCCACACTGTGGCTCCACACTCTGGTTTTGGCCCCGTGACTGCCCAAATGAGTGAAGTGTGCGGTGATTCTAAGATCGACGGCACTCATCTGCATGTCATACTGACTGACAGTATTATTTCTCTTCCCCAGCAGACTCCAAGGGCATTTAAATTAAAGGTACAGTGTTCAGCACTAATATTAAGTCTCTCTGAAGCCTAGAAACACCCTTTTTTAAGTTAAATTCACAGCGAATATATTCGACTCGAATCGAAATTTTTCCACGAATTCGCCGAATCAGTCGAATCGAATTTTTGAATACTTCGCTCATCTCTAGTTGTTGGTTTGAATCCCAACCACAGCACCACCTGCCTGGAGTTTGTATGTTCTGCCTGTGTGGGTTTCCTCCAGGTACTCTGGTTTCCTGCTACACTCCAAAGACATGTTGGTTGGTGAATTGGATCCTGTCTAAATTGTCTCTAATATGTGTATAAATGGAAGTTGGGGCCTTTATATTGTACGCCCCTTGAGGGTTAGGGACTGATGTGAAATTGACAGTGCTATATAAGTACCTGTAATAAATAAATAAAATAAAATCCATGCGCCTGTACCAGAGAAATAGATGCTAGTGGATGAGATGTCAGTGTATACATTTCAATAAACAAATATAAACTGCAATTTGTAAGTATGTAGAATATATTTCTGCATCTTAGCTGTCTGCAAGGAAATATGCCATGTGTGTTAGCAGAACCCATATATACTACAGACACTTTTTTTTGCCTATTCTTCTTAAAAAGAAAATTGATCATTTTTATATTTTATAAAAAAAAATGTTGACTCTCACTTTTTATATTATTTTCTAGCACATACCCTTGTAAATACATCATTTATCCTCCCAGCAATAGTTACACATACATACATCCATAGGTGCTGATGAAGACCTTGATTCCTTAAAATACATAGATATTTACTTTGTGCCAATCCAGTAAGAACAAGTCATAAATAGTCTGTAAAAATGTCTTAGACATGTGGCCCAGCGCTTTATTGACATTTTTCTGGATCATAGAAATATTGAGCCAGTAAGTTGCTTTTTAAGTGTCATTAATAGCATTCTCATATTGTATATCAACAACACCAAATATATAATAACTTTGCATGTTACCAGTCATTTCAGGTATTTAAAGTTTCCCCCACTGTGGTAAGGACTCTTTCTGAAATAACTTGTCAGCAGGGCAGGCAAATACCTAAAGCGCATGTAGGGTCACATCCAGCCAGTGGTCCAGAAGGAAATCCCAGTTATTAATAAACGTGATCAGTAAAACAATGTGCACCTCACCTCAGTCAAAAATGCAGCTTCTCAGTCTCAAATTCACCCCACTGTAGTGAAGATTGTCTTTGACATGACATACAGCAGGGCAGGCTTACACCTGAAACACATGTAGGGCCAACTTTCACCAGCGGTCCACCCACAGAGCTAGGGATGAGCTTCACATTTGATCAGTTCGCCTTTGTTTAGTGGTGGTATTTTTGCCACAACTAAATGAAAGCTTCCAGCCACCTGTTGGCCTTTTTCAAATTGTTAACAAACTGAGAGTATCCCAGATGACATCATTAATCAAGTATAGTCAATTGCATTTGTGTTGTTGGGTTATCACTGGGCATCGCATCACAGGGCATCACTGACTGTACAGTAAATGGCCATAGATTTAAATCATTGGCCAATATGATTGATATTGGAGTGTATTTTTTAATAAAGAACGTTTTCTCTTTTAATCAGGTAAATACTTTATTAACCAGTAAAACAAGTTTCCAGAGTAAGCACAGACACTCATTAAAGTATACAGAGACATTGATCAACATAGAAACTTATAAAAAAATAATATAAAACAATGATGGTGCAGAAAATTTGTAACATACCTGGGGATTGAACACGAACTGTAGAGGAAGGCCTCTCTTACAGCTCTGGCTCAGGAGCCCTGGTAAGGTACCAGGAAGTGCAAGAGCACAGAGTGGCATGAGCGCCTGATAGATCTTCTGCTGGTGGATGCTGATGTGCGTCTGGGTGCACAGGTCAGCTGGCAGTGGCACGTTGGCAGAAGAGCAGGCAGGGTGCAGCTAATTAAGGTGTAGGCAGAAAGACAAGGCAAGGTCAGATGGCCCAGGTTGGCAACTAGCAGGCATGTCAGGCATAAATGTCAGGCAGAAGAGTAGTCAGAAGTAAAGCCAGGGATTGGTGCAGGCAGCGTTCAGGCGTAGTCAGTATTAGAACAGCACTGACACGAGGAACTAGGGAGCTTAAATAGCCTGCCTGGTGCCAATGCGCACACTCGCTAATCAGCCATAAGCAGGGCTAACAGGAATCCTGCACGTGCGTATAAGCATGCTCGTTCCCTGACATTGCCTCCCCATACGAGCAGCCTCCGGATGCCCAACTGGGCATGCTTTTCCGGATGCCTACGAAAAAATGCTTGAATCAGTTCTTTGGCATGTACATTAGTCTCTGGTTCCCAAGAATTTTCCTCCGCCCCATACCCTTTCCATTTAATCAAGTATTTTACCTGGTTTCTTCTTTTCCCGCAATCCAGAATGGTCTCCACCTTGTATTCTTCCTCTCTGTCAATAAATACTGGCTCAAGAGGACCTGCATTGCGACCTGGAAAAGGATCAGGGACTATGGGTTTCAGCAGAGACACATGAAAAACTGGATGAACCTTTAAAGAATAAGGCAGTAACAGTTCATAAGGTGCATCTTTAATTCTTTTCTTGACAGGAAAAGGCCCCACAAACCTGGGTCTCAACTTCTTCATAGCACATGCCAACCTTAGATTAGTTGTGGATAACCAAATCTGTTCATCAGGTACCAGAATTAGTTTACCACTTTGTTTTCTATTGAAAATCCGTTTATTGTCTACCTTTGATTTAGCAATAGTTTCGTGCAATATCTTATTGTTTTTCTGGAAAAAAATTTACTGTGTCTTGGACATTGCAGAATCAGGTAACTCATTAGACAAAAAAGATGAATGAAACCGTAATTGCAATAAACAAAGACTGTTTGGTTGCAGAGTGTATGGCATTGTTATAGGCGAATTCAGCCAGGTGTAATAAGGATACCCAATCATCTTGAGAAAATGTTGTAAAGCAGCGGATATACGTTTCCAAAGTTTGGTTTGTCCTCTCCATTTGCCCATTGGTTTTCTGATGGTATGCAGAAGAAAATTAAAGTATCAATCTTTAGGGTCTCACAGAGCGCTCTCCAGAATCTTGATGTGAACTGGACTCCATGATCTGAGATGATGTTAGTAGGGGTACCATGAAGCCATACTATCTCTTTAATGAAGATCCTTGCTGTTTCAAGTGCAGAGGGAATACACTTCATAGGCAGAAAGTGAGCCATCTTGAGAAACTGTTCAACTACAACAAAAATGGCAGAGCACCCTTCAAAGGGGGAAGTTCCACGATAACGACCATTGCATTCATCTTCGATGCTCTATTGGGAATCATTGCCAAAGCAATCCCTAAGCCTTGTTCCTGCTGCTCTTGTTATAGGTACAGTTAACACAAGAACTTACAATGCCTTACAATCCTTCATCAGATCAGGCCACCAGAACAGCCATTGAACCAAGTCAGTAGTTTTATGGATCCCAAAGTGACCCCCTAGTGGGTGGTCATGGCACAGTTTCAGCACTGCCAAACAGACTTCTTCTGGTACAAAGATCTTATCTTCCCACCACAACAATCCCTCCTTGGCTGATGAGGCTCCGACAGAAGCTTGTTTCATCTACGTGACAAGGTCTGCCTGTAACAACAAGAAATTCCCAGCCAACAGGACAGTATCTGAAGAGGGTGGTTGCTTAGGATCATCAAACATGTGTGATAGAGCGTCTGGTTTCTCAGTAGGTGATATGGAACATGAATCTGGAGAAAAACAGTGCCCACTTTGTTTGACGAGGTCTTAGTCTCTTGGCTGTTTTCAGGTACTCCAGGTTCTTATGGTCAATGTAGATAAAAATAGGGTGCACTGAACCTTCTAGGAGGTACCTCCACTCCTTCAAAGCAGATTTAATTGTCAGTAACTCATAATTTCCAACACCATAGTTTTTCTCAATATAAGAGCGTGAGAAAAATGCAATGGAATGTAATAAAGACTTAAATCTCTGTCTTTGTGACAGGACTTCCCCAAGAGCATTTTCAGAGGCATCTACCTCAAGGATGTATGGTAGTGCAAGGTCAGGATAACTCAAAATGGGTCATGCTCGGTTAACTGCACAATCGGGACAATGATAGCAGAAAACCCCTTGATGAACTTCTGATAGAAGTTGGAAAAGTCAATGAACAGCTGAATACCTTCCTTATCTATTGGAGATGGACAGGATGACAAACACTTTTTGTGGATCCATCTTGATCCCTTCTGTGGAGATAATAATCCTAGGAACTGCGTTGTTCAAATTCAAATTTTTACGTTTTGGCATACAATATGTGTTGTCGGAGCTGACCCAGGACCTTTTTAATATGAACACAGTGGAGTTCCAAGGAAACGGAAAAAAATCAGTATGTCATCGAGATTGACAATGACAAAAATATCTACAACGTCCTTAAAGATGTCACTGATAAAGTATTGAAAGGTGGCTAGTGTGTTGCACAGACCAAAGGGCATCACTAGGCATTCAAAATGGCCAAACTGGCATCAGATCTGAGTCTCTGGAACAGTTCAGGGATTAAAGGAAAAGGATATCATTTTTTTTCTTGTAATTTTATGTAATTCTCTATAGTCTACACAGGGCCAAAGTGAGTGGTCTTTCTTTTTCATGAAGAAATTTTCTCCTTCGGCAGGAGAAGTGGATGGCCGAGTAAATCCCTTGCTGAGGCTGTCATCTAAGTATTCAAGTTCTCGTTCTGATAGGGGAAAATCTGGCCAAAAAGGAAATTCTGCCCCTGGTAACAGTTCAATCACAGGATCGGTGAGGTGGCAAGGTGTCGGCTCCCTTCTTGTTGAACACATCTAGGAACTCATGATATGCTTCAGGATCCGTTAGACGAAGTTCATTATCAGAGTCCATACATAGTAGGATCAAGGTCTGAACTGGACATCTTGACAGGCAATACTCTTGGCAATGGACAGATTGAAATTTCACTTCCCCTGTGGCCCAGTTGATATAGGGATTATGTGCCTGTAGCCATGGCATACCCACGGTGACAGAGTACAGAGGGGACAAGATGGCATCCAGGTGCAACAGTTCTTTGTGGGCTGAGAAGGAAGTGGTAGCTGGTAGGGGCACAGTTTCTTGTGTTACAGTCCCCAACTTGACACTGGATCCATCAGCGAGGTAAACAGAAAGACTTTGGGCCTTGGGTTGCAGGGGAATCTGGTGCTGTGCTGTAAAAGACATATCTATGAAGCAGCTGCAGGACCCTGAGTCAATAATAGCGGACATCGGAAGAACCCTTCTCGAAAGCTGAAAGGAAATGGGAGGAGTTACTTGGGCCAATGCAGACAGTGCACTACCCTGACTAGTTCATCCTTTAGAGGTTCAGAGTGTCCCAAGCAAAATTCATAATGCAGAGCAGCATCATACCAGTTGGTATTAGATATCCAGTAACATATTCCTCTATGGCTCTGTGGCCCTCCTGGAGAGAATGGAGAGATGCCTCTACAGAAGCTGTACGTTACAGGTCATCATACATACACCATAGTGTCAAAGAAGCTCGTAAGGGTAGACAACTTGGCATCTTCCCTCTCTAGGAGGCAGTGATCCCAGGTCTGGGGTTCCCCTTGTAATAGAGAGATCACAAATACCACCTTGGTGGCTTCCAGCGAAAAGGTACAGCTTAGCTGTACTGAGTGGCTTCCTCCATGATGGGATTCGCACTGGCATCTTGCCTTTAAAGTCCCTTTGAGGACTTACATGCCTGTTTTTATTCGCTGTTTGTGAGTACCATTCTTTTACTAAATAAATTTTGGTTACTGAGGTAATGCGCAAGGTTGGTGCGCTTCTTTTTGTTGTTCCTCTTCACACTTCTCCCTAGATTAAAGACCTCCGAAATTCAGTCCGGCTTCCTTATTGCAACTTGTGGGCAATGATACAGTAAGCAGACTGAAAAGATAAATACCTCTCCAAGCCTAAACTTGACTAGTATGAACCAAAGGTATTGCCAATCAATACTGTCAAAAGCCTTAGTGGCATCCAAAGACAACAAGGGCCTCTGACCCTTGATATCTGCAGGAGTTTGCATATTAATTAAAATTCTCCTAGGATTTATGGCAGTGGCAACATAAAGTCTGCTTGGTCAGGATGTATAATGGATGTAATAACCTCATTCAGTCTGAAGGCCAACACCTTCCCCAGAATCTTCACATCACTTTGTAGAAGAGAAATTGATCTATATGAGCTTGTATCTACTGGATCTTTGCCAAGTTAGAACAGGAAAATAATGTTAGACCTTGACATATTATGGTTAGAAACATTAGCATTAAATACTTTACACAAACGTGGAAGCACACAGTCAGTGTACAGTTTATACATCTCCATTAAGTTAATACGAACAAGTCAAACTGCGCAAATTCCCAGTTCTTCTAATATAGAAAGCCCTGGAAGACGTCTTTTGATGATGAAACGTGTTGGGCCGGAGCCTCCCTTTGATGTCATCGCACTGTCAGCCATCTTTGGAAGTGTTTTTTTTTTATAATGCTTTTCATTATTCCTAAGTAGGATTTTTATTTCAAATGAAGGCTTATCAAACATATTGCACTATGAGAGGTATGCTTTATCTTCCATGACACTATTTTGGTATCGTTTTGGGGAGGATCCACTGATGTTGGTGGAGTTCACATCCTGATTTGCAAGGTTTGGGAGATCTTTGATTTGACATGGCATGGAAATCTGGATAATACCTTACAATGCATTGCAGGTAAAGACCCCCTATAATTAAGGGGTCTTTACATCTGGTAAGCCTCCATTTATTCACATGGTGGTGGTGCACATATTGGCAAATAATTGGATGTAATAGGATTTACAGCAACAATATCACATCTAAAGATCACTATTGATTGTGGAGCTCTGTATCTACACAGACTTTATTGTCTTTTGTATAGACTATACATGTCACTATTTATTTGTATTTTTTCACTAATTTGATCACTTTTCATAATTACGAGTGATTTCACAATGAATATGTGTAGTTAAGTTTATAATATTGTTATACAGAGCGAAATATTTTATTTATTATTATACATCTCCATTGATATACCATCAAGATGTATGACGGGAGCAAACTATTTTAGCAAGGAGGCACAACCAGTTTTTTCCACTTCTTCATAGTATTCCAGTTTATAAAAGAACCTTTTACGTTTCAAGATATCTAGAGTTGACATCCATGCCACATGCACAGATTCAGGGGGACTAGTAATCTAAGGCAGTTCAAATTTTCATAACCAGGATATTCAACCCAATGTTCTACATCCGCTGAGGCTTTCTCTGCTATAAAACGACAGCAGAGAAATGCTTTAAACGTTTCCCACCTCTGAAGAGGATTTGGATGGGACTCATGAATACCTAAAAAATCAGTTATATGCTGTTCAGTATTTTCATGAGAAGGGAACAATTGTAACCTAAAGGTGTTACGTTCCCAAGGAGCCCTAGGGAGGTCAATAGGAGGCTGTGCGATGAACCAGACTACAAGGGGAGTGTGATTCAACACACAGCAGGGTAAATACAGAATCTTATTTATTAAAGAGGACCATAGAAAAGATACCAACACAGAGATCTATCCAGGACAGTGACAAATGTGTTTTAGAGAAGCAGGAGAATTGTTTGGCCATATACAGTGGGGCACAAAAGTATTTAGTCAGCCACCAATTGTGCAAGTTCTCTCACTTATAAAGATGAGAGAGGCCTGTAATTGGCATGATAGGTAGACCTCAACTATGAGAGACAAAATGTGAAAGAAAATCCAGACAATCACATTGGCTGATTTGGAAAGAATTTATTTGCAAATTATGGTGGAAAATAAATATTTGTTCACCTACAAACAAGCAAGATTTCTGGCTCTCACAGACCTGTACCTTCTTCTTTAAGAGGCTCCTCTGTCCTGCACTCATTACCTGTATTAATGGCACCTGTTTGAACTTGTTATCAGTATAAAAGACACCTGTCCACAACCTCAAACAGTCACACTCCAAACTCCACTATGGTGAAGAACAAAGAGCTGTCAAAGGACACCAGAAACAAAATTGTAGACCTGCACCAGGCTGGGAAGACTGAATCTGCAATAGGCAAGCAGCTTGGTGTGAACAAATCAACTGTGGGAGCAATAATTAAAAAATGGAAGACATGCAAGACCACTGATAATCTCTCTCAATCTGGGGCTTCACGCAAGATCTCACCCTGTGGGGTCAAAATGATCACAAGAACGGTGAGCAAAAATCCCAGGACCACACTGGGGGACCTAGTGAATGACCTGCAGAGAGCTGGGACCAACGTAACAAAGGCTACCATCAGTAACACACTACGCCCCCAGGGACTCAGATCCTGCAGCGCCAGACATGTCCCCCTGCTTAAGCCGGTACATGTCCGGACCCGTCTGAAGTTTGCTAGAGAGCATTTGGATGATCCAGAAGAGGATTGGGAGAATGTCATATGGTCAGATGAAACCAAAATAGAACTGTTTGGTAGAAACACAACTTGTCGTGTTTGGAGGAGAGAGAATACTGAGTTGCATCCAAAGAACACCATACCTACTGTGAAGCATGGGGGTGGCAACATCATGCTTTGGGGCTGTTTCTCCGCAAAGGGACCAGGACGACTGATCCATGTACAGGACAGAATGAATGGGGCCATGTATCGTGAGATTTTGAGTGCAAACCTCCTTCCATCAGCAAGGGCATTGAAGATGAAACGTGGCTGGGTCTTCCAACATGACAATGATCCCAAACATACCGCCCGGGCAACGAAGGAGTGGCTTCGTAAGAAGCATTTCAAGGTCCTGGAGTGGCCTAGCCAGTCTCCAGATCTCAACCCCATAGAAAACCTTTGGAGGGAGTTGAAAGTTCGTGTTGCCCAGCGACAGCCCCAAAACATCACTGCTCTAGAGGAGATCTGCATGGAGGAATGGGCCAACATACCAGCAACAGTGTGTGCCAACCTTGTGAAGACTTACAGGAAACGTTTGACCTCTGTCATTGCCAACAAAGGATATATAACAAAGTATTGAGATGAACTTTTCATATTGACCAAATACTTATTTTCCACCATAATTTGCAAATAAATTCTTTCCAAATCAGCCAATGTGATTGTCTGGATTTTTTTTTCTCATTTTGTCTCTCATAGTTGAGGTCTACCTATGATGCCAATTACAGGCCTCTCTCATCTTTTTAAGTGGGAGAACTTGCACAATTGGTGGCTGACTAAATACTTTTTTGCCACAATTTATCTTCTAAAGCCTATCCATCCCACTTTCTCCAGAAAGTGAGAAAGAATGGTGCCTCTGGCAGCAGATGGTGTGGACAGGGGTGGTGTCATGTAACTTGGTTGGAGGCCAAGCTGACGAAAGGGCTTCCCTTGCGGCTCTAGTCTGAGCACCCCTGAAGGTGGGGAAAGAGGTACAAAACTCAAAGAAGCATGACAGCAGGTGACAGCCAGGGATAAAGACATCATCAGGGTGAGCCAGGGTCATACACGGTGAGCCTGAAGCGTGGTCAGGTAGCAGGCCAAGGTCAGCACCAGGGAAACAGGCAAAGAATAGTCAGAGGCAAGCAGCAGTTGGTATCCAAAATCCACAGCAACGAGAGATCTGTCATCATAAGCAGGAACACAGGTCACGGAGAAGCTGAAGAACATCCAGCAATTAGTACACTCCAGGGTTTCCTTTAAATAGGCAGCTTGGTGCCTATGTGCGTGGATGTGTGCACTGATGCGCTGGAACACACAGATTTGCCTACCTGTCGGTGCATGCTGGATATTAGCCCAAGCTCGTCTGTGTGTTGGTACATGTGCACAAGTATTAGCTGCATTGGAATGAGCATTAGCTGCACATGAATGAGCATTTGCTGTAGCATTAGTATTAGCTGTGCAAGTATTGGTCCTCTGACAGGTGGAAGTCTATCCAGGAGAGGATTAAGGTAACAACTGAAATTTTCTAAGATCAGTATGGAGACAGCAGGTACGACCAACCAGGTACAACAAAGGATCTTTAATACTGTCCTGAAAAAGGGTGGGGGGATGTATATGCATGCTAGAATACACTTAACAGTATATATCCTACAATATAGAAATACAACTCGACTTTCAGTGTCTACCAAGGAATCTTACTCCTGGAAGTCCAACAAATAATGTACCAGCACACTCACTCCACACGAGTGCTAAGTATGCTGTGGAGTGGTATGCTGTTCAGTTCAGGAATACTGCAAACTGCGCTGAGTGTCAGTAGTGAGGTGGGTCTCCTGAAGACCATATATGGCTGGGGGAAATTTACAAAGGCATGTTGTGATCATAGTTATTTTCAAAGGATTATGCACTCTCTAACATTTCATGACACTATGGGTATGTCAGTCATATGTTCAATAAGCTAGATGGTATTAGTAGGGGAACCTCAGAGACATACTTCTAGGTGTCCAGTAGTTATTCATAGTCCCATTATGAAGAACGCACCAGAGCTTGGGATTGGCTTTTCAGAGTCCCCTGAGCCCCCATTACTGTCCTCAGTACCCCATTACTGTCCTGAGCCCTACCATTACTGTCCTGAGCTCCCCCTTAACTGTCCTGAGCCCCTATAACTGTCCTCACTTCCCCCATTACTGTCCTGAGCTCCTCCATTACTGTTCACAGTCCCCCCCCATTACTGTCCTGAACATTCCCATTACTGCCCTGAGCCCTACTATTACTGTCCTTAGCCTCTTCATTACAGTCCTGAGCTCCCCCCTGAACTGTGCTTAGCCCCCCATTACTGTCCCTAGTCCCCCATTACTGTCCTGAGCCCCCCCTTTACCATCCTCACTTCCCCCCATTAATGTCCTGAGCTTCCCACCGTAACTGTCCTGAGTTCCCCATTACTGACCGTCTTCAGTCCCCTCCATTAATGTCCTCAGCCCCCCATTACTGTCCTGAGCCCTACTATTACAGTCCTGAGATCCCCCTTAACTGTCCTTAGCTCCCCATTACTGTCCTCAGTCCCCCCATTACTGTCCCTAGCCCCCCTTTACTGCCCTGAGCCTCCCATTACTGTCCTCAATAACCTATTACTGTCCTGAGCCCTACCATTACTGTCCTGAGCTCTCCCACTTATCTGTCCTGAGCCCCCCATTACTGAACTGATCCCCCATTACTGTCCTCAGTCCCCCTATTATCGTAATGATCCCCCCGTTACTGTCCTCAGTCCCTCCCATTATTGTCCTGAGCCCTCTTTTACCTGCCCTGAGTCTCATCCCACCATTACTGTCCTCATTCCCCACATTACTGTCCTGAACCCTCTTTAACAGTCCTGAGCCCCCCATTACTGTCCTCAACCCCCCATTACTGTCCTCAGTCGCTTACATAACTGTCCTCTTTCACCTCCATAACTGTCCTAAGCCCCACCATTACTGACCTGAACACTCCCATTACTGTCCTGAGCCCTACCATTACTGCTCTGAGCTTCCCCCCTTAACTGTCCTGAGCACTCATTACTGTCCTCAGTTCCCCCATCACTGTCCTGAGCCCCCCATTACTTCCCTCCATCCCCCTTTATTGTCCTTAGCCCCCCATTACTGTCCTGAGCCCTACCGTTACAGTCCTGAGCTCCCCCCTTAACTGTGCTTAGCCTCCCATTACTGTCCTTAGTCCCCCTATTAATGTCCTGAGATCTACCCCTTAACTGTTATAAGCCCCCATTACTGTCCTGGTCCCCCATTACTGTCCTTAGCCCCCCATTACTGTTCACAGGTGCCCTATTACTGTCCTTAGCCCCCCGTTACTGTCCTTAGCCCCCCCATTACTGTCCTGAGCACCCTGTTACTGTCCTGAGCCCTACCATTACAGCCCTGAGATCCCCCTTAACTGTCCTTAGCCCCCCCATTACTGTTCTCAGTCCCCCCATTACTGTCCTTATCTTTACTGCACTGAGCCCCCCATTATGGTCCTCAGTACCTCACTACTGTCCTGAGCCCTACCATTGCTGACCTGAGCTCCCCCCTTAACTGTCTTGAGCCTCCCATTACTGTCCTCAGTTCCCCCATTACTGTCCTGAGCTCCCCCTTAACTGTCTTGAGCCTCCCATTACTGTCCTCAGTTCCCCCATTGCTGTCCTGAGCTCTCCCCCTTAACTGTCCTGAGCCCCCCATTACTGATCTAATCCCCATAACTGTTCCTAGTCCCCCCATTACTGTCCTGAGCCCCCCATTACTGGCCTCAGTCCCCCCATTACTATCCTGAGTCCTCCCAGTACTGTCCTGAGCCCCCCATTTCTGTCCTCAGTCCCCCCATTAGTTTCCTGAGCTCTACCATTACTGTCCTGAGCTCCCCTCTTAACTGTCCTAAGCCCCTATTACTGTCCTCAGCCCCCCATTACTTCCTGAGCGCTCCCCCTTAACTGTCCTGAGCCCCCATTATTACTCTGATTCCCCCATTGCTCCCCATTCCCCCCACTCCACTCTCACTCCATATGCCATACTAGCATCCTGATCATCGCCATACCCCATACCAGTGTCCTGATCACTTCCATATGTCATAGCAACATCCGGCATTTTAGGGTATCAACTTATTAATTTTCAGATACTGTATATATCCCATAGTTTGTAGACTCTATAACTTTCACACAGACTAAATAAAACACACTGTTTGAGGTTATTTTACCTCAAAAAATGTAACATAATACATTTTGGCCTAAATTTATGAAGATAGATTATTTTATTTGCAAAATTTTATAACAGAAACTTTCAAAATTTTTGGTATTTTTTCATTTATATAGTAAAAGAATAAAAACCCAGTGGTGATCCAATACCACCAAAAGAAAGCTCTATTTGTGTAAAAAACAAAATGATAAAAATGTAATTTGGGTAAAGTGTTGCATGACCGTGCAATTATCATTCAAAGTGTGACATAGCTGAAAGCTGAAAATTGGTCTGGACTGAAAGGAAGTGAAAGTGTCTGGACTTGAAGTGGTTAAAGAGGTCAATGAGCATAATTGAGGATTTCTGCTTCCTAAAACTCACCAATGCAAATTTGGCTTCAAAATTTGTTTTCCAAAAATCACTCTGCTTCACTTTTTTATTGGGTCCTTCTGGATAATTTCTCTCTGTCTTATATATGAATGCTTATTGTTACTAGATACTGTAATTCCACATAAGGGCTGTGCTCTTTTACCTGCAAATATTGTTCTGCTTCACACTTTATAGATCTGCTCATGCTTACGTTTACTATATGATAAATCAATACCCAGTGCTTCAGTGACTGTGCTACTGTGTGTTCAACTTACTTTTGCACTTGTTTTTGGAATGAAACCACTGTGAATGTATTTTGTGTTTCGTATGAATTTGTCTCCAGCTCTGCAGACAAAGTTACTGACAAGTATTATTCATGTTTTTGTGTTCTGAACTCTCCATCACCTCTATATTTGTAATACACATATAAATGCTCCAGGATAAACTCACAAGAACATACTCATGCATTATGATAAATTTTTAAAGTGATATTAAAGGCAATTTAACTGCTTCCCCTATAGTAGAACTACTGCTACAGGGTGGCAGGGCTGTGCAAAATCATGTATATTACAGGATTTGCATTTCCGGGTATGGGGAACCAATGGTGCCATTGGCGGCTACAGATGTCAATCACTGGGTCCCAGATGGAGATTCCCCGCCGGCACCCGGCGATCGCCGAGTAATACTGACGGGGTTGAGACCTGTTTGGAAACAACACAGGTCTCTCTCCTGCCAGCAAGAACATGCTGCTGTGTATTTCTCTGCACAGCAATCCCACTATAAGCCGCTAATCGCTGCCATTACTAATATAAAAAAAAAGAAATTCCAGTATATATATATCGTCATTTGTAGACGCTATAACCTTCATGTAAAGCAATTAATATACAATTATTGGAATTTTTTTTAGCAAAGACATGTAGCAGAATACATTTTGGCCTAAATGTCTGAAGAAATTTGATTTTTTAAATTTTTTTACTAGATATATTTTATAGCAAAAAGTAAAAAATATTGTTCTTTTTTAAAAAAATTGTCGGTCTTTTTTTGTTTATAGCGCAAAAAATAAAAAACACAGGTGATCAAATACCACCAAAAGAAAGCTCTATTTGTGGGGAAAAAAAGGGCATGAATTTAATTTATGTACGGCATTGCATGATCATGCAATTGTCAGTTAAAATAACGCAGTGCAGTATTGCAAAAAATGGCCTGGTCAGGAGGCGGGGTAAATCCTCAGGAGGGCAAGTGGTTAAAAAAAATAATAACAAATAATAACAAACATGTTATACTTACCTGTTCTGTGCAGTGGTTTTGCTCAGAGAAGCCCCAATCATCCTCTTCCCCGCCGGCGCTCCTGGCCCCTCCATCCTGCAGCTTGCTCTGTGCATGTCCATTCACACACAGAGCCACAGCTCGGCCCTGCCCCCTCTCTCTCCTCATTGGCTCACTGGCTGTGATTGACAGCAGTGGGAGCCAATGGCTCATGTTTCTGTCTCAGCCAATGAGGAAGGAAAGTCCTCAGAGAGCCAAGTCTCTTGTGCACATTGCTGGATCACAATGGGGCTCAGGTAAGAATATGGGGGGACTGGGGGGAGGGCTGCTGCACACAGAACCTTGAGCCTTTACAACCACTTTAAGAACATTTCTCTGCAAATGAGATATGGGATCACCACTCATGCAATTTTACCACTAAGGTGTAATGCAAAAAAAAAAGAAAAGCACACCAACCCAGTGCAACAAAGGAAATAAGTTAATAAAACAAAAACAATTCTTTACTCGCATGTGAAGAAGCAGAGCATGCATATCAGCAATCTGTATAGATTGTAGATGATGATATGTGTAAACAGCCCAACAAGGCCAGTGGTGTGAAGTAAAGAGCAGGAGAACTCCACTGTGCCTTTGCTAGGGACTCTATTCAGTGTCCAGTCGCAATAGTAATACACATTCTCCTTTCTCAAGTTTGAGATTGTAAAGTAATCTCATATAATTTTTCTTTTGTTGAGAAATGCATTACATTTTTGTTATGCTCAGTTGAAGCAGGAATTTACAGTTTATAAGGATATAACCTTTCTTGTTAGATGTGATTTAAAAATTGTATAGGGCTAAAGGTAAACAAGGACACTTATATTTGAAACATTGATGATTTGGATACATACTGTATATAACGGTGCAAAATATTTAAGGTGTGAAAATGCTGTAAATAAAGTAATCCTTTCAGTAATAGAAGTGTTAATAGTTTGGAAGGAAGGAATGGCTTGAATTAGCTCTGCGTCAGCATCCACACATAATAGGGTCCGTGGGACCGAAGGCGTCTCGGAACAGCAATGTTCTCGACAGTAGGCTGAACAGAATTGGATCGACCCTGTCTTCCAATTGATTTAGGGGTCATGGGCTCGTAACCAAGGAAGCCCCAAAATGACTGGGAATAAGGGGGACGCGATGGCGTCCAAGCGAAGGAGTTCCTGATGGTGGCCGGCAACCATAGTGCAGATCAGTGGGGTTTCATGGTCTACCAACCCAGATTTGATGCGGGACCCATCGGCCAGGAAGATATTTAGACCGTGCTTCTTTGTCTGTAGGGGGATCTGCTGCTGGGCTGCAAAGTTCAGATCTATAAAACAGCTGCAAGCCCCTGAATCAATAACCACCATCACTGATACGGTTCTTCCAGGGAGCTGGAATGAGATAGTCACGGCTAGATGATTTGAGTTGTGGAGACAGGCTGGAGACACAGCAGAAGAGATAGAAGCATGCTTACTCAGCTTCGCCGGACAGGAATGCATGAAGTGGCGCGCTTCCCCACAGTAAAGGCAGAGGTTATTTGACCGACGTCTCTGGCGTTCCTCAAATGTCAGCGACAGTCGAATCAGTCCCAGTTTCATTGGCTCGGGTATGTTGGTAGTCTCAGGATTCTGGTTATTAACAAGGGGATTCGACTGGACCGGGAACCGAGGCTAGCTTATCCTTAAGCTGTTCAGACAGGCCCAAGCGAAACTGATGGTGTAGGGCTGCATCATTCCATCTGGTGTCGCCACTCCAACGTCTGAATTCAGAGGCGTAGTCCTCCGCCGCTCGGCGACCTTGTCGGAGCGAGTGCAGGGCCGCCTCAGCAGAAGCTGCCTGCTGCGGATCGTCATATAACTGTGCCATTGCCTTCGAAGAACGCAGATACCGAATTCAGATGCGTATGGCAGGCTTCCAGCAGACGGTGGGCCCAGTCCTGGGGTTCACCTTGCAGTAGGGATATGATGAACCCCACTTTCACGGATTCTGAGGAAAATGTCGAAGTATAACTGGCACGAGAACCTCCCTAGATCTCCATTGAAACGCTCTGGCGTCGGTATGCGGGGTTCAGGTGGGGGTAATGGGACCACCGCTCCGGCGGAGGGTTCCGCGGATGTTCCTGGCTGGAGGTGGAGAAGCCGGATCCGGAGGTATGGACGCCGGTGAGGCTAGGGTCTGAATACATCCTTCCAGATGCGTATATCCCTCCTGTAGCGTCTTGACTGCTTGGGTGAGTACCACCAGATGTTGGCAAATCTCATCCAGAGGGGATGGTCCTCTTCCAGGCTCAGACATGGCCGTATGGTACTGTCAGGTACCTACCGACGAAAGCTCTAGCGCTCCACAGACCGGATTTCCCCAGGACGCGGAGTCTAAGCCCCAATCTGCTTGTTCACCAGAGCCCCTGATGGTGGGGTGGACTTGGAGCAGACTGAGACCCGGCCGCAGCCCCTGGGTACACCCAGCTGTGGTAGACGGAACCACCAGTGGCACATAGCAGGATGAGAGCCTGATGTGAAGAGGCAGAACAGGCCCAGACCGAAATGGATGGATCCGAGCAGGATGGATGGACGGAACACACTGGAACAATAGCGGAGTCAGACAGGCCGGGTCGGTAACAGTGGAGGCAGAGCGGTACAGAGCAGCAGGCAGAGAGTCGTCAGGTCACACGCCAGGTTCAGCAGCAGGAGATCAGAAAATCGGGATCAGGCAGAAGAATGGTCAAATGAGCCAGAGGTCAGGGCAGGAGAAGGTGAGCGGTAATCAGGACCAAGCACGGTTCGGCGACAACAGGATACTCTCACAGGAACAGGAACAACAAGGAACAAGACCATATGGCAATTTGAGCATTGCAAGAGCCGGTTTAAATAGTGCGCCCTGTGCTGTCATTGGTGCCAGGCGCGCGTCCGCGTGCGCGAGTGCGCATGCGTGGCTGCAGTTGTTGCCGCGGGCGCTTATGTCCCAGTGCCCGCACGTTTGTCCGCATCGGGATTCCGCGCATGCGCAGACCCGTGCGCCACGGCGAAACTCGGGTTCCCTGACATAGCTGTTTCTGTTTCAGTTAATTAATGTGTTTCAACCTACATATGAAATAAATGATCATTAGCACCTGCTTGGTATAATTGGTAAATCACATCTGACTCTAATCCTACAAAACCCCTTACTCTGTGCAAGTGTACCAAGTGTTCAAATGTAAGAATTGATGCTGGTTTGAAGCCAAATGGTAGTTACACCAAATATTGATTTGATATTAGATTTTTATTCTGTTCACTCACTTTGCATTTTGTACACTGATAAAAATAAACTGTTAAAATATATATTTTTGAAAGCATTTTTACTTTACAGTGTTTTCTTCACACCTGCCTAAAATGTTTGCACAGTACTGTATATATTACATGTTATAGGACAATGGAAGAGTCATAAAGGCGATTGGAATAGAACTCTCGCAAAACATACAGTAGAGTCTCCTTTGTCTACTACCAGAGCCTTTATCAGCTGAAAAAAATCAAATCATCAAGACCGGATGGCTTACACTTCAGAGTTCTCAAAAAAATTAGCCAAGTTATAGTCAGAGTAATGATCTTAATTTTTAAGGACAGCTTACTGACTTAAATGGTACCAGAAGATTGTTAAAAAGCTATTTTTGTGCCAATATTCAAAAAAGGACCAAGATATACTGTATACTTGGAATTACAAACCAGCCAGCCTAACTTCAATAGTATGAAAACTATTTGACCATATTGGACAATATGCAAGAATTTGCTGATGAAAATAGTGTCATTAGTAGCAACCAACATGGCTTTATGAAGAACTATTCTTGCCAGATTAACCTTTTAACGTTCTATGATGAGGTGAACTGTAATTTGGATAGAGGAATACCTATGGACATAGTTCATCTATATTTCGCTAAAGCATTTGATACGGTACCCCACAAACCATTAATATACATTTATGACATGGTATGTACCTGGACAGAAAACTGGTTGCAGAAGCACATCCAGATAGGGTAGTGATTATTGGTGTATTTTCTGAATGGTCTAAAGTTGTGATGAGGGCACCCCATGGCTCTGTCCTGGGAACAATTCTATTTAACGTAATCATTCATAAATGATATAGAAGTTGCAATAAATAGTTCAAGCTCAGTGTTTTCTGATGATAAAAAAACTAAACAGGGCAATAACTTCACATAGGATATAGCAGCTCTAGATCTAGGTAAAATAGGAGGGTGAGCAGCTATATGCAAATGAGTTTCAACAGAAAAAAATAAAGAAATGCACTTTGGAGCAAAAATATACATGCATGTTACAAGCTAGGGGGAGAATCGAGGAAGGATCTAGGGATCCTAGTTGATGACAGAGTCAGCAATAGCATGCAATGCTAAGCTGTATCAAGCAAGGCCAGCAGACTATTGACATACATTAAAATTGGTATTTACTTAAGAGCTAAAACTATAAATCTACCACTTTACCCTGGTTCAGCCACAGCCTGAGTATGCTGTCCAGTTCTGTCAACAAAGAGAAGGGCAACAAAGCTAATAAGTAGGCTTGAGGACCTCAGTTATAAGGAATGACTACAAACCTTAAACTTAATCTCCCTGGAGAAGAGACACTTAAGAATCTTTGAATGGTAACTCTAGCATTGGGAGAAATTTTAGGTCCCAAAAAAAAGACACATTGCCCCACAATGAAGTTAGGTGAGAAGTGATTAAATTTTAAATTGCTTAACGGGTTTTTTACTGTTAAAGCCATAAAGATGTGGCACTCCCCTCCACAGTTGATAGTGTAGATAAGTTCAAAAAGCTTCTTTTAAATTTGTTTTTGCTAGAGCAAAAACTAGATGGTCAGTTGTATATTTTCAGCCTTACCAACTATGTAACTATGTACCTATGTAATGTAAGGAAGAGTTAAGCGAGCGCTACAAAAACAACAGCTGCTGGGACACCAAAAGGTAGCCATAAACCTCATAAGAACAAATATCACTGAAACAGGTGCAGCGCTGATATCACAAATATGTCAGAAGTGCTTATTGGATAATTGAAAATATGTAATTCAATCAACCACATACAAATAAGCGCAAATAATATCTAAAATTTGCGACATAAGTGCTAACCATAAAATCTATATAAAATGCAATAAATATAAAGTGCAAAATATATAAAAACCACATCAAAGTGGTTGTAGTGATAAATAAGTGAAAGTCAAATGAATGAACGTGGGGATTATATATGTGAGGAGCACACTGCGAATCGTCACACAAAAGTTTTGAGTGACGATTCGCAGTGTGCTCTTCACATATAGAGAAAGCAGGGGATGTGGACTGCAAACGCCGACCCATTGTTATCTATAGAGACACACCTACCTATAGCCTTGAGGGGGCCACTAAATTTTGCACTTTATATTTATTGCATTTTATATAGATTTTATGGTTAGCACTTATGCCGCAAGTTTGAGATATTATTTGCGCTTATTTGTATGTGGTTGATTGAATTACATATTTTCAATTATCCAATAAGCACTTTTGACATATTTGTGATATCAGCGCTGCACCTGTTTCAGTGATATATGAACTTATGTAATGTTCCTACAATTTTTTTAAAGCTGATTCACACATGTGCAGTGTGGATTGAAGCTCACAACTTAGTTTCGCAACTAATTGATACAGTAGTTGTTCATAGGTTCATGTCAGGTTTACATCAGGTTCAGGACAGGATTATTTTACATTTCTACAAACACATTTTTTAATGCAGTCTTCTGGGCTGTACATGGATGCCATTTTTCTTCTCTGCTGGTGAATGGGCTTTATTTATGGACAGCACATTTATGTATGGAAATGTGAACACCACAAGCTGTCCAGGAGTACTGCAAGCTCAAACTGGAGTAACGATGTGCCCCTAGGGCAGGGCTTGAAATTTCCACTTGTCCTCTCACCAAATGCAAGGGGAAATCCCTTTGTGGCAAGCACAGATGGAGCGGGTGGCTTGCAATGCGATCCCCAGGACCCGGGGATTGATTTACGTTCCACTTGTGCTCCAAGCATCGTTGTGAAGCCGACTTCCAGTTTCCAACTTCCGGTTTCTTCGCTGCCGCAGGGGACACGAGGAGAGGCCCACTCTCCACCACCTTGGGGGACATGAGGAAAGGCCCGGTCTCCACACCCTTGGGGGACACGAGGCCCACTCTCCACAGCCATGGGGGACAGGGGGCCCGCTCTCCACCACCCTGGGGGACACAAGGTCTGCTCTCCACCGCCTTGGGGGACACGAGGCCCACTCTCCACCACCTTGGGAGACACAAGGCCCACTCTCCACCACCTTGGGGGACACGAGACCCGCTCTACACTGCCCTGGGGGACATGAGACCCGCTCTCCACCGCCTTGGGGGACACGAGGAGAGGCCCGCTCTCCACCGCTTTGGGGGGACAAGAGGCCCGCTCTCCACTGCCTTGGGGGAAACGAGGCCCACTCTACACTGCCTTGGGGGACACGAGGCCCGCTCTACACCACCTTGGGGGACACGAGGCCCGCTCTGCACAACCTTGGGGGACACGAGGAGAGGCTCACTCTACACCGC
This sequence comes from Staurois parvus, assembly GCF_062004578.1. Taxonomy (NCBI): domain Eukaryota; kingdom Metazoa; phylum Chordata; class Amphibia; order Anura; family Ranidae; genus Staurois; species Staurois parvus. The sequence goes on from NW_028318191.1 coordinate 3,382,469, forward strand.
CTTGGGGCACACAAGGAGAGGCCAGCTCTACACCGCCTTGGGGGATATGAGGAGAGGCCTGCTCTCCACCACCTTGGGGGACATGAGGCCCACTCTATACCTCCTTGGGGACATGAGGAGAGGCCTGCTCTATACCACCTTGGGGGACACGAGGAGAGGCACGCTCTACACCAGCATGGGGGACACGTGAAGGAGAGACCCGCCAACGGTGCACATCACTACACACCGCCAGCTTAAGGTAAATTCAATTTTTTGTGCTGCGCTCTGGGGGTAAAATGATTTCAAAAAGAGTAAAAAAAAACCCACCAACAACGTTAAAAAAAAACAACCACGCCATTTTAGTGATGCTCTCTGGGGCCTAAATATTTCAAAAAGTAAAAAAGAAAAAAAAAAAAAAAAAAAAGCACAGCACACCTATGCACAATCAGCTACAAATTTAATTTAAAATAATAAAAAAAAATATTTTCAATAAAATTGGTGGCTGGCTATGCAAAGGAACACATCCTCATATGGTAGTGGTGAAAATTATCAGTGCCCTCCCAGTTTTGACTGTGGTATCTTATATGCACCCTGTTTATTTTCCTAGGGTCGCCATTGATCCCTCACAATTGTAATGCGTGGACAGACCCACCAAGCAAGCAGCTGTGCTCCGCCCTGTAGAGACAAGCTCCTGAAAGGCAGCCCAGCCAGCAGACACACCAAGCCAGCAGAGGAGCCTTCAAGCAGACCAGCCTTCAATCAGGCCAGCCTTTAATCTGAACTTCCGTTAATCTGAACTGCCGTTAATCTGAACTGCCTTTAATCTGAAGTTGCGTTAATCTGAAGTGGTGTTGAGCTGAACTGCCGTTGGGCTGAACAACTGCCGTTGACATGAACTGCTTTTAATGTGAACTGCCGTTAATGTGAACTGCCGTTGAGCTGAACTGCTGTTGAGCTGAACTGCCTTGTTTAATCTGAGCTGCCGTTGAGCTGAACTGCCTTTGATCTGAACTGCCTTTAATCTGAACTGCCGTTTAGCTGAACTGCCTTGTTTAATATGAGCTGCCGTTGAGCTGAACTGCCTTGTTTAATCTGACCTGTCATTGAGCTGAACTGCCTTGTTTAATCTGACCTGTCATTGAGCTGACCTGCTGTTGAGCTGACATGCCGTTTAGCTGAACTGTCTTTCATCTGAACTGCTGTTGAGCTGAACTGCCTTGTTTAATCTGAACTGCCATTGAGCTGACCTGCCGTTAATCTGTACTGCCTTTGATTTTAATTGCCTTTAATCTGAACTGCCGTTGAATTGAACTGCCTTGTTTAATCTGAATTGCCGTTAAAATGAACTGCCTTGTTTAATCTTAACTGCTGTTAATCTGACCTGCCGTTAATCTAAACTGCTTTTGATCTGAACTGCCATTGAGCTGAACTACATTGTTTAATCTGAACTGCCGTTGAGCTGAACTGCCTTGTTTAATCTGAACTGCTGTTGAGCTGAACTGCCTTGTTTAATCTGAACTGCCTTGTTTAATCTGAACTGCCATTGAGCTGAACTGCCATTAATCTGAACTGCCGCTCAGATGACCTGCCGTTAATTGGCCATCAATCAGACCAGCCAGCAGACCAGACTTTAATCAGGCCATCAATCAGACCAGCCAGCAGACCAGACTTTAATCAGGCCATCAATCATACCAGCAAGCCATCAATCAAGCCAGCCATCAATCAAGCCAGCCAGCAGACCAGCGTTTATTAGGCTCAGCCAGCAGAAAGGTCTATAGGCAGCCAAGACCAGTCTTGACAGTGCAACTAGCATAATCACATGTCATGGAGGATCTTCTTCAGCCTGAGTCATCTGTGGCAACCCAGACATAATACAAAAAGTGGTCCTAATTTCCAGTATTCAACCCATATCTCATGCCTGTGATTTTTTCCTTATTTTTTTTTTTGGTCTCCTTGTTTACACTGCAACATGAAACAGAGCAAATTAAGATTTTTTTTTTACAGAAAAAGATCATCCTACTATTGTGGAGTCCCAGTCAAACCCTATAGGAAAAGAGAATGAATCAATAGCTAATTCAGTTTCTAGTTGTGGTTTGCCACAAACTTCCACTGCCGTGTACTAAAACGCTGTTTTAGTACACATTGGCTGGATCAGTTTTCCTGGCTTGCTTACTCCAAGGAAAATAATACAGTTATATATAAAGTTTGCAGTAGGTTCCCCCAAATTTCAGATGAAAAATGGGTAAATGGCGTAAAAGCTCCATTTAAAAACTTTTGTATGGTATGACAAATGTAATAAACACAAAGAGAATATTGATAAGGCAAAGGCTAGAGACAACCCTGAAGAAAGACCTTTAGCTATATGTATCAGAAAAATGGACACAGCAATGTTTCAGCACATGACACACACGTTTAACATTGCTTATTACGTAGCTAAATGTGAAAAGCCATTTTTAGATTTCCCTGATTTATTAACATTGAGTGCCAAACTAGATGTGCGAGTTCTGCAGAAATATGGAAATAATGTTCAATGCAAACAATTCCTTCATTTCATTGCAAGAATAATCAGAGAAAGTCTTGTGGCAAACATTAAAAAGTCCCCTTTTGTTGGTATCATGATTGACAGATCTACAGATCGAACCTACACTGAACATGCAAACATTTCTGTCCGTCATGTTTTAGAAGGAGACGTCAAAGAAGATTTTTTGGGTACATTTGCGCTAGAAAATGCTACAGCCGAAGGTTATTTCAAAGGATTGACTGCCTTTATGGATAATTAATTACAGATGCATCTTAATTACAGAGGCTCTTCATGGGTTGCAGGCTTGGGAACTGATGGAGCTGCAAGCATGCTTGGCCACAAGTCAGGTTTAGCAGTCCAGATGAAAGAAGTCTGCCCACAGATGATTGGCATACATTGTGTGGCTCTTCGCTTGCAGCTTGCGATCTTGGATGTTTGCAAGGAAATGCCATACCTACAAATATTCGATGAGGTGGTGAAGCGTGTTTTCAAATATTATCATTGCTCAGCAAAACACCTTATGCAACTTAAAGATCTCACAAACACTTTAAATGAGGAAATCTTGAAAATTAAAGATGTACACACCGTGCGCTGGTTATGCAGCAAAGTTGAGGCCTTGCGTGCTTTTCTGCAAAACTGGAAGACAGTAGTGAGCCATTTTCAACAGATATCAACTGAGGGATTATCTGAATCTGCTAAAGTTAAAGGCATCCTGAAAGACCTGAAACAGCTGAAGTTTGTGAAACTTTTGCATTTCCTATTCGATCTTTATAGCAAGCTGAAACCTTTGTCAGAGGGTCTTCAGAACAAGTAAATTATGATCTGTCAGGTAAAAAACAAACTAGAACATGCAGTTAAAACTCTTCAGGATCTTTCTGATGGGAAAGGAAAAAAGAATTTGAATTTCTTAGTAAGTTTACAGAAGATGGAAAACTACATGGGCTGCAGCTGACTAACCTTCAAGCTGGTGACAGAGAATTCAGTCTATACGCCAATCTGTATTGGCCAAAGCAGAAAGATATTTAATTTTGAGGGTTTCCTCATTCTCCTCAGATATTGTACAGTCTTTCAATATATTTAATAGCGTGTCTTGGCCAGACAAAGCACACATCCTCAACTTTTGATTGACTGAGTTGCACACAATTGCAAAACATGTTTTTGATAATCAGTTTGAAGACAAAATTGACCTGTTAGAAGCAGAGTGGGCTGACTTAAAACTCTCCATTCAAAATGGACTCTCTTTTAATGAGACTGTGAAAAGATTGAATCAGCAGAAATAAAGATTCAGCAACATACTCCCATTGGTCAATTTCTGTGCCGTACTTCCCCCAACAACCGCCTCATGTGAACGTGGCTTTAGCTACCAAAACAGAATAAAGACAGTCTATTGTTCATTGCTGACACTGGAGACTTTGGATGATCTTTTGATGATTGTTGTTACTGGACCACCAATAAAGATTACAATCCAAACACAGCCATTGATAAGTGGTATTTTTCATCAGAAAGAGGACGTTACACAAGGCTTGGTCCTGCTGTACAACGAAAACCATAGCAAATTTTGATGTGAAATTGGCTTCCTACTGCTTTTTGGCATCCAAAAAATGATTTTTTTGGTGTTTTTTTCCTTCATTGAATAGATTGCAATCCACACACAGCCACTGAAGAGGTATTTTGCATCAGAAAAAAGGGTATCACACAAGTCTTGGTCCTGCTGTGCAATGAAAACCATAGCAAATATTGATGTGAAACTGGCTTCCTACTGCTTTTTGGCATCCAAAAAATAATTTTTTGGTGTTTTTTTTCTTAATTGAATAGAATGCAATCCAAACACAGCCATTGATGTGGTATTTTGCATCAGAAAAAGGATATTACACAAGTCTTGGTCCTGCTGTACAACAAAAACCATATCAAATCTTGATGTGAAACGGGCTTCCTACTGCTTTTTGTCATCCAAAAAATGATTTTTTGATTTTTTTTTCTTCATTGAAAAGATTGCAATCCACATACAGCCCTTGAAGTGGTATTTTGCATCAGAAAAAGGGTATTACGCAAGTCTTGGTCCTGCTGTACAACACAAACAATGGCTGCTCTATTAGCACATCTTTGGTAAAATGTTTACTATTGTTATGCCATGTTTTTTGGCATCTAAATAAGCACGTTTATATTTTTTCTTAATGTACTACTTCTCTAAGCTCTCTTTTAATAAGATGCTGGAGATAAAAAAATGCAAAATGTTTACTATTGTTATTTATTTTATGCAATGTTTTTTGGCCATCAAAAGAGGCATTTTTTTCTTTTTTCTTAATGCCACACTTCTCTAAGGTCTCTGCTGGAGATAAAAAATACAACATGTTTACAGTAACTATTATTTCATTTTTTTGCATCAAAATAAGCACTTTTCCTTTTGCTATACTTCTGTAAACTAAACTTACATCTTTTAAAAGAGACTTTAGTTACTAAAGTCTCTTTTTAAAGATGCAGGAGATAAAAAAAAATACAAAATGTTTACTACAGGTTTACAGCTGTAAAATGTGATATTTTGATTGCATCCTATTGCTATTAAGCTATTGCTGTTATGTATAAATTGACATAATAAACCTATGTTATAATTGCAGTTTTTTATATTTTGGACTCTTTATTCTAAAGAAAAATGTAATTCCATAAGCTTTAAGGGGGTGTGGTTGGGGGCAGGGCTGGGGGCGGGGTTGGGGGGACGGGGCGGGATGGGGTTGGGGTTGGAGGCAGACCTGGGCAAGGTTGGGGGGGGGTAACTTGGAGAGTAAGGTTTGTGCCTGGCTAGTAGGTCTAGACTCGAAATTTTAAGCTCTGCTCTAGGGGATATGTCCATGTTGGTCGAAGTTAACAAGGAGTGGGTTAGATGCCACTGGGTGTTATTTAACCCAGAAGTCAAGCAGTGCTTAATCCTGGAAAGGAGTTTTTTGAAGAGGACAGGGCCAGAGGAGGTGATTATCACAGCCAGAGTTGCTTTTCAATAGGCTAAGCTCACCTTTGGAATATACTAGGGCAGTGGTTCTTAACCTGGGTTCGATCGAACCCCAGGGGTTCGGTGAGTCAGTCTCGCGGGTTCGGCGGAGGTGAAGACCCACACCCGACTCATATGATTCATGATGACATGCCCCGCTTGTCCATCATTGGCTGCAGGTGGTCACGCAACATCGCTTAGCCCAGTGGTCGGCAAGCCGCGGCTCGCGATCCACATGCGGCTCTTTACACGCTTTAATGCGGCTCTTGTGTGCCGGGCGCCCGCTCCCCTCCCTCCTCTCGGGCGGCAGGGACTCTGCAGCGTGATCCAAAAAAAAAAACAGCCAGGGCAGCGCGCTCAAATGCAATGATTGGCCAGTCTCGCTGCCACTCACATCCTGATAGCCAGTGATTGGCTGTCAGGATGTGTGTAGGCGGGGCAGCGTGACGAACGTGAGAGGAGCTAGGCTCCTCTCACAATCCGCCCTGAAGACCGGAACGGCGCGGGAATTACTATATGGGGGATGTATTACTATGGGGGATGAATTACTATATGGGGGATGAATTACTATATGGGGGATGAATTACTATGGGGGATGAATTACTATGGGGGATGAATTACTATATGGGGGATGAATTACTATGGGGGATGAATTACTATGGGGGATGAATTACTATATGGGGGATGAATTACTATGAGGGATGAATTACTATGAGGGATGAATTACTATATGGGGGATGAATTACTATGGGGGATGAATTACTATATGGGGGATGAATTACTATGGGGGATGAATTACTATATGGGGGATGAATTACTATGGGGGATGAATTACTATGGGGGATGAATTACTATATGGGAGATGAATTACTATAGGGGGGATGAATTACTATGGGGGATGAATTACTATATGGGGGATGAATTACTATGGGGGATGAATTACTATATGGGGGATGAATTACTATGGGGGATGAATTACTATATGGGGGATGAATTACTATAGGGGAGATGAATTACTATGGGGGATGAATTACTATATGGGGGATGAATTACTATGGGGGATGAATTACTATAAAACAGTGGTTCTTAACCTGGGTTCGATCGAACCCCAGGGGTTCAGTGAGTCAGTCTCGCGGGTTCGGCAGAGGTGAAGACCCACACCCGACTCATATGATTCGTGCAGTAAATATTCATTATTATGTTTTTGTTTTTGTGTGAAAATCATGTTTTAATGGTTTTGTTCTTTGTTCTTAACGGTTTTGTTCATTTTGTGCACCTATGTAAATATATACCTATGTTTTGAATTTTAAAAATCATATTTTATTTTTCCAATTAAGAAGGGTTCGGTGAATGCGCATATGAAACTGGTGGGGTTCAGTACCTCCAACAAGGTTAAGAACCACTGTATTAGGGTGTAACATGCAACATGCTCCAGCTCCCCTCACCTCCTGAGTGCCTGCCCTTTGACAGTAAGTGGGGGTTCCTCTGCCCCACTGCTACTGTCACATTTAGTCAGCATGACTTTGCAGGCTCCCACCTACCACAGTGGAAGATGGCTTGTAGTTCTTCATTCACACATTCTCCAGCTTTCTAAATGAAAGGTGGGTGTGTCTGCAGGCTCCTTTGGGGAAAAATAATAAATGCACATTTTTTTCCCCTGCATTTATTATTTTTCCCTTAAGGGTTTTTCTAATCTCTTAATTTTTACACCTGCTGGGCCTCAGATGTTTAATTCTTTAAAGGTGGAGTTGGGCTTTAGGAAATACAATATGTGTAAAAGTAATGCATATTAATAAATGGGAAAACATTGTCCTGTGTGATAGAAACTATATCTACAGGAGATCATGTGATTGCTATAGGAAGACGGAAATTATAAAAAGTTGAAGGGTTGTCCATTTACAACTATGGTGGATCTGAAGAGAGGATTGAGGATTGGAGTATTTGGAGAGAGTTCTACTAGAGAGTGAAATAGCAAAATTAAAGGAATATAAAATTAGAACCTCTGTATTATCCCTAAAAAAGTGCAAAAAAACCCCCAAAAACCCTACCGTAGTTTCTGAAGTAGGGTATTTACCAGAAAGATTAGGAAAATATTTCAGAAAAAAATCAGCCTTTGGTGGGTATCTTGAAGGGCTTTCTGCTAGATTTAAAACAGGTCCCTTTAAACATCCTTATCCTGAGTCATGGAAAAATTAATATTAAGCTGTATTAATAATCTTACATATAGTCACAATCTCTTAAAAAATGTTTTTCTCAATTTAGAACTCTTGAGACTTTGCAGGAAATTTCCTACAAAAACTATTAGAAGGTAACAACTAGAAACTTTTTCCCGTATGCCACCTGCTGTTATCTTGTCTCAGAATTATGCAATACCATAAAAATGTGCAAAACTTAAGATTTTGTCTGGGAATCAAAGTGTCTATGAGGTTTAGAAGGAGGGAGTACTCACCAAATATTGTAAATATTAGTGGGGTCACATCCGCTACAACAACAAAGAGAGGGACTGAGGCTTAGCTGTGAGGCAGGACCTGGATGCAGCTCAAAAGGGGTTGGGGTACTTGTCAGCAAAATTATACATTTAGAGGGTTTCTCAGAACAGTTTTGCAAAAAAATACTTTATTGCTGATCAAAGTGTAAGTGGGGTGCAGCTGAATAGGTATTCAAGTGATGACATTGGCTAGACAATTTTTATCTGGAACCATACTAATCCTAAGTCATGTGCCTCATGCCATAATACAGGCTGGTTGTAAACAGGTCGTTTTATCGACCAACCTGTGTACAACTAGCCTGTCGAGTTTTTCCTGAAAGATCAGTGCCGCCGGCTATAGCCAACAACACTGATCATTGTATTCTGATGGCAGGGAAGGATCCCCACTGGCAGAATGCCACAGCACTGTGGGAGCGATTTCCTCATCCTCATTGAATGTGTGGATGGGGAAATTGGACAATTTTTTTTTTTCGTTTAACCTGCTGGTTGAACAAAAAACATTATTACTGTACAGCTGGCCTAAGACATTCCTCCAGACTGCACACAGTGCTGTTTGTTAAATGTTGCTGGCACAAAGTTTGCATGATCAGTAATAAACAGCTGTAAGGGCTCATGCTTATGTACTCCAACATATGTGATTCATTCCCATGTTAAAATATATTCAACAGATTTGGCAGATTCAGCAGATTCTCACAGCCTCCCTCATAAATATTAAATTCCTAGTTGAATTTTAGGCACACCTCTGGTTTCCTCGGAAAGTGAAACTATACAGAGGAACCCATCGTCTACTTCTTTGGCTGGACTCCAGAGCAATATTAAAAAAAATTGATTTCCTGTTCATACCACTCTGACGTTGTTGGGCATCATGTACAAGAACCTGAGAAGAAGATATACCCTCTTCTATGACCATACCTCAGGTCATCTGGGGCTGCTTTCCATACATATAATAACAAAGACACTATATAAATAGTAGATTTAGTTTATAAATATGATCTTCTACTAATCTGAATTAATCAAAGGTTTGTGTTTGCCATAAGCAGCATTTTTTTAGCCCACAATAAGTTAATAAATCAACATCCTTATGATTGTGTATTTATCAAATCCCCAGAATCCACAAAACAGATAAAGGCTATTAATATAATTAATAACACAGCAGGGATTTTTCACTTTTCAAGTACAGTTCCTTAAATAAATGTATATTCCAACAGTTATTATATAAAAAAATATATATACTTATATATCACAAATATACTTCAAAATATAGATAACTGCTTTGCAATAACATTGTATAATTAAAAAAATGCTATATTTAAAGAGTTTGATTAAGTATGGCTGGTTGCAAATACATTTTTTACTCAGAAATAAGGGTGCGCATTTTACAAAACAACAAAAAATTTAGCCAAAATGGCAGATTTTTCCTGCAAAATCTCTACTATAGCATATACAGTATTTGCCCCTATGTAAACATTTTCTGTGCTGAGAGTACGCACCCTGCGCTCTCCCAGTGCAGTTACCAGTGGGTACCGGAAAGCTCCTGATGCCTACTTGCGGTCAGGAGCTTCCAATTATGTGACTGCCAATCACAGCAGTCACATGATCAGAATGCCTGCCTCCTGGCATTTAGAACCTCTTTAAGGTCTAGGAGGCAGTTGCGGGAAGGCTTTAAAAAAATCCATAAAAAGCAAAAAAACACTTAATAATTTGTGGGTTTTTATTTTTCATCACAGCAAGCGGGATCATGATCAATGACTATTATTACACATAATATGATAACAAAAATCACCTAAAATGAATGCACCCCCCCCCAATATGGGAATGTTCTTTTACTTTTATCACTTTTCCCTTGTTTCTTGGTGTATTTTGTTATTATTTATGGGTATGTTTAGACCTCAAGAGAAAAACACAAATTTGCACTTTGAACACTGGGATCATTGCTGTTTTATTGTCTCAATAAATTTTTCAAGTTGCTATTCGGACTCCCTCTTTTCCTGTAATGTAAAATACTTAAATAGATTTTAAATGAAAAGATGCAGGTTTAAAACAAACTGTCACTGTTTTCAGTGGCAGGAAGCAATATTTTTTTTAAAGTTTCCCATGTATTGCAAGCAAAGTGAAAGAAACACTCGGGAAAGACAAAACAATGATATGGTGTATGTGGTATTGTACATTTACATTAACTGTATATTATTTGTAGCATTAAATTACTCACTTTTTCTTAACTTCTGGTAAACGTGAAATTAATGTTTTTGGCTAAAGTGGTTATAAAGGGTTTTTTTTGTAAAATAAAAAAGATGTTATATTTACCTGCTCTGTGAAATGGTATGGCACAGAGTGGTGGCTTATCTCTTCTTTTTCAGTCCCCTGCTGGAACTGTCCATGCCTCTTCTTCTCCAAGTGCTCCCTCAGTAAGTGCTGAGGGGGCACCCATACAGGCGCACCCTCAAGCGGGGCTGTGTGTATTCATAGACACACACAGCATGGCTCAGCCATGCCCCCACTCTCTCCTCACAGGATTTGACTGACAGCAGCCTATGGCTCCTGCCACTCTCAGTTCGTTCTTTGACAAGAACAAGAAGGGAGCAGTGCTGCAGATGGGCATAGTACTCCATTAAGGTAAAACATTTTTTGATTTAAGAACCACTTTAAGGTTGGCCAAATTCTGCCCTTCCCTACTCCAGAATATTACACTGTCTAGAAACCACATCAAGCCAGTTTCTCTTCGTAAAGGTCAATATCGCAACAATGAATGCATTGTTTTTTCTCATATTATTAACAACATTGCTATTACAACCAACGTTCTATTTATTTACACAAAAGTATTAATCTTATCATAAAAGGTTTTTACACACACAACTTGAAACTAGATTGACCCATAGATGATGACCCTTTGATCATTTTCAGCAACCAATAAGTTTTTGCAGGAGCATATTTATTCATTACTGAATTATTAATTTATGTACACTGCAATAAACATGTACAAAAGTCATACTGTTGCGAGTGTGCCTCCTGGTGGTGCTATGACCCCCAAACTAGAATGGTGTAATTCCAGTTTCCACTGGTTGGTGTCCATTGGTTGGTGGGTGAAATCAGTACCCTTTTATAAATTGTGGTGGGTGGAGCTCTAATCAGATGGGAGTATAGGAACAGGTCACCTGGAACTTACATCATGTAGGTTTGTGGCCTGAGCAGGAGAGAGGGTCCTTCGGGGCTGGATTGACCAGAGGCTCTTGATGAGGACCCACAGTAGGGTGACTCACAGAAGAAAGAGGATGGGCGAATTGGCTGAACGATCTGAGTTCCGAGTTGTCTGCACTGAGTTGAACTGTACTGGAAGTCTGATGTGTTACTTTGTTGAAATGATAGCACAGAAGGTTAATTTGTTCCTTCACAATAAACTATTAAAAAGGCATCCTGTGTAGACATTCTTTATTTAAGCACACAAACAAGAGGCTTTAATGCAATACCAAACTAAGGCACAGTGGCGACTGCATTCTTTCCAGGACTGCTGCCATCTCCACACTGTCAGCTGGAGCTGCTATCAAGGACGGTGAGAGATCTTTGGTGCACAGTACTGTGGTGGTTAGATGTAATTGCTAACCCACATGGAAAAAAATATATTTGAAAAATATTCTTCCCAAATATATTGCCATATATTTGAAATGCTACAATTTTGGCCATATTATATATATATATACACACACACACACTGCATGTTGAAATGTGTTTTTTTCCAAAATATATGAAAAATAATTTTAAAAATACATTTCAAATATACTGCATGTCTTTAAAAATACAAATCTACATTTTTTGAATGTATGCATATATATATGTAGATGCATTCCAAAAATGTAGATTTTTATCTTTAAAGACATACAGTATATTTGAAATGTATTTTTAAAAATATTTTCCATATATTTTGTAATAAAAACGCATTTCAACATGCAGTATGTATGTATATATATATATATATATATATATATATATATATATATGTATATTTATTGGAATATATTTTGAAATATATTGAATATGGCCAAAATTGTAGCATTTCAAATATATGGTAATATATTTGGGAAGAATATTTTTAATATATATTTCAAATATATTTTTCTTCCATATGGAAAGCTTTGATTAATTTCTGTTTGTGAGTGCATTTTTATTATAAAATAAAAGGTATTGTACCAGGGCCTGTGCACTCCTCTCATTTGTGTTTTTCTAGTTTCCATTGCCCGCTGGTTATGAGAGCAGCAAGGTTGTGGTATTATTGAAGATGAACCCTTTCAAGGCTGAAATAATATTGAGTTTTTGGGCCCTCTTCATGCAGGTCACCTGCGGCATTAGCGCAAGTGCTGACATATGTGTACACATGAGATTCTTTATTTAAGGCAATGGTTTTTATCTAAAAAATAATATTTCAGCGTTTCTCCTAAAGACAGTTATGTGAATACCCTATCAAAAGAAGACTTGAGAAGGAAAATGGCAGTAAATCCAAGTCACTTGCAGGTGTTTCCCAGTACCGAGCAGGACCTAGTGATTAGTCACCACCTGGTGCTGGTTTTTGGGGGCCTATTAGGCTCTACATCCAGATTCACCCAGTGCCTCAGCATTTTGTTTTGCACAAGGCCAGTCTTCCCACCTGGTCTTGCTTTGCCATGGTTCCCTTTACCTGTTTCCTTGCAATTGTATGTATATAACTAGTTAGTTCCAATTTACACACTTGTTTGGCTATTGTTTTTTTTTGTTTTTTTTTGTATATGTGCAACATTATGTATATTGTGCATTCACAAATAAATTGTATCATTTTTTATTTGAACTATGGTAAATCTTTTTGTGTATTCAACATATCTGATGACACCAGATGACAGGTAACCTACTACTGGTTTCCTGATACATAGCATCTCTTTCACTTTTCACTAACATTCCCTTTGGTGAAACAATTTTTTTCTGTTTTTCCTGCATTGCAAGGGACTTTTCACATTCTTTGCATATATGATGTTGTCTGTTCTATGTACAGTTTCAATTCCAAAACTCCTAGGACCCATTATTTTAATGTCTTGACAGGTGTACATACTTGACAAAAATGTCAGTGAGGAGACATAATCTTCCTATTGTTTTATGGCAACACAGCTGAGTACTAAGTAAATCGCACTAGAAGGGATAAGAAAGATACTCAAAGATTATTGTTTATTAGTAAAGATTAATTCACTATGTACTAACAAATTTTGTAAACACTTTGCCATTTATTTGTTATCAGATGCTCCCTATGCTGGGATGGTGTTAATTAGTCCTGTTAGTCTTAGCTACAGCAGGCTCCAGAGATTGATCTAACCTCAGGAAGCCTGCTGCACATTCCAGATGGAGAACCTGGCTATACACTAGTCATGTGTGATTCGTTTTTTTATGAATCGAAATTCAGACAAAATTTAATTAGCCAGAGATTCGGATGTATCTGAACAAGTCCAAATATACAAAGATGAATCATTCTAACATAATGAATATGACTAAATTAAATTATTGAGTTCCAGCTAAAAAAAAATAAATAAAAAGTCAGCAGCTACAAAAACTATAGCTGCTGACTTTTAAAATAAAGCCACTTACCGGTACCTTGGTCCAGCAGTGTCCTCACCACTGCTGGTTTCACCAACCATCTTCTCTCCCTAGTGCCGGCATCTTTAGCATGGGTACCCAGCTGTGACAACTTGCGGCTTCACAGCCGGGTGCCCACTGCACATGTGTGAGAAGTGCTGCACTTTGTGAATGGCCCCATAGTCTTCTGGGACCTGTCACATGTCCCAGAAGACAAAGGGGAGAGAAGGGGGAGGACAATTTCCGCTGCTGAACACCTAGGCTAATGTAGCGGAAATGGGAGCGGATACCCGCTCCCCAAAGGTGCCAATCCTTAATAGGAAGCGGGGGGCAGAGCATTAAAGCAGAACTTTCCCTTTTGTGTGGAGCTCCAATTACCCAGTGAATGCAAAACAAAACACATTTTCTTCATCATGCACACCTATACTGATCACCCACAAGAATAAAAAAGAAACCTAACATTGAAAATGGTCACTGATTACTGTATGCCCAATAAGATAGCCATTTATTACATAAGGTATACATGCGATGAACGTATCATAATTTGGGTTCTTTTCTTCACTGTCATGTTTTAAGTCTAACTAGTTGTAGACATTGGGCGTGCTACGCACATCCAGAAAAAGGTCATCATTGGACACAGGACATGTGTAGCACATCTAGCCTCTCAGCCTGTTTGTCAGGACCTCCCTTCCTAGTAAACAACCATATGAGCTTTGATCAATCAAAGCCAGCATTGCTGTGTACACAGAGAAGGTCATTGGTTTTAGCTGTAAAAAAAAAAGCAGTCTGATTGTGAATATAAATAACACTTGCTTGGACTATAGAAAGATACAATGTAACATATTATTTTTGTATCTTTCTGTTCATAAAATGTTTCCCTTAGTTTACTCTAAACAATCCTAATGAACTCATTATTCTCCTCCATTCAAATATTATTTTCCTGCTTAATTATTTGTTCTTTACTATTTATTAACCATTTATATTTAAATGTTTTTGTTTAAGTTTGTTTTGCAGCTTAGTATTTTTTACACCTTGAAAAAAACCCACAAAATTAAAAAAAAAACCTTTAATTCATTTGAAAATAGCTGTGCAATGTTTTGTACCAAAATCATAATTTTAGTGTCATTTTAAACAGGACAAATTACAGAATAAAATATGGACTTTTTATCAGCAGTAACACTATTTATTTTTATATTGACACTGCTCAAAAATGATAGTAAAAAAAAAATCATTGTTGCAAGACAATATCATGAAACAAAAGCCTTGTTTGTCCTTTAAAAAACAATCTGTATGTGTTACCTTGTTGTTTTAAGCAATGAAAAGTTGGTGGTCAAATAACTGCCTGTCAGGGCTCCTGGTATGACCAGAGATGTGTGAACTGACACAGGGAAATGCAGGCTCAAGTATGGTGTAACAATATAATTTATTAAAGGCTATACACAAATATAAAACACACAATATACACAAAACCAAACCTCTAACTGATAACGGATTGTACACAGACAAGAGCAGTCAGGGCTGGTGAGGTGGAGTGGTCAGGCAGGCCGGGTCAGGAACCATCGGGCAGACAAGACACAAAGGAGCAGGCAGAGCGTAGTCAGACGGGCCGGGTCAGAAACAATCAGGCAGACAAGGTACCAAAGAAGCAGGCTGGAGAGTGGTCAGGAATAGCCAGGGTCGGTGCAGGCAGAGTTCTATCAAAGTCAGGAGTCAGGCAGAGGGATCAGAAAGGCAGACGACAGGATCAGTCACAGTGGCTCATAGGCACAATACACCAAGGCCCTGACTGCAGGCCTGGCCACTCCTTAAATACACCTCCTGCAATCAGCCTCAGGTGATGGCTTGATTGCATGACTGATCTTCTAGCTGCTGAGAGCACCCGCTGGCCAGCCCTGGGACTGCAGCCCACAAGGCAGGTGAGTCCCACCACCATTGGCGAGTCCATTCCTGACACTGCCTCTAAAATGACAGCTTTCTGTAATTTGTTTTTAGTCAGCTTCCAGAAATATAACCTAAAATATATAAGTTAGTATGAAACAAAAGCACTTTATTTATGATTGTATATAGTATCATGGTATATCACACTTTGGTATTGGCATACAGTAGATTTAATAGAGTGCTGTATACATAATTATATTTCCTAGATATCAGGGAGGATATGATTTACTGCAGCTGGGGTGAGATATCTAAATGTGAGTGTGGGTAGACAAGAAGTATCCTGAAGCTTCCAGAAACATTTGTAAAAACATGAACTCCAGCCTTGTTATATATCAACCTTTTTATAAAACTAAGTTATATAATTTTATGGTTGCAGGTATTTTATTAGGATGTTTTAATTATCTGTGAATTACAGCTGTTGAGCTCATGTTCAGACTTATCATTATATAATTTACATATATTTTATATAATAGTATATTTTCATTCTAATAATTAATATTGAATTATATGTTAACATTCTAATAACTAATATCAAATATGTTTATTATTAGCTCTTAGGAAGGGACACAGATCCATGAAATGCATTGGTTGTCTTGGAATCTTCAATAAACATTCCAGCTTGCCATGGTATAGTACATACATTTGGACATGGGCACTGCCCCTATTGATGGAGTGGGTTTCACCTCAAACAAATTAGTAGTGCTACCAATCAAGCTTGTATAATCCCTCAGAAAAGCATTAATGGAAACAGTTGAATGGCAATGGAAAATTAATCTGCTGTGCATCCTCAAGGGGGTATAAAAACACTACTAAGCAGTGTATACAGTATACAACATCTTTAAGATATACATTGCTTAAGACTTTGCTGTTGTTGGAAAATATTATGTTCAGCAGCTATCCCTTGGTGCAGTATCCAGTTCCTTTTCTAAGCCCTGTGATCCTGTATATAAGCTAATGCCATATTAAAATGCAGGTATCATTTTAGTCACAACTGTTAACTTAATTATTTCTAACAGGCTCTCTTTTTGGAATATTATCATATTATACATAAATTGTAATTTTTTTTTTACGTATGTTAATTTTCCTGGAAACTTCCAGGTGTCGTAATTACTACCAAAACAATTCGTCTGGCTGCTAGATTTAAAAATTTTTTCTTAAGACTTGATGAGGGATGTTAGTCATGAATGGGATTTTTTTCCAAGCCTGCAGAAACACATACAGGTGCTACAAATTCATACCTTGAAATTTGAGGAAGTGTACTTTAGTATATAAGAGAGAAATACAACCTACACTTATAGCCACTATTCCCAACATTTTTACTTGAAGTAACAAAGCTTAGGTAAGATACTCTGCATTAATTTTCTGCATTGAATAATAATAACCTTTATAATAATAATAATAATTTATAATTAATACTATACAATACTATACTATAATTTGTTATTTAGCTGCTGTTATTTTATCTGCATTTTTTTTAGTTTTATTCTATACCATTTTGATTCAACAGATAGTACATATTGTAGGAAGTCTCTTGCAACTACATATACACATTACAAATATAGTGGTTGCCAATTCATGTATGCACTTTTCCAGGTGGCATTCATTTTTCCACATTACTATGGAACCATCTACTGGCCTCCTTCAGCTTTCTATTGTGATCTTTCTCCTGACAATGCCATTGTCAAATGCAAAACATTTTTATTGTTCCATTACTGCTGATATCAGAGAATTTGAAAGATATTTTGGGACACTCAAGGAAATGTTGGTAAGTGTAAGAAAGTACAGACGATTTGTCTGTGTACTTTCGTCTTTTATTTATTTATTTGTTTGTTTGTTTATTTATTTATTTCTTGTACTTTGGCCACAATTTCTATTATGACAGAACATGTAATCACATTTCTGCAGTATTTCATTCAGCCTACTGCCCTGGTTTAAAGCAAATCTGAACCATTCTAGATTATAGCACTCTGCTACCCTACCAACATTTGTTATTATGTATCTCTCTTTTTTATTTATTTGTGACACTTTTGCCAGTTGCCAAT
Source organism: Staurois parvus (assembly GCF_062004578.1). NCBI lineage: Eukaryota > Metazoa > Chordata > Amphibia > Anura > Ranidae > Staurois > Staurois parvus. Next base: position 3,400,006 of record NW_028318191.1, read on the forward strand.
AATTTTCTCCAAAATCAAAAAATAGGAAAAAAAATAAGCTTTGATTGTCTGGCCATTGGAATGACAAATGTATCCTAGAATGTTTAGGAGGATAGGAGTGCTCATTCTTTAAGTAGCTAAATATATTTCAGTTAGCCATTAGCTTTTATTGTTTATAATAGCATATTCCATATAAAGCTTCAGCATAGCCTAAAAACCTTAAATGTGTATGCATACACCCCCAGTACAAGTTTAAATTAAATATTTGTTTGAATTATTTATTTAAATTATTCTATTAAATCCAAAACAAAAAATAAAGTGAATCTAAATACATGAACAAACATTTTGTATATTGTAGATTACCAGTCCTTAGATGCAGTAGTTGCATTAGTTTTCTTTTTTTAAAGAGTTTTTTCTTTATATTCACATAGTGATCCTAGCAGTACCACACTCCCTGCCCCAAGGTGACAATGCTCACTCACTGCATCATGTTAGGACAGGGGAGTTAGAGCTGCAGAACACCTTTTTCCATTCATCTCCATAAAATAGGGTTAATTAATCTGTAGTTCACAGAACAGAAGAGGACTGGTAAGGGTTAAAAAACACTGCACAGTGCATGTGACACAGGACAGCACTAGATTTCTGGAAGGATCAGCAAGGCATTTTTTGCATTTTTTGAACAGATATAACAAAACACGTTTGAGGGTATATTTAGCAGACCAAAAGTGAGTAAATAAAATACATTTGTTAGGGTTTGCATGCACTTTAACAGTGTAAATAGCCAGGATTATAATAAAGCTTACCTGTAAAATGACTATCTCCTAAATGTTCACCATTTAGGAGATATTCTATGGAGCAGCAGCCTGTGACATTAGTGGCACATGCAATCTGAAGGAACAGCATACCCATGCCGTTGCTTCAGAGCTGTGTGCTATGGCCGAGACTCCTGCATGCATGCGCAGGAATGATGTCATTGGCAGCTCGGCCACTCATGCAGCTGTAGCCCCTGAACAGGGAAGGAAGATTGGGTGATGATGGAAGCCTCTGCAGCGGTGACAGCACAGCGCTAGAGGGCATTGTTCTAAGTTAAGTCTTTCATAATGTGCTAGTAGGTGATGCATACTAGCACATTATTATTTTATCATGCTACCACTTTAAGTGCCATATCTGAAAGTTTCTGTAAATGTTTGAACTCCCCCCCCCCAACTGGCAGAGAATGCAAGGGGAATAAAAAATGTGACATTTTCATGATAAAGGCTCTAAGAATCAGCTTTGACTGTGCAAATACTAATGTGCAAACTGTTGGGGATAATATATATGTATACCACATATATAATACTCTTATATTATAAGAACACAATAATAACAGTAATAACAACATTGATGTTTGACAATTTGATTTTGCAGCATGATAAGGACCTAATTACAGATGTGAGCCTACTAAAGACAAATGAGCTAAAACACATACAGGTGAGTATAGTCTTTTGTGTGTGTAATATAATGCAATCAAGAATGCTTGAATTATATGTGATTTGCCTTTGTGAATTTTGTCTCCCAATTTAGCCATCTGAAAGATGCTGCTTTCTGCTCAAATTAGGAAAATTCTATGTCTCCAATGTTTTTCCAGAAGTAGAATCCACTTTAATCCAGCAACATCAAGATGTTACCCACTTGGCCAATTCCATACTAAGTGTAAATAAATCATTGAAAGAATGTGTAAGTACCATTGCAGCTAAGACATTAAACCATCAAAGGCCATTATCTATCGGATAATTTCCAGAATTGGTACATTTTAACTGGCTATTATTTCTTAACAGCACACTGCTTTAAGATGTCCCTGTGGTGCTCAGTCCCATGAAGTTATGAAGAAATTTAAGGATGACTATTTTAAGGTATTTATTTATGTTTGATGAAAATATATACCTAGTTAAGAACAGGGATGCAAATAATTTAAGTGGACAATTTGGGCAATATCTCAAAATTAGGTTGGTAATGTAACTGGGGGCAGTATTATGTATAGCTTTGAATGTTGTGGTTAGTATTTTGAATTTTATATGCAGGGCTAATGAAATCAAGTGAAGAGATTGGCAGAGCTATGGATCGGTTAGTAAGGTGTATATGTCTAGCAGCAGCATTCATGCTAGACTGAAGAGGGGATAATCTGTATAGACATAGGCCAGCAAGAAGGAAGTTTGCAGTAGTCAAGATGGGAGATAACCAGGGAGTGAATATGTGGTTTGTGGTGTCATTAGTTAAGCAGGGGGGAATTCTAGAAATAGAAGTTAAAGTGGCAATATTTAGCCAGTGATTAGATGTGGGTCTCGAAGGAGATGTCAGAGCTTAGGATTACACCTCGCACCCTGGTGTTTGTAGAGGGAAAAAAAATTGTGCTATTGATCTCAATAGTAAAGTCATGAGGGGGTAATCGGGGAGGAGGAGATAACACAAGCTCAATCTTAGACAGATTGAGTTTGAGGAAATGGCATGACATCTATACTGATATGTCGGTCAGTAAATTTGTGAAATGTGATGAGATTGAGGGGGTGCACTGGGTAGTGGAGAGATAGATGTGGAGGTCATCAGCATAGAGGTGGTACTGGAAGCCATGGGAGGTTATCAGCTGGCCCAGGGAATAGGTGTAAAGAGAGAATAGGAGAGGCCCAAGGTCGGAGCTTTGGTGTACCCCAACTGAAAATGTAAGCAGGAGATAGATTTGCAAAGTGCACTGAGATAGGTAAGAGGAGAATCAGGAAAAAGCAGAGTCACAAAGGCCAAGGGAGTGGAGTTTACTGAGGGTTAGCAGGTGGTCAACAGTGTCAAAGGCAGCAGAAAAGTCTAAGAGTATGACTATGGATTCATGGCCTTTCGTTTTAGCAGTTAATAGGTCATTAGTGAGTTTAGGTAGAGCAGTTTCAGTGGAATGTTGTGGGTGGAAGCCAGACTGTAGGGGGGCTGAGAAAGCTGTTATCAGTAAGGTAGCAACTCATCTGGTTGTGGACAAGGTATTCAAGAAGCTTGGAGGCAAACAGGAGCAGAAGGATGGGTCTTAAGTTGTTCAAGCAGGTGTGATCCAGTGAGGGTTTTTTATGTATGGGGGTAACTAGTATAATGTTTGAAAGGAAAGGGAAAGGTGCTGCTAGAAAGGGAGCGATTGAAGATGTGGGTTAGTGAGTGTAGGATAGAGCAGGAAGGGGGTCATAGTAGTTGTGAGGGGATGGGGTCCAGGGGACACGTGGTGAGGTGGACCTCAGAAAGGAGTTTGTCATCTTCTTCAGAGGTGATAGGGTTAAAGGAGGAGAATATTGAGTGTGGTGTTGGACCTGATATTTTAGTTGGAGGAGAAAGCTGGATACTGGAGATCTCATCATGAATTATATTTGTATTGATCTTGTTTTTGAAGTGATTGGCAATTTCCTGGGGTAAGTTAGTGGGTGGAGGCAGTGGGGGTGAAGTAGTATATTAAAGCTATACAACAGTTGATGAGGATTGGATAAGAGGGATTTGATGAGAGTGGTGTATTAGGTTTGTTTAGCCGCGTGGAGGCAGGAGTTGTATTTGAGAAGGCTAGATTTGTAGAGGGTACAGTCTACCAAGGTGTTACACCATGCTTGCTCAAGAGCACGTCTGTGTCTTTTGAGACATCTGGTGTCATCTTTTTGCCAGGTTTGAATCTAGTGAGGCTTTGTCCTACATGTGAAGAGAGGAACAATTGTGTCCAGGGAGGATGCGAGCAAGTTGTTGTAGACAAACGTGGCCAGGTCTGGATAGGATGGGGTGCAATTTTGTCATAAAGACAGTTAGTCGCAGAGCATAGAAGGCAAGGGTTGAAGTGGTGGTGGTTTCTATGAGTAACAGTTTGCTGGTTGGAGGCATAGGATGTTGGACAGGGTGAAACTGATAAGGTTATGATCAGAGAGAGGAAAGGCAGTGTTATAGAGGTTACAGGGAGTGCAGAGGAAGGAGAATACAAAGTCAAGGGTGTTGTCATTGGAGTGTGTGGTGGTTTGTGTCCATTGTGTTAGGTTAAGAGAAGACATTTTTTCTTCTCCACTTGGAGATCACCAGCTTTGGCCACTTTCAGATCAATAGACATATCTTTATAGCACAAAACTGAGGATTTGTTGTAGAGGCTCATAGCATAGGATAACCTGAATTAATAAGGCTTGGTTTAGAGGTTAATGTAGTTTAGTGATGGGCTTAGGGAACCAAGGAATTAAAATTAAATACTAAAATTAATGCTGGATTTAGTTTTTTGGGATGGAAAGTTGTGTTAACTTTTGTTGGAGAAAGTTAAGTGTTAGTGTATTTTATAGGGTAAGGTTAAGTGTTAGGGTTAAAGGAAAATTGTACTGGTGAAATATAGATTTTCTTATTTGTAACTTTTGCTTCTGACACTGCTGTCCCTGGCTCTCATTAGATCCTTAAATCCAATGTCAGGAGTACAATTTGAGCCACTGACATGGATTAAGTATGGTTCTGACTTCATTCTGATTTTGCTGCTGACATATTTGTTTTGGACCAGGGACTCAAAAAGTACTGATGCTAGAGACAGCCAGGCAAAACAAACAATTTCCGAATAATATCAGCAGTACCATCCTTCATGTTAACATATTATTTTAGTGGTGAAGTTATGTGTTAGAACCTAGGGTAAAAGTGGGGTTGTGGTTCAAAAGAAATATTAAATGTTAGTGAAAGCATGGAGATGGGGAACTAAAGTAAAGTACCTTTTTAACTGAGTGTCACATTGCATTTTCCTTTCTTTGGACCAAAAATGTTGGATTTGTGAAAAGATGAACAACCTAAAGAATTACAACTTTGTTTTTTCTTCAGATGGAAACAAAAGCAGCTGCTATTAAAGCTATTGGTGAACTGAACATACTGTTTCACTGGATGGAAAAGCACTATTTGAGTCAATAACTTAAAAGAAAAAAGTTTATTTTGTATTTTTATTACGCCTATTTATTTAGATAATTTATTCACTAAATTTTTACATAATTTATAATTGGCAATGTTTTTTTAAAGGTATTTATTTATTTAAATGTATAATTTATTCATATGTATTTATTAATGCAAAATAAATATATATTTACAACAAAATATAAATGTACAGTATGTATTTTTTGTGTTTTAAAAAATACAAATTTTAAAAATGTACTGTATGCATACTTAATGATGAACACTGTGTGCATAATGTATGTATGACTTCCTCTTTTTTACATGGGTGTTCCTTTTCCTTTTCACAATTCAAAAACATATAAGTATAATAAATGACTTTCACTTCAGACTGTGGCTGGAACATTAGACCTTAAAGTGTTACTAAACCCACAACAGTAAAATCAGTCTGTATATGCAGTAAAGCATGCTTGTTATACTCACTGTGGAACTTAAGGGATAATCCTCTGCATTGTGTAAGAAGGCTGTTTGATCCTGACTTCTCTGCCCCTCTTCTTATTCAAATGTCCACGCTGATAAGACAGACTGAACCTGTAGCCCTTCGGCACATGCTCAGTTTAGTTTGTATTGCTAGAGAGGTTTTTTTTTCTTGGGAGAGTGCACGTGATGAGCACAGGGCCAATCAGCACTGTCCAGACAGAGGTCAGGGGTTTTGCATCCTTCTAGAGCAAAAAGAAAACTCTTCCTACAAGCTTTAACCAGTGCTTAGCTGAAGTCTCAAGACTGCTCTAACTGCTGATGAGAAAAGGTATTTAGCAGTTTATATTTACTAAAGTAATTGTAGTTCCATGTTCTGTGTACTGTGGGAGACCAGATATAGTGAATGCAGGGTCCTGGGTTTAGTAACACTTTAAAATAACTACAAAATAAACAAAGACAACTAAGCCCACAATAATGTAAACAAAAACACAAAATAAGTTGATTGCAAAAAAATGGATAGCAATCAGAATCAAATTACAGTTTCCTAACTGACCCTAATCTTTCCCTTTTCAGACTTTCAGTTGCCCCTATCCTTTAACCTATAGCAGCTTCCCAATTAAATGATACCATGGCTGTCCCCACCTTTATAGTGAGAGGACTAACACATAACAAAGACCCCATTATTAGCTCTTCTATGGTAGCTGACCTAAATTCAAAGGCCACATAAAAAGGACTAATAATTCCTTTTTTCCCCATGAATAGAGATTTCTTTTGGTGGTATTTGATCACCTGTGCGTTTTTTATTTTTTGCACTATTAAAAAAAAAATTCCAACAATTTTGAGAAAAAAAACTATATTTTCGACTTTTTGCTATTAAACACGTCCGGTAAAAAAATAAAAAAAATAAAATTTCATCATAAATTTAGGCCAAAATATATTCTGTTACATGTCTTTGCTACGTGTAAATTAATTGGTCTACGTGAAAGTTATAGCATTTACAAATGGCAGTATATATACTGGGGTTTTTCAAAAAATTTTACTATTAATGGCGGCGATCAGCGACTTATAGCGGGACTGCGGGACTGCAGCGGGCATTCTGACACTGGGAGGAACTGACTTGGTGTCACTGACATCCCCAGTGATGCCAATACCATGATAAGTGCTAATAAAAAGCACTGACACTGTACTAATGGCACTGGGCAGGAAGGGGTTAACTGTGTGCCTTTCATAATTGTGTGCTGTGTTTGTGCTTCACTGTAAGCACACTGCTTTGCATGGCTGTGCTATGCACAACCATGCAAAGCAGTGTGCAGGAGCTGACAGGGGAGAGAACTGTTTTGCTTACAAACAGTTCTCCCCCCAGCCGGAGATGCTCAGCAATCACCAGGCTGGAATCGGTGATTGACAGCCTGGAAATGCAAAATCATGTATATATACATGATTTTGCGCAACCGTGCTGCCCTGTAGCAGTACAATTAACGAGTTAATTGTTTTTTATGAAAGTTATAGCATCTACAAACTATGTTATATGTACTGGAATTTACACAGCTTTTACTTTCTGACTGCCTACCACATTTCTTGAGGTGCTAAAATGCCAGGGCAGTACAAAGACTTCCAAAATAACGCCTTTTTGGAAATTAGACACCCCAAGGTATTTTCTGAGAGGCATGTTGAGCCCAAGGAAGATTACATTTTTTGTCACAAGTTGTCAAAAGTTTTTAGAAAATGCCAAAAAATCTTTTGCATTTGTCTACACACAAAATTGTCACCTTATTAAGATATTTCTCACACATGCCATGAGTTTAATTACACCCCAAAACACATTCTCCTACTCCTCCTGAGTATGGGTTTACCACATATGTGTGATTTGTAGGGGCCTAGATGCGCACGGATCCAAAAACCAATGACCACCTTCAGGCTTTCAAAGGCCACATTTTCCTCATGTTGCTTCTTCACTACCTATCACAGTTTTGGAGGCCCTGAAATTCCAGGATAGTAAAATAACCCTCCTAAATGCATACAATTCCACACAGGTAAATGCTACAACCCGATTCTCCCTCTATCAGTCTGTGCTATGGTGTTTCATCATGCCAGACTAGCAGTCTCCTTCTGCTTCCCAATATGCTTCTCATTATATACTCATAAGCAAATGTTGGCAACAAGGTGAAAATAAAAAAATCTTCTTTATCAAGAACAAGGAGTAAAATGTTCCATAGCATGACTCATGCTAATGCATTTCAGTCAAGAAAAAGACCTTATTCATAGCCTGGTTACATTAAACTGACAACAGAGATATATACCAGCCCGAGGACTCCACTTGCCTCCTGTGATTAATCAAATTAGATTCACCTGCGAGCGTAGGGAAATAGGTGGGTGGGAATTGGCTGTTATAGAGATAATACAGAATAATAACTGTTCACATAAAAAAATGAAAAAAAAATGAGGGGGCATATAAGGTACATACATGTGCAGGATATCAAACAAAATATGTAAAACTAGAGGAGGGCAAGAATATTATACCATTAGTGGTAAAGGTGGACCCAAAGTTAACCTAGATGCAGATCCAGGTCCCGCCTGAGGTTCAAACCCGGAGGTGACCTGGTCTGCAATCTATGAATCCACCAAGCCTCCCTTTGCAAAAGTCTCCGATGTCTATCTCCTCCTCTTTGCAATGCATACACTCTTTCGATACCACAAAATCAAAAGAAACGAATGTCTCCTCCATGCACCTCTCTAAAATTTCATGAAACACTTGATATATGTTTTGCTTATAAGTTCACTGAGTTGCAAAAAGTGTTCACCAATGTGGCTTCTTAAACAGCGCATAGTACAGCCCATGTACTGCAGACGACGTGCTGTACAGCATATCAAATATACCACATAGGTTGAACCACAGTTAATGTCTAATTTCAAAACATTCCCCTGTTACTAAAGAGTCAAAACTGCTTCTGCTATCGCTATGGTTTTGTGTGCAATGCATCAGAAGTGACAGTAATCTACTGACAATGCACTTGTTGTGGGGGGCATAGTGGCTACAAGCAAGTGCTGGCAGGGGTCGGGGCTGATCCTGCTAGTGCTGTGTTTTTGGGGAAACTGTACTAAGGGGAGCGCTAGTATAGTTCTGATCTGATCAAAGATATTGATCCGTTCAGACACTATACTAGAGAGACGCTAAGAGATGCTAACTGACGCTAACGTTCTCTGAAGTTGCCCATGACACTAATACAGTGATCAGTAAAACAAATCTGTACACTGTAGTAATAACACTGGTGAAAGTGTTAACTGGGAGGTGATCTGGGGGTTAAATGTGACTATGTGTTTTAGTGTCAGTGTGCTGCTTTTACTCACATACAGTAGATGTTCTCTCTTCTCTCACTAGAACTGAAAAGGGTTCCAGGAGAGAATAATGCATAATTTCCTGTGCCTGTGTTTTGTAAAACAGGCACAGGCTGAACTGTAACTTTGTACAAATGATCAGCAGGTCCAGGCCAAATATCATTGATCTGGACCTGTTGACTGATCGGTGCTCTACCGAATCACAGCACTGCTGGGCCGGCATGCGTGCAACCCCTGCCCGAGAGCGTGGATTACATACTAAGTATGTGATCCAGCGCAGGAGAACTGCTCTTCCACCGTATAACTATGTTATACAGTCAGCAAGCAGATACAGTAACAAACAATGAAATCAATAACTACATACAGTGGCATAAATGTTTAAAAACAATAACAAAGTTCCAAGGCCCTTGCAGTCCATTACTGTTACAAAGAATTTGAGTGTGAAACTACAGCAACACACTCTGGGCTGGTACATGGTCGGAGCACCAAGTCCCAAACATTTATTATACTAATAAATTCCAGGACACCTAACTAGACTTTCAAGGTGCTAAAAAAGTAATGTTTTTACAAAACACAAAGAAATCTCATTTTTTTATGCACTGAATATTAAAAATCCATATCATAAACAATTTAACCGATGAACACCTTATACAGGTATAGAAACATTATGAATAAACAATCTTTCTCGTATGACTCTCCCCTTTAGTTACCACCATACCAGGGGCGGACTGACAACTCATGGGGACCCGGGCAATAGGGGATCATGGGGCCCCTGTGTCCTTGCCCAAACTCAAAAAATCCTATGAAAAAGGTACCAGGGGCATCTCATGGGGCCCCCTACTGACCCCGGGCCCTCGGGCAGTGCCTGCGTTTCCAAATAATCAGTCCGTTCCTGCACAATACTATTTCATACAAATATTTTAAGTCTTCCACGGGTCTGTTGTCAGGGATTTTTATGGTGGAAGAGGAGCAGTCTTCTCTCAACCCATTTCACAAATTTGTTTCCTCAGGATGACAGGAGTAGGCAATCTATAATATTATCTACAGTACTGTGCAAAAGTTTCAGGCAGGTGTGAAGAAATGCTGTAAAGTAAAAACGCTTTCAAAAATATATGTTTTAATTATTTTTATCAATTTACAAAATGCAAAGTGAGTGAACAGAAGAGAAATCTAAATCAAATCAGTGTTTGGTGTGACTACCCTTTGGCTTCAAACCAGCATCAATTCTTACATTTGCACACTTTATACACTTTTTTGGGATTTTGTAGGACAGCAACAACCCACAAGGTAGTTATACTGCATCAGCAAGGTCTCTCCCAGGCAAACATTTTAAAGCAGACTGGGCTTTCAAGATGTGCTGTTTAGGCATTTCTGAAGAAGCATAAAGAAACGGGCAATGTTGAGGACCATAGGCACAGTGGTCAGCCAAGGAAACCTAATGCAGCAATTGAAAGACCCATGTTTACTTCCCTTTGAGATCAGAAACTTGGGGCTGCATTTCTGCAAATGGAGTTGGAGACTTGGTCAGGATCAATGGTGTCCTCAATGCTAAGAAATACAAACAGATAGTTATCCGTCATGCCATACCATCAGAGAGGCTTTTGATTGGACCTAAATTTATTCTACAGCAGGACAACGATCCTAAACATACAGTGAATGTCAATAAGATTTATCTTCAGCATAAAAATACAAGGAGTCCTGGAAGTGATGGTTTGGTCTCCCACAGAGCCCTGATCTCAACATCATTGAGTCTATCTGGGATTACATGAAGAGACAGAAGGATTTGAGGAATCCTACATCCACAGAAGATCTGTGGTTAGTTCTCCAAGATGTTTGGAACAACCTACCTGCGGGGTTACTTTAAAAACTGTGTGCAAGTGTACCTAGAAGAACTGATGTTCTTTCGAAGGCAAAGGGTGGTTACACCAAATATTGATTTGATTTGGATATCTCTTCTGTTCATTTACTTTCCATTTTGTTAATTGATAAACATAAATTAATAACACTTTTATTTCTGAAAGCATTCTTAAATTACAGCTTTTTTTCACACCTGCCTAAAACTTTTGCACAGTAGTGTATGTTGTCATATACACTCACAGATACGAACAAACCTTGCATTATGAACATTCGTAGATGCGAACAAATCATGGAAGTAGCTCACGTGTTGGCCAGACATTTTCAGAGCTGCACATTCTCCCAACCTCATGTTAAATCACTTACAATCACATGCAGGCTCCACCTCCGCAACATCGCCAAGATATGCTCCTTCCTTACCCCAGACACCACTAAGCTACTCGTGCAGTCCCTGATTGTCTCGCGCCTTGACTACTGCAACTTCCTTCTCACCGGCCTGCCCTAGCATAGCTCTCCCCGCTTCAGACCATCCTGAACTCAGTGGCTAGACTCATCCACCTCACCAACCACTCCACCTCTGCCTATCCCTCCACTGGCTCCCGGTTGCCCAACGCATCAAATTCAAACTGCTAACTCTGACCTACAAAGCCATTCACAACACTGCCCCTAACTACCTCACCAACCTGATTCCCAAGTACCACTCTACCCATACCCTTCACTCCTCACAGGACCTCCTTCTGTCTTGCTTCCTGGTCTCCTCCTCCCACACACGACTGCAAGACTTCTCCAGGTCCTCCCCCATCCTCTGGAACTCACTACCCCAATCCATCAGATTGTCGCCTTCCCCCCTCATCTTCAAGCGCTCCCTGAAAACCAACCTCTTCAGGGAAGCCTACCCCACCCTTACCTAACAGCCGTCCTCCTTCATTCCTCCTACCACTCCATCCCCCTGTCAGAGCCTGGAATCGAACCTGGGCCTTCTGCGGTGGGAGACAGTGTTTCTTCTCACTGAGCCACCTGGAATGCTGGACAGCTCCCTTGACAATTCTTTGGATGATCCTGCCTTTGCCCTGTTTTGTCTTGAACTTTGAACTCCTTGCTCCCCCCATGAACTTCCTATAAAAGCCATGTCTCTGCACTTCCTGGTTGCCAGATTATTGTGCCTTACCAGCCAATATCCCGCTTACTGTTCCTGCTGCCGTCTTCCTCTACGTTACCGACCTTTGGCTTGCTACTGCCTACGATTCTGCCTCATCCTATCTACTACCATTGGTGACCGACTTCTGTTTGATCCCTGAACTGTTTGATCCGCTTTTGGTTTCCAGCCTACTCATTCCCTGGTGGGGTGATCCTGAGATCTGCGACCTGGCATTCACACGCAGCCAAATCCATCTCCACCATTAGGAGCTCAGGTAAGCCTGTGTCATTCCCGGGGGGGGGCGCTGGTGTACCAATCCTGCTGGTTTCAGGTAAGCCTTACAACTGCTGTAGCAACTGGTCTTTGAACCTGACCCAGATCGTGACAGAATAATCTGGCCTAAAACATGGAGGCCGCTATAGCAAATGCCATGGCTCCTGTCAGGCAGCAAATTTCAGAGCTGCAAAAGTTTGGTGTTACCTACCAAGAAAAATTTTCTGAACTGCAAGGTATAGTAGAAAGGCAACAGGGTGAGATTCAGGCTCTGCAGAGACAACTGCTGAACCGAGATGATCCTAGCTCACATATGCCCCAACCATCTAAGTTTAATGGAGACCGCCGCCAATACAGGGGTTTCCTTAATCAATGTCGTGTATATTTCCAAATGTACCCTGCTGCGTTTCCTTCAGAGAAAAAGAAGGTAATGTTTATTATTGGGCTTCTGACTGGGGAAGCTTTAGCTTGGGCCTCCCCTTATATAGAGCAGAACCATAACATTCTGAATAATTCTGATACCTTTTTGACCGCCATGAATCAGGTTTTTGATGATCCCAACCGTTGTGCTACTGCCGAAGCAAAATTGCATAGTCTGCGGCAGGGTAGACGCTCGGTCACTGAATATACAGCTGAATTCAGAAGTTGGATGGCAGATACCACTTGGAACCCTGCAGCACAAAAGAGCCAGTTCCGCCAAGGGCTTTCTGAACAGGTAAAGGATGAGCTTGCCAGAGGTGATACTCCTAATGATCTTGAGGAATTTATCCAATTGTGTATCCGAATTGATCAAAGGCTTACAGAAAGGAGGAAGGAGAGGTTGGGAATGTGTGGAAGTAATAGGGGCATGCATTTCTCTGCTAGTCCATTTGTTCAGCAGGATTCAAGAGTCTCTCTGGGTTCTAACACTCCTGAGCCTATGCAGGTTGATGCGATCAAGAGATCCATTTCCATCCAAGAGAAAGAGAGAAGACGTTCAGAGAACTTATGTCTTTATTGTGGGGATTCTGGTCATTATGCAATTAATTGTCCTAACAAGGTTAAAAGAACTATTGCTGTGACTGATGTGATTGAGCCTGAACACATAAACTCTATAAGCCAGTCTGTCTCCCCACTGATTTCTGAAGAGAATAAAGTGAACTCACTACTTTCTCACTTTGTTATCCCCATTAAACTTGTATCTGAGGGCCGTGAAATCTCCTGCTCAGCTATGCTGGACTCCGGGGCGGGGGGGAACTTTATGGATATAGAGTTTGCCAACAGCAATAATATTGAAGCAAGAGACACATTTACCCCTATTGATATGGAGACAGTTGATGGGTCACCCTTATCTTCAGGACCTGTTACCCATAAAACGGTCCCCCTGAAACTGTTGTTTGAGGCTGACCATTGTGAGACCATCAGCTTTCAGCTGATTACATCACCCAAGTTTCCCATCATCCTGGGCATTCCTTGGTTCTCCACTCACAATCCTTCCATCAACTGGGGAGCACGGACTATAGATTTTACGTCCTCCCACTGTGAAAAACATTGCAAAAAACCTTGCCAACCAAGTTCATCGCCGACCAAGGAAGCGCAAGGTGATATAGTGGCTACCCAGTCATATGACAACTTGCCCACACATTACCATGAGTTACGGGACGTCTGTGACAAGAAGAATGCAGATCTATTACCCCCTCATCGCCCATATGATTGCCCCATTGAGCTGCTCCCAGGGGCAGAAATACCTTTTGGCCGCCTCCTTCAATCTGTCGGAACCTGAATTAAAAGTACTCAGGGTGTGGATCGATGAGAATTTGGAGAAGGGCTTTATTAGACACTCAACTTCTCCAGCGGGGGCAGCCCTGTTCTTCGTTGAAAAGAGAGATTCCACCTTGCGTCCATGCATTGACTACAGAGACATGAATAAAATTACTATTAAAAACCGCTATCCATTACCTTTGATCTCTGAAATGTTGGAAAGACTTCGCTCTGCCAAGATCTTTACCAAGCTTGATCTACAAGGGGCATATAACCTTGTCCGCATTCGTCAAGGAGACGAATGGAAGACTGCCTTCAGAACTAGGTATGGGCATTTCGAGTCCTTGGTGATGCCGTTTGGACTTTGCAATGCCCCTGCAACATTTCAACATTTTGTCAACGATGTTTTTGGTGATCTGTTGGCCCAATTTGTGATTGCCTAATCTAGATGATATCCTTATCTTTTCCAATAATTGGGAGGAGCACCCCAAACATGTTTGCACAGTCTTTGAAAGATTAAGGAAGAATAGACTCTACATTAAATTGGAAAAATGTGAGTTTGAACAAACCCAGATCCAGTTCTTAGGCTATATAATTTCTCCAGAGGGCGTGAGCATGGATCCCGAGAAAATCAAAGCAGTGGTAGATTGGTCAGCACCAGGAAATGTTAAGGAAATTCAACATTTCATCGGGTTTGCCAACTTTTACAGAAAATTTATAAGAAACTTTTCTAAAGTGATAGCTCCAATCACACAGCTTACAAAGAAAGGGGTACCCTTTGCGTGGACCTCTGAGGCACAAGCTGCATTTGAAAAACTAAAAACTCTTTTCACTTCTGCACCAATTTTGGTACATCCGGATCCTGAACTACCCTTTACAGTGGAAGTGGATGCCTCCAATTCTGCCGCGGGAGCGATCCTGTATCAGCGAAGTGGTGAAAAGATGCAGCTTCATCCTTGTGCCTTCTTCTCCCGTTTTGATGTCCTCAGCCGAAAGAAATTACGACATTGGGAATAAAGAGCTACTGGCAATTAAGGAAGCCTTTTCTGAATGGAGGCATCTGCTAGAAGGAGCTAATCATCCTGTAACTGTTCTCACAGACCATAAAAATCTGGAATTTATTCGTTCGTCCAAGAGATTGCCTTCTAGACAAGCTCGCTGGTCTCTATTCTTTTCCAGATTTAATTTTGTTATATCATATCGACCGGGATCGAGGAATGGTAAGGCCGATGCCTTATCAAGGATGCTGTCCGAGCCTCCCCTGGAGGGCAACTCCGAATGTTCCATCCTAACACAAAGGAACTTCCTAGGGGCCACAAGTGCAAAGACTTTCTTGAGTCTTCTCAAAGAGGGGTATGAGAATGACCCACTTCTCAATGATCCTCCTAGGGACATGAACCTGGTGTACAAAATTGGCTTTTGGGTTCAAGGACATCATCTTTATGTACCTGAATCTGTTCGGGTGGAAGCTCTCAAGTTGGTTCATGATTCCAAACTTGCTGGGCATTTTGGAGTTACTAAGACCGAAGAACTGTTGTCATGTTCCTTTTGGTGGCCGGGGTACAAGAAGGATGTCAAACGCTATGTGGCCTCATGCTTGACCTGTGCACGCAATAAAACTCCCGAGCCTCTCTTTTGGGGTTGCTTCAGCCACTCCCTGTTCCATCGAGACCATGGGGGTCTATTTCTATGGATTTTGTGGCAGATTTACCTCCCCTCAAAAGAAATGACCACCATTTTGGTGGTGGTTGACCGTCTCACAAAGATGGCCCATTTTGTTCCAGTGAAGGGGGTGCCCACTGCTGAACAGACTGCAGAACTAATGGTTCAAGAAGTATTTAAACTGCATGGAATCCCTGATGATGTGGTGTCTGACAGAGGTGTGCAGTTTACTTCGAAATTTTGGAAAAGCTTTTGCTCAGCCTTGGGTGTTACAGTCAATCTGTCCTCTGCTTTTCATCCCCAGTCTAATGGTCAGACTGAGAGAACTAATCAAACAATGGAACAGTATCTTCGATGCTTTGTCACTTATCTTCAGGATGACTGGGTGGACTGTCTTCCCACTGCAGAGTTTGCATACAACAATTCTAAACATAGTGCCACCTCTCAAAGTCCCTTTTACTTGAACAACGGTTATCATCCAGTTTTTATTCCTGATCTCCCTATCACAACTCCAATTCCTGCTGTTACCAACAGACTAACTACATTGCAGGAGATTCAGGAGAAATTGATTGAAACTTTGAGGGAAGCTCAGGAATATTACAAAAAGGCTGCTGACAGACACCGAAGAGCACTTCCTACGTTTCATGTGGGTGACAAAGTTTGGTTATCAACAGAATTTGAAGGTGCATGTGCCATCTGCTAAGTTGAGTCAAAAGTTTGTTGGTCCTTTTCAGATTTCTGCTCAGATCAACCCAGTTACCTTTCGCTTAAAACTTCCTGACAGTATGAAGATTCACCCAGTTTTTCATGTATCGCTTTTCAAACCATTTCATGAAAATCCTTTCTCTGGAAGAACTCTTCCACCTTCTCCACCTGTTGAGGTACAGGGCGAAGAAGAATATGTGGTGGAGAAGATTCTTGATTCTAGGATGTTTAGAGGAAAGTTGCAATATCTGGTCCAATGGGAAGGATATGGGCTAGAGGAAAATTCTTGGGAGCCTGAGGAAAATGTTCATGCTCCTAGACTAACAAGAGAATTCCACCAGAGGTTTCCCCACAAGCCTGGTCCTAAGACGTCCAGGGGATGTCCTGTGAGGAGGGGAGTACTGTCAGAGCCTGGAATCGAACCTGGGCCTTCTGCGGTGGGAGACAGTGTTTCTTCTCACTGAGCCACCTGGAATGCTGGACAGCTCCCTTGACAATTCTTTGGATGATCCTGCCTTTGCCCTGTTTTGTCTTGAACCTTGAACTCCTTGCTCCTCCCATGAACTTCCTATAAAAGCCATGTCTCTGCACTTCCTGGTTGCCAGATTATTGTGCCTTACCAGCCAATATCCCGCTTACTGTTCCTGCTGCCGTCTTCCTCTACGTTACCGACCTTTGGCTTGCTACTGACTACGATTCTGCCTCATCCTATCTACTACCATTGGTGACCGACTCTTGGCTTGTGACTGACTCCGCTTCTGTTTGATCCCTGAACTGTTTGATCCGCTTTTGGTTTCCAGCCTACTCATTCCCTGGTGGGGTGATCCTGAGATCTGCGACCTGGCATTCACACGCAGCCAAATCCATCTCCACCATTAGGAGCTCTGGGGAAGACCGGTGGATGCTTAGACCCCCACACCTCAGGTAAGCCTGCGTCATTCCCAGGGTGGGCCGCTGGTGTACCAATCCTGCTGGTTTCAGGTAAGCTTTACAACTGCTGTAGCAACTGGTCTCTGAACCTGACCCAGATCGTGACACCCCCACAGCCACTTCCTCCTGTACCACTACCCCTCCCTCCTAGATTGTAAGCTCGAAAGAGTAGGGCCGTCTAACCCCTCGTGTGCTGTTTGTTGTTGCTGTACTGTTTGTTTCATGTATTGTCCCCCCTCTATTGTACAGCGCTGAGCAAACCCGATGTACTCTATGTAATAATAATAATAATAATACCACCATTTTAACCCCTTAACGTCAATATAACAAAAATATGCGGCCTCACAAAACTGGGCTTTTTTTCCGTGGGACCGCATATTTGGTACCTGCCTTTGTACTGGTAGGGCAATTTGGGGGGTGTTTATACTGCCCTGTCATTTTAGAGCCTCAAAATTGTGATAGGTAGTCAGAAAATCCAATGCCTTATTAACGCCCCTTGAAAGCCTAAAGGTGCTCTTTGGATTTTGGGTCCCTGTACATGGCTAGGCTTCCAAAAAAGTCTCACATGTGGTAACCCCATACTCAGGGGAAGTATCAGAATGTGTTTTTAGGGTGTAATTCCACATACAGTATACCCATGGCATGTGTGAGAATCATCTCATTAAAGTTACAGTGTATAAAAAATTTTTTTTTTGCATTTTTTCCAATAATTTGTGGCAAAGAAATAACATCTTCCACAGACTCAAAGTACCTCTCAGCAAATACCTTGAGGGGTCTAATTTCCAAAAAGGGGTAATTTGGGGGGAGTTTGAACTGTCCTGGCATTTTACGGCCTTTAAAAACATTACATGTATGGCCAGCTTTAGGTGTTTCTGCCACAATCCTAGTGTTCTTTCTTCCTGTGGGCGGAACAAAAAAAGAACCTAACAGATTCATTCAATTGATGAGGATGAAGAAATCTCTGCCAGTTAAAGTGTATGCCCAATATTAGAATCTTCCACCACACATCGACCCAGGCTTTTAATGTTGGGCATACATGTAATGCTCTTTAATTTTGTTCACCCTGTGGGCTAAAAGAAAAAAAGAACCTAACAGATTGCTCCTTTTTCATTGATCAATATGGCTGAAGAAATCTCTGCCAAAAAAAAAGTCAAAAAGTATATGCCAAGCAAGGTGTTATTATTATTATTATTTTATTATATTATATTATTTTTTTATGTAATGGAAGAGCATATGCCATATATCCATGAATTTGTTTAGTAATATCTTTTATGTCTTATTTTATAGTATTTCATTATTTACTGTGATATATATATACATATATACACAGGGCTCAATTTCAAGTCATGAGCTACTAGCCAGGACTTAAGAGTTACTCCCCACCAGTACTGTCCCAGGGGTGGGTGGAAGGAAGGAAGGGAGGGTGGCTGGGTGGGTGGAAGGAAGGAAGGAAGGGAGGGGTAGAAAAAAGGAAGGGGTGGGTGGAAGGAAGGAAGAAAGGTAGCTCAGACTCACATGCTCATTTAGAAGCATCAGAGCTGTCGGCTGCTCTGTGTTCAATTTTCCATCCACAACTCCTCTGAAGCTGCACGGACTGGAGTGTGGGTGGGCACAGGGGGAGGCAGAGCAGATCCAGCCTCTTTCTCCTTCTCCTCCATCCTTCTTCAATGAAACAGCTAAAAGCTACGAGAGGGAGAGGAGGAGATGTGGCTTCAAGTTGCTTCATTGAAAGCCATACAGGATATCTCTGTCACCGCGGCACAGATCATATCTAATCATTCCATTTCTTTCCTGCACCCCCCCCCGTGTGCTCCTCAGTGACCAGTATCCTTTTGGTGTGGTGGATAGGGGGAGGGGCTGGGGGCCAGGAAAGAACCGCACCAATAGATTGGGCACTGAGGAGCACACAGTAGTGGGGGGGGGTGACAGGAAAGAAACAGAATGATCAGGTATGATCTGTGTAGCACGGACAAGCAGCAATCTCCATTGTGGCTTTTATTGAAGCAGCTGGGAGCTGATTTTCCTCCACTCCCTCCAGCTTTCAGCTGCTTCATTTAAAGCCATGCACTGCTTGTCATCGCTGCCCCCACCGCTGCCCCTCCCACACGCCCTTAGTCCTGGCACTGCTTGCCCCTACCTTATTTCCACTCGCCCAATGCGAGCAGGCGAGTGGAAATTCTGAGGTGTGTGTGTGTGTGTGTGTGTGTGTGTGTGTGTGTGTGTGTGTGTATATACATATATATATATATATATATATATATATATATATTGTTTTATATGCTGTTTTTTATGGCATTGTAAGCTATTAGTGCATTGCTTATTCGGCTCTTAATCAGATGACATTTCATCTTTGTTCATTTGCTATAAGAACTAGGGAATGTCTTTGACATTCTGATTAGAACTCCCTTATTCTTGGCTAGTGATTAGATGTTAGTTTGTGAGCAGCATGTGGTCTCCACAAGGATTGCGGCAGAGGTGTGGTAAAAGGCTGATATCTCAATTAGGATGCAGTAGATATATAAGAGCGTGGTGTTGTTCACTAGCCTGAGCCTTTGAGAAAGCTGACCGGGGCTCAACACATCAGACTGGCAGTGACTTCATCACACTGGGCAAAGCTTAGATGCCATTTTGGAAAGTCGAGTATGCTAATAGCCTGTGACTTGCCTCTATTAACTTTTTAACATGTGGGTGAAATTTTAACTGTCTTGTGGAAATAAACTAGCAGTCTGAACTATTGGATGTTTCTTTGCTTCCTTTTCATATATCTATTCCTGGGAGATCGGTAATGACCAGGTGGATGCTGAAGAAGATCGTGGTCTCCAATATAAAAGCCCAATTAACCCTCTTTTTGCAGTGGGGTCCATGCTATAAGGTGAGGAGATACCCATGAGGTGTGATGATGAGCACGGTGATGTTTTTTGTTTGAAGAAAGTCATGTTGTTCTGACAAGAATTAATATATCGATTGAAGATTGCATGAAGATTGGTTGGTGCATGGGACTCTCACATTGGACTAAACGTGTGTGTGTGTGTGTGTGTGTGTGTGTGTGTGTGTGTGTGTGTGTGTGTGTTCGTTCCTTTTACTCAAAGATTTGGCTGAATCTCTCCTTGATATTAGTTCTGAATGGTAACTGAGACCAGCGAGAAAGCATCTGCTAGATCCTGTGTGTTTTGTTTAGTAACACCCAGATCTCTGTGCTGTGGTTGGCCACATTGATCAGCAGGTTTACAGCCAAATCATTTGGCTGTAGCCTGCTGACAAACTCTCGTTGTGCCTAACCACAGCATAGAGCAGCAGGGGACACACTCACATGCCTGTAAACCAGGAAGTTCAGTGTGATGTACATTTAAGTCGCAGTGCCCAGGGAGCCACCGACTAGCAGTAAAATTACTACTGGCTGATCGGCATGGTGGTACAAGCCTTTTAGGTTTAAAACAAGGGGTAAGAAGGCAAAAAAATTGCCTTATCTAGTAAGTGTGTATGTGTATATATATCATGAAAACAGACATTATTATTATTTTTGTTATTATTATACAGGATTTATATAGCGCCAATAGTTTGCTCAGCGCTTTACGATATAACGGGAGACAATACAGTTCAATACAAGAAGGTTAGGAGGGCCCTGCTCCTTGGAGTTTACAATCTAAGAGATCGGATGAGGAGGAGATCAGAGCATGAGAGATTAATAATCCACTGATTGAAGGTTCTTTTGGGCTGATTATCCAATTCGAGGTTTCACAACCATTCACTACTAAGGAGATTGATTCTTTACTGATTTTCCACTGCTGGATATTCACCAGCTTCCGGTGAGTGTTGAATTCAATGGGGCATTAATCACTGCAGGATCACATTGATGGTGGATCCTCCTATCGTAAAGAGATATTGCATCACTGAAATTAATTGAAATTTTAACATTTTTTATTTTTTGGCGGAAGTTTCTTTTTTATATATTTCTTTTTTTTATTGAGTGGATATGGACTTATGTTAGAGTTTTTTTATGTTATGACATAGCGCCGTTTATGTGTATTTCTGTAGTCACTGTATATTAATCTAGTAAATGGCCTTCTAGTCCATAAAAAAAATTTAAATTCAGTAGAATTAAATGTGATTTAAATAAAATGGTTTCCTACTGTTTATTATGAATTATGAATGAGAGTCAATTCAGTACTGTCCCTGATACTTTTTTTTATTTGCACTAATATACAATTTTGAGGACAAGCTTTCAGGGTATGTCCCCTTCTTCAAGGTCTGAGCAGTACTATTACAATGTTTTAGCAGAATGTTAGAAGTTGGAGATGAGAGAAAAAAAAGAGAGAAAGCAGAATGAAAGAGTGAAAGTTTACAACATACTGTTTTTTTCAGTGGCAGGAAGCAATATTTTTTTAAACCTTTCCATGCATTGCAAGTAATATGAAAGAAGCGCTCAGGAAGGACCAAACAATGTGGTTTTCTACATTAATATTAACTGCTAGCGGCATTAAATTAGTCACTTTTTCTTTACTTCAAATTTTTGGTAAATGTGAAACCAAACTTTTTGGGGACATTAAGTTTGGTTAGAAAGACATCAGCAGAGGGGTGCTAACCCTTGCACCAAACCTACCTATGACCTAAAAATTTCCTTTTATTAGGCCACTATATAAACCCCATCATATGAAAAAACAAAAGGACGTCACAAAAAACTGCCAGGTGTGTAACCTTATAGGGCAATGTAGGACTAGTGCATAAATCACAGATAATATACAACATATACAACTGCCTCCTCTATAGGGAGATAAACACAGTGTCTCAACACACAGCAGATATATTTTTAGCTGTTGTTGAATATTCTTATTGTCTGAGAGGAGATGTGTATAGAGTATATAATGTTTGATCCATGCACAATTATATATATATAATTTTTTTTTATGTCTTCACATTTGTACATACTTACAAATGTCAAGGTGAGGAGACATAATCTACCTATTGTTTTGTGGCAACACTATTGAATACTGTGTATATGGCATTATAAAGGGAAATAGTAATTAAATATTGTTTTTTAGGACCAATAAATTTACTATGTACTAACAAATTTAGTAAATTATGCCAATTTTGGTGTCCTCTTATGAAACCGAGATCAGTGGCGATCCTGAGGATTGTTGCTGATCTCCGATCATTAGTGGTTTAGGAAACAGAGATGATCAGTGGAGAACATGTTCTCCGCTGATCATCTCAGCACAAAGATGGCCAGTATATGAAGAAGCGATCTCAGCCCTTCATTGGCAATCTGTGTTCTCCCTCCAGATTCTCCAGCTCAGAGCTGGAGAATAGGAGGAACCGCAAACGAAGCAGCAATAATTTACCGCTGCTTAGTAAATGGTGTTAGACTGATCTCTTACTGTAATCTCTCGAGATTATAGTAAAAGCAGCTGGTTTCCAGCGTTCAAAGCGTTTGTAGATCGCTTCTCCCTTCATTCGGAGAACTGATCTACACCACTTCATAAAAAGGCATTCAGAGGAGAACCGTCTTCTCCGAAAATGCCAGAGAACTGAGCAGCGGTTATTTACCTTTACTTGTTAGATGTTATCTTTGCTGGGAGGGTGTTAATTAGTCCAGTTCGGTCTGTTTTAGCTACTACAAGTTCAAGAAGCCTGCTGCACAGCCAATTGTCTTATTAGTGTGTAAAGAATGGAACCTGACAGCCAAAATGGTCACTGATTACTGTATGCCCAATAAGATAGAGCCATGTAGTAGGTAAAGTATACATGTGCTGAATGTATAAATATAGAAACATAGGCAAGTGATGACGAAAAAAAGATATATTGCCAAAAGTACTGGGACACCTGCCTTTACACGCACATGAACTTTAATGGCATCCCAGTCTTAGTTCTTAGAGTTCATTATTGACTTGGCCCGCCCTTTGCAGCTATAACAGCTTCAACTCTTCTGAGAAGGCTGTCCACAAAGTTTAGGAGTGTGTCTATCGGAATGTTTGACCATTCTTCCAGGAGCGCATTTGAGAGATCAGGCACTGATGTCAGACGAGAAGGCCTGGCTCACAGTCTCCGCTCTAATTCATCCCAAAGGTGTTCTATCAGGTTGCGGTCAGGACTCTGTGCAGACCAGTCAAGTTCCTCCACCCCAAACTCGCTTATCCATGTCTTTATGGACCTTGCTTTGGGCACTGGTGTGCAGTCATGTTGGAATAGGAAGGGGCCATCTCCAACCTCCCACAAAGTTGGGAGCATGACATTGTCCAAAATGTCTTGGTATGCTGATGCCTTAAGAGTTCCCTTCACTGGAACTAAGGGGCTTAACCAACCTCTCAAAAACAATCCCACACCATAATCCCCCCTCCACCAAACTTTACATCTGGCAGAATGCAGTCAGGCAAATACCATTCTTGCAAAAGCCAAACCCAGACATGTCCATCAGATTGCCAGACAGAGAAGCATGATTCGTCACTCCAGAGAACACGTCTCCACTACTATAGAGTCTAGTGGTGGCATGCTTTACACCACTGCATCTGATGCCTTGCATTGATGTAAGGCTTGGATGCAGCTGCCTGGCCATGGAACCCATTCCATGAAGCTCTCTATGTACTAAGTATAAAGAAAATCCTCCTGCGCTCAATAGGGAGAATTAGTATCTATTATTTAGCTGCTGTCACTCAACTTAAACCACCCAGTCCAATATATAAAGAAAAAAATAGTGAAGCGCTTAAATTATATAAAAGTGAAAATACACTTAAAGTGGTGCTAAAATATATATCATTTCCAAATGTGATAACTTAATATCATGTATATTACTACCACCCCTCAGTGGGGGAAGGTGGAATAGTGTAATTAAATATATATACAATTAGTGAATGGACACACACAATGTGAAACCTACTTACAGTGCATATATTCCACAGATCAAAATAAACAATAAATGAAACTAACCAGTGAATAAAAATCACATGTGATATATTAATTTGTTCACTTTCATTAGTGCTCTCTATCAATAAACCATATCTACATCATTAGTGACAAAATCCATACATGTGACTCTGTGTTTCAAAACCACACGTGTTCTCCACTTCTAAGTGAAAACTTGGATCCTCCAAATGGCAGCAATGCCTGCTCACCTCCCTTCCTTGACCCACGCAGGGCCACACAGCTTTTTCCACCTCGGTGGTATATCCTTTCTGGCAAACTCCTTATTGCATCTCCTTCATCGTTTCTCCACTCCAACTCATGAAAATAGATACAAACTTTCCATAGTGTAGTATTTCCATTTATTAAAGGTATAATCAATAAAGTAATACACTCACATTGTCATCCTTTAAAAACCAACTTTTTACCACATCCTATGGGTAAGACTGCATGGTACTGGGGAATCCAATATGGCCGCGGTGTCCGGACATACGTCACCGGAAATGACGAACCGACGCGTTGCATCACGTGCGTCGTGACTTCATCAACTTCTATGTACTGTTGTGCTAATCTGTGGACCACACGAAGTTTGGAGGGCTTTAGGTTTTGACTCTGCAGACAGTTGGTGACTTCTGCACTCTGTGAGCTTCAGCATGCACTGACCCGGCTCTGTCATTTTACATGGCCTACCACTTCGTGGCTGAGTTGCTGTTGTTCCTAGTTGCTTCCACTTTGTTATAATACTACTAACAGATGACTGGAATATTTAGTAGCAAGGAAATTTACTCTTTCAGTAGCAAATTACTAAGATCAGTTTTAAACTTTTGTCCTGCTAGTTTGGGACCATATCCCTGCGTTCTTTGGGTGCTTTTCTTCAGTGTCATGTTAATGCTTAAATAGTTTCCTCAAAAATGACAGCTTAGTATAATTGTTTGTTTGTGGTCAGCTTCCAGTATAAGCTTTAGCCTTCTCATCTATTTTTTTTTTTTTTTTTTTTGGCTAGAGGTTTTTTACTATTGTTTTTAAGTGAAAAAAAAAATCTATTAAAAATCTGTAAATTATAGCTACTGAGCTCAGGTTCAGATTTATGATTATATAATTTACATATTTTTATGGAACAGTATAATTAATATTGAATTAACAGTCTAATAATTAATATCAAATATGTTTATTATTGGCCCTTTGGAAGGGGTCACAGATCCTTGAAATGTGCTGGCTCTCCTGGAACCTTAAATAAACATTCCAACATGCCATGGTATAGTACACATCTTTGGACACAGGCTCTTCCCCGACTGATGAAGTAGTTATCACTTCAAACAATTTAGTAGGGAAGTGTCACCAAACAAGCTTGTATGATCCATCAGAAAAGCATTAATGAAAACAGTTGAATGACAGAGAAAAAAATATGCTGTGTATTCTCAAGGGGGTATAAAAGCACTACTAAAACTGTTTATATGCCACATTCTTGGGATAATAATTTTTTTAGACTTTATTGGTGTTGGAAAATATAATATCCAGAGGTTATCTCTGGATGCAGTATCCAGTTCCTTACTCCTACCCCTCCAATACTGTATGTAAACATTTAACACAAAATAGTGATTAACCACTAGGGGATCGCCCACAGTATATATACTGCGTCTAAGCAGCCCCTGTAGGCAGGATCACATGTGTATATATACATGATCCTTGTTCACATGCTAGGAGGCGTGTGCGAGGCGCGTGACCGCCCTGTTCGCGGCACCAATCGCGGCTGCGGGAGTCAATCACTGGGTCCCGGTAAACAGTGACACAGAGCACAGCTACATTGTTTTCAATGCAGTGCTGCTCCCTGTCAGTTCCCAGCTCACTATCCAGGAGAGCAGAGATTAGCTTTCTGGGACAGAGTGCAACAGTGAAGAACACACCCCACTAGTAAAACACTCCCCTCACACAGTTAACCCTTTGATTGCCTAAAAATTTTAACCCTTTCCTCCCCAGTGCCATTAGTACAGTGTCAGTGGTTTTTTTTTTTTTTGCACTGATCAATGTATTGGTGTCACTGGGGATGTCGGTGACCCCGAGTCAGTTCCCCCCCAGTGTCAGAATGTCCGCCGCAGTCCTGCAGTCTCGTCATAAGTCGCTGATCGCCACCATAAGTCGCTGATTGCCGCCATGAGTTGCTGATCGCCACTATTATTAGTATAACAAAAATCCAGTATCTATACCGCCATTTGTAAACACTATAACTTTCACATAAACCAATTAATTTACATGTATTGGGATTTTTTTTTAGCAAAGACATGTCGCAGAATACATATTGGCTGAAATTTATGATGAAATTTGATTTTTACATTTTTTTTTACTGGACATGTGTAATAGTAAAAAGTCCAAAATATTGTTTTTTTTTCTCAGAAATGTTGGGGGGTTTTTTATAGCGAAAAAAAAAAAAACTCACAGGCGATCAAATACCACCAAAAAGCCCAATTCACGGGGAACAAAATTATGTAAATTTAATTTTGATGCAGCGTTGCATGACCGCGCAGTTTTCAGTTAAAGTGACACAGTGCCATAACACGAACCGCTTCTGTAACTGCTTTCTCACCGCCCTATAGCAGACATATTGCTACATTGCGGCACAGGTGCGCAAAATCCCATATATATATATATATATATATATATATATATATATATATATATATATATATATATATGCGCTCCTGTGGTTTTCATGCCTCTCCCAGCTAGCCTCAGATTGCCCTTCACTACACCAGTAATTACATTTAACCCCTTGATTGCCAGGAAGACGCTCATACACAATAAACCTCCATTGCTAGTATAGTGTCAGAACAGATCAATATCTATGATCAGCACTATACCAGAGTTCACATTAGTATAGTGTCCCCAAAAACGCAGCGTTAGCGGGATCAGCCCTGGCACCTGCCAGCACCTGCGTTTAGCCCCTACGCTTACCCCCCCCTTCTCCCCCAGCAAGTGAAATGTTAGTAGGTCACTGTCACTTGATACATTGCACACAAAACCGCAGTGTTCGCAGAATCAGGCCTGATCTCTGTTAGCACTTGCCGGTAAATTTTATGACTCTTCTATGCAGCAGAGTGCCAGTACTAGTGCCGCGCTACCTTTTGGTGAACTGTTGAGTACTAGTGGCCTAGTACATCCTGGTCTTTCACATACCTCTAAGAAAGTAAGCTCCAAGGGGCAGGGCCCTCCTATCCCTCTTGTATTGAACTGTATTGTTGCTGTATTGTCTCCCGTTATATAGTAAAGTGCTGAGAAAACTGTTGGCGCTATATAAATCCTGTATAATAATACTAGCACTGCAGTATGACTAGACGACGTGGCGAGTCCCATAAGTGCAGTACAAGCTGGTGCGGTGGTGAGCACAAGTATTGTCCTGCAACCACCAAGAATTCGCACACAGGCCCATAGAGCTCCTAGTATCCTTCCGATTGGCAACCCACAAATTCTGCAGCACCTGTACTTCCCCCATTCACTGCCCAACCTGGAATTCAGGTGGAAATAGCAAATTTAACTACTGCCCTTGATTTTTTGGAGCTGTTTTTCATGGAAGATCTGTATGCATTGATTGTGGATCAAAGCATTTTATAAGCACAACAATGTATTGCCGCCAACCAAAATTCAAACCTTGCCAGACCATTTGCATGGAAACTCATTATGGTTTTTCAATTTATATTTTTTTGGGGCCTAACCCTCAACATGGGCATTACGAAAAGAAATGAATTGCGGTTGTATTGGTCCACAGACCCGATTCATCATATGCCTGTGTTCTCTGCTGCCATGGCCAGGAATAGATATGAGAGTACAATGTGTTTTTATGTATTTCAACGACAATACACTGTCGTCCTCGGGGTGACCCTGAATTTGACCGGCTACACAAAATTCAGCCCCTCGTAAATCACCTTAACCAAAAATTTGCAGATGTCTATACTCCCCAGCAAACAATCTGCGTTGATGAGTCCCTGATTAATTTTTCTGGCCGCCTTGCATTCAAACAATTTCTCCCCAGCAAGCGTGCCAGATATGGGGTAAAGATGTAGAAGACCTGTAAGAGGGCAACAGGCTATACTTATAAGTTTCAGATTTACGAGGGAATAGATAGTCATGCGGAGCCCCCCGGATGCCCAGACTACATGGGGAGCAGTGGCAAGATAGTTTGGGACTTGGTGTCATCCTTTTTTCATATGGGGTACCACTAATACGTGGGCAATTGTTATTCAAGCGTGCCACTATTTAGACAATCTTGGAACTGGCTCTTGTGGCAAAGTGTGACCTAATGTGTGCCCACCATTTGAAGTGGGTGGATGCAGGGCGGTATATTTTAATGGTGGGCATACCACACACTTTTTTTTTTTTTTTGGCAGAGATTTCTTCACTTTTTTTCATTCAGTCCACAGGCAGCATACAAAAAAAAAAAGAACATAGCATATGTACCCAACAAGGAGCAGCGACATACTGGTACATCACTGGACGTTGAATGGTTATACCAGGATGATGCCTACAGCTGCAGGCATCATCCTGGTATCGTTTTTTTCAGCTGGGGATCGGCTTTCATGTAAAAGCAATCCTAGTGGCTAATTAGCTGCAGGATTGCTTTTACAAGCAGTGGGATATGATTCCCCCGCTGTCTTCCATGACCTTCTCGGGCAGTCCCGTGCCATGGAGGAACCTGAGAATGCAGCCAGTGTTTCTGCCAGCTGACCATAGAGCTGATGGGAGACCAGAATGGTGCCAATCATCTCTATAGCCTAAGAAATCGGAAGCTACAAGCATTTCATCACTTCAGTTTTGCAGGATATAAACAGCGCCATTTGTAAATTGAGAGAGAATCTGATCACACCGATCTTGGTTTGATTAGATAATGTAAGGGCAGAGGAGAGATCTAGAGTCTGATAGACCCCAGATTTCTAAAAAAAAGAATATATGACAATGCCCATTGAAGTTATAGGGGATATTTGCATTCCCTGTGATAGCATTAAAAGTGATGATAAAAAAAAAAAAATGAAAGGGACAGTGTAAAAATAAGGAAAAAAATCCAAATAACTTGATTTGTGCTGGTATATAAACAGCAGTTGCACCATGCGTGTGAGGTATCGCCGTGAACGTCAGATTATGGGCAGTAATTCTAGACCTCCTCTGTAAATCTAAAATGGTAGCTTGTAAAGACTTTTAAAACGTTACCTATAGATATTAAAAACGTATGCAGTTTGTCGCCATTGCATGGGGCATGGACAGTTTTAAAGCATGTCATGTTTAGTATCTATTTACTTGGCATACCATCATCTTTTATACTTTACCAAATAATTGGCCAATATATTGTGTTTTTGTGCATTAAAAGTAAAAAAAGTGTATTTAAAAAAAAAAAAAAATTGCATTTGAAAAATCGCTGCGCGAGTACTATGTGACATAAAACATTGCAGCACTCACCATTTTATTCACTAGGTTGTTTGTTTTAAAAAAATATATAATGTTTGGGGTTGAAATTAATTTCCTAGCAAAAAAATACTGATTTTTTTCATGTGAACAAAAAGTATCAGAAAAGGCTTGGTCTGAAGGTGGTTAGAGGAGTGAATGATGTGTGGCATAAACTTCTAATGCTGGGCATAAAATGCCCCCACCCCCCAAAACAACCCCTTTTTGGAAAGTAAACACCCCAAACTATTTGCTGAGAGGCATATTGAATCAATAGAAGAATTTATTTTTTTTACCACAAGTTTTTGGAAAATGACAAACAAAAAAAGTTTTTTTTTTTCTTTTACACAAAATTGTCACTTAAATGATTTATTGCTCACACATGTCATGGGTATATGTGGAATTACTCCCCAAAATACATTCTGCTACTTCTCCCGAGTATTGGGGTACCACATGTGAGAGACGTTTTGGCACTCTAGCCAAGTACAGGACCCCAAAATCCAATAAGCACCCTCAGGCTTTTAAAGGGCTTTACTTTCTCATTACACTTCCTGACTACCTATCACAGTTTCGGAGGCCCTGAAATGCCAGGATAGCACCAAACCCCCCCCAAATGACCCCTTTTTGCATAGTAGACACCCCAAGGAATTTGATAAGACGCATGATCAGTATTTTGCAGATTTCCTTTGTTGCCACAAGTTTTTGGAAAATGAAGAAAAAAAACAAACTTTTTTTCTTTTTTTATATTTCAAAACCTTGCGCAAAAAAAAATTAGATCTATAAAATACTCACTATGCCTCTTTTTAAATTCCTTGGGGTGTCTACTTTCCAAAAATGGGTCATTTAGGGGGGTTTGGTGCTATCCTGGCATTTCAGGGCCTCTGAAACTGTGATAGGTATTGAGGAAGTGTAATGAGGAAGTTACGCACCTTCAGACTTTCAAAGTGGTCATTGGATTTCAGGCTCCTGTATGTGGCTAGGCTCCCAAAAAGTCTCACACATGTAGTATCCCCACACTCGGTAGAAGTAGCAGAATGTATTTTAGGTTGTAATTCCATATATGCCCATGCCTTGTGTGAGAAATATATCATTTAAATGACAACTTTTGTGTAAAAAAAAAAAAAAAAAAAAAGTGTACTTTTCCAGAAACTTGTGGAAAAAAAATAAATCTTCCATGGACTCAATATGCCTCTCAGCAGATAGCTTAGGGTGTCCACTTTCCGAAAATGGGTCATTTGGGGGTGTTTGTACTATCATAGTATTTCAGCACCTCAAGAAATGTGATGAGCAGTCAAAAAGGAAAAGCTGTGTAAATTCCATTATCTATACCATAGTTTGTAGACTCTATAACTTTCACACAAAGCAATAAATTTACACTTATTGGGGTTTTTTTAACCAAAAACATGTAGCAGAATACATTTTGGCCTAAATTTATAACTAACTTTAAGTTTACTTTATATTTTTTATAAGCCGAAAGTAAACAAAAATTTTGTTTTTCTTCAAAATGTTCAGTCTTTTTTTGTTTATAGCGCGAAAAATAAAAAGTGCACAGGTGATCAAATACCACCAAAAGAAAGCTCTATTTGTGTGAAAAAAAAGGACATAAATTTTGTTTGGGTACAGCATTGCATGACTGCGCAATTATCAGTTGAATTAGTGCAGCGCTGAGTAGCAAAAAGAGGCCTGGTCAGTAAGGGGGGGTAAATCCTCTAGAGGGCAAATGGTTAAGCTAATCCTATAATAACTGCTTTGTGTTTTGTTGCTGTACATAAAAGGCCAGATGGGAGCAGCGCCGATGTGGGTAGATGTTCCCGTACACCCACCCCACCCCCCACATCTTGCGCATCCTCCCAAGGAGACACAGAGAGGGACACAGCAGAAAAATTATCATTGTACTAAAAAAAATTGTAAAAAGGAAATAAAAATATATAACCCCCACCCACTCACAGTGTCCCTGATGACCGCCACACCACTTGCAATGTCTTGATCACCGCTACACCACTCATAATGTCCCTAATTATAGTATATTGTATGTGTAATTTTCATTGATATATATTCCCGGGTTTACATGTGTAGAGAGGTAGAAGTCCTTTTAAACATTAAACGGTTATTCATCAAGATTGATAGAGTAAGCAGACTATTCCTTTGCTAATTCTACTCAAAAGGCGACTTTAACTGTGTAACTGCAATGAGAAAACATTTAATTGGCCAAATGGGTAATTGTTTACTCTCCTGGGTCACAGAGGTTGTAAACACTATAGTGACCTTAGTTGTTATTTCCAGTGATTGTAATTAGGGTTTTTTGATCTTGTTTAACAACCAGAACAAAAGTGTTTGGTCAGCCAGAGGGAAGTTGTAGTTGTTAAAAATTATTGTACGCGGAGACGTACAGTACAACTTAGGGCTTGTTTTCCACTATCTATCCCTATTTTCACTTTCCAGTTTTTGGGGACACAGTCTGACCCCAGAGAAAATGGTAATATAATTCCTTGAGCCTTGACACACGTAGGTGGGGCTACGCAATCAGAATCAAGAGTCGCCGCTGACATGGGGAAAGCAGATAAGAAGGCTGTCACTCCTCGCTCCAGATCCCCTCGCCGTACAGGTGGTCCGGCTAATTGCAGCATTCCGGAATTCTTTCGATCTCACACTCCAGATCACGCAGATTCATCCGCCCTTGCATCCCCATTGCATTCGCCTGCAAAGGAGTTCTCTTCTCAGCCTTTGAGCTTGGCGGCAGCTGCCGCAGCGGGTCGTTCTGAACCTGCTCACCTCACCATAGGGGACTTGAAAGCGGTTGCATCGGATATCAAAGAGTCTCTTTCCGTGGCATTAGCTGAGCTACACATTGACTTACAGGCAGTAGCCTATAGGCTGGACATGGTAGAAGATAAAGTTAATATGCAAGGCCTTGCTATCCATGATATGCGTAAGCAGGTTGACACACACACCATGCACCTAAGAGAACTCGATCGTCACATCGAAGATTTGGATAATAGGGGAAGAAGACACAATTTAAGGGTGCGCGGTGTACCAGAAACAATTGAGCCTAGCCACCTTGCCCAAGCTCTTCTCTCCATCTTTAATGATCTTTTAGAAAGACCACATGAATCTCCAATTGAGTTTGAACGCCTCCACAGGGCTTTGCGTCCTAAAGGCAGAGATTCTGACCCACCGAGAGATATAGTTTGCTGTCTAGTCGACTTCCGACTTAAAGAGGACATATTACGCAGAGCTCGAGATAAACAACGCTTGTTATACCAGGATTCCGAAATTAAACTATTCCAAGATCTTTCCCATCTTACCCTACAACGCAGGAAATACCTGCGCCCTTTACTAGATCTACTTCGCTCTAAAGGTATCGCCTACCGTTGGAAGTTCCCGTTTTGTCTCTCTGCAACACATTTGGGGAGATCAGCTCTCATGAGGTTTCCGGAGGATCTTGCACCATTCTGTGAAATCTTGAGTATCCCATTACCTGATATTCCAAATTGGTCCACTGAACCTTTTCTACAATCGCAGCCAGATGAAGGCCCTATGGAAGCACAATCTACTGGCCCCTTGAGCGGAGACAGACGACGCAAGTCAACACATCAAGCCTCAACTTCCCCGGTTCGTAGGAGGCTTATTACTGGAGACAGTCTACCAGCATCACCTGCACACCGCAAGGCGCGCCATGAATAACTTCTCCCCGTTACCACCTACTAAGGCGAAGGGGTATAAGCACTTCGAGGCTACTCCTCTAGTGGATCGAGTATGCGCTTCTCTTTGTATTCTAGGTTCCGTTATATGTCATATCTAACTTCTCCGGTATTCCGGAAGTCTGGACTTAAGGGTATGTGTATCGCATCACGTTGTTAAAACTTTTACGTATATTATTTCTCAGTGGTATATATTTGTCTTGCTGGCATATAATTGTTGTTGTACCCTCGGTTGTGGTATTGATGAGCTAGGTCAGGACAACCCTACTGATATTCTTGGGAATATCCCTACCAGTACTACAATTTACTAGCGTGGTAAGTAAAGGCCCAACATAACACATGATGAACCCTGTCGGATACAGGAACGAAAATGCGGTCGGTATCCAGAGACGCGGGCTAAGCCCTTGTTTGGGCTGCGGCCTGCTTCTCTGGATCCCACTATATTGAGAACATGGTACAGGTGGATGGGGAGTCTTTATGATCCTACTATTTGAATCTTAATATTATGGTTTTTGAAAGTTCTATGTCATGTCTATCTCTCTATAAACTCTGATTTGCCTTGGGCCTAGCCTCTACACATATAGTTACTGTATTGACAAAGGATAGCAGCCCATATGGCTTAATATTGCACGGAGAGGCGTATCTCGCTCCTACTGTATACTAAGAAATGATGCTGTAATCTGGATTCCTGGGACTCCGGACCACCTTCATGTACCGTTATACATAATTATCTCTGATCCTTATCTTTTAGTTTGATCATTGTAAACAATATTTTAATAGTGTTCTCGCACGTCCCCATCGCTCTCCTTAAACGATTTGCGTACTGCATAGCAATTGGAAATGCCTCGATATGCAATTTGGGCCCTGGCTTATTACATACCTTCTACTTAGATATGATTAGGGTGGTATCTCAGCTATGGAAGTTGGGACCGTCATATTTGATATTTACGTTAACAGTCCATTCCGTGGTCGGGTCTAGTTTGGCCCCAAAAATTTAGCTGCTCTGATCTGTAACAGGATCATTTTGGGCCACGGATTTTTGGACACATCCCCCCCCCACCATCCTATATCTGTTCGGTAAGCAACGGGGTGTTCAGCGATATATTACATCCCCGGGTTGGGTCTAATATTTCTATTGTCTCTAGAATACGGTTTAAGTAGAGGTTTGATCTGAGGCCTACACTCAAGTTTAGTCATACGTGATATTGTTGCTACTGTCATGTAATGTTTCATGTGAAGTAGATATCTTTATTCGCAATTGAGATGGCATATGGAAATCTCTCGTTAGTTGACTTGATTGTTTATTTAGCTTGGTTTACAACATCTTTACGGAAAAGACAGATTATAGATTGCATTATGTTTTACCTGTGATAACATAACATATTTACAGTTAATTTATGCTATGCGCAAGTGATTTGTACTTTCTCAGTATCTGTCCAAATTCACATGTAGTACACTCATAACTTATGGGGTGTGTTTTTTTTTTTTTTTTTTTTTTTTTTTTTTTTTTCTCTGGTACACATTCAATTCCACTCCTATAGTTACACTTCACTGTTCTTGAGCTTTGATATGGTCCAAGTGGATACATACACCATTTTGCTTAATATGCTTTGGCATATAATACTCTAGCCTTTATCCACCCCCTGCTACACATTATTTATCTCTCGTCTCAAGTGAGCCATTTCCCACCTACGTTTATGTGTCAAGGACACCTCATGTTAGATTACTTCCCCTCTACACCTTTTACTCAGGAGAGTTAGGCCTCTTTCAGATTATTCTGTATCTTATCAAATCGGCCGTCTCTGGGTTTGAATACCCTCCGACTCTAATTTCAGACTCCCGGATAACATCTTGCAAATAACCAATTCTTGGGAGCTGTACTATGAGATAGAGTAGCTGGTCTATTCTACCTCTGGAATATAATCTTTAAAGGAAGTGGAAGGAAAATAGCCTCATACATACATTTGGGTTTATAGGGCATACACCTAACACTTCCTTTCTTCTTCAAATTTCTTGAATCTTTCCTTTATGATTCCGTCTCTATTCTAACTTTTCTGTTAATTCATATTAGTCTCTTTCCAGTCTTTATACTATTCTTTACTCCCCTTATCATCACCCCTGCCCCCCTCTACCCCCCCCCCTTTTTTTTTTCTTTTTTCTTTCTCTCTTCTTTCCCTACCCGCATGATACTCTTCTGGTACACATATTGCCCTTAAGCAACCCTTTTGGGTAGATTACACAATGACGAACAACCACACATCGAACCGGTCAATTCGCACACTCTCCGTGGCCTCTCTTAACGCGAGGGGCCTAAACGTACCTGAAAAACGTTCGCAACTTCTTACCTACATGAAAAGCCTTCGTGCAGATGTGCTCTTTATCCAAGAAACTCATTTCCGAGCAGACCAAGTCCCTAGATTCTCCAATGTTCACTATCCCACGGCATACCATTCAGTTAATGCGGAGGTGAAAGCCAAGGGGGTATCCATTTTACTTTCCAAAACTCTTCCGTTTGAACTTTCTGAATCGCTCGAGGATCCTGAGGGAAGATTCCTTTTTCTTAAAGGCACCCTCTTTAACAAACCACTTACCTTAGTCAACATTTATAGTCCCAATACAGCACAAGTAGGCTTTTTTCGTAACATAGCTAAGTTACTTGCTACATTTCAATCGGGTATTGTGATTCTAGGCGGCGACTTTAATGTAGCATTGAACCCATTGGAAGATACATCTTCGGGGGTCTCATCCATCCCGTTCCAAGCACTTAAGCAAATTAAAATTGAATTGAAAGACCTTCTCCTACATGATGCATGGCGTACTTTGCACCCTTCGGACAAAGATTACACCTTTTACTCTGCGCCTCACAAACGCCATTCAAGAATCGATTATTTCTTTCTTTCGCAACAAGATTTATACGCCCTGAAGTCAGCCTCGATCGAACCGAAGATCCTTTCAGACCATCACCCGATTATGATCACTTTGCAATTCCTGGATACACCAAGTACTTCCAAAATATGGAGACTGGACCCATTTCTCCTAACGGACGCATCAGTTATTCTTCAGATCCGTAGTTCTTTGACTAACTACTTTCAAGAAAATGCATCCTCGGAAACATCCCCTCTCGTACGGTGGGAGGTGCACAAATGTGTGATACGTGGAATTCTAATATCTATCTCGTCTGAGCGAAAACGTATGGCGCAAGCATCATTCAACGCATTATTGCACAAAGTCCGCACACTTGAGTGCTCCCATAAACTATCTATGGCATTAAGATCTTTTAATGAGCTGGAGCAAGCACGTAAACAACTCAGCGAGGTCGTGGAAAAGAAATCTAAACGTAATTTTATTCTTCAACAAAAACTTTTCTACGAACATGGAAATAAGAGTGGCAAATTTCTTGCTCGGGCTTTACAATCCAAAAAGGCTGCTCGGCACGTATATCAGCTCCATTCCAAACATGGACGCACACTGAAAACACCGTCGGATATTGCAGCGGAATTTGAGGAGTATTACTTTAATTTATATAATTTATCCCTACCGTCCAAACCAGCAGCTGATACTAGGCCACGTGAGGTCATTATACAGTCATTCCTCACACAATATCTTCCTAAACCGATCTCTAGATCGCAAGCAAAAGATTTAGAGAGTGCTCTGACGTTAGCGGAACTACAACAGGCTATTACGCAGTTGAAACCTGGTAAAAGTCCAGGACCTGACGGTTTTATTAATTCTTATTACAAATCTTTTCTTGACGTATTAACACTCCCATTTCTCCAGGCTTTCAATTCATTAAACACTCCGGGGCAGTCCATGCGCAATCTTTCCAAGGCTCACATTACGGTTATACCCAAAGAGAATAAGGATCACACGTCCCCAGCGAACTACCGACCAATTTCCCTATTGAATGTTGATCTAAAGATCTTTGCCAAGATTCTGGCTAATCGTCTACTACATGTTATAGAATCCCTCATATCTCCGGATCAGGTGGGTTTTGTTCCGGGAAGAGCAGCCAGAGATAACACAATAAGGGCCATAAATATACTTCATTGGTTAACCCAAAATCAACAGTCCGGATTCTTTCTCTCTTTAGACGCCGAGAAGGTGTTTGACAGACTAGCTTGGGATTACCTAGAGGCAGTTTTGATTGGCATTGGACTGCCTTTGCGCTTTTTGACATGTATTATGTCTCTATATAAAGCCCCCACAGCGCGAGTGCGAGTGAACGGACACCTATCAGACTCTTTTCT
This sequence comes from Staurois parvus, assembly GCF_062004578.1. Lineage (NCBI taxonomy): Eukaryota > Metazoa > Chordata > Amphibia > Anura > Ranidae > Staurois > Staurois parvus. The sequence continues at coordinate 3,437,265 of NW_028318191.1, forward strand.
GATCAGCAACGGGACCAGACAGGGATGCCCACTGTCACCTCTCTTATTCATTCTTACACTGGAACCCTTATTGAATTGCATTAAAGATAATGCCAACATTAAAGGGATTTTGATCAATGGCAAAACGCATAAAGTGGCAGCCTTTGCTGACGACATACTGCTTTTCCTGACAGAACCTCATATCACGATACCTAATTTGTTACAGGATTTCAAATTATTTCAGTATTTGGCTAACTTCAAAATTAACTTTTCTAAATCCCAAGCGCTTAATGTATCATTAAATCCGGAGGTGGTTAAACAAGCGACATCAAATTTTCCCTTTACCTGGCAACGAGAAGCTATCACTTATTTAGGTATCCAACTACCATCCCATCTTACCGAACTATATGCAACAAATTTTCTACCCCTCTTGCATAACATTTCCAAAGACCTTCAGACGTGGAATAAACCTTGGTTCTCTTGGTTTGGTAGAGCAGCCATACTTAAGATGAACGTGCTCCCCAGAATATTATATTTACTACAAACAATACCAATTCAATTACCAAATTCATTCTTTCAATCATATAAAACGCTCTGCTCCTCTTTTCTTTGGTATAATAAACGCCCAAGAATCAGCTTCACCCAACTCACTATGCCCAAGAAGAATGGAGGTATTGGATTACCGGATATTACTCGTTACTACAGGTCTTGCCACCTAGCCAGATTAGTAGACTGGACCACGAATCACATTCGTAAGATCTGGGTCGGTTTGGAGGCTGATTTTTCAAAGATACCACTTTCCACCTCCACATGGCTGAAAACCGCCCATGTCCCTTCTGAATTTCGGATGCACCCACTTATAGGTCCCACTTTACGCTGTAGCGCGCAAGTGTTTCAGGAAAAAGTACTTTCTTCCTCTCCGAGCCCTTTCACTCCGATCAAATTGAACCCGGACTTTATTCCAGGGATGTCTACGACCTTTCTCGCTGGGTATAAACGGGAAGATAACCTAACAGTACGTCAATTTCTCAAAGATTCTAAGCTCCTATCTAGAGAAGACATTACAAAGGCGTGGCCATCCCTTACCTTAACGCCTTGGATGTATAGACAAATCCACCACTTTCTACGTAACTCCCCACATCTAAAGGATTATTCAAGACCGCTTACTGCTTTCGAAAAACTCTGCTTTACAGATCTCCCACAGAGGCATGTAATATCCAAATTATATTCCCTATTGGAAAGTTCCAATACATCTCACTCACTGAAGGCCTGTGCAGCCTGGCAGCATGATCTAGAAATTTCAATCTCACCTGAGGATTGGAACCACATTTACGATCACATGCATAAAGGTTCCATATGTGTTTCTACACAAGAAAGCAACTACAAAGTTTTTTCCAGATGGTACAGAGTTCCATCTGTGATTCATAAATTTGATCCTAAAGTGCCAGATTTATGCTGGCGATGCTCCCAGGCAAATGGTACTCTTCTACATATATGGTGGGAATACCCGCTGCTGCAACCCTTCTGGAGAAAAGTTTTGGACACCATTAGACAAGTAACCACTTACACCCTAGACTTTACACCAGCACAATGTCTACTCCATCACTCCTCACTTCCGGTGAGGATTTACCGTAAGTCCCTTGCATTACACATGTTAAATGCGGCAAAGCAGTGTATCCCTGTTCATTGGCGATCAGCCTATATTCCCACCGTACGAGAGTGGATTCTTAGGATCCAGAGGATTGCTGAAATGGAGGAACTGATCTCAGTGGCAAAAGATCACCCCGAGCGATTCAGGAAGACTTGGGCTTGTTGGACCCATTTCCAATCTACTGATACTTACCATGGCTTGCTGAAGGATTGAGCGAGAAAGGCTTGGAGACACAGAAGGCCTCTAGAACTTTCACCTCGGCAATAACTCCATTATAATTCACTGAATTATATCTCTAATTAAAAAGATGGAATTAGATACAGCTAGGCTGTTACTAATAGATGTAACTGGTTTGGTTATGCTTATTTAAATATGAACCTCATCCTCCAACCACTGCCCCCCCCCCCCCCCCCCCCTTCTCCCACCCTTTTTTTTTTTTTTCTCTCTCCCTCTCCCCATTCCCCCCTTCTATTTGTCATGTGCGTCTCCTCCCACCTCATTTTGATATCTCATCTCATATTCTTCCTCCATCCCCACGCTCCTCTCTTTCTTTTCTTTTCTTTCTCTCATTTGCACCCTCTTTTCTCATAGTCTAATTAGTTATTATTCTCATTAGGTACGGAACACTCATAGCTATACAGATGTAACAATATTCTACAACAGTAGCCCACATTTTTTAGAGATGGAAATATATGTCATAGATGCCTTGAGAGGATACTTTTGTCGACCACTTCAGAATCCGATTATGTGTACTCTCCTTACATAGAGCCTAGTGTATACCATAATTATCTAAAGTACATGCTACTGTCAGTATTGCTATGGTTACGTCTATTACTTTTGCCTTACTGTGGAACTCCGTCCCGATGTTCTACAAATTAATATATTGTCTTGATCCCATCTGCGTTACGGGAGAACGTATAAGAAATTTTGCACGGACTGCGATCCGTTTCTGTCTATCATTTGTTTACCTTTCATACTTCAATAAAATGTTTTTTTGGGAAAAAAAAAAAATTATTATGGAAGCTCAGGTCTAGAATATAGTATACAGTGTTGCATGCATGGAAGCTGCCTAGGAGCATGATATAGATTGGATGTATATGCTGGATGGGTGGAGTGCCTCTATACTTATGACAAGGGAATTGGGTACTTTAAAGGCTTCTGATTGTTGTATTATTTGCAAGTACTCGGTGGACTTTGTCATCTGGTCTGGGATCCAATAAATGCTAATCTCTCTGGAGAACCAAGGTGCTTCTGAAATTCATTTGGATATAAATAAATCATCTATTTATTTACAACACTAATCCCTGCCACCCACTCAGTGTCGCTAATCACCGCACACAATTCATAATGTCATATTGTCCCTGACAATTGCCACACCAGTCATATTGTCCCTGATCACTGCCACGCCATTTACAATGCCCCTGATCACCGCCACTCCATTCATATTGTCCCTGATCACAGCCACACCAGTTATGGTGTCCCTGATCATCTCCACCTCAGTTACAGTGTCCTTCATCACTGCCACAGCAGACCCAGTGTCCCTGATCATCACCTGTGCCTGCTGCCTGAACCAATTCTTGCCTGTATATTGACCACATTTGTACTTGCCTCCTGGACCAATTCTTTGCATGGTTGCTGACCATGTCTCTGCCTTTACAGCCTATGTGGATAGAGCTGTAGTATTGGAAACAGGAGAATTGTGTTCTGGTTCTGTAAAGTTCACCATACACTATACAATCTGATTGTACAATCTCCTTTAGATCTACCATCAACCAAGACCAAATCTAGCCTACCTGGTCTGTGGGTGCAGTAAAAAAAGTCAGGGGGCATAAAGTCAACACTGTGTGTGAGTCACACAATGTCACAACCTGGAAAACACTAGTATGCATCAGGCTGGCACAGAACCTGTCCTCCTTATATCAGATGTCCCTATCAGAGTCCCTCTTTAAATTAGGAGTCTTCATCAGAGCCCTCCTTTACATTGAGCTCCCATCAGCTTGTCCTCTTACATTATGTGTCCCCATCAGATTTCCCCCTTACATCAACTGTCCCAACAGAGTGCCCCCTTAGATCAGGATCCCTATCAGAGTGCCCCCTTACATCAGGGGTCTCCACCTTACATCAGGTGTCCCCATCAGATTGCCACTGTACATCAGGTGTCCCACCACAGTCCCCATCAGAGTGCCTCCTTACATCAGGTGTTCCCATCAGAGTGCCCCCTTACATCAGGTGTTCCCATCAGAGTGCCCCCTTACATCAGGTGTTCCCATCAGAGTGCCCCCTTACATCAGGTGTCCCATCAGAGTGTTCCCTTACATCAGGTGTCCTATCAGAGTCCCCATCAGAGTGCCCCCTTACATCAGTTGTCCCATCAGAGTGTTCCCTTACATCAGGTGTCCTATCAGAGTCCCCATCAGAGTGTCCCCTTACATCAGGTGTCCCCATCAGAGTGCCCCCTTACATCAGGTGTTTCCATCAGAATGTTCCCCATATGTGGATTGAACCCATCTGTATGCCTCCTTACATCATCTGTCTGCATCAGGCTGGCTCATGGATTAGTATATGCATTTATGGAGATCTGGGGGGGTACAGCTAAAGTATGGGTGGGCGCAGTCCACCCCAGCACCCCCTAGATCCGGCCCTGCCATCAACTATCTAGTGGAAAGGCCTGCCTGATTCGATACAGACTGATTGGGTAGATACATGGGTCCTTCTATTCCATAGTTCTGGAAAATCTAAAGGAAATTGTACATTGTGTATGGCCACCTTTATACACCTGTTCAGTCAGCACACTATGCCAAATGAATGATCTATGCAACATGCAAATTAAGGTAGAAAAATAAAAACCAATGTCTGTGTATTTAGTGAGAACAGTGATGACTGACTGATTTTCATTTAATATTCATGCACCTGGAAGTGGGTGAGAGGTAGGAGGGTAGATGATGCAGGGTGTGTGCTAATGAGGTCAGCTGATCAACTCCTTCCTGTGTCATGACCTAAAGGCTCTGCAGGAAATAAGGCAGAAAGGTGGGTAGATAAAATGGAAAGCTTCTTTACAAAAGAAGTACATTACTGCTATATTGGTACATAGGGGAGTTGGAATCTAGAAAAAAAAGGTGAACTTATCCTTTAATAAAGACATAATGTTTAAAAAAGTATGGGGTCCGCCAAATGCCATACCAGACCCTCTGAGTCTGGTAAATTGATTTTTTTTTTTGTTTACAAACGGGTTTTATTTTCAAGAAATAGTCTGTAAAATAACAGTACAGCTTCAAACAATGTGTATAGTTGTGACAAAGCACAGTTGAATTGTACATTCCAAAAAGGCATAATCATATCGAAAAAGAAAAAATGAAAAGAAAAGAAGAAGAGAGAATAGAATCTAAGTACATGAGAAATATAAATAAAGAGATAGGTAGAATTATATCTGCCAACAGTACAAATCAGGCAATCCTCAAATGGAATGGCCCTAAGCATGCAGTAAATGTCTACAAACCTTCCAAGATTCCCATTTTCTATCAAATAAATGCATTGTATCCAGTATGGTGTAATGAATTCGTTCCATGAGCATCACAGCATCTACTCTATGTAAAACAGAGGCCAATGATACCGAAGGAGATTTCCAATGTAGGGCAATAGCCCACAGAGTGGATATACAAATAGTATGTATCAATCTCATAACACTAGTTTGAACCCCCGGGATGTGAACACCCAATAGGCAGGACTGTAAAGTCACATGTACCGGGGTACCCACCAGTGCAGTAACTACCTCGGATATCCTGCGCCACACCAAGGATAAGGTTGGGCAAGCCCAAAATGTATGTACCAAAGTACCGGTAAGGCCACAGCCACGGAAACATAAGGGGGACGTTTGTGGATACAAGACATGTAGTCTTGACGGGGTATAATACCATCTGGTTAATACCTTGAGGGAAGTCTCACGGAGAGAAAGGGATATGGAGCTCTTACATATGTTGTCCACCATGGAGTCCCAATCCTCATCCGAAAAGGTGATACCACTATCCACCTCCCTGGTAAATTGATTTTAAGGGGGAACCCCATGTACAAACCAAGAAAAAAAAGTGTGAATCCATACCAGACCCTTATCCATGCATGGAGCCTGGATGGCCAGAAACCATATCAGGCCACATGCCATCAACATAAGAGAGTACCTTGGCAAGATTTGAACGTTTTCCTAATGATTTGAATGTGTAATAGATAAAAAATACAAAGTATTACAGCTAGACATAACTTAGTGTGTCCCAATCTAAATAAAAATAACTTACTAAGCAAGTACAAATAATATAGTGTAGTGTAGTGTAGTATAGATAGTATAGTACTGACATCTAGTGGTCACATTTTGCATTTTTGATCAATGAAAATGTTTTACTAATAGACTATTGCAGTAACATTAAAGATATATAAAGGATAATGATCATAATATTGCATAAGGCTCCTATCACATACAGACATCCTATAATGCAGGCAGCATCACTGCAATACTGCCTGCGATTTTGAAATGTGTTGTTAAAATGTGAAATCACACATCAGCGTGTTCAGGTGCCATTCCTTTTAATGACATCTGAAAACATGGGGTGATTTTGCTGAAATTGCACAAAAAAAAAAAAAAATTCCTTCCCGATCACCCAGAAGGCAGCTGGATATTACCTATAAATGTTCAACCAGTTTTGTTTTGTTAATTTAGACAAGCATCCAGTTCTTTTAAAACAATCTGTTGAGCTGGCCAGAACCAGTTCTTGAGGGAGTCTGTTCCACATTTTCACAAGTTTTCTATGCAGAAGCCTTTTTGTATGTGGAGATTAAATCTCTTTTTCCTCCAGATGTAAACACTGTCCTTTGTGATAAACTTAAAGTGAATAACTAGTTCACTATATGAACCACTGATGTATTTATACATGTTGATCATACCCTTCTTAATCTCCTCTTCTAAAGAGAGAATAAATTCAGTTCCTCTAATCTTTCCTCATAGCTGAACTCCTCCATGCCTCTTATCAGTTTGGTTGCCCTTCTCTGTACTTTCTCCAGTTCCCCAATGTTCTTTTTGTGAATTGGTGCCCAAAACTGAACTGCATATTCTAGATGAGGCATAACTAATGATTTGTACAGGGGTAGAATGATCTCTCTCTCTGGAGTTTTTTTTTTTTATTAAGTCTATGCTCAACCAGAAGACCAAGATCCTTCTCGACCACTGACTCCCCCAGTTGTCGTCCTCACACAATGTATGATGCATGTGCGTTTTTAGCCCCCAAGTACACAATTTTACATTTATCAACACTGAACCTCATTTGCCATATAGTTGACCAATTAAACAGTGCATTGATTTATTCTTGTAAGTTTAAAACATTTTGTAAGGATGTTATTCCACTGCACAGCTTGGTGTCATCTGCAAACTCAGAAATGGAACTTTTAATCCCAGACCCTATATAATTTATAAATATGTTAAAAAGTAGGTGTCCCAACACTGACCCTTGGGCCACATCACTAATAACCTTGGACCTTCCAGAATATAAATTATTAGTCACTATGGGCAGCACAATGGCTAAATGGTTAGCACTTCTGCCTGGCAGTACTAGGGTCATTGGTTCAAATCCCAGCCACGGAACCTCCTGCCTGGAGTTTGCATGTTCTCCCTGTGCCTGCGTGTGTTTCCTCCGGGTGCTCCGGTTTACTCCCACACTCCAAAGACATGCTGGTAAGTTCATTGGATCCTGTCTAAATTGGCCCTAGTATATGTATGTATGAATTTGAGTTAGGGCCTTAGATTGTACACCTCTTGAGGGTTAGGGACTGATGTGAATGTACAATATATATGTAAAGCGCTGTGTAAATTGATGGTGCTATATAAGTACCTGAAATAAATAAATAATATTCGCTGAATACAGTCTTTTTTAGCCAGTTTTCTACCCATTCAGTTTTCCAAGCCTGTAGACTTTAACTTACACATTAGCCTTGTGTGGGGAACTGTGTCAAACACTGTTGCAAAGTCCAAGTATACTAAATCCACAAATGACGTTGACAGTTGTCATTGGCAGCTAATATAGCACACATACCTCCCCCATGATCTGTTATGCTTCTAGGAAACATTTAGAGGGGGCTGTGTGATATTTTTTAAATGTATAACTTTCTTAACTTTGGCCATGAGTAACAGATACTATTTTTAGCCTTTTAAACTTATTGCCCATGAAAATATATTTTGCAGTGTGTTTGCATATAGTCGATTCAAAACACTCCCATTTGTTGTGTTCTTCAATTAAAATGTTTCCTCTGAGTCTAAGTCTCGGAAAGCAGCCCTCAGCTTTAGAAAACTTGCTCTAACTTGCTCTAAAATGTGTTTTTTATCTTTCCAGTATGTGCTTGTTTACTGCTTACATTAAAGTTGTATTAAACTCAAAAGCATACATTTATTATATTGCAGCTTGCCAATTCATAGATGTGGTGGCTGCATTAGTTTTTACATAGTTACATAGTTAGTCTGGCTGAAAAAAGACAAAAGTCCATCCAGTTCAACCATTAAAAAAAAACAAAAAAAAAGTTATCCTATACCCACAGTTTTCTTTTTTATACTTCCTCTCTTCAATTTTCATCTGGTGATTCAGCCAGAAAGTCTATAGTTTTTGAACAGAAGAAACACTTTTTGTGGTTACAGAGATGATAAAAACTATAATGAAAACAAGCCGGAAATTGTCCGCTTTTTGTTTATGTATGTTAAACCTTTATCTAAAACGAAAAACTGCTGTAGCTGATTATAAAGTATTAGCTGAAGTGTGGTTTCTTTGTATTAGTGTATTTAAATCTGCTAGTACATCTAACACTCTCCTCCCCCAGACTAGCAATGCTGCTGTGTAAAGGTGCTACCTATGCTCATTCATCCAGAATATAGGGCTCTCTAACACAGGAGGTGTGTTTCTGGTCAGATCACAAGGCGAAAACAGAGGGGAAAAAAAGCCTAAAAAAAAGAAAACTGATGCAGCCACCACATCTAATGATATGTAAGCTGCAATTAATCACATTTTTGATTTTGGGATTAATACTGATTTCAATAAAATCATTTTATGGTCACTTCTACCCAGATGTTCCTTTTATATGAACATTAGTAATAAGCTCTGCGTGGTTAGAGTTTACTAGGTCCAGCAGAACATAATTTCTAGTTGGGGTTCAGTTACACTCTTTTACTGTTCCAGCAGTGCTAATATTTCAGTCAATTTTAGGGTAGCTCAAATCCCCCATTTATTATCACTGTCCCAGCCCTTGCAGCCCATTTTCTCTGTGCAAGGAGCTGAGTCTCCACCTCCTCATTAATACTGGATGGCCTATAAGAAACACCAATATTTAAGCAAACCTAACTGCAGCTTCACCCCTAATGCCTCAGCATCATCACACTCTCCATGAACATCAACAAGTTCCTCTTTCACACCCACTTTGAGATCCTTTTTCACATTCAATTGGACACCGACACCTTTTACGTTTTAACCTGTTTTTCCTCAAGAGCGCATAGCCAGGAATAATAATAGTCAAATCATATGAATAATGAAGCCAAGATTCAGCTAAATTCAATTAAATCATAGAGTTCTTCATGCACCAAAGCTTACAACTCTCTTATTTTTGCTTGGCAGACTTCTCACATTGGTGATCAAACATTTCAAGCCATTTTTGCATTTTGCTCTTGTGTTTTGCATGTCTTCCTTTAGTACAAATGGTACCGTATGTCACATCTATGGTAGTGAGCTCTAAAAAAAAACACAGCTTGGGGTTCCTCAGGGCGCGGAATCTAAGCCCCAGCCTGCTCGTTCACCAGGGCCGCTGATGGTGGGGATGGACTTGGAGCAAGCTGGAACCAGGTTGCAGCCCCCAGGTACACCCAGCTGAGGTAGAGGAGACAGCTAGAGGGGACAGGGTACACCAGGAGTAGACATAGGAGATCCAGTTGGAAAGCCAAGGTCAGGACAGGAGGAAAACTAGCTATGTCAGGAACAAAGCCGGGGTCAGTACACGGGCAGACAATACAGGAGGGATGTCAGGGACAAAGCCGGGGTCGGTACACAGATATACTAATGGATACTCAGTAGAACACAGGGGAGCTCCAACAACAAACGTTGCTCAGGCATTGTGGCCCAGTCTGAGCACATCTTAAATAGACAGGCAGACAAGGAGGTGGGACAGGAAGTGATGGAAGGGAAGGACATAAAACCCAGGGAATAGCAGACGACGCCCATAGGTGAGCAGAGAGAGACACACATCTGAAGGAATCAAGAGCAGCACCAGAGGCTGCAAGCTAATGTAAGCCGTGTACTGGGGTGGGCTCCCCAGGATACAGTGAAGTCACGAACGAGGAAAGCAACCCCAACACCAGCTTTTGCCACAACAGAATTTTACTTAGATGTGGCAAATAAACAAAACCACAAATGCTGGAAAAATACAATAAATTTACATACGCCCAGCCCAAAGGCTGAGACCCTTGTGCTACACAGCACAGCGCCTTCTGATGGATGACGATAGAAAGTGAAGTAATTTACCTACTGGTGGGCACAACTAAGCTACCACACCTTACCTGTTATTACCCTACAAGAGCAGGAATCACAACAGCTTACAATCTTACACAAATCTACAGTATTCCCCCTCCCATAACTGGTCCTGTAGCATGTGCCTGAGTATTCCTTCTGAGCAAAATGCCAGTCTGGCTTGAGTTTGTAGGATTTTATCATCTCTCCAATGTGAAATGTCACTTTAAGTTGTGGAGTCCTTCCAATAATCAGTAACAACACTTGTGGCCTGACACAAACAGAGACATTAACTAACTAACTATAGGCCTGGACTCAGTCTATAGGTGCCAACAATGAAATGAGGTGCATGCACGATCTTACCGACCGGGGTCTGCTTTGCATCTGCTGGTGACTCTGAACAGAACAACTGTCTCTCCAACAAGCATGCAGTCTTGCCGTATATGTTGCTTAGTTCCTCTGCTCTCATCAGCCTTCCTGGCAGCAATCTCATCAGCATTCCTGGCGCAATCTCATCCGCTTCCTGGCAGTAATCTCACCAGCATTCCTGGCAGCAATCCCTGGTTACTGAGGGGCACATTCACACCTGGATGTCATCGGATTCTCAGCTCACATGGCCCCTTCATTCAGCATTGTCCCAAACCATGGCTGCAGTCTCCTCTTCCTGTTTACTAAACTCCAACTCTGAGTGTAAAAACCCCACCTCTTCATGAATATACAAAAAACTATGCAGTCTGAGCCTGTGTTAGAAAAACAGTGACATCTTGTGGCTAAACCGCAGAATGTCAGTCAAAACATTAATTTACTTCCACACAGTGTTCAAACAATGAGAGCTGTTTCCCCATTTCACACTAACTTGTGACACCGTAATTACGAATGGTTGTTTGTAAAATAGGTATATGCTTACCACCTGCCATAGCATCCCCCCAATCTTCCCCCATTCCACCTTCCACTATTGTCTATTGAATTGGTATGTCCCACAGTATTCATTCATTGCAGGACAGTCATTCATTGCTGAGTGCAAAATGCAGGCCATGTATGGCATATCAGGTTATCTTGTGGCCTGCAGGTCCACTCCACATGTAGGCCTTTCACCTCTGCAGATGAGCTTTCCATCTCCTCTTGCATGGATCATCCTTATCCGACCATGTATCTTTTTCCACCTCGTGCTATTCCCCTCCACATCCCTACAGTACCTATTCCATTGTCCCATCCCGTTTTCCCAAGCCCCCTTAACACAACCACAACCTCTTACTAACTTTTCCCTGCCCTCCGCCAATTCTTACAGCCCATTACCAAAATCTCTCATTTTTAAATAAATGCTGCTGTAAACTGACTAAAGGTCAGTTTGTAAATGCTGTATTCCTTAAAAGTTGCTTTACCCTCCCGATAGTTATTTTTACTTAAAGTGTTTCTAAACCCAGAACCCTGCATTCACTATATCTGGTCTCCCACAGTACACAGAACATGGAAATGCAATTATTTTAGTAAATATAAACTGCTAAATACCTTTTCTCATCAGACGTTAGAGCAGTCTTGTGACTTCTATCAGTGTTCAGCAGAGCACTGGTTAAAGCTTGTAGGAGGAGTTTTCTCTAGGAGGATGTAGAATCCCTGACCTCTGTCTGAGCAGTGCTGTTTGGCCTTGTGCTCATAACATGCACTCTCACAAGAAAAAAAAAAACCTCTCTAGCAATACACACCAAATTGAGCATGTTCAGTGTCTCCACGGGATATGTCTTATCAGGAGATATGAGGGGGACACAGGAAGAAGGGGAGGATCAGAGAAGTCAGGATCAAACTGCATTTTAATACAATGCAGAGGATTAACCCCTTAGGTTCCACAGTGAGTCTGTATATGCAGTAAAGCATGCTTGTTATACTGATTTTACTGTTGTGCTTTTAGTAACACTTTAACCATCTTCTGCCCGCCATATACTTCAATGACGGGCACAAGGTGGTTCTCTCGTTCTGATAGGATGTCATATGACGTCCTCCCATTCTCACCACGCATGCGCGGCTCAGAGAGCGCGCAGCGAGGTGATCGCCGATGCGCTGTGTCCCTCGGACACAGCGGATCATGGTAAGAGCCGAAAATGTCGGCACAGTCATGTGATCAGCTGTGTCCAATCACAGCTGATCACATGTAAACACAGAAATGCTGGTCATCGGCATTTCTCTCCTCTCGAGCTGTCACGCTGACAGGTCGAGAGGAGAAACGGTAATCGGTTTTCCGCGGAGGGGACATGTACACCGATCATCAGGGCACTGATGATCAGTGTGCCCTGATGATCAGTGTGGCCCCAGAAGTGCCACCTGTCAGTGTCCATCAGTGCCAGCAGTCAGAGCTCATCAGTGCCACGTGCCAGTGCCCATCAGTGCCACATCAATGCCACATATCAATGCATACCAGTGCACATCAATGCCACATATCAGTGCCCATCTGAGCTGCCTTTCAATGTCACCCATCAGTGCTAGTCAGTGCCACCTATCAGTGCTGCCAATCAGTGCCACCTATCAGTGCGCATCAGTGCTGCCTATCAGTGCCAGTCAGTGCCGCCTATCACTGCCATATATCAGTGTCATGTATCAGTGCTGCCTTTCAGTGCCCATCAGTGATGCCTGTCAATGCCCATCAGTGTAACCTACCAGTGCCTCCTCATCAGTGTCCATCAGTGCCACCTATCAGTGTCCATCAGTGCAGCCTATCAGTGCCCATCACTGCAGCCTCATTAGCGCACATCAGGGAAGGAGAAAAATCACTTATTTACAAAATTGTATAAGAAAAACGTTTTTTTCCCCAAAATTTTCAGTGGTTTTTGGTTTGTTTAAGAAAAAATAAAAATCCCAGAGGTGATTAAATACCACCAAAAGAAAGCTCTATCTGTCTCAAAAAAATGATAAAAATGTCATATGGGTACAGTGTTGCATGTTGTCATTCAAAGTGTGACAGCGCTGAAAGCTGGAAATTGGCCTGGGCAGGAAGGAAGTATAAGTGCCCTGTAGGCAAGTGGTTAAAGAGTAAAAAACATTCCCCTCTGGGTGATCTATGTACATGGCAAGAATTATAACAAACATTGTTGCAGATTCCTACCTTTTGTTATTATGAAGAAGCAGATGTTTGTTTGTCTGTGTCCATGTGCAGAGTGAATCTGTATGTGAGTGATTTTATAATTATCAATCAGTTGCTGCACCTGCAGGGCTCTATGAGGAAAGTGGCAGGGTCTGCATCCCTCTAGATGTGATTTTTGTTGCAGGGGATGATTAAAATCTGACTAGTATCTTAGCGCAGACTTCTGAGAAAATCTGTAAGCCAATCACACAAGCAGGAAATGACATATCTTGGGGTGTACTGTACATCATCTGTGTACAGAATGCCTTCAAGTAGCCATATTGCATTGAATTTTACAGAAGATTACAGTGCTGCCGTTTGAAAGGTAATTTTTAATAACATTCAATTACAATATGACTTGTGTAGCAATTGTATTTGATATATTATTTTTTTATTTGCTATTTTTCCCTATAAAAGTGGAGTTACCCTTTTAAAGGATAAGTTCCCCTTTTGTAACATGTTACACCCATATTAAAGGTGTAACATGTAACATGTTGTTATTGCAGCTGCTCCAGCATCTCCTGATCCCCCTTTTTTGCCAGCAAGTGAGGGATCTTCTCTGTCAGAATTTAAGATAAAAGCAGCCAGTCGGGGCTTCGCTCCGCCTGGCCACACCATTCATGCACAGAGTTCTGTAAATGTGAAAACTACAAGTACAGATAGCCTTTGCAGCTGTTGGCTTGTAGTTGTCAATGAGCTACCACGGCACTCTTGAGTGCTCTAGATAGTTTGTTGAGTCTTCCTGTCAGTTTGTAACTACTTGTCTGTACAAGGTACAAGCAGACAGCTTACACAGACTGTCTGCAGGAGCCCTGCATGGCACCCTCAATCTGCTGATCGCAGGTTCAATGCTTTGCAGGCTCATAGTAAAAAAAAAAATAATAAATGCACATTTTTTCTTTAACTACTAAAATATGTGCATTTATTTATTTTTTTTTTACAAAGGTGAACTTATTCTTCAGTAATTGACCTTTTATGTTTACAAAGTCAAAAATAGGTTCATTTTACTTTATAAAATGTACAGTATATATGCACTCTAGAAGTTGCATAAGTTCAAGGATTACTTGTTCCTGGTTTGCCTGGAATGCAGTTAGAAGTGTTTATACTTCTCTCCTTGACAGGTAGAGAAAGGTGTGGAAAGCCGCAACCTCTGCTCCATTGTGTTAGCAGCAAATAGACCTTTCCTTGTAGCACATACAATCAGTGTGCTGAACTGACAAAGAACAAAAACATTCACAATACATAACAGCAGCACATCTGTAAGCAAGTACAACATAGGATTTAAAAGATTAAAAAAATATCAAGTCTTGGCATGACAAATAAAAAATAAAAAAAACATTCAGTCTAGGTTCACACCTAAGTGTTTTCCACAGCGTTTTGCAGAAATGCACTACAGTCCATTTAACTTGATTTCCTATGGTTTCCTATGGGACCCTTTTTTGAACAGGGTCAGGGACTTTTTTAAATGCAAAAAGTTGTCGTTTTTGTTCTATAGACTTCAATGGAGAAGCTGCAGAAAAGCATGTAGTGTGTTTTTGCTGCGTTTTGCATCTTAATCTGCCTAGCAACAAGAAAAAATCAAAATGCAGCAAAAACGTGTCAAAAATGCATGTGTAAAAATGCAAAACGCACCGCAAAAAGCACTGCAGAAACAGATCAAACGCACACTGCATAGATGTGAACCTAGCCTTAGTGCCCGGTCGCACCGGTGTGATTTTAGGTGCAATTTCCTAATTGAAATCGCATCTAATGAATGTGACCGTCGGTGTCTTAACATGTGCGATTTGCTGCACCGTGATTTCTAAAGTAGTTCTTGCATTACTTTTTCAGCAGTTTTGTTGTGATTTCACATACATAGAATATAATGGAAATCACACTGCAAATTGTAAGAAATCGTTGAAAATCTTCACAAATCTCCGCACCTGAAATCATGCTGAAATTGCACACAAATCGCAGCGGTGTGACTGGCAACTATTAGCTTGTACATGTAATGGTGTAAAAGCAGCTCAAAGGTGAAATGACTTGCTAGGTAAAGTCCTGGATGCACAATAATTATCACATAAAACTCAAATAAGATAAGTTGATCAGCAACTTCCACATAAAAATCGTGAATGTCACTTGTATCCAAAATGTTATACATATTTAACATCCACATATAGTATAATTTTATATCCAAGGTTGTACAGCAGTTTCTGGTATAAAGAGTATATGTTGGTGCAGCTTTCATATGTTTGTTCAGCTTTCATTAACCACTTGCCATCCGGAAGATTTACTCCCCTTCACGACCAGCCCATTTTTGCTATATGGTGCTGCACCACTTTAACTGACAATTGTGCGGTCATGCAACACTACACAAATGCAATTTATATAATTTTTTTTCACAGAAATAGAGCTTTATTTTGGTGTGATTTGATGACCACCGGGTTTTTTATTTTTTGCACTATAAATGAAAAAAGACAGAAAATTTAAAAATATATATTTTTTACTTTTTGCTATAGAAAATCCTATAAAAAAATGTCGTCATAAATTTAGGCTAAAATGTATTCTGCTACATGTCTTTGGTAAAAAAAAAAATCCCAATAGTTTATATTAATTGGTTTGCATGAAAGTTATAGCGTTTACAAATGGCGGCATATACACTGAAATTTTTATTTATTTACTTTTTATACTAATAATGGCGGTGATCAGCAACATATACTGCGATAGTACTGCAGGCTTTCTGACACTAGCTGCCACTGGATGGGAACTGACTAACTGCCATGGACATCTCCAGTGACACTAATACAGTGATCAGTGCTAATAAAAACCACTGACACTGTACTAATGACACTGGGCAGGAAGGGGTTAACATCTGGGGCAATCAAAGGGTTAACTGTGTGCTGTGTTTTACTTGGGGAAGTGCTGACTTTTATTTCCTTGGTTGCAGAGAGATAAAAAACCAGCATGTTCCCACTGACAGGAGAGAGAGATCTGTGGTGTTTACACTCACAGATCTCTCTCCTGTCAGCTGCTCCGCCGATCACGAGTCCCAGCCATGACAGCGCGGGTAGGGCAGCGCACACGTGCCCCCTACACAGAACTGCAAAATCACATACAACTGCTACAGGGTGGTAAGTGGTTATTCTGCAGTATTTGCATGCTTTTTTGTTTCCATCCTGAACCATTATTACTTTTAACTTTGCATATTTAGCAAATTGCAAATTACGGTTACTCTGATGATTTGCAGATTACCCATTCTGTTAAAATAACAATTTCTACTTTTGCAGCTATAACCGTAATGACTCCGGTCATAGGAGGATTACAGCCTCCTAGTAATGCATTTTTACTACAGAGCTGCCAAATGCCAATGTGAATAACTCTCTACAGGCCAGAATTAAAACTCCAACCCAAATTTAGCTGTTTATACTCTTGACATGACTTTATTGCTAGGAATACATGGGTGATTTTTTGGGTGACTCGTGATTGGGAGTTGCATGGTTTTTCAATTTTATGTCTGATATGTGATTATTCTGCTTCCTGAGGAAGACATCAAAATGTTTATGAACCTGTCGACACTCTCAGCTAGTATCACTTCCTGGGGTGAGGGTTTTATGGCTCTAACAGTAAAGAAGCCTTTCTGCAATTTATGGTTAAAACTTCTTCCTTTCAACCTCAAATGGTAGCTGCATTACAGTCACCAGTTTATTACAGTTACTGAAGAGCCTTACTGATGAGCAAGTGATTTTTACCAGTGATACGCATGTGCAAAATATCAAAGTTCTAGTAAACACATCCTGTTACTTGTTAAAGGAACTAAAGTGTGGTGTATTTTCCACAGTGGCGTTTGCAGGTTTTTCCCTGAGGGAAATCTGTACTGGGAAGAGATGTACGGAGAGAAAGATTTGTAATGAGTTGGCTGCAGGGCCGCTCTTAAAAATAATGGGGCCCTGTACAGCCCCCTTCAACCCCAACCTTGACTATACCCCTGATCCCACCCTTGACCACACCCCTAGCCCCACCCCTGAACCCAGTTATGTCATCTGCTAGGAGGATCTGCTTGTATATTTTCAGCTAACTACATGTGAACCTTTCTACTTCTACAGCCACTGGCCTCTGAGCCTAATACCAGACAATGACAAATCTGGCCCAAAACATGGAGGCCATTGTAGCAGCTGCTGTGGCTCCTCTCATGAAGTAAATAACTTTCAATGATTTGGTTTTAACTACCATGAAATATTTTTTGAATTACAAAATTGAGGACTACGAGAAGACATCCTTGATCCGCATAGATAATTGTGCACTTACATTCCAGAGATACTGCTGCTGTGGATATTAACTTATGTATGCCTTTACCACTCAAGTTCAGTGGATAGTCATTTCCCACAGAAGAGTCCAAAAGTTCTTCCAGATTACATCATTCCTGAACCTATGCAGGTGGATGTTATTAAAAGATCTATTTCTATTCAGGAGAAAAAGAGATGTAGAACTTATTTCTCTATTGTGGAGATTTTACATTTTATTTTCCCAATAAATTTAAAAGAACAACTGTGGCAACTGACTTTACAGTGCCTGAACAAATAATTACCATTGTTTTAGTTCTTCTCTCCCTTGATTCATGAAGTAATAAGTTTATTATTTACCATTTCATGTTGTCATCCCTATTAAACCTATCATTGAAAGCCATGAAATCCCTTGTTCCACTTTGCTGGACTCTGGGGTCGGGGAGAATTTCACATACATTGAATGTGCCCAAAGCAGTAACATTCACATGAGAAATTGCATTGCAAAGAGCATTGTAAAGAATCTTACCAAACAAGTCCTCCACCAACCAGGGAATCACAAGCAGTTTTGGTAACTACCCAGACAAACGATAAGCTACCTCCAAAGTATTGTAAGTTTCTGGAATGTCTGTGATAAAACGAATGCGGATAAGTTAATTCCTCATCGACTGTATGACTGTGTCCCATTGAATTGCTTCCAGTGGCAGAAAAACTATCTGAGCCAGTTTATTCTCTATAAGAAACTGAATTAAAGGTGCTCAGTGCTTGATGAGAATTTAATTAAGGGCTTTATCAGACACACAACCCCTTATGCTGGGGAAGACTTATTCTTTATTAAGAAGGACTCCATCCTACGTCTATCAAGTACAGGGATTTGAACAAGATTATTAAAATTGCTATCCACTCACTCCTCCTGATTCCTGAAATGTTGGAAAGATGTCACTCTTCCAAACTCTTTATCAAATTAGATTTACAGGGGGAATATAACCTTGTCCACAATCATCCTGGAGACAAATGGAAAACTGCTTTTAGAACCAGATATGGACATTTCAAATAGTTTGTTCTTTTATTTTGGCCTCTGCAATGCTCCTGCAACTTTTTTGCAAGATCTGTTGGACCAGTTTGTGATAGCATCTGGATGATATTCTAATTTTTTCTGATAACTTGGAGGAACATTGAATGCATGTCTATATTGTCTTCGAAAGACTGAGTAATCAACTTTACATCAAACTGGAGAAATGAAAGTGTGAACAAACCTTGATCCAGCTCTTGGTATACATCATTTCTCCAGGAGAAGTGAGCATGGATAAAATAAAAGCAGTGGAGGGTTGGCTTGCCTCTAGGAAAGTTGAGGAAATAGAATGATTTGTTGGATTTGCCAACTTTTACAGAAGAGTCATAAGGAATTTCTCCAAGGTTATTTCTCCAGTTAGGCAGCTGACAAAGAAGGGAATGTTCTTTTTGTGGTAACATGAAGCACAAGCTGCCTTCAGTAAACTAAAGACTTTTTACTTCTGCACCAATTTTGGTACCTCCTGATCCTGAACTGCCTTTCATTGTGAAAGTTGATGTATCGGATTCTGCTGTGGGAGCTATCCTTTCTCAGAAAATTGGAGAAAAGATGCAGCTTCATCTGTGTTCTTAATCCTCTTGGTCAATTTCTTCATTTGAAAAGAATTATGACACTGAAAAAAAGGAGTTTCTGGCAAATTAAGGAAACGTTTTTCAAGTGGTGTCATCTGCTGGAAAGGGCTAAGCATCCTGTTACTGTCCTCACTGATCATAAAAATGTTTAATTTATTCATTCTGCCAAGAAATTGTCTTCTAGACAAACATGGTGAGCCCTTTGCTTCTCCAGGTTTAATTTTATCATTTTGCATCACCCTGGGTCAAGGAATGGCAAGGTTGATGCCTTATCACAGATGTTCTCCGGGCCTCTCCAGGACAGCAACTCTGAATGTACAAACCTGCCTCAAAAGAACTTTCCAGAGGTCAAAAGTTCAAGAAATGTTTGAATTTTCACTAAAGGGGGGGGGGAATAACCCACTTCTTAATCATCCTGCTAAGGATATTAACCTTGACTAAAGGAATGGCTTTTTGTACCTGAATCTGCTTGGGGAGAAGCCTTCAGCTTCTTGTTCATGTTGAACTGGGCATTTTGAGGTTTCTAAGACAGAAGTATTTTTAGCACATTCCTTGTGGTGGCCCAGTTACAAGAAAGATGTCGAAAGCTATGTGGCCTCATGCCTGACCTGTTCACACAGTAAGACACTCCAATCTTCTTATTTGGGGCTGCTAAAGCCATTCCCTGTTCCATCAAGACCATGAGGATCACTTTCTATGGACTTTGTGGTTGATCTACCTCTGAGAGAAATAACCATTCTCTTCTTAGTCATCGACCATCTCACTAAGATGGCCCATTTCATACCAGTTAACGGAGTACCTACTGCTGAACAAACTATGGAACTGATGGTTTGGGAATTGTTTAAACTCCATGGAATTCCTGATGATGTGGTGTCTGACAGAGAAGTACAGTTTACTTTAAAATCCTGGAAAAGTTTTTGCTCAGCTTTAGGTGTTACAATTATTCTGTCCTCTGCTTGTCTTCCCCAGTCTAATGGGAAGACTGAGATGACCAATCAAAGTCTGGAGCAGTATCTTCGATGTTTTTCCAGGTACCTTTGCTGGGTGGATGACCAGGTGGACTATCTATCTACGGCTAAATTAGCTTATAACAATTCTTAACATAGCTCCACTTCTCAAAGTAATTTTTTCTTAAACATATCCAGTTTTTATTCCTAATATCCCTATTTCAGCTCCAGTTCCTACTGTTATTGACAGATTAAATACTTTACAGGAAATTAAGGAGAAATTGATTTATACTTTGAAGGAGGCTCAGGAATACTACAAAAAGGCCGCTGACAAACATTGCAGATCACTCCCTACCAGGGGCGGACTGACAACTCATGGGGCCCCCAGGCAATAGGGGATCATGGGGCCCCTGTGTCCTTGCCCAAAGTCAAAAAAGCCTATGAAAAAGGTACCAGGGGCATCTCATGGGACCCCCTACTGACCCTGGGCCCTCGGGGCAGTTCCCGAGTTTCCAAATAGGAAGTCCGCCCCTGCTCCCTACATTATTGTGGGTGGCAAGGGTTTAAATTGGTTATTTACCAAAAATTTTAATGTTCATGTTCCATCTGCTAAGCTGGGTCAAAGGTTTGTGGGGTCTTTCCAGTTTCTGTTCAAATCAGTCTGGTCACCTTTCACTTAAAACTTCCTGACAATATGAAGACTCACCCTATTTTTCACATATCACCATTTTATGAAAATGTTTTTTTAGGAGAATTATCCCACCTCTGTCACTCACTAAGGTGCAGGGTGAAGAAGAATTCTTTATTCCAAGATCTTTAGAAACAAATTGCAATATCTAATTCAAAGGGAAGGATATGGACCAGAGGAACATTCTTGAGAACCAGAGAAGAATGTTTATACCCCCATTTCGATAAGAGAATTTCACCAGAGGTTTCATCACAAACCTGGCCATAAGACGTCCAGATGTCCAGAGGTGAGTACTGGTAGGATCCAGATCTAAACCTGCAATCTCTGCAGTATCTGGCTGTGGCTGTTCTCGCTGTGCAAACGGGGATGCTGGAAAACTCCTTGCCTAAATTCTTGGACGACCTTACTTTGTGTCATGTTTCTGGTGAGCCTTGAATCATTTGCTGCTTCTATGAGGTTCCTGATGTAACCCATGTCTCTGCGTTTCCTGTCTGCCAGATTATTGTGCTCTCTAGAGCCAAAATATTGCTCCTACTATTTTTCTGTATGATCCAATCCAACTATTGGTCGTAACCATTTTTTTGACTTGTCATCTATTATGCTTCCATCTGATCCAATCCAACTACTACTCTTTCCTGCTCTTTTGACTTCTTCATCAACTACTCTTCTGCTTGTACCTTGTCTACTTTCTTTGTTACCTGACCCGCGCTTGCCTTTTTCTTACTGGTACAATCCAGAGGGCAGTGGCTTTGTTATTAGCACACAGAAAAACCCATCTCATCCATTAGGAGCTCTGGTGAAGACTAGCTAGTGCTTGGACCCTGTGCCTCGGGTGACTCTGCATCATCTGCTAGGGGATCTGCTTGTATATTTCCAATTGACTACTCATGAACTTCTCAAATGTTACAGCCAGTAGCCTCTCAGTCTAATCCCAGACTGTGACAACTTCACTGCAAGTAAAAGGAAAGGACTCCAACACAGGCAGTACTGAATAATAAATATTCTTCACTGACCAGTGGCTAGTCATGGATGGGACTCACATATAGGCTGCTCTCCACCTTAGTTTTTGTCATTTTTGTGCTTTTATCTGACCATTCTCTGTGGCAGTAATTGGGAAGGTTCTAATAATATGTATTCGGAATTGATCTAACCCAATTTGAGTTTTATTGCCAGCTTGTATCCATTTCGTACTCATTTGTCTAACTTTACAAAGCCTGAGAGCTCCTATCCACCCAGGGCCGTTTACCGCTTCACAGAGCACAGACGCTGACATACACATAACCCACAATGCCAGGGAAGCATCAGGCATACGCCACACCTGCTCGAGTCCCACAGACCCGCTCTGGAGTGCTGGATTCCTACTTTACCGGGATCCAGGGACCGCGCCAAGATGGCGCCGGATCACCCAGTGTCCTCTGCCTCCTCTCCAGCCACTGCCTCTGACCATGGGAATGCTGCCAGCTCTGCTCAGGTATGCTGTGATAGCCCTACTCCTTCACATACCTCTACACAGCCCTTGACAGCGGGCTCCTTTCTAGATGACCTTATAGGAGACTGAAACATTAAAGATCACATTAGGGCTCTCCCTACTAAAGTTGATATGGTGCAGCTGATTGCAACCGTGGAATCTTCCTTTAAAGAGGCCTTGGATAAACTTCAAGCTGATACCATGACTATAGGCCATCGAGTAGAAACTCTAGAAATGGCTCATGAAGACCTACCCCATACGGTAACAAAACTGAGGGAAGCCTCCCGTAAGCACAACACCATGATTGAATCCCTTTTATCACAACTAGATGACTATGAAAACCATGAGCAGTGGCAAAATATACGGATACGTGGTTTGTCTGAGGCTACCCATGTGCAGGACCTAGTATCCACACTCCAGGGGATCTTCAGTTTTATCCTGGGTGAATCTGCATCAACGCCAGTTGAAATAGATTATGCACACAGGGCCTTATTACCACCACCCCAGGATATTAACAAACACCAGGACGTCATCTGTAGGGTGCATAAGTACATAGTTAAAGAGGCCATCATGTCTGCCATGCGTGGAAAGCAATCTGTGGAATTTGATGGGGCTAGCCTGCTACATCTAAATGCATCCTCATGATGAGACAGGGCTTGGGCCCTGTACTGGCGGTTCTTTGCCAGGAGGGGGGGTGACATATCGATGGGGCTTTCTCTTTTGTCTTACCACATGCAGAAATGGGAAATCTGCCACCCTACACAACAAAGATGATCTTCCTAGATTTCTAGACACTGGAACTCCTGCAAGCTGATTTCCTTGATTGGCGCTTTTCAAGTGAAGTGTACTTCCCCCAAGGCTAGTATGCTGGCAACCGGAACCCCTGTATTCTCGCCTTCACCAACGCCAACAAAGAGGGGTCTCATCAGACTCCCCTAGACAGGACCTTTTGAAGGTTTCCTAGTTCCGCAATCAGATACCTTCGGGTGCTTTCTTAAGGCCTTACAGTTTGTTTCCTTCCAACATTCCTGCAGCCACGTAATTGAACATTACCTACTGAGAATCTATGTCAGGAACCCTGCCGTGGCTCCTTCCCTTTTTTTTTTTCCTTTTGTTTTTTGCTGTGCTTCTATGTGGTGGTTGACATTGGTGCTCCACTACACATCGCACTGAAGATGTCTGCCCCCAACTATGCATCACCAAAAGACACTACTATGCTACTTCTCTGGTATTGAGAACAATGATTGCTCTGTTTCCAATTATATAGGCCTCCTTGCTCCTACTTTTTACTCTTGACCCTGGGTTGGGCTACTGCCTCTTACTCATGGCTAACCGATTCCCCCACATAGGTCAATCTCCATTAAATGGAGATTATACTGTAGATTACAATCTTTTGGGGGCTTTGGCTGCGAACCCCTTGGGGTCCACATTTGAACCCTTTATCCTCCTTGTTCGCAGTTAGCGAACTTCTATATTGGTTTACCGTGTTTTCTCTATGTTTAGATTTTACTCTATGTATTCTCTTCTTCCAATTGATCACAGGTATACAGTATAAGGAGGTTTTTTAATTTATACACAGTATGTGTTGCCTTCTTTACATGTGTTGTCCCCTGGGCTGGGTCTCCTGGGGTGTGGTACCCAGTCTTCCCTTCTAACCAACACAATGGCATCCACATTGTTGGTGGTTTCATAAGCGAGGGAAATTATGGCAGGAACTTTGCCAATTACACTCAACAATGCCACTACTTCAGGAGACCCATTTCACATGACTTCCACACCCAATCTCCCACAGTCAATATTTAAGCAATAGTTCCCATGCCCTTCTCCAATTCCTAAAGCAAGGGGGGTGGCAGTAACCATCCATAAGTCATGTCCTTTTATCCCCCTTACACATATAGCTGACTTGGAAGGCAGATTTTTATTCCTTAAGGGCACTATTAATAATGAGTTATTCACTATGGCTAATGTTTATGCACCTAACACCAGCACCATTGATTTTCTCTCCAATGTATTAAGGAAACTCCTTGAATTTAAGGAGGGCCTTCTCATACTTGGGGAGGAATTCAATCTTCCCCCTGGATCTTCAATTGGACACTTCATCGGGGAATTTCGTCCTTCTCTTTTAAAGCTCTTAAACATTTCCAGAAGCATCTACAGGATCTTCACTTAGTGGATAGTTGGAGAGTAGTCCACCCTTCTGATAAAGATTATAGCTATTTCTCCCTTGTCCATAACTCTTATTCGCGGATTGACCTTCTCTATGTTGATCAGTATTACCTTTGCCGACTTCACGGTGCGGATATTGGCCCAATAACAATTTCTGATCACGCCCCTGACTCTTTGAATCTGACTATGTACGCCTTCTATAGACATGCTTGGACATGGCCTTTGAACGAATCTTTCTTGGATGACGAAACCACCCATACCGCCATTGAATCCTCCATTACCACATATTTCCAACTCAATTCCACTGATGAGGTGTCCGGGGGGTAGGGCAAGGTGGGAGGGGCCTAAGGTGGTGATAACAGGAGTCCTGATAGCCCATGGATCGAGACTCAAAAACGTTAAAAGGTACAGAAACTGATGACTTGGTTACTAAAATTCACTTACTTGAACAAACGTACAAGAACAGACTACAACCTTCCGACTTGATGGCACTGATAGATCTTAGATCCAAGCTTAATGCATGCCTTGAAAGGAAGGCTCAGAATAAATTACGTTACTATGCACACACATTTTGTGAGCATGGGAATAAATGCTGCTGCCTTCTAGCCCGCTTCCTCTGCAAATGGCAGGTACTTTCTCATGTACATAAACTGCCGGTTCTTGACAGACAGGTAGTGGACTCTGATCGCATTGCTGAGGCTTTCTGTACTTACTACAGCTCCTTATACAACCTTAAACCTCCACCCAATTCATCCTGGGCCAACAACCATAGGATTTTCATCCGTCAATACCTACAGGAAGTGAAATTACCTAGTCTTCCTAAAGAGGTAGTGGACAATTTAGAACACTCTTTTACCCCTCTAGAAGTGGCATAGATTATCTCAGACCTCCCTAAAAGGAAGAGCCCTGGCCCTGATGGCTTATCTAACGCTTATTATAAGCGAATGGCGCACCCCTTGGCAGAGCCCATGTGTGATTACTTTAATGACACTACCACCTCTAACTCTTTGTCCAAAGAGGCTCTATTAGCCCATATTGTTGTTATAGAAAAACCTGGAAAGAACCCCATGTATTGTCAGAACTACAGTCCCATTTCTCTGTTGAACTCCGATATCAATATCTTGTCCAAACTTATAGCTACTAGATTGCAGGACATCCTCCCCGCGGTCATCCACCCTGATCAAATGGGTTTCATTATGGGCAGGGAGGCTCAGGATAATACCATTCGAGCTCTCAATATCCTTCATTGGACAAGACATGGCCCAAGTCAATCTGCCTTCCTCGTCATATTGACCGAAGACTTTTGATAGGGTGGACTAGCTGTTAATGGAGGAGACCCTGATTAAACTGGGACTTGGGCGAAAGATAATGGGTTGGATCTCGGCCCTCTACACTGATCCAGAAGCTAGAGTGACGGTGAACGGGACTTTCTCTGACCCGCTGAGTATATGCAATGGCACCAGGCATTGATACTCTTTATCCCCCGTCTTGTTTGCTCTGGTGTTGGAACCACTCCAAAGGAAAATTCGGCATAATAATGACATCAAGGAGGTACCCAATGGGTCTGGAATCCATAAACCTTCTGCGTATGCTGACGATATTCTGTTTTACATATCTCGGCCACTTACCACCTTGCCAGTTTTGATGTCGGAATTTCAGAGATATGGTTCTCTCTCCAGTTTTAGCAATAACTATGGGAAGTCTGAGATACTATTGGTCACGATTCCCCCTGATCTTATGCAATCACTCAAGACTAATTTCCAATATACCTGGCAATCACAAACACTGCCCTACCTAGGCACTCAAATCTCTTCAGATCCTAAATGACTATACTCTATATGAAAAATTATGGGGCACTCTTACAAGGGGTAGAAAAAGATTTAAGTGCTTGGGAAAATACTGCCCTCACATGGATGTTTCGAATTAACACTCTCAAAATGACGATCCTGCCAAAAATGTTCTACCTCCTCTCCACAATCCCCATACACCTACCACCTTTGTTTTTCCGTCATTTACGCTGGTTATTTATGACTTTCATTTGGCAGGGGAAACTACCTAATTTGGCGTACTCACTTCTTCATCGACGCAAAGAGGATGGGGGCCTTAGAGTGCCTGATGTTTTTCTATACTATAAATCTAGGGCGTTGGTTTGTATTTTAAATTGGTGCCACCATTCAGAAGATATGGGTTACCCTTGAAAAGTCTATCGCCAATAGGAACTTAGCAGGGGCCCCTTGGATCCTATATATGGCCCGTGAGCTGTCTAGTTGGACGAGCCCGTTTATACTGAACACTCTGAGAGTTTGTGATTAAGTCAATGAAACAGGAACTCTTTCCCCTCCAACCTCACCCCTAGCACCACGGGGGGGGGGGGGGTTTCCTTGATTCCCCTTCTGGGGAAGATGTCTCCTTTTTTAACACCAGGGGTATAGAAGGAAACACTCAATGTATGAATGGACCTCTGGCACCATAGACAGCTACATGATTTCTTCCATAAATTAGTCCCTAAAGTACATCTAAATGACTCACTAACTTCTTTCGAATCTATATACATGAACCTTGGAGAATCCAAACATTTTCTCTCCCAAATGTATAGGGGCCTACTATCCATTTCCTCCCAGACAACTCTCTACTATATATAGGAATGGAAACCAATTACAGAAAGTAATCAAATTATCACGTCTCCTCCATCAGTTCTAAGACCCTAGAGCCGTGCTATAAATTCCTGTCTTGCTGGTATAGGACACCCTCACAGTTGGCTAAGATCTTCCCTGGGATTGAAAGTGGCTGTTGAAGAGGCTGCTCTCATGAAGGCACCTTTCTGCATATATGGTGAAATTACCCCAAGATCCAAACATTTTGGAGAGATATTTCCCCTTGGTATCAGAGTACAACCCTTAAACCTATTAAATTTACCCTCCTTCTTTATCTGTTCCACGCTACCCCCCCCCCTATCAAATCATATAAACACAGTGTCACCCCTCGTCTTTTGAATTCAGCCAAAAACCTAATACCGAAACTTTGGAAACAATCTCGGTACCCTACTGTGCAGGACTGGAGGAGAGATGTGGAACAGATACTAGAAGCGGAACATTGGCTTTATACGGTTAAAAATGATCTTGAGAAATTCCATGACATCTGGTCCGGCTGGATGTATTATTCTATGGAATTGGATAGCCCAGACAATCTTACCCCTGGCGATATACCGCTATAATCCCTAAAGCTTTTCTTGAGTAACTTTGGTTGGCAATACCCCTCCGCTGACAATTGTTGTCACATGCCTGCCAGATTTGCTCTCCTTAACCGCTGGACGATACATAACTTCATGGTATACTGATCTCTTACCTGCACACTTACCCACCTGCCTCACATTTTAAAAGGTGTCATGCATTGTGATCATAGTTATCTTGCAGTTGCCTACTGTGGCTCCTGCTACTTTTCTTTCTCTCCCTCATGTTTGTACCCTGAATCATTTGTTGTGTTCTATTTATCGATCACTATCAAACGTGTTAGTTCATGTCTTTGTTATGATACAATGGTTCAATTGAGACGCAACCAACTTATTGCCTTGGAGACCACTGGCCATGGGCATAGATATAGCTCCTGCATGGCCACCGGGTCTCTTGGTGGTACAGCAGGCAGGTGGTTGTATGGTATGGAGATATATGGTTACAACATGTCTGCTCTTATATTTCTATGTTTTTGATTTCTTCTTTTTTTTATATTATGTGTTTTTCTGTATTCTGTCTTGAAAATTATGTTCAATAAAAAAAGATCATTAAAAAAAAGTGGAATTTTGAAGGTTACTTAATTGAAAATAAGAGTGAGGGATCAAATTATTGATGAGAATAGCTATCATAGCTATATTATGTTGATACTAGTTTAGGTGGAGTGCCTACCATTATGGTTATAGCCTAAATATAACGTTACATGTTTTTCCTGCTCTTCCACTTCTAATACCCAATAGCTATAGGAGAAAGTAGGAGGCAGAAAGGCCCCTTGCATTTGTAACATTCCTCTTGTGGAGGTATTTAGGTCAAATTTTAAATAATTTAAATCTCTCGTGTCATGTTGTAATCCATTTATTCTGTCCCCATCAGAAGACTTTAGTCAAGATATCTGGTGCATGAATCTTTTTATTGTTATAGGTTTTCTGTTGTTTTTGTGCTTGTAATTTTTTGTTCTATTAACTGTACTATGTTCCTAAATTTTTTATTATTATTATTTATCGATATTTTTGCCCGGGGTTACGTACCAGTAAACAGAGGTGAAGACCAACTACTATTCCATTAGTAGGGATGAGCAAGCCTGCTGGGGGTCAAATCCTGCATGATGTCGACACCCAAACCTATATTTGTCTATGGAGTATTCTCAAAATAAATAGACAAGCTGACAATTTTCAAAGCTGCAGAATCTTAAAGCTGTTACATGGGGAATGGGGAACTGGACACTACCATGGGGAACATTTAACAGAACAAAAAAAATATATTGTGCAGCAATGATAAAGTCATCCTTATTATGCAACTTTGAAGGCGGCTCTGAGGGAAACAAAGAATTAACTAAAAAAAACTTCAATCATTTAACTCTTTCACTGCCAGCACAGATTTTGCTTTTTTGCACACATTATATGCACTGGAGGTTAGTAAGCCTGGAGATTAGTTAAAATACCCAAATATTGTATATATTTTATGAAAGCAGAGACCCTGTAGAATATAATGGTAGTAGTTTTTTTGTCATGTGATATTAACACAACAGTTTATCAACCCCCTATTTTCAGTAACAAAAATACACTTTACAAGTTAACTTTAGGCCAGACAAACACATTACCCAATTTTTTTAGTAAATTATAAAATATAGGGTTTTGGTAACAAACTTTGGTATCCAAAATTGTCCTTATGTGACCTTTAAAAGCCCTTAGAGAACATAAGTTTAGAGCTAACTAGGAATGACAACCCTAATATTATTGTTCTCCCCTTTCTGTGCTTGGCTATATAAAACATGTAGCCCAATAATTTTTTTCATATGTAGTCACACCTAACGCATACGTTCACCCATTTGTGTGAACATGGGGGTAGGGGCTTTAAAAATGTGAGGCTCTCTCTATTCTTTATTTGTTAACTTTATTGCCAATGAGATATCACTATGAGATAGCATATTGCTGGTGAAAGGTCTTTAAGGAGATATCAGGGGTCACCTATGGTCCCTAATTAAGCTAATCATGCACATATCATGCTTGATTAGCTTAATTCCTGCTTACAGCAGCCCCCCTAGACACTGAGCCCCTTCCGCTCCACCCAACAACAGCTATTATGAAGGTCCATGACCCACAGGTGGACAGCTAAGCCTAGTGAACATGGTGGGGTGGGGAAATGGTACTTTACAGTTCTTTTAAACTTAACAGTTACTACAGTAAAATGTACTCTTCAGCTCAAATTTTTTTTTTTCTATTACAGGCTGTGCTTGGAAATAGCTTCTTTTTGTTTCAAGAGGATCATTTCTTGCAGCTCGGGGAAGCTGCAATGGGATCACGTGTTTGCATCCCCTATGCAAACACATTTATGGATGCAATTGAACAACATTATGTGTATGTTATGTGCCAGATGGCTAGAGTGGGCAGGATAGTTAGTGAACCTGCACAGAGTGCAGAGTGAACAGAGTCTTCTAAAAATGGTACAGAAATTGAGCAACATGGGTTACCCTTTGACTGAGTTATATAAACAAGAATTTTGAATACTAGTAGAACTCAATTACTGGAAAGGTAAAACAACACTGTAAGGGACCACCTGACAGCACCTCTAGCAACCCACTGGTCGGGAGCACTTGTTCACCAGAGCCCCTGATGGTGGGGATGGACTTGGAGCGCTCCCAGACCAGGTTGCGACTACTGAATATACCCACCAGTGGTAGAGGAGTCCGCCAGGGGCTCCCGCAGGGTGAGAGTCTGATGTGAGGGGACCAGGGGGTCCTAGAGGGATGGATGGAGGAGCGAAAGCTAAGTCAAACAAGCCGAGTCGGTAGCCGGGGGGTCGGTGCGGTACAGAACAGTAGGCAAAGAATGGTCGGGTCACACGCCAGGTCAATAACAGGATATCAGATCTAAAGGGGAACATCCAGGAGCGAAGTCAGGCAAGCCAGGGGGTCAGGATAGGAGAAGGCAGCAAGGTCAGACAATCCGGATCAATAGTACTCACAACACAGGTATCAGATAACAGGAATCGCAAAAAGACCATTCGGCAACAAGTGTCTGTGCAGGGCTGGTTTAAGTAGCCCGCCCTGCACCTGACAGGCGCAGCCTAGTGCCCTGCTGCCTGCATGTCTTGACAGACACCTACGCATGTGCAGACCCATGCATCGCGATAGTCCCTGACAAACACGCATGAGCACTTCACACATTCCTTTTGTGTCACAATTTCACCAGTTCTCAGATAGGATATATAATGTTATCAGAAAACATTAGAAATTTTTACAGTGAAATTACCCTGAAATTGAAGAATTCCAACATTCTCCCTTGAATTCTTAGAAGAAAAGGCAAGTCCTTATGGGACAACATAGTAAAAACTGGTGCAGTTCTTTCTAAAGCTCAGTCTCTAACATTCCTAAACGTAATGGATCTTTTACATGCTTGTCCTATGTATGTTCCAACATGACAATGAGTTTGTTTTTCACACTCGCTCACACAGACAGAAAAATAGACATGAAGGAATAAATTATTTCAGAGCTCCTTTGTAGTTTATTTGTTAAAATGCCCCTGTGGGTTATACTACATTGGGGAAACTACACAGAGGACGAAGGATAGATCATCACAACTCAAGTTTTTTCTTAGGGCGTATTGGCCAGGGCTCCCTGGTAACAAACATTTTGCTGCACATGGCTATTGAATCTCACAACTCAGATTCATGATTATAGATCACATTTCTAAATCTCGGAGGGGTGGCAACAAGGAGCTTCAGTTGACACACAGGGAGGTTAAATGGATAGCAGAGTTAGATATTATACAACCCAAAGGGTTAAAAAGTTACATTGAATTTATTTCTATTTTTGTGAATCATTTCAGTAATTTGTTCATGTGGATTTAGGATAAAATGTTTCCAGTATACTGTAATATGTAAACATTATTTATTAGTTTCATTCATGTTGCTCTGTGTGAGCAGTACTTTGATACTAATTGGTAGAAGGATGTGTGCAAAGATGTTATACAGTATGTTATAAGTTGTAATTTAACATTTAGGAAAGTTAATGTTAATGTCAGTTTCAGTTTCAGGCATGCCTTACTTGAGAAAGGACTGGGAAAAGTTCAAAACTGTTGTATATAGTGTTAGTTTAACTTCTATAGTTGGGGAGATACTGGAGAGTTTAATAAAAGATCACATAGATGAGTTCTTGCTGCAAAAAAATATTTTAAGCAACACACAGCATGGATTCATGAAAGACAGAAGTTGTAAAACAAATCTGATTTCTTTTTATGAGGGGCTGAGCAAAACCTTAGACAGAGGGGTTTGGTGGACGTGGTATACTTGGATTTTGCTAAGTCGTTTAACACAATTCCCCACACATGCCTAATGTGTAAGGTAAAGTCTACGGGCTCGGACAAATCCGTATGTAAATGGATAGAAAACTGGCTAAAAGATCGCATTCAGAGAGTAGTGGTTAATGATTCATACTCTGAATGGTTTGGGGTCGTCAGTGGTGTACCCCAAGGTTCAGTGTTGGGACCCTTAATTTTTAATATATTTATAAACGATATAGGATCTGGGATTAAAAATCCCATTTCAGTCTTTGCAGATGACACCAAGCTGTGCAGTGGAATAACTTACTTACAGGATGTCTTCAATTTACAAGCCAACCTTAATGCACTGTTTAATTGGGCAACTATGTGGCAAATGAGGTTTAATGTTGATAAATGTAAGGTTATGCACTTGGGGGCTAAGCATATGCATGCATCATACATACTAGGGGGGGTACAACTGGGGGAATCAATGGTGGAGAAGGATCTGGGTGTCCTGGTAGATCACAAGCTTAATAATGGCATGCAATGCCAAGCTGCAGTTTCTAAAGCGAGCAAAATCCTCTCTTGTAATAAAAGAGATATAGACTCCAGAGAGAGAAATATCATATTACCCCTGTACAAATCATTAATAAAACCTCATCGGAAATGTGCAGTTCCGTTTTGGGCACCAATTCACAAAAAGAACATTGGGGAACTGGGGAAAGTACAGAGAAGGGCAACCAAACTGATAAGAGGCATGGAGGAGATCAGCTATGAGGAAAGATTAAAGGAACAGAATGTATTCTCTCTTGAGAAGAGGAGATTAAGGGGGGATATGATCAACATGTATAAATACATCAGTGGTTCATATAGTGAACTCGGTGTAGAGCTATTCACCCTGAGGTCATCACAGAGGACAAGGGGGCACTCCTTACGTCTGGAGGAAAAGAAATTTAATCTCCAAACACGGAAAGGTCTCTTCACAGTGAGAGCTGTGAAAATGTAGAATAGATTCCCTCAAGAGTTGGTTCTGGCCAGCTCAGTGGATTGCTTCAAAAAAAAGGGCTGGATTGTTTCTTAGATACATAGAATATAACTGGATACTAACATTTATAGGTAAAGTTGATCCAGGGAATATCCGATTGCCTCTCGAGGGATAAGACAGGAATTTTTTTCCCAGCAGGAGCAAATTGGATCATGCTTTGCTGGGTTTTTTTGCCTTCCTCTGGATCAACTGTGTTTATAGGATTATAACTTCTTTTTTTTTATGGTTGAACTGGATGGACTTTTTTTCAGCCAGACTATGTAACTATATAATGCATGTGAATTTTGTGGATTTTTCAGGAAGCTAAATAAATCACTTAAGGTGTTGCAGAACTACTATCATGCACTTTTCCTACATGTCCACCCTTAAACAGTGCAGGGGGAAGGACAAACAGCAACAAACAGAGGGGGAAAAACTGTATGGCCAGGAGGAAGGTCAGGCAGCAGCAATAAGTGAAGTGCAGAACAGTATGCCTATAGGTTGCCCACACTTAAGTTAGGACAGTCAAAAAAAAAAAAGAAAATTAAAGGCAGGCATGCAAGGAGAAGTAGAGGTACTGCATGAGAGGGTCGTAGATGACATACATTGCCAATGTGCCCTCTTTCTCTGACTCCACCACCTCCATGTCCTCTTCTATTTCCTGC
The DNA here is from genome assembly GCF_062004578.1 of Staurois parvus. Taxonomy (NCBI): domain Eukaryota; kingdom Metazoa; phylum Chordata; class Amphibia; order Anura; family Ranidae; genus Staurois; species Staurois parvus. Next base: position 3,470,873 of record NW_028318191.1, read on the forward strand.
AATCCTGCCATACCTGTACCTTGGTGGAAAGTCATTCCTTTTTTATCATTCCTGTTTGACTTCCTTTAATTTTCTTCCTCCTCCTTAAGGGAGAAGAGCAGCCACTTGCCCAAGTGCTTCAAATACACGCCTTTCTTTATCCTGCTTAAGGGCACAAAGCAGCGATTTGCTTGCAAGTGCTGCTAATTCACCTGTTCCTTCTTGCTTCTTCTCAAGGTCCTTTTCCTCCTCCCAGTGATCAGAGAAGCCATTTACTGCAAGTGTTGTTAATGCACAGTTTTCTTCCTTCTTCTCAAAGGTGCAGAGCAGCCCCTTTCTTTTCTAGTGCTGCCAATGCACCCATTTTCTTATCCTGCTTAAGGGTACAGAGCAGCCATGTTCTTTTCTAGCACTGCTAATACATCCTTATCCCACTATTCCTCAAGTGCAAAGGGCAGTTTTTTACCTGCAAGTGCTGCTAACATTCCCTTTTCCACCTCCTCCTTTTCACCCTGCCATATACCAACCAACTAGCTTTGAAGAGTCAGAAAAATTATTCAATCACTGCTATCCCAAGGGCTGGTCCCCAGAACTCTGAATTGTTTTTAATGGGCCTTTTTTTTTTTTTTTAAAGCAACTTTATTTCAAGTATACATAACATCAGCCGGTAATAACTTCCAAGGGTATATCATGGCAACACAGCATCATTAATAATAGAACTGACAGATTGACCAAGACAGGTAAAAATAAAATTCTTGCATAGAAATTCTCAGCATAGAAATTCAAATAATACTAAGACCTCTGAAAAGTTCTGAGGAAATAGTGATGAATAAACTTGTTGCAGTAGCATCAGTAGGAACATCTGAACAGAAACTCTGAAGATTATATAAAAAGAAGGGGTTGCTTTATGGGTCAGTAGAGTGTGTAGGAGGTATGTAAAGGTATGCTATAGCATATCCAGAGGTATAGAGGTAGCGACAAATCATATTGTGTTGATTGGATGCCAGGGTATTGAAAATAAGTTGACTGTCATGTATATGGGATAAATAGCGAGTTAGGAAAATAGGATGAGAAAGGAAAATAAATAAAGTGGAAGAAGCGAAGAAGTTGGGAGAAACTATAAAACGAAAGAAGAGAATTGAAGGGGAAGCTTGAATGAAGTAGGTAAGAGAGAGGAAGGAGATGGAAGAATGAGGAAGGAGCAGGCCGGAAAAGCACTTCCCAGGAAGTCAGTGGTTGTGTTCAGTATTGGGCAGATTGGTGGATTGAAGATCTGTGGGGAGGTGAGAGGCAGGAGAATGTAGCATGTGGTGTTGTGGGTGTTGCAAGTCCTTACTGGTTAAGGGTGGGAGAAAAAGCCAGAGAGGAATTTGAAAAGAGATTGGAGTATGAAATGGATGGAAACGAAGATGGATAGATGAAGGTCTGGCTTGGCTGACTTAGAGTGGTGGGAGAGCAGCAACAGATGTAACTAATAGGTCTAATAAATACACTCATGCAGACATTGAACCATAATGAGGCAATACAATATATCCGGAGTTCTAGATCATGTTTCCAGACTGGATCGTCACAGGAGAGCCTTGAAGAAAGGACTGTTGCTCTGAGGTCGGAAAGAACTTTTGAATACAGAGTCTCCATTTTCGATTGTATTGCTCCTCTCTGTGCTGATGGGACGAGGTTAGTAAGTTGAGCCGGTCTAGACTGAGGAGAGCATTAAGATCTGACTTGACATCTGAGATGGAAGGGGGACTGTTGGAGACCCACTTTTTCAATATAGCTCTTCTCATGACTATCAGACAGGAGGACAGCCAAGGTTTTGTGGCACGGAGTGTGGCGAGCTGAAACGGATGAGCTCCTGTAGAAAGCAGTTTCAAATTGCCAAAGAGAAGAGGGAAAGGGTCATTTGGTAGTTGAAGAGAAGTGATGAAGGCGATGAAGCTGAGTAGTTGGGTCCAGAAAATAGATATTGGTTGGCAAGTCCAAAATCTGTGTTTTAGCGAGGGTTTATAGTGTCCACATAGAGGGCAGGTAGAAGCAGAGGGATTCCCACGTATGTATAGACACGGCATATAAGTATGATGCATCAACTTAAATTGCTGCTCCCGCCAGAACTCACTGGAGTTGAAAGCGCATGTATTTTTGAAACCAGTGAGTATTTGACCTACTGAGAGTGTGTTATCGAAGTCTCTGATCCAGAGGGAATTAGGAGAGGAAGTCTCTAGAGGTTATACATAATGTAGATTTAGCAGGCCATAGATATTAGATATCTTATATTTTCGATTCCTGACTAAGATGTCTATAAATGATGTACGGAAGCAGCAGGATTTAGCTGGAGCTATCGAATTCACAAAATTACATACTTGTAAGACATATAGAAAATGGGGAGAAGGTAGATTGAAGGAAGTTATAATCTGAGAAAAAGAAAGAGGAGAGCCAGAAGCAATGTCATACAGTTGGCTTACTGGATTGAGGTCCAGTTCAAACCATAGATCATATGCTGCGTGGTGTTGGGGAACAGAGAAAGGATTATGATGTATGGGAAGGAGACGAGAAACCCATGGGGATATGCCTAATTTATGTCTGGTCTCCCTCCACGTGATAAGGGTATCTCGTATGAGTGGATTATATTTTAAGTGGGGTGGGAGTGAGTTAGGGTTCGAATGTAGAAGGGCTGTGAGATCAAAAGGGTGAACCATGGCAGATTCTAGTTGAAGATTAGAGTAATTGGAGGACTTGGTCAGCCAATCTACACACACTCGTAGAATACATGAGAGATTATAGACTCTGATATATTTGGAAGACCAATTCCCCCCTCACACCTAGGCAGATATAGCTTATGTAGGGCAATGCGTGAGCGACGACCTTTCCACAAAAAATTAGAGATCGCCTTTTTTAGTCTAATTATGTCCGTATGTTTAAGTAATAGAGGGATGGTTTGAAGAGGGTACAGCAATTTCGGAAAGCTCTCCATCTTGGAGAGATGAGCCGCCTCATAAGTGACAGTGGCAGCTCTTTCCATACCTCCAGTTCACCTATAATTTTTTGAATTGTTGGTAAATAGTTTAGCGAGTAGAGAGAAGAGGCAAGTTTCCCAATTCTGATTCCTAAATATGTAATATGGCATGAGGTAATTTTGAAAAGGGAGTTATGGGCCCACGGAGGAGTGCGAGCATGGAATAACGGGAGGACTTCGCTTTTCGTGAAGTTAGTGCGGAATCCAAACAGTGCCACAAGGCCGTGAAGGTAGCATGTATATAAGGCAGATCGTGGGTTGGATTGGCTGTGAAAATGAATATATCGTCAGCAAACAACGCTAGACGTAAATCTTGTTGTGCTATTTTAACTCCGTGTAGTTGTGAGCGGAACAGTAGGAAGCGGGCTAAGGCTCTAGGGCCAAATTGAACAGGAAGGAGGATAAGGGGCAACCTTGTCTTGTGCCTTTATGAAGATTTATAGGGGGAGATATGCGCCCTGCAGCAATCACCTGTGCCATTGGAGCGGAGTACATAGCTTAGACTAATTGAGTGAAAGGACCTGAGAAACCAAATCTATGCAAAACCATCTGTAGCCACTGAAAGTTAACATTATCAAAGGCCTTTTCAGCATCAAGAGAGATGATTGTTAGGTCTTGGAGAGGGTTGATTTTTGCTTGGTTTAGTACTGCTAGCACTTTACGAATGTTTGAAGCGGCAGAGTGTCCCTGGATGAAGCCCGCTTGCAAAGGATGGATGATGGAAGGCAAAATGGTGGCTAAACGGTTTGCGATAATTTGAGAGGATTTTGGCATCTAGATTCAGAAGGGATATCAGCCTATATGAACCTGGGTCAGAAGGGTCCTTGTCTTTTTTCGCTATTAGTTTTATATGGGCTTGGAAAGCGGACAGAAGATAAGTTCCCCCTTCCTGTATTGAACAATAAACTAATTGCAGAGTCGGAGAAAGGGTTTTGTCCATAAGTTTGTAAAATTCAGAGGTGTAACCGTTGGGGCCAGGAGCCTTGCCATTTGCTGGAGATTTTATAGCTGAATAAATATCGGACTGCGAAATAGGAGCATTAAGAGATTGAAGTGCTACAGGATCTATTTGAGGAAGATCAACACCATCCAGAAAGGATGTAGCCTGTGATTGATCGATGGGGTCGGGGCCATATAGTCTAGCATAGAAACTTTCCAATATGGAAACAATTTCCTCTGGGGAGTGTTTTAGCGTGCCCTGAGAGTCTTTAAGGGAAGTGAATTGTGTAGGAGTAAACGGCTTACGGCACAAGCGAGCCAACAATTTACCAGGCTTGTTACCAGATTTATGATAGTGTAAGTCAAGATGGGATTGGTGCAAGCATTCTTGGGCTCATGTTTTGAATTGATGTTTTGCATCTAGCCAAGCTTTCCTGTGTTCATGTGTGTTGGATTCCGCTAAATTTTTCTGGGTCAGTCGGAGTCGGTTACTAGCTTCAGCGTATTTAAGAGTAAGCTTTTTCTTGTAGGCAGATGTGAAAGCGATAAGTTTACCATGTAGGACCGCCTTCCCCATTTCCCAAAATAGGTTAGGGTTAGATAGATGAGCTGCATTAGTGACCTGGAAGTCCGCCCAAGTGTCTTGGAGTTGTTGCAACAGCTCCCGGTTATTTGCTAAGAAGGAAGGGAAGCGTCACGTTTTGTGGTGTTGCGTGTTGTTAAGATAATTGAAGGATATGGAGATAGGAGAATGATCCGAGATAGCAATGTCATGTATGTCAGAAGATGCGGTATATTGTGATGCAACAGAATAGCAAAAAAAATCATCTATTCTAGAGAGCGAGTGGTATACCAGAGAGTAAAACATCAATTTCTTCCCATCTGGATGAGCTAGGCGCCAAATGTCAGTAAGCTGCATTGCTTCCGCAAAGGTAGAAAGTAGTGTATGTGTTTACTGGTACCCCGGAAGTGAGCGATGGCTATGTTCTAGTGATTTCGATTTATCCTCATGGGCATTCATAAATGAGTTGAAATCCCCTCCGACTACTAGAGGGAGGTGGATATCGCTGGACAGCTCACTTTAAAGATATACACTGCTCAAAAAAATTAAAGGAACACTTTGAAAACACATCAGATCTCAATGGGGAAAAACATCATGCTGGATATCTATATTGATATGGACTGGGTAATGTGTTAGGAATGTAAGGATACCTCATTGTTTGATGGAAAGGAAAATTATCAGCCTACAGAAAACTGAATTCAAAGACACTCCAAAAATCAAAGTGAAAAAATTATGCAGCAGGCTAGTCCATTTTGCTGAAATTTCATTGCAGCAACTCAAAATGGAGTAGTGTGTATGGCCCTCATGTGCTTATATGCATGCTTGACAATGTCGGGGCATTCTCCTAATGAGACAACAGATGGTGTCCTGGGGTATTTCCTCCCAGATCTGGACCAGGGCACCACTGAGCTCCTGGACAGTCTGAGGTGCAACCTCGCAGTGTCAGACCGAAACATGATATCCCAGAAGTGTTCTACTGGATTTAGGTCAGACGAGTTTGGGGGACATTCAGTGATATCAATTCCTTCATCCTTCAGGAACTGCCTGCATAGTCTCACCACATAAGGCCGGGCATTGTCATGCACCAGAAGGAACCCAGAACCCACTGCACCATTGTAGGGTCTAACAATGGGTCTAAGGATTTCATTCCAATACCCAGGGGTGTGTTTACCACAAGCCAAACAAGGCATTTTCCTACAGCAGAATTTTTCAGGAGGGCAGCGCAGCTCCCCTGGAAGAAGGGACAAAAGCTGGGACACATGGGGCTTGGGGACCAGATTGGATCTGAGAGAGGCTGCAGGCTGCTTGCACTTTGAATGACAATTGCGCAGTCATGTAATACCCATATGACATTTTTAGCATTTTTTTGGTGGTATTTAATCACCGAGTTTTTTATTTTTTGCTAAATAAAACAAAAAACACCTGAAACTTTTGAAAAAGTAAATGCATTTTTCTTCGTTTCAGTTATAAAATTTTGCAAATAACTAACATTTCTTCATGAATTTAGGTCAAAATGTATTCTGCTACATTTTTTTCGTGAAAATAATAATAATTGAATTTGTATTTTTTTTTCAAATGTTTCTATTTTTTTATAAACATTTTTTCTTTTTTTAACCATTTTATTTTTCAGCACACTGTGACCAAAACAATACAATCTTACCATAGTAACATTGAACTACTCTGGGCAAGTGATCAGGATTTTTTTTTTTAACACATTATGATTGCTAATATCAATGTATTTCATTGATATGTGCAATCATTGTTACTGAATGAAACAGATTCATTCAGTCTTTTGTTGTGATTAGCTGTGATTGGGCAAAGCTAATCACATGATACAGATGGACTGTGATTGGCCCTGTCTGTATCATGTGACTGCCTTGACCAGTCACAGTTAACAACATACCGTATTTTTTGCTCCATAAGACGCACTTTATTCCCCCCCAAAAATGGGGGAAAATGTCTGTGCGTCTTATGTAGCGAATATGGAGCAGCCAGCCCAGTATTTTCGCTGTCATCGCCGCCGCCATGTTAGAAAACCGGGCCGGCTGCTCAGCTCTACTGTGCAGAAGAACCTGCTCCTCTGTCCCACCTGTGCCTCCGTCCAGCGGTGTCCTGCTTCCATCGGCCATCTTCTCTCCCTGGTGCCGGCATCTTCAGTGTGGGATCCTGGCTGTGACAGCTTGCGGCTTCACAGTTGGGTGCCCACTGTGCATGTGCAAGAAGAGCTGTGCTTTGTGAATGGTCCCGTAGTCTTGTGGGACCTGTCACGTGTCCCACAAGACTACGGGGGGGGGGAACAACTCCGCAGAAGTGGGAGTGGGTACCTGTCAATTTTGGGTACCTGCCCCCCCCTCCCCAAAAGTTTGCACTCTCTGGTCATCTCCTGTAGTATGTCCGCAGTCTCTGGTCATGTCCTGTGCTGTATCCGCAGTCTCTGGTCATCTCCTGTAGTGCGTCCGCAGTCTCTGGTCATCTCCTGTACTGCGTCCGCAGTCTCTGGTCATCTCCTGTAGTATGTCCGCAGTCTCTGGTCATCTCCTGTACTGCGTCCGCAGTCTCTGGTCACCTCCTGTACTATGTCCGCAGTCTCTGGTCCCCTCTTGAACTATGTCTGCAGTCCCTGGTCATCTCCTGTACTATGTCTGCAGTCCATTGGTTCAGAATTTTTTTTTCTTGGTTTTCCTCCTCTAAAATCTAGGTACGTATTATGGAGCGAAAAATATGGTAATTGTATACAATGGATGGCATGACAGGAAGCCATCCATTGTATACAATTGATATGTGATCTGCTGTGATTGGTCACAGCAGTCACATGACACTGGCAACGGGCCGGTGTAGTAATACGTATATCATCCACGGGACAGAGCCGGGAACAGGCTGTGCAGCCCCGAGGTCACATGAGTGGCTCATTTTGACAGGACGTCATATTACACTTAGTCACAATGACGAGTGTCCTGCTGGCCGTCAATCTGCTATAGGCCGGGCGGGAAGGTGTTAAATAAAAAACAAAAAAAACCAGAGAAATTCACGCTGTAGACTGTTTCTTCTTTTAAGCTGCCCATACACTATACAGTCTGACCAGGGGCAGACTGACCATTTAGTCACTCTGGCACTGCACAAGGGCCCAGGGTCAATAGGAGGCCCCATGAGATGCCCCTGGTACCTTTCATAGGCTTTTTTGGTTGTGGTTTGAGTGTGGAAGAGGACACAGGGGCCCCATGATTTCCTATTGCCTGGGGGCCCCATGAGTTGTCAGTTCGCCCCTGAGTCTGACTGAACAATCTAGCAAAGACCTACCAAAACTACGTAATATGTGGACAGATCTATGCTTGAAGTGATTGTAGTCAAATTAGTGCTTTTGCGATAGAAACAATTGAGTACTGTCCATGATACTTTTTATATTTGTACTAGCATACAATTTTTTAGGACATGCTTTTGAGGTATGTCCCCTTCTTCAAGGTCCACAAGGTCCAAGAAGTGCTAATACACAAAATCTTAAAAAAAGACAATTGCTGAAGGAAAACACACACACAAATAAAACTAGGATAGGAAGTGAGATAAGACACAGGGAGAGCTATAGACATGGGTGGGGGGTTGATGACAGTCACAGAGGTCATAAAACTGTTAGTAGATGAGCAAGAAAGTCTAATAAATTGTCTAAATGTAAGCCAATAACTTTTGTGTCAAATAGAACCATCATTCTTAGTTCAAAAGTTTTCCTTTCCTGAATACATTTGAAATTCCCTTTAAGGCCTCAAGCACACTGGACATTATATAAATGCAAATAGCATTGCCACGTTAAAAACTTGAGTTTTTTCCGCATTTTGCAGCTGTTTTTCCTTAGAGTTTTTAAGCAAGAGAACAACTCTCTGCTATTTTATTATAACTCCCACTTTCCCACAATGCTAGAGCAGAGAGAGCATTGTGTTCTTCAGGAGCTATCTTTCTTTTTCTTGCTGCGTCCATTATGGATCCTGTAATGCAGAAAATTGAGGATGCTACTCTACTGATTCTGTTAAGGATGGTGAGGAGACAGACAACTGAAGGAGAGAAGCAGCCGTCGGTGAGGATTCTGGACCCATCCTTTGATATCCCGACGTGTATCCTCTGGATATTTTGCCAACATGTACACGGGGCTGTGTAATTATCCCCAGACATTTTTCAACTTTACGCACATGTCCGTTACATCTTTAGAGCCTCTCCATAAGATCATCAAATCAAGACTAAGAATGGACACTAAGAATGAGGATGAGCATTTCACCAGAGGAACGTCTCCTGGTGACAATTATTTACTAAGGTATGTAATTATCCTTATCTCATTGCCTAATATTTTTTTTAAACATTTCCATATTTATATATTTTTTGGAAATGGAATGTTTAAATATTTACACATTTGTTGTAGCACATTGCCTGAACATTTGTTTCGTTGCACTATTATTTTCTCATGGGTATCTCCACAGTGGTCAAAGTTATCAAGGAAACCTGTTTAGCACTGTGGGAGGAGCTGCATGAAGTCGTAATGCCTGTGCCAAATGAGGACATGGGAGAAGTATGCAGATGAGTTCTGTGAAAAGACATAGTTACCAAATTGCAATGAAGCCCTTGATGGGACGCATGTGAGGGTAAAAAAGCCTCTGCATTCTGGCTCTCTGGCCAATGCAAATCTACACTTTGTGTTTGTGGATATTGGTGTATTTAGGGGCCAAGGAGATGCACGCATCTGCCTTGGGACATCCCCTGCATGAAGGACACCTCAACATTCCCCCAAGTAGGCCTCTACCCTGTACCAGGGAGCCACGTCTACCACTGGTCATTTTGGCGGATGTGGAGTTTGGACTGGCTGAGAAGTTAATGCAGCCATACAGTGGTTTCAGACTCAGCCACACACAGAGAACATTTAATTATTGTCTCAGTCATACCCACCATGTTGTAAAATGTGCCTTTGGCATCCTCACAGGAAAATGGAGAGTCCTGCTGTCATGCAGCTGGATGTTGAGAATTCCATTAAAGCAGTACTTGTCTGCCATGTCCTTCATAATTTTATATATATATATAAATTATATATATATATATTATATATATATACACACACACATACACACACATACATGTACATTACGCACACATACATACATACACACTGCCCAAAAAATTTAAACATTATGCTGCCTGTAACATCGTTCAGCATGACCATTTTGGTGGTGGCTCAATGATGATCTGGGGAGGCATATCCATGGAGGGATGTACAGACATCTACAGGCTAGACAATGGCAAGGTATCGGGGTCAAATGCTTGGACCCTATGTCAGACCCTGCGCTGGTGCAATAGGTCCTGGTTTGTTCCTGGTGCACGACAATGCCCAACCTAGTGTGGAAAGAGTATGCAGGCAGTTCCTGGAGGATGAAGGAATTGATACCACTGAATGGACCCCACGATCTCCTGAGAACACCTCTGGGATATCATGTTTCAGTCCATCTGACGCCGCCAGGTTGCACCTCCAACTGTCCAGACGCTCAGTGATGCCCTGGTCCAGATCTGGGAGGAAATATCCCCGAACACAATGGGGTTTATTTACTAATGTTGGAGAGTCCAAAATCAGACTCCCTTCTGCATAGAAACCAATCAGCTTCCAGGTTTCATTGCCAAAGCTTCATTGAACAAGCTGAGGTTAGAAGCCGATTGGTTTCTATGCAGAAGGGAGTCTGATTTTGGACTCTCCAGCTTTAGTATATAAACCCCAATCCGTCATCTCATTAGTAGCATGCCCCAACGTTGTCAGACATGCATACAAGCACGTGGGATCCATACGAACTACTGAGTACCATTTTGAGTTGCAATAGAAACAATTGAGTTATGTCCATGATACTTTTTTTATTTGCACTTACATACAATTTTCAGGACAAGCTTTCAGGGTATGTCCCCTTATTCAAGGTCCAAGCAGTACTACTTCACAAAGTTTTAGCAGAATTTTAAAATAAAAATCTGAGGGAAAAAAAAAAACAGAAAAAAGCACACACAAACAAATATACCCAGCATTGGTTATAAAACTAGGATTAGAAGTGATAACACAGAGCAAAAGCAAAGATTGGGGGGTCATAAAACTGTTGGATAATATGTGAGGAATCCCATTTCCAAATTAAGGCCATTATCTTTTGTATCAAATAGATATATAATTCTTAGTGCAAAAGATTTCCTTTCCTGGATAGTTTTGAAATTCCCTTTTTGAACTAAGATATTGAGGTCTTCCATAGTGTGGTCCGGTTGTGTGAAATGGTGTCCCACAGGTGTGCAGAAGTCATCTTCATTATGTTCCTTGATGGTATGTCTGTGCAAATTCATCCTTGTTAACAACTTCTGTCCTGTTTCTGTCCTTTGTTGTTGCAATGAAATTTCAGCAAAATGGACTAGCCTGCTGCATAATTTTTTCACTTTGATTTTCAGGGTGTCTTTGAATTCAGTCCTCTGTAGGTTGATAATTTTCATTTCCATCAAACAATGGGGCATCCTTACATTCCTAACACATTACCCAGTTCATATCAATATAGATATCTAACATGATAGTTTTCCCCATTGTGACTGTAGGCGTGAGCTCAGTACAGATATAAAAACTTGCACTTTCCATCTTGGGAGGAAGAGCTATGCAGCTGGCCACACTTACTACATATGAGAGCTACACACAGATGGAAAAAAAACGTAAGAACTAAAAACACAACTACATCGTGTGGTCCAGTTGTGAAAAATGGTGTCCCAGAGGTGTGCAGAACGCGACTTCTTTATGTTCTTTGATGGTATGTCTGTGCAAATTCATCCTTTTTCACAACTTCTGTCCTGTTTTGCTAACGAAAGATCCTTTGCTATGTTTTTTGGATTGAGGTGCAAAACACTTTAGACTTTTTCTCAATCATTATCCAACAGTTTTATGACTCCTTCTGTGATTGTCATCTCCTCAAGTCTATAGCTTGCCCTCTGTCTTATTTCACTAACTATCCTAGTTTTATTAGAATAGAATACAACATAAAAATAGAATACAATATAGAAGAATAGCATAGATTAGAACAATTGAATAGAATAAAATAGAATATAACTGTCTTCCAAAATTCGAATAGAATACATTCAAATTTAAATAGAATAGATTAGAATAGAAAAGAATAGAATAGAAAAAAAATGTAATAAAATAGAAACTATAGCTGTCTTTCAAAATTCTAATTTTGAATAGAATAAATTTGAATAGAAGAAAAACAATAGAAAGAATATAAATGTCTTTTGAAATTCGAATTTTGATAAGAATACATTCAAATAGATTATAAAATAGAAAAGAAAATAAGAGAATAGAAAACAAGGCAATTAAAAACAGTAAAGTGGAATAGAAAGAATATGACTGTCTTCTGAAATTTGAATTTCTAATAGCATAAATTCAAATAGAAAAAAAAAATTATAGAAAGAATATAACCGTCTTTTGAAATTTGAATAAAATAAATTTAAATAGAATAGAAAAGAATAGGATTGAAAAAACAAACAATTGAATAGAATAAAATAGAAAGTATATAACCATCTTCCAAAATTCAAATTTTGAATAGAATAAATTAGAATCTGATTACTAATTCGAATACAGTTGAATTTAATATGAATTGAATTAGAACTGAAACGAATTTGAAACTGAAATTAAACGAATTTGGAAAATGAATTAAATGAATGTAATGAAACAAAATTATTTAAATAAATTGAAAAGAAACCATTTTCTTCATTCTGCACGTCTAAAAGAAAGCAATATTTTAAGCGATAGTTGGAATGGATTTATGAAAGACTGAAGCTGTCAATCAAATTTAATTTCTTTTTGTAGGGAGGTAAGGAGAAACTTAGACAAAGGACTTAGACTGTGAATATAGTATACTTGGAATTCACAAAGTGACACAGTTCACCACACACAGCTAATGATGTGACTAATACAAGAGAACCACAAAATCACTCCAGTGCAATCATATTGATATGTTTCTTGCACTGAAAAGTGATCAGGAACTCCTTAACCTGATAAGCTGGCGTCCATCATCTGCATCTTCAATAAAGGGGGAGAAAAGATTTCTCTACCTCCAACCTTGGAGACATCATGGGGTTTATTTACTAAAGCTGGAGAGTCCAAAATCAGACTCCCTTCTGCATAGAAACCAATCAGCTTCTAACCTCAGCTTGTTCAGTGAAGCTTTGGCAATGAAACCTGGAAGCTGATTGGTTTCTATGCAGAAGTGAGTCTTATTTTGGACTCTCCAGCTTTAGTAAATAAACCCCCTTTAGTCTACGACTTTGGTGAAGATTGGATTGGAGAATCTCACCTTTGAATCCTCCTCCTATCTCACGCCAAAAAATAATCTATAGTGAGGCCTAGTTATCAAATGAGCATAAAGTCCCACCTAGAATAAGGTAACCATCCTCCTCAACAGAAATTAAGACCCAATAAATAGTAAAGAAACTTACAAAAATATCATAAAACAAATGTAAAAGCAGAAATATTCTACAGCAAGGGACTGCCTCTCTCTCTTGGTGTAGGATTCTGAGCTGAACACAAGGGGACTGCAGGTCTCCTCCAGAGACAGATTGCTGGCATACTGTTGTGGGGCTCTGCCCATCAGTTAAGCACAGCGATGACACCGATTGCCACACTGGGATCACATCAGCTTCTCTGCATATGGACGGTCACTGTTCGGTCTTCACACAGACATCTCTGCTCGCCGCACAGACAGGCCATCAAACAGTAACTCTGCACATCCCTGCAAACAACCAAGAGTTTGGGTAAGAACTTTTGCTCGTACATGGCCGTGCTATCCATGGGATTAGTGAGCGTGCAGATGCTCAACCCCTTTCTGGCTTTACTCTAGAGACATTGCATGCAGACGCCTTTACACCTCAGTTACAAGGAGACCTTTGCTTTCAGCAGTAAGTGCCATGGTTTATCTAACTTCATTGAATTAACAGTATTTACTAATGCTTCTGGGCCCCACCATTTCTAGTAGACAGTGGATACCACACCCATAATTTTACACATCGCAGGACTCAATTTATTATCTCTAGTTAAAGGGACCTTTTCTCTTCTAAGGCCATTTTAATTCAATGTAGGGTATATAGATCTAATTATGCCAGAGTGTAAATTTACATAATTCTCTACCATTAGAGCACCTGTGGCACAGAGGGAGCTGATAAGGCAACAAGCCTTCCCCCCCTCTTGCTGCTAGTTTTGCAATTAAATAATTGAAGCTTACTACTCATGACTGTATAACCTGTTAAATGTTGCTAATTGCTTTTATGCTTAACGGGTTGTATATCCTAACCTATTATTCCTTTAGCTTACTCTTTTGAACAAGTCTAATATAGAGGTTTTTCTAAAGAATTGTGTCTCTTTCACTATTCTTCTGTACTGTTGAAATATATCTGAACCCAGAGTGTAAGAAAGCTTGCAAAGTCAGGACAATTGCTGGGGACAAGCATTATCAAGCAGCCCCTGTGGGCATAGTGCTACATATTTTTTATTTTATTTTTTCCCATTTTATTTTTTTATTTTTATTTTTTTTTGCACAGAACAAATAGACAGCGATAAGCTTTGTACATAGCTTCCTGTTCATTCACAAACTGTAAAGACAGTTATCAATGAACACAGGAGTGATTGGTACTATGACATTTACCAGCCCATTCCTTCGTAGCAGCCAGCGGGAGAGGGGAGGGGGGCATTCACAAGGAAACAAGTAACCTGGATAGTAAGGGTGGCATTTAGAGGAACTGATACCCTCCATTTTTTTGTGCAGCCACTGAATGCAGGCGTGCTGGCTTTCAGAGGCTGCAGGGGGCAAATAGAGGGCATTGGTTCCATTATATACCACCACACTGCCCCTCCTCCCCTTCTATCTAGTTGTAGAACCAAATGTGAAAGGGGAGCCACACAGGCTCCCTGGAGCATGAGGCTGGGTCACAATTGCGTCCCCTGTAGCTATACCAGTGCTTCCCAACATCCTTATGACAAACTCAGGGAAAACTCAGGGTTCTGACAGAAGCCCACAATTCTTTAAAGCAAGGCACTTCTCAAAGGGAAGACTTACCCTTGCCTGGATAGTGTCCAGATATCCCCATTACTGAACTGGCACCAATACTGAATTCTGGAGTTCGAATCCAACCAACCTCTCCAGAATGTACTGAGAGAGATACGCTGTGCTCCTGACCAACAGATGCATGCCAGTCCTCTACCGCAAATTATAGGAACTTCAGGTGAAGAAAAAACTGGGACATGCACACAGCCTTTATGTCCTCCGATGCCAGGAACTGCTGGATAAAGACCAGCCATCACCATATGTAATTATTCCCTCCGCCAGATAAGCGACACACATTGTCCATGTGGGCTGGGGAATCCACTTCATTGAGAAAGACACTTGGAATCCAATTTTCTGGGATAGAGGACCAGGATTTCCTACAAAACTCCTACAGGGTAATGGTGCCCCTTTGCACATGTGTATGAACGAACAGTCCCAAACTCAAACTTTGCTGAAAAACATTACCAACAAAAACACTGAGCCCAGGGAACTTTGCTGAATATTCACACAACTCAGTCTCATTATCTATTGGGATGGCTTCATTTTCTCTGTAAGGCTCTGGCAGACCTTACAGCAGCCACACTAGCAATAGTGCAGCCCCTACCAAAGCAAATGATGCCTTGAGTAATATATTCCAATTTTTTGTTGTTGCATCTTTAAAAACTGGAACTTCATTCACTGGGAATTTAAGGCTCTTAGATCATCTCTACCCTCTCTTTTTAAGCAAATTCTTTCTCCATAGGGTACATCTTAGCAACATGTTTGGAGGGACAGACACTCTGAGGGAAACACCCCTTCCGCACACACCACATACTTGAGATGAGTGTGTAGTAAAAATGACTGGGATTCTTGCAACAGCTGCCATGGAACTTTAGAGACCAGGGGTGGACTGAGAACTCATGGGGCCCCCGGGCAATAGGAAATCATGGGGCCCCTGTGTCCTCGCCCACACTCAAACCACACCCAAAAAAAGCCTGTGAAAAGGTACCAGGGGCATCTCATGGGGCCCCCTACTGACCCTGGGTCCTCGGGCAGTGCCCGAGTGGCTAAATGGTCACTCCGCCCCTGTTAGAGGCATACATTCAGGAAGTGGCAATTTCAGCTCAGAGCGGATCACTTCCATGGAAAAAAAAATAAATTAAAGGCTTCTGGGGCTGCTCTGACCCTGGGGTTTCTCTATTGCAGAATCCTGAGAAGAAGAGTTATCCTCCACCCCATCCTTAGCCCATCCTCTGCCTCTCTCACTGTCCGCCATATCCTTAAATGAGTGGGGAAGAGAAAATGTCCCCATTTCCAACCATCTTGCCCACTATGGCAAACTTTCCAGAGAACTGTCACTGAAACCCCTCAACAGGCCTTAACATTTAAAAAACTCTGACTCTTAGAGAAAATTGCACCAGGGGCTACATCTATAATCTTCCTGACCTGATGTAGGAAAATGGGGAGCACCCCCCCCATCATGCACCCACCTATCCTCCTGTTAAGAAGTACTCAACTGCCTGCTGATCTAAACAATGGGCACTGTGCTTTTAGGAAGCAGTCTCAAACAGCTGAGAAAACACTGTTTCCCAAATAAAAAGAAACGTAATAGAGACATATACTGGTTATCCTGGGAAACCACTCAGTTGCCAGTATCCCACAGGAGCTGGGCCCCAGGCAGGTGTTGTGGGGCAGCCCACCTCGCACAAATGAGGACTGTGTGCAACCATTCTGTAGATGCTACCCTCTTACCAAAGTACCCACTCACCACCTAGAAGGGATCAAGAGCCTGTCCAATATGTTACTGTAAAGCTGCCCCAGCAGTGCAATATCCATACCAGGCACAAAATCATACATTGCGCTAGTTCCCTCTAGAGAAACCGATCTGTTAGCACTATACTATTAAGCCAGTGACATGGCTGCTAGGACCTTCCTCCATGAAGTAACTGTGCTTGTCCTCCCAGGCATGCACGTCCTTGCGCTTCCGAACTCCTATGGCGCCCCCCCCCCCGGATGCACTGCACATTTGCGAGTGTACAGACCAGGAATTCAGAGGTAGAATCAAGTTCTGCTCAGGGTGCACAGAATTGTAAACAAAAAAAATATGCCAGTAGCTCAAAAGAAATGGAGGGTGGCAGGGACAAAACACATGCTCACTATTAGTGTGTATGCAGCCCAGAAACAAGTACAAAAAAATGGCAGGCTCCCTAAAAGACAAAAACACGGCATCCACAGAATATGTACCATTTTCACCAGGGCATATGGCTTTCCAGAACACCCCTGCCCCCTAATGTATAATAAAGAAGGAGCAATGTTACACAGGCAGCTAAAAAATACTTTTTTTTAAAAGCTAAAAAGTACACTACAGATTCCAGAAGGCTACCTGGACACCCACCATTCTAGCCACAGGATCTGCCCATTACAAGATCAAGATCTAATCTTCACCGATTATGGAGAGCAAACCCACAGGGACTCTATCACCCATTTTTCGAGGTCCACTGCCCTAGAGAGGCACCTAGGACAGTATTACTGCATAGGGTTCTGTGCCCACAGAGTCCAGCGCCAAAGGGTCACAATACAGGCAACTCCCGCCTGTTTGCCCATTTGTATTGAAGTGGGGCCTGGGTACCGTCTATCTTAGCATCCTAGCTGTAGGAATGGATCAAACTCCTGAACCCTACTGGAACCATATTAGAATCTGGCAATATGATGCAGAGAGCTGCACTTCAGTGACCATCATTTTCAGACACTGATGGAAAAACTGAGGTACTTCCTGTATGGGAGGTATTATATAGGGGGAACTTCGTCTTTTTTGCCAGTGCCCATTCAACTATAGGTTGTACATAACCCTGTGACTAAGGAATGGGATTTTTCCAACACACCAAAGTGCAGAGATAACCCTTAATAAAATAAGGCTCAACAATTACAATATTTTTTACCTCAGTCTATTAGGCTGCATTCACACTTACCCGTTTTTCTTCTGCATTTGTATTAAAAAAGTGAGAGTGGCCATGTATTTCTATAGAACTCTTCACACTGATCTGTTGCGTTTTTTAAAATCCTGCTTGCTGCATTTTTGATGCAAGTTTGGTGCAGTAGGAAAACCACACCAAAAACACACTTCCCCATTGATATCAATGGAAAACCTGGCAAAACACAAAAAACGCACCTGCGTTGCATTTTTGGTGCCGTTTTTGAGTCACATGTCCTGTAAAAACACACAGCAAACACGGTAAAAACACTACTTGTGTTTTTGCCACAATTCAGTGTGAAAGTAACCTTACATTTGAAAAAAAAAGTTAACAAATCCTTAAGCTTAAATTGGTGTTAAACACAAAACCAAATGTAATATATTGCAGTTTAAGAATCATTAAATGTGATGGTTGCATTAGTATTTTTTTAGGCTTTTCTATAGGCTCCTAGGTAATTAGCACATGGGGTCACATCTGGACAGAATTGTCAGTTTGGGGGAGAGGAGTGTTAGATGTTCTAGCAAATTTAAATACAGTAACAAAATTGATGCTGATACTTTATAATCTGTTACAGCAAACCATTTTTTTACTTTTGGGATAAAGGTTTTACATAAATAAATAAAAGTTGCTCATTTTAAGTTAAATGGTCTGTCTCATCCCTCTAACTGAAAGAGAGCTTTTCTGTTGAAAAACAACAGACTTACTGGCCAGATCATCAGATGAAAATAGAAGAAACAAGGTCTAATAAAAGGAAACTAATGCAGCCATCACATCTAAGAACTGTTAAGTTGCAATATAATAAACATTTGCTTTTGGGTTTAATACTACTTTAATGTATGAAAATTTCTGGAAAAAAATGCCTCAATAAAAAAGGAAGAAGCATGCTGACTGTTAAAAGCAGTACAGATTTAGTTGACATTTTCATGCATGAAGCACATCATGACAACCTTTTAATTTTTTTTTTTTTAATAATATGAGCATCTGTCCCATTGTACTGAGTGCACATTTATCGGTCTCTATCAAAGGCTTATTGTGTGTGATGCCAAAGTCCACCTTTCATCTACATGAGCATAGTTCAGGTTGCAGTTATTAAAGGTGATATTTGAAGACTGCTGAGTGTTATAAATGGTTCTGTGTAATTTACGCAAAAACTAATCTGTACATATCTGCATCACTATCTGCTTACTGTGTGTGATACAGAAAATAAGCAGTAGTAGACAACAGCATTTCCAGAATGTGCCAACCAACTGGCCATTGTTTTGGTAACAATGTTCATAATAACTATGCATCCCTAAATCATTTTCAAAAGTCAGCTAATTTTTATTCATAGTGGGTATATACAATTTAAAGTGGTTCTAAAGGCTAAAGGGTTTTTTACCTTTACCATTTTATGCATGAAGGTAAAAAACCTTCACTTGCAGCTTCTCTCTTAGTCCCCGGGCTCCCCTTCCCGTAATAATTACCTGAACCCAATCATGATCCAGCACTGTGCCTCAGTCTCTCAGGTATCTCCTTCCTCTTTGGCTGAAACACAGCAGCGGGAGCAATTGGCTGGATAAAGGATATCTGTTTTCTGTCATGTAGCCCCCCTTTTACCCTTCAGCCTGCCATGGCCACCACATAACTTGCACCATAAGCCAGGACTTTAGGAGAGAAGATCATTGAACAACCTAAAGCCTGGCCAGGACTTTGGGGGAGAAGATTTTGAAGTATGAAAACTCAAAATGCAGCCACCCCTTTGGGACAAATAGGCCCTGTGCGCAAGAAAAAAAAACTCTGGGCTGTAAAAGAATAGCTTTTCTGGCAGTCTCTTCAAAAGTCACTGCTTTGCTGCTACTGCAGGTATTTTGACACTAAGTGTGTTGAATATCTGCTCTCCCCACCATATGCTGTGGTTCCTCCTGCCAGCTCCTATGTATTGTGATGTATGAGCTGGTGGGAGGAATTGTAGGAGAACGTATTCAACACAGTGATATTAGAAGATACAGGCCACAGGAAAAGTAACTGTGCATGACATTCTTTTACAGTCCAGTCTTTTACAAGTGACCCGGTGACACCTTCAGCCTTCTAGTTGTCTCAGCATTGTTTTTTCCTTGGACATGCGCTTCTTTTGTCAGTACAGAACTAACAGTGCTCCTACAGATATGTTTATGGCTGTGTTTGACTAAAATTATGTATTTTGTGGGTACAAGGACAGTGGCAAATGAGTGCAACATGAACTATGGGTAGACTTCGATTCTATTTAAAGTGGAACTTTAGGTTAACAATTAAAAATTGGCAAACAGGCAGGAATTTTAATGCAGAAGAAACATGCTTTGTCTCTTCTGCATTAAAGCTACTTACTTGCCTGTCCACCCCTGTACAATGAGCTGTGCAGGCACAGCTCACTGTACAAATTTGGCAATGCTGAATTTAATGGAGCTCCCGCGTATTCACAGGAGACGTCACCCCCTGCCCAGCCAATGACATCGGCTGGAGATTGGGACCCGGAAGCCGCCCTCCTGAAGAGGTCAGCGGCTGGGCGGGGAGCTCTGTGAAGGCACTTCGCTGAATCAGAGGTGAATATACATTATATTGGCAAAAGTATTGGGATGTCTTCCTTTACACGCACATGGATTTTAATGGCATCCCAGTCTTAGCCTGTAGGGTTCAATATTGAGTTGGCCCACCCTTTTCAGTTACAACCGCTTCAGCTCTTTTGGGAAGGCAATCCGCAAGGTTTAGGAGTGTGTCTATGGGAATATTTGACCATTCTTCCAGAAGCGCATTTGTGAGGTCAGGCACTGATGTCGGATGAGAATGCACTAATTCATCCCAAAGGTGTTCTATCAGGTTGAGGTCAGGACTTTGTGCAGGCCAGTTAAGGTCCTACACCACAAACTCGTTTATCCATGTCTTTATGGATCTTGCTTTGTGCACTGGTGTGCATGTTGGAACAGGAAGGGGCCATCCCCAAAGTGTTCCCACAAAGTTGGGAGCATGAAAATGTCCAAAATGTCTTGGTATGCTGACACCTTAAGAGTTCCCTTCACTGGAACTAAGGGGCCAAGCCCAATTTCTGAAAAACAACCCTGCTGTCAGGGAAAGAGATGAGGAAGTCCTGGCAAATGCAGCAATGCCCAATATGGCCACGCTAATTCGCGCACAAATGTGCGCATATGCATAGGTGCACAGCATGCAATCACGCATCTTTGTGCACGAAAACGCACCAGCACACGCAAGGTGCGATAATTTCTGACACTCAGTGGCCTTTATAAGGACTGCAGCTCCTCACAATAATTGCTAGACTGTCAGCCTCCTGTTCCCGTGTTCCTGTGTGTATTCTCCTGCTGATTATCTGTTACCGACCCGGCTTGACCCTGACCTGCTTTGGTGGTTCTCGTGGCTCTCTACCTCGGCTTGTCTCTCGGATCTGCTCCTGTTTACTCCTGGTCGATTACCAGTGTATGACCTTGGCTTGATCCTGACCTTGCTCTTGCCTGATGTTCTGTGTTTAACCCTGGCTCTGGCTTCTGAGTTTGCTTCCTGCTTTGCCCATCCACCTGGCTCCACTAGTCCTCTGGAGAACCCCCTCCTGCATCTGGTCCACCCATGGGTATCGTCTCATCAGGCATCACCAAGCATCCGTACCATTGGCAACCCATGCTTGGGCACTGCACCTTCTGTTAACACCTTCAGGGGTACATTGCACTCAGCAGTATGGGGAGCCCTCTATTCACCTCAGTCTCCGGTCAGGTACATGACACCGCACCATAATCCCCCCTTCACCAAACTTTGCTCTTCGCTCTTGTGCACTTCGCACAATGCAGTCAGGCAAGTACCGTTCTCCTGGAAACCGCCAAACCCAGACATCCATCGGATTGCCAGGCAGAGAAGCATGATTCATCACTCCAGAGAACACGTCTCCACTGCTTTAGAGTTCAGTGGCGGCGTGCTTTACACCACTGCATCCAAACCTTTGCATTGCACTTGGTGATGTAAGGTTTGGATGCAGCTGCTCAGTCATGGAAACCCATTCCATGAAGTTCTCTACTCAATGTTGTTGTGCTCATCTGAAGCCCACATGAAGTTTGGAGGTCTTTAGCTATTGACTCTGCAGACAGTTGGCGACTTCTGTGCACTATGCGCTTCAGCATGCGCTGACCCCAGCTATGTCATTTTCTGTTGCCTACCACTTTGTGGCTGATTTGCTGTTATTCCCAGTTGCTTACACTTTGTTATAATACCACTAACAGTTGACTGTGGAATATTTAGAGCGACCTATTCTTTCACAAATGTCTGCGTGCCTGAATCCAATGATTTGGAGCGGTATCCCAATACTTTTGGCACTATAATCTTCAAATATATTAATAGCAAAAAGGCAAGGTCTGAGCATGTAGGCCCTTTACAAAATAATCTAGAGTGGGTTACAGGGGACAAAGAGAAGGCAAATGTATTAAATACCTTCTTCAGCTCTGTGTATACAAAGGAGCATGGGGGAGCTCTTGTCCATAATGGGCATGGTACTGACACAGCTCCAGATGATCCACATTGGCTTACAATTGATATGATCCAAAAATATTTAGACAGAATAAAAGGTGAATAAAGCGCCTAGACCAGATGACACACACCTATGGGTCCTTTAAGAGTTTCTAATTTTTAGGGACTCTAATGACTGCCATAGTACCACTGGATTGGCATAAGACCAATGCGGTGCCGATTTTTAAAAAGGGGTCAAAATCGTTACCATGTAATTATAGACCTGTTAGTTTAACTTCTATAGTTGGGAAGCTACTGGAGAGTTTAATAAAAGACCACAGACGAGTTATTGCTGGAAAAAAAATATTTTAAGCAACAGACAGCATGGATTCATGAAAGACAGAAGTTGTCAAACAAATCTGATTTTTTTTTTCTGAAAAGGTTATCAAAACTTTGGACAGAGGGGTGGCGGTGGACGTGGTATACTTGGATTTTGCAAAAGCGTTTGACACAGTTCCCCACACACAGCTAATGTGTAAGGTAAAGTCTACAGGCTTGGAAAAATCTGTATGTAAATGACCTCATCTGGAATATGCAGTTCAATTTTGGGCACCAATTCACAAAAAGAACATTGGGGAACTGGAGAAAGTACAGAGAAGGGCAACCAAACTGATAAGAGGCATGGAGGAGATCAACTATGAGGAAAGATTAGAGGAACTGAATTTATTCTCTCTTGAGAAGGAGATTAAGGGGGGATATGATCAACAAGTATAAATACATTAGTGGTTCACATAGTGAACTCGGTGTAGAGTTATTCATCCTGAGGTCATCACAGAGGACAAGGGGGCAATCTTTACATCTGAAGGAAAAGAAAGTAATCTCCAAACAGGGAAAGGTTTCTTCACAGTAAGAGCTGTGAAAATGTGGAATACACTCTCTCATGAGTTGATTCTGGCCAGCTCAGTGGGTTGCTTTAAAATAGGCCTGGATTCTTTCTTGGATACACAGAATATACCTGGTTACTAACATTTAAAGGTAAAGTTGATCCAAGGAATATCAGATTGCCTCTCTGGGGATCATGAAGGAATTTTTTTCCCCTGCAGAAGCAAATTGGATCATGCTTTACTGGTTTTTTGTGCCTTCCTCTGTGTCAACTGTGGGTGTAGGATTATAACTTTTTTTTTTTTTTATGGTTGAACTGGGTGTCTTTTTTCAGCCAGACTAACTATGTAACTAGGTAACTATATATAGTACATCTTCTGTACCTTCAGCAGCTCAGGGATGACCTGATGCTCTAGATTTGTTCCTCATTGGGCCCAGAGTCCCAATCTGCCCCTGAATCAAGGCCACCTAAATGTTGTGTCTAGTAATTCTGGACACGTTGGGGCTGACTTGCTAAAAAAGCAGAGCATGCTCACTTTGCAAATGTAATTTTTACTTTCTAAATAAAAATAAAATAATATATATATATATATTATACAATTGCTACACAAGCCATACTGTATTTGAATGTTACTACATTTACCTTTCCTTTTCAGTCTGCAGTGCTGTAATATTCTGTAAAATTCAATGCAACATGGCAACCTAGATGCATTCCATACGACCCCAGAAATGTATTTCCTGCTTCGGTGATAACAGAAGTCTGCATTAAGATAAGTCAGATTTTAGGCATCCTTTGCAACAAGAAATTACTTTTGTTAACATATTCCCAAAAGATAATCATGTCTAAAGGGATGCTAACACTGCCATTTCCTCATAAGAAACTCTGCAAATGTATCAGCAGATTAATAATGAAAAAGTCACTCTCATTCAGATTCACTCTGTGGACCACAAACAGCTTTTTCATCAGTGCAGAAATAGGTAGTTTGTTAAAATCCTGCAATGTACATACATCCGCTACAGGAGATTGTTTTTTCTCAACAAAATTGGAGTTGCTCTTTAACAAATGAACTGGAATCCTTGATCACATGCAAGGAAATTTTTTTTGTTGTTTTTTTTTAAATAAAACACTGGATTTTTACTTGCTTGTTTGGATGAACAAAGTCAGCTTCACTTCAGTCACTAAGCTTAGTGAAAATTCACTTTGCTATGTAAACAGCCTATACTCCTTCAGTAAATGAACTCAAGGGTGCCAAACACAGGAACTTTGTAATAGACCCTACCACACAGAAAATGGAATTTATGTAAGAAACAATATAGCACTATTATTTTAAGGATTCTGATATTCAGCATTAAATGCAAAAACTAGTGATTAATTCAAGCTTTCTTTCTAAAATCTTTTATTTTATGTTCTTAAGCAAATAACAGGCAATAAAATATGGTAATAAAGCCAAATCAATAAAGACATGAACCATCTTTAGACAGACATACAAATGAGAGCCTGTAATTTGTAGACATTTATTTTGCATGTATTTTAGAACATAAAAGTTCAAAATTTAAAGTGACTGAAAACAGGTAAACGTATATTCTGGCTTATGAAGTCTGGTTTCACAATTACAAGAACACCCACCAAATTCAACCACTTACATCAAAAAGTGCAGATTATATATTAATGGCAATGCAGAAGTATAATAAAGTGTTAACCGTTTCTCTATTTACATTCAAGATAGATGAGTGCCCGTTGCCAAGGCACTAACCAGTTCATCAAGCAATGTAGATTATTTCCAGTTGATATGGTTAAGGTTCAATTAAAAGAATGAGAAAAGTTGTTGTACACAAACAGCAGAATTATTTAGGACGACGATGGAACAGCAACATCCAACCAGTTCATTAAAAAACATTGATTACATACAGTAAATTAAATACAATGATATTGTTTAAATGTATAACACAGAATGTGCACCAACACCAGAAGAGCTGACGTTAAAGGGTCCATCCAAAAAAAAACCAAACAAACACAGTTATTGTTGGGATTCTCCCCCCCCCCCCCCAAATCTGGATTTCCAGCTGAAAACCACCTACCAAGAATGGCACTCTTCATATGCAGCAGTGGGAGCCTCACTCTATATGCTGCAGTCTCTAGAATTGAAAATAAATGAAAAATCAAGTAGAAGGGGATCCTTTTGCAAGATCTGTATAAGGTTAGGTTGGGAACCTGAGGCCAGATATTTCTCTGCTTGAGTTCTTCAGGCAAAATGAGAAAAAAAGTTTTTTAAAAAAAAAAAGATTTTAAAAAAGCAGCTACCCAGCTAGCAGCTACCCAAAACAGAAATTTCGTTTTTTTTAATGAACATATTATTCAAATGTATCATTTGTAATGAATGTTATTCATGTATGCACTAGCATTAAAAATTTCTATTATGCTGTTTTTTAATCATAAGGATATAAGGTATCTCATGTGAAATCGTCTGAAAATCAAATATCCCTGCTAAGTGTTTTTTTTTTCTTGCAAATCTTGCCTTATATTTTATCCCTTTAAAGACCCCAGAAGTAGAGAAAAATATGTATCGATCTGCCAGAAATGCATTGTTGTCGACAACACACAACATTTATGTGGACTGAGTGGTGTCAGCTCTATCCAATGTTTTTTGTGAAACAATTCAACCACGCCTACTATCCCACATCTACAATGTAAAAGTTAATCATTCAATAGTCCAAGAGAAGATCTAGGACTCTTCTTTAAGATAATATAGAAGTCTCCAGAGGACATAGAACAGTTTTATATTTCTGACAAGATAAACAGGTTTTGGCACATATTGAACAGAAATAACAAAATGCTTTAAATGGTGTAATAAACAGACCAAAATGAAACAAATAAGAGAATTGCATTGCTAGGGTGTTCATATACATAATAGGCAGTGAAATGGAGACATTCCCTTTCATTTTCTGTGCAGCACTGTTGGAGAAAAATAGGTGAGAAAGGGAAGGCCAATTTAGGCTTTAGTACCAAACTATATTTACCCATGCTAATGTCACCACTGTATGATGCCATTTGTCTGTTGGACACTTACTGTATGTATGACCTGAGAAATAATCAACAGCCCAGTAAGTGTATGTTCTGTAAAATGTGATATACTGCATGTGTATATTACACATCTATGCATTCATATGTACACCTAGATGTATATCTTCTTGTATAGATGTGTATGCACATATATATATATATATATATATATATATATATATATATCTCCCAATACATGCACAATAGGAAATATGTACACGTACACGCTCCAACTTGTTTTACAATACACAGGGGTTGATTTACTAAACACAAATAGACTGTGCACTTTGCAAGTGCAATTACAGTACACAAGGGCATTTGCTCCAGAGTTTAGAAATTGAGGGGAAGCTCTGATGACTTCCATCATTCTATCATGTGCAAGAAAAAATGCTGTTTGTTTTCCTTGCATGTGATTGGGTATTCCTTGCAACATCATTTACTAAGCTCTTGGAGCTACTGCATTTGCAGGGTGTAACTGTGCTTGAAAAGTGCACAGTCTATTTGCCTTTAGCACTGTGATAACATTCAGGTCTGCACTTAGAAAGGTTTTCACCCCCTGCTCAGAAACAAGTTGGCAAAGACCTGTAAATCTGTGTGTCCGATCGCTGCAGATAGACTCTTGGTACACGCAGGGCAGGGCAGGGCAGGGCAGTCTTTTCACATCCTATTGAGGACCACAGTCTTTATTTCACTTGTGGTACAACTGCATTAGCAATAGAAAACAGGGAGGAGAATTAAAAGGAGAAAAACAAATGTTTGGCTGCAGCAATTCATCTGGACACTTTCCAATAAAAGATCAATAAGGTTTTATAAACAATAGTACTTCAGAGTAATGTCTATTGCTCATTCTTTGAGAATGCCAAGCTTTTTCAAGGCTTGTCGCCTATGCTCATCTGTGGATCCTTTTGGTGCAATCTTAACGCTTGTGACAGGCGCAGATTGACGAGATGGCCTTGAAAAAAATGAATGCTTCTCTGTGCTGTCTGCAGCTGCAGTACTGGGTTCTAGGTTTGCAAAGTCTTTCCCTGTACCAAGGGATGCTGGTCTTGGTCTGTTATTTCGCAAGAAATTTCCAGAAAATAGTGGCTTCTTAAAGAAAGAATTGCCTCCCTTTTCGATACTCGGAAGAGAATTACTAAGACCCACTCCAGATCGTTCCAAGGTATTTGACTTGATGCTTATTTGTCGCAGACCAGGGACTGAACCCTGAGGAAGACGCAAGTATGGTTCATCAGACGGTTCAAAATGAGTGCTGTGTCTATTGCTCTTATCAACAGGTGGCCTGTCTTTTCTGTCTTTTCCATCATTACGATTAAATTTAGGACTGTGTTGAGTAGCCAGCGGTTCTTTTGGAGGGGAAAAACTAGCCCTATTCCTAGGGCTGGTACTAATCATGTTAATATTTTCTAAAGAAACCGCTTTATTTTCTTGGGCTATGCTACCATGAAAATGTTCAACTATTTTAAAATGTTCAGATGCTTTGCCAAGCACAGGATTTTTTTCTGGTACTGCTTGAACGGGTGCTGTGCTTGTCTGCAACTTTACAGGATTTTTACTACTATCTTTACCCTGATTCAGAAAAGAGTCTGGGTTAAAGTAAGCTTCTCTGAATGCATGGTCGTGTTCACCTGTCAAATTTTCCTTTCTTTGAGGAACTGGATTCAGTTGTGGGGCATTTTCATGGCTTTCAGATTTTACATTCTTGGAATTATTATTTGCTTCATACACATCAGGTAAAGATAAAGTAGGCAGTTCATTTGGCTTTTCTTGGTTGTTGGTCTTCTCACTGTGTTTGGTCTTTACATCACTGGGTATGGGGCCATAACTCATAATATTGGTTTCTTTCTGATTCACTAGAGGAGTTCCACTTGCAGGCTGTCCAGCTTTCTCAGACAAGTTTGATTTCATGCTTAGCCTATTCCTAGCAAATGCTTCATTTTTTACATTCGGTACAACAAGAGGCTGTACTGGAATACTTTTTGATGAATCCATTTCCTCTTGTTGATTTGTTACAACACTTTTGCTTTTATCTTCGTTCTTCCCTGGTTTACTTCCACAAGGTGCTGCAGGATGGTCTGTTTTGGACAGTGGAACAGAATTATTTTCCTGAGAACTAAATTTCTTCTCCAAGCCTAGTTTTTGAAGTGCCTCATGCCTGGCTCGTTCTTGTTCTTTAGAATGGAGAAGATTTGTAACCCCAGATTCATTAGCTTTGTCTGTGCTCTTTTCATGTGCTGAAAATGTTCTTAATCTTTTCTGTGGGTCTAGATTTGGAGTATCTCCCCTGCTTGTTTTAATAATTATATGAGGTGGTAAAGCACGTGGCTTGGGTGCTGTAGGTGGACCCTGTTTAATGTGTGTCTCTGAAGGCTTTTCTATGGCTTGACTGAGGTTCTCCTGTTCACCTGGTAAGAATTTGTTTGGTGAAGACACCCTTGGGTATACAAGCGGTGGTAATTTTTGGTCAGATTGCTTTAATGTAGCTGGTGCTTCTTGATGTTCTGAAATTACGGCAGGTTTCAGTACTATTCTATCAAACCGGACTTCACGTGCATCTGTGGGATCAGTGACGGAATGTCGTTTGTCTACAATCTGGGGGTCTCTGAAAGCCTCAGGAGGTGGTAAAATTAAGAACTCTGATAGAGGAGATTCTCCTGTGTACTGCTGATTAATCATAAACTTCCTTTTGGGTTTCTCAGGACTTGGCTTTGGTTGGTCTTTTTGGAGACCTGCTAGTTTATTGTCAAATGGTTGCTTTGTACTGTCTTCTTTGGGAACTTGGACTCTTGGAAAACTGTGATGTCCCTGTAAAACTGTGTTTAAGCTAATAGCTGTATTTGTCCATTCTTCCTGTTTAGGCAGTGCTGCGACCTTCGGTGATATTTTCTCATTGCCTGTAAAAAGAAAAATTAGAACAAATTACTTTGACATAATTCTTTGGGTTAAAATTACTTATCAAGTGGATTCTATAGTGAATTAAATGTTGCTTTGATACCATCAAGATACTAGAAACATGCTTAGTTTATGTTTACTCTACAACAGAGGTATCTAAACCTCCTGGGCCACATTGAAAGAAGAATTGTCTTGGGCCACACATAAAATAACAACAATTAGGCCCCATTCACACTTCATGATTTTTAATCCCAGGCAGAATCCAGCCATGAGGCACTTACCTGGCTGGCACTAAGTTAGTGGGAGCCCCTGCATGTGCCACTGATGCTACTACAAACACAGCATCCCTGGCATCCCTCAAGACATGCCCAAGCCCTGTGTGTCTGTGCTGGCCACTGCCCTTGGTGCTATTAAAAAAAAAACAAAAAAAACACAGCATCCCTGGCAACCCTCTAGACATGCCCTGGCCACATTCATAGCCATAAGTTTTGTGTTGGGCAGCATATGGCCCGCGGGCTGGATACCCCTGCTCTACACAGTCCAGTAAAGAATGAATCTTATCAATTACACATTTTTTCCTATTGTTATTTTTAATAGGATTGCAGGCATTTAAACATGAGTGTTTACTAATTTCTCACTCATGCCAGTAAAAATTACTAATTTCTAGGTCTCACATGAAGCATGAAAGGCACTTATAATTTATACTAGATTTGAGGCCACTACATTTTAATTATCCCAAATAGGGTTCATCAGTTGCTGCACGTATAAAATGATAGTTTCTGTGCATTCCTAACAAACCTTTAGATACTTAATTAGAAGTCAGCCAAAAGCTGGCTTCAACCCTATGCATTTTTTACTGCTTTTGGGCATGCGTCGATGCGTGCTGCCATTTCTATGATCAGGCTCTTTAACATGCCATGACACATCAAAAAAACGACATGAACTTTTTCACCAAATGCACATCAATGCATTGCACAAAAAGCAACAATTAGCAAAGTGCTGTAAAGATTTAACTGCCTATAGAGATTTCCTCTTCCTGTTTTGTCTGATACATGTCAAATGACCAAGCAGTAAGAGAGAAGAAAACTTTTGGCAAACTTTCAATCCAAAATAAAGCTACACTGCAAAACAAAAAATGTATTATACATAAAATACCTCTATAAATGAAATCTTTTGGCATAGAAAAAAAAAACTGCTTGGATAATGGCATTGTAGCATGAGTTAGAGCATGGAGTGCCGGCACGGGACCCGAGAAGAGGAGGATCGGGTCTGTTCTGTGCAAAACTATTGCAGAGAACAGGTAAGCATAACGTGTTTGTGATTAAAAAGAAAGAAAGAAAGAAAAGAAGCAAATATTATATTGCAGCTTACCAATTCTGGGATGTGATGGCTGCATTAGTTTAGTTTTAAGGCTTTTTCCCTTCTATCTGGTGTAGAAAATACATATAACTGTAAACAAACAAGCATAGTATAATAATAATTTGTGTGAAACAGGTTATATACTATATTCGTTTGTTTATGGTTATATGTATTTTATACATTGTTATTTTCTTTTATGTTTATCTTGTATCTACATACCCTCCTTGTCCTGATGAAGGTATCTTATTGCAAAATGCATTCACAGATCTGGATTTGGAGAAACATGCCTGCCTATGTGCATTGAATACTACACATAAGTATGCATAGCAGTTAGGCTAGCTAATACACTAATTCAGTAGAGAGTATACTGTATGTATGTTTTATCCTTCCAGGATATACATTTCTGGATATATGCTTTTCCCCTTTTAATACGTGTCATTGTATTTTATTAACCACTTGCCCTCCAGAGGATTTACCCCCCCTTCCTGACCAGGCGATTTTTTGCGCCACGGCGCTGCATTACTTTAACTGACAATTGCGCAGTCATGCAATGCTGCACCCAAATGAAATTTACATATTGTCCCACGAATAGAGCTATCTTTCAGTGGTAATTGATTGTCTGCATGGTTTTTATTTTTTACACTGTAAAAAAGATCGACAATTTTGAGAAAAAATGATATTTTTTACTTTTTATTATTTTTATAATATTTTTACATTTTACTACATGTCCAGTAAAAAAAAAAAAAAATCAAATTTCATCATAAATGTAGGTCAAAATGTATTCTGCAACATGTCTTTGAAAAAAAAAAAATCCCAATAAGTGTAAATTAATTTGTTTATGTTAAAGTTATAGCATTTACAAATGGTAGTATATATACTGGGATTTTGTTTTTGTTTCCTACATTTTTACTAGTAATGGCAGCAATCAGTGACTTATAGCAGGACTGCAGGACTGCCACACACATTCTGACACTGGGGGAACTGACTTGATGTCACTGACATCCCCAGTGGCACCAATACAGTGATCAGTGCGAATAACAAGCACTGACACTAATGGCACTGGGCAGGAAGGGGTTAACATGTGGGGCGATCAAAGGGTTAACTGTGTGCCATTTTACATTGTGTGTTTTTGCTTCACTGTAAGCACACTGCTTTGTATGGCTCTGCTATGCACAGCTATGCAAAGCAGTGTGCAGGAGCTGACAGGGGAGAGAACTGTATTGTTTACAAACAGTTCTAACCCCCCCCCCATCGGAGATGCTCGGCAATCACTGGGTGCCAGCGAGTAATCACTGGCCCGGGACCCAGTGATTGACAACCGAGGCTGCGAATGGCTCAAACCCAATACCTGGAACTACAAAATCACGTGTGTATGTATATATATATATATATATATATATATATATATATATATATATATATATATACATATATATATATATATATATATACATACATACACACACACACACACACACACACACACGTGATTTTGCACACCCATCCCGCCCTGTAGCAGTACTTCTTCTTTTTCTCCCTTTTGATTATAAAAAGTGTAAGCTGCGGTTTGGCTTTAATTTGTCAATGTATCTATATCTGCTAATACAGAGCTCACTATTTCAAGTCCTGAGCAACTAGTCAGGCCTTAATAGTTACTCACCACCAGTTGCCCCACCCAACCCCGCCCCCAAACACACCCTCATAAATTATCTCACAAAATTACACTGTTAAAATGTTTTATTCAGAATAAAAAAGGTACAAAAATAAACATTAACAGCAGCAACAACTTTAACAATACTAACATAAAGCAATGTAAACATGAAAGGAAAATAAGTGCTTTACATCAATAGAGAAACAAAAAGACGCACAGTGCGGAGGTCAGCGGTGTGACGCAAGGAGAGGGGTACAGAGTGTAGAAAGGGAGGAGAGGAAAGGAAAGGAAGGCAGGAAAGAAAAGAAAGTAAGAAAGGAAAGGAAGAAGAAGGGAGGGAAGGGACAGAAGGGGAGGAAGGAGAGGAAGAAATGTCAGACTCACTGGCTCAGTCCGAAACATCACAAAGCTGCCAGCTGCTCTGTATACAATATTCCACTCACACATCCCCTTCAGAGAAGCTGCACAGACTAGAGTGTAGGCAGGCACAGGGGGAGGCAGAGTAGATCCAGTCTCTCTCCTCTCCTATTGGTGGGGGGAGGGGATGGGCACTGAGGAGCACATGGGGGGCCCAGAAAAAAAAAGGGAGATCCAATGGATGGTCAGGGATGACCGATGCAGTGGTGGGGGCAGTTACAAGCACCAATCTCCCTGTATGGCTTTCAATGAAGCAGTTGGAAGCTGTGTCTCCTCCTGTCCATCCCACGGCTTTCAGCTGCTTCACTGAAAGACATACAGGGAGATCGGTGTTGGTTACTGCCCCCCCCTTCGCCAAACCAATCAGCCACCCCTAGTCCTGGCCCTGCTCACCCCTATATTATTTCCACTGGCCAAATGCGAGCAGGCGAGTGCAAATGTTGAGGGCTGTGCTAATACAGTTAACAATACTCCCCCTGACTGACAATGCTGTTGCCTGTTGTGCTTCCTGTGCTTATTCCTCCTGAGTTGTATCTCACCAATAAAGGAGGGGTGTTACTAGCCAGATCACCAGGTGTAAACAGAGGGGAAAAATGCCAAAAGAAAAGAAAACGGATGCAGCCACCACATCTAATAACTGGTAAGCTGTACTATATTACATTTTTTGTTTTGGGTTTAATCTCACTTTAAGGATGATCGAAAAAATACCTCCCGCAAAAAGCATGTTTCTATGAAGCACATCTCTATATTTGTTTATGAAACCCAGTGTTCCAAGCAGCTTAGGACGTGCTGAAAATAGAAGGGAGGCTCCGACTTTGCATTAATTTGAAATGACTCACATGCTTATAGACGTATTAAATTATTCATAGCTGAGTATTTGGTCATACATTTCTGCAATTAATTGTTGCGTTTCTTATGTAAGATTAATTGTCACATACATTAAACATGACAAAAGTTTATCTCTTTCTCAGACGTCAGGTTGCACACAAAAAAAAAAAACAAATATCTCTTGTGATAAATTTTGAACACTAAATTAAATTCTTCTTCGGTTCATTACTCAGCTATATGAATCATGAGACTAGACACATACAACATTATCGTCTGCTTTCACCCATCTATCGTTACCAGAGAAAGAACACATTCAAACTTCTGCAAACTGAATTCCTTAGCACAAGCATGAAAACATAGTGTAGAAAACCACTGACAAAAGGGACTCGTGGACTTATAAAATTGGTTCTACAGTAATGCCAGTTTCACACTGCTGCACTGTGCTGCATATAATCTTGCTGTATAGAGGATGGGAGATTTTTCCCCAGAGTTCTGCTTTAAAAGTGGTTGAGGCCTCGGCTGTCCCCAGTCTCCCTCACCTCATTGGCTGGGACAGCAACAGGAGCGGTCAATCACAGCCAGTGAGCCAATGAGGAGAGAGCAGGGGGCAGGGCTGAAGCACAGCTCTGTAAGGCTAGGTTCACACCAATGCAGTTTGGGTTTGACCCGTTTCTGCATTGAATTTTGCGTTTTTGCACCTGCGTTTTTGATATGTTTTGCATTTTCTCTTGTTGCTAGGCAGATTTAAAATGCAAAATGCATCAAAAATGTGGCAAAAATGCACTACGTGCTTTTCTGCAGCATTTGCATTGAAGTTTATAGAACCAAAAAAGGAACATTTTTGCATTCAAGAAGTCCCTGACCCTTTCCAAAAAACGCACAGGGTGAAAACATGGATGTGAATGTGTCCCATAGGAAATCATGCTAAATGGACTTTAGTGCATTCCTGCAAAACGCAAAACATTGCGGAAAACACTTAGGTGTGAACCTAGGATTGACGCTTAGAGCAGGGCTTGGGAGCAAGCACTTACCAGTGCCCTCATAGCAAGCAGCTTGCTATTGGGCGCACTGGTCAAAGGGGAGGAGCCAAGAATAAGAGGTTCTGGGTTGCTCTGTAGAACACCATTGTACAGAGTGAGAAAGTATGACAGGTTTGTTATAAAAAAAACGATCTTTAATATCAATTTAAAGTCTAAATCCACAAAACTAACAATGGAGTGTAAAACATAGAAACTCACACCTTAAACTGTATGCTTTACTTCACTTGTAGACTGCACGTGAGGAACTCAAAATTTTTACTAAAGTCGAAACATACTAAATCCACAGCTAATCTCTCAGTCCCAGTTTTGATTCACTTCTAGGTCTAGGAGCTTGTCAAAAACCTCCTATTAAAGTGTTACTAAATCACAACAGTAAAGTCAGTCTGTAATTGCAGTAAAGCATGCTTGATTTACTCACTGTGGAACCCAAGAGGTTAATTCTCTGTATTGCATAAAAATACTGTTTGACCCTGACTTCTCGGATCCTCCCCTTCTTCCAGTGTCCCCCCTCTTATCTCCTGATAAGACATATCATGTGGAGACACTCTGCACGTGCTCAGTTTTGTGTGTATTGCTAGAGAGGTTTTTTTTTTATCTTGGGAGAGTGCATGTGATCAGCACAGGGCCAATCAACACTGTCCAGACAGAGATAAGGGGTTCTGCATCCTCCTAGAGCAGAAAGAAAACTCCTCCTACAAGCTTTAACATGTGCTCTGCTGAACACTGATAATCACAAGACTGCACTAACTCCTGATGAGAAAAAGGTATTTAGCAGTTTATATTTACTAAAATAATTGAATTTCCATGTTCTGTGTACTGTGGATATAGTGAATGCAGGATCCTGGGTTTAGTAACATTTTAACTGTATCAGATCTATAGTGCATTGTAACACACAAAAATATATGCTATGTGCATTACCTGCATTTAAAAATGCTGCAGGACCTATATTTTGTGCATTTACAGGGCATTAGTATTGAATACAACACCCCCCCCCGCATGCAAAAATGCGTGTTGTAGGCACTGTTTCTGTGTTTAGTTATCTTATTTAAAAAAAAACATAGGATTTTTGTATGCGTCACAAAACAAACCTCACTTTTCATACTTTCCATAAATCAGCCATTGTGTTTTCACCTAACCCTGGATTCACTTAAGCAAAATACTTCCAATACTTCCATGTGAATGCTGCATATGCTTTTTGCATGTGTGTTAGGAAGGAGGTGAACAAACCCATTGTCTGAGGGGCACAATGTAGCTGGACTAGAAGGCAAAAAGTTACAAATCTGGCTCTGCTCAGTGGTCACTTTGTCCGGTTTATAACAAGTCTTTGCTTTTTAAAATAAAGAATGGGCTTTATTACGGAGGGGGGGTATTTTGGGGCTTTCATTACATTTGGGGTATATTATTTTTTAATGGGTTTATAGGATCTTTTAGGTTTGCGATGCTCAAAGCTGAACTTAAAGATATTGATCACTGGTCATCCGCACTCTCTAATCTTCCAACTAGGTCCACTGAAAAGCATGTTTACTGCCCTGCATAAAGCATAGCACCCCAGGTCAAAGAAAACAGGCAAGTGGTGATCTTTTTTGGTCAGCAATACAGTGAACGCTGTATGGTTTGTTTGAAAGAAATTAAAAATTTGTAAAAATGTGCGCACCTAGCCCTACCTCACAATATACCACACAGATTCACTACATTACCATTTTTATACCCTTGTATGCAGTATTAATGAAAGTTAGACATGAACCTGGTTAGTCCTTTTCTCTGTGGTTGCAAATTGCACCTGTCCAGTTTTACACTACGATCTCCTAATTTTTCAATAGGAATATCTGCTTGTATTCTGTGGCTAGTACATTTAAGTCCAGTTTTGCTCATCGAAAATTACCTGCTGACAGCCAATTTAATATTGCTGTATCATCTGTGTTATGTAGTTCTTTTTTTAATAGGTCTAATATCTGTGACTGAGCCACTGGACAATTTTACACTGCTTTATTGTCTCCATTCTCTTATTTCTTCAATGAAAAAGCCTGCCTATACTTTGTTACTCTAGTACATTTGTGCCTTTTCTTGCTCACATAAAAACTGTTCTGCTGCTGGCTAATTTTGCACTTCTTAATGAGTGCTTGCGGAGCTCTACCCCCTTAGGAGTCACCAAAGATTTGGGTCCCCCTATATTCCTGCACATCCAGACAACACGCATTTTCCACATCAACTTGCATCCGGGAGACAGTAACCAGTCCTTGAGCTTGTTTTGAAGTTTTAGTAGGAGATTTAGAATTTGGATAGGGTTAGGGGTGTATGGGATGCCCAGTGGAACTTTGAAACCGAGGACAACTTCCTGGAACTATATACAAGTTTTTCACTGCAAAATCCTCTTCTTGGAGAGCTAGCCGGTGTCTCCAGTTGTACCACACCAGATCCCAGATTAATCATTCTCTCATCCAGCTATCTGAGGGAAATCCCTGAGCAGGGGAATCAGTGCCTGCCACGGTAAAGTAAGACAGTCCCGGGTAGTTAATCTTGTTTCCCACCAGAGTGTTCCTTCCCCTATCTGGCCCAGGGGGTGCAGGTCTACTTACTTAGTCCTTCTCCTGTGCTGCTGGTGGGTTGGTGGCCGCTACCAGGCCTTCTAACTGGGCCACTCCTTCCCTGCCACATAGGTGGTCCTCTCTCAGGGGGCCAGTGAAGTTCCAAGATTTCCTTCTTCCAAGGTTCCTGCTTTGAGGTTAGCCACTTCACCTCTGGGCCCCTCCCAGGCTTCTGCTATCCAGCCTCATTTCCTCTCCATCTTCTACTCAAACTCCTCTGCTGCTAAGCAGGCTCAGTAACTCTTAAAGGCTGTCCAGGCTCCTTGCCAAGCCTCCTGTTGGGGATTGGCCAGGATCTTCTAAGAGTACAGACCATCCACTCCTCACCTCCACTCACTGCTTCTAGATCTTTCTCCAAAGTTCTAGAGCAGGGGGAAGTCCCAGAGATCTGGTCTACAGAGACTCACAGCTCTGTCTGCAATTTGACCCTACTAGCTATCACACGCAGACTGCTATTCAGCCCTCCTAGCTAACAATTAGAGTCTAGATCCCCCTAGCTGACTAGGAGGGTGCTACACTTGATAGAAACTGGCCAGTGAAACCATGGACAGCATGAGAGAACTAATAACTAATAAAACACAATGCATTCCAATTAAAGTCCATATTCCCCATGCTTATATTTTCCAATACCAGTGTTCCCTATTTTAAGCTATTCCAATCAAATTGTGCTTGGTGTTCCCTCCCCTATGCACTCCTCACTCACCAGACGAGGTGGACTCCTAGCTTTATTTGGCTTCAGAGTCAGGAAACACTTTTCTCTAGTGGGGTGTGCTCACGGATGTTTCCAGGATTCCATCATATAGAATACCAGATCCACAGTTGTAATAAGAAAGGTTTAACTTGCCAATGAATTCCATTTGTCATCAAATGTGTACCAAAGGGAAGCAGAAGAAACTCTAATAGTGTTATTTTGTCATACTATTTATTATCTCTCATAAAAAAAAAATATTACATTTACATTTCATAAAACACAAAATTGCCTTGTACACAGGTGATGCAGTATCCTGAAATGGCACCGGAGCGCCGCCGATTTGCGTGCGCTCCACCTCACCAGATCTGACATCACTCCAGTCGACTGTAAACTGAAATGTGTGTCAATACGTTTCACCCTCCTACAGCTCTGTGAAAACGCCTTGTAGGAGGGTGAAATGTGTTGGTGCAAATTCCAGTTTACAGTTGATGCAATTTCTGGTTGATTGGCGTGATGTCACTTCCGGTGAGTGGAGCGCACGCAAATCGGTGGCACTCTGGATCCATTTTAGGATACTGCATCACCTATATACAAGACAATTTATTTTTTATGAAATGTGAGTGTAATATATTTTTTAATTAGAGATAATAAATGGTATGACAATATTACACTATTAGAGTTACACAGGCGCTGACTTAAGAGTGTTTGATTGCCAGTCTCCCAATCTCCTGAAGGTATCAGTATAACCCAAATGTCTAAGAATTACTAAACGCCTGTGGCCCTCAATGAACAATCAAGAAAAAAGGTCTTAGCCATAGATACCCTTTCATGACTGTCAGATGTCCCCTGCTATCCTGATGAACCATCTTGGTAATAAAACGCAGCACTAACTGCTGTCTATGGAACCACTTTGATGTCAATTACAAAGCTGAGTTTTGCCACACTTGATATGAACTTGGCTTTAGATATACCCAGGGGTGGACTGACCATTTGGAAACTCTGGCACTGCCCGAGGGCCCGGGGTCAGTAGGGGGCCCCATGAGATGCCCCTGGTACCTTTTTCATAGGATTTTTTGAGTTTGGGCAGGGACACAGGGGCCCCATGATCCCCTATTGCCCGGGGGCCCCATGAGTTGTCAGTCCGCCCCAGGATTTACCCTAACTTGCATGCAGCAGAGTCTCCTTTATAATGGCAGCTTGGCACCAATGCAGGAGGACATGCGTACAAGGAAATGCCGCTACATGCCAGTGCATGCTGGATATTAGCCAAAGCTCGTCTTTGTGCTGGTACATGTGCACAAGCATTAGCTGCACAAGAATGATCACTAGGTGCATGAGAATGGGCATTAGCTACATGAGAATTGGCATCATCTGTACTAGTTTCCTGACACTTACATGCATATCCACCATCGCCCAGCAGACTACTTAAACATGAACTCTGTACAAGCTCTTTGTTGAATGGACTTCAGTCTGGCGCCTGTGTTCCTGATCTTGCTCAATGTGATTCTGTGACTGACCCGGCTTCCTCCCTGACCTCACTTTCAGATTACCCTTCTCTGCTTTGTTCACTGTATCTCCACTACCAGCCTTTTCCTGGATTACTGGCTATACTCCTGTCTAGCAAATTTGTATCTCACTGCCTGCACGTTGTCAACCTTTGCCTGTATCTGACTCTGATCCTGCCTATTACTCGGTGCCTTCCAGCTCTGCTACTACTAGACCAGGCTTGCAACCCGACTCCGCCTTTAACTCAACTCTCAACTTGGCACATCTTCATTGTACTATCAGCTGTACTCCTGCTCACTTGATACCAGTGCCCTCAGGTTCCAGTCCACGGTATTGGCACCCTGGCACATGAGACAGGCCCTTGCAGACCCTGTCTCAACTTGCAGGGGTGCTTAGGCAGGAACTGTGCAAGTGGTCACCCTTGTCATCCCAGGGTCCACATACAGGTATGTAACACCGAATATTGGACACCTGGTGGAAAACAAGGCAGTTTGCCAGTTGAACTATATAAATTGCAAGGACTTTAGCAAACTTTTTTTGCAAACTGATACCTTTCTCTGTTCTGAAGAAAATGTTTGTTCTCCATGTCTTTTCTTAGACTGATAAAAAAATCAGTGAGAAAATCGTCCAGGTCTGCATCCCTTCTTTTTTTTTTTTGGTAGAAAAATTGCTGATGGTTATATGCACACATCTTGTTGTGGTAGAGTATGGTCCTTTATGTGCCTTCTGCAATCAGATGGATGCTTGTGTTTTCAATCAAACATTTGCTTATTTTTTCTCCAAAGAACGATATTGGCAGCATAGTTCCTAGGATAAGCAGGGGGCTCATATTTATCTGGACAATTAATTTGTTGGAAATATATATTTATGTACTGCAGTTTGATGTATATTGTATAATTATGATTGACTAATGTTGTATTTTTGATACAATTGTAGACTGTATTGCGGATTGCCTTTTTTTTTCTTCCTCTGAGGAAGCCTAGGTTGGGCGAAACATGTTGGGAAGTACTGTTTGTGCACCGCAGGAAACAGTCAAGCATGTTGTGATTGTCAAGTTTGTTGTAACTATTCATATTTGATCTATTTTTTTTTTTACATTAATTGCAAAAAAAATGTTTTAAAGATTATTCTAATTACTACTATGCACCTTCAAAATACCACAACCTACTATTTTCTGTATACTTAAAGAGGGAAGGCCTTAAAGGGTATCTGAAAAAAAAAAATACTTACTCAAGGAGATGCCTAAAATTTTACATTAAATTACAAAGGCCTCTGTTGGAGTGATATATTTTTTTTTATTTTTCAGCAAATGTGGTGCTTTCTTTTAAGGGAAATTTCAGTACCACTAAAAAAGTAAAACTAAGAAAGATAATGCTCTTCGACAGAAAATGGTTTCAATGTGCTGCTTTTCTAAATCAATATAATATATTTTTATGACCCATTGCAGCTCTGTGACTTTCCTTTTTTTCATTCTATATCCTACTCTTTACTTCTTATCTGACTCACTTTTATTACACTGTTTTTCACTCTTCCTTAACTTTCGCAGACTGGTGTTATACTTTGTGAAGCACCACTGCTTTGATCAGAAGAAAGAAGTGGATCTCCTAAAAGATTTTCCTAAATAAGATGTTAGTACAAATTACAGAAGTGTCATACATAGAATTCAACTGTGTGGTTACAAATACTCTTTTCATGTGATAGAATCCTAACCATACCCTGATGCTAACAGACTTTGGGCACTAGAAAGAGAAAAGCTATGATTCAAAAGGGCATGTATTAAAGTGATTATAAAATGAATTTTGTTATTAAAAGAAAAAAAATTACTACTTACTAACTCGGTGCAATGGTTTTGCACAGAGCAGCCCCAATCCTTCTCTTCTGGGGTTTCCCGCCTGTGCTCCTGGCTCCTCTCCCCTGACGAGTGTCCCCATAGCAAGTTGCTTGCTATGGGGATACTTGTGCAAGCTCGATCCAGAGCTGTGCTATTTGTGTTCATAGACACACCCTGGCACTGTCCCCCCACTCATAGGCTGTGATCGATAGCAGTAAGAGCCAATGAGGAGAAAAGGTGAAGAGAGTGGCAGCTCTTGGGCACAGAGCTGGATCAAGATTGGGCTCAAGTAAGTGTTTACGGGGAGCTAAGGGGATCCTATGCACAGAAGGTTTTTTACCATAATGCTAGGAATGCATTAAAGGTTAAAAAAAAAAAATTCTACTTTAACAACCACCTTAAATTCAGTCATGAAATAAGTGTTGTTTTTAAAATTAACAAAAACAGGGTGAACACTTTGTCTGAACTTACTATAAAAAGAGCTTTTTTTTTTTTTTTTAAATAGTTGGGAAATACATAACCAGCAACAGTTGAGATAATGAACATGAGA
Source organism: Staurois parvus (assembly GCF_062004578.1). NCBI lineage: Eukaryota > Metazoa > Chordata > Amphibia > Anura > Ranidae > Staurois > Staurois parvus. The sequence continues at coordinate 3,512,138 of NW_028318191.1, forward strand.
ATGCAATGCTCTGCAGTCCAGAGTATGAAACATATAACATAGGGTACAGCAGTAAGAAGTATGTAACGTATAGCACAGCTTACAGAATGTAGTGACTAGACATATGTCTAGGGTATACACAGTGCAAAGCTCCTCACTCAATTGGTGGTTGAATGTTTTGCTTACCCGTGTGACCCACAGTTAAATGGCTTACCCATCCTTATCTGACCATCAGACAAGCATCCCTGTCCCGTCAGACCTCAGCTTTGATGGTCTCTTGTCCATGGAGGAGTTCAATACATTGGGAATGCATGAAATTAACTATTTAAAACATACTACCAACAGTTAACCAGAAAAAAAGATCAAAATTGAACAAAAAATAGTGAACATTACTGCAAACAGCAGATGTACCAGTCACCTGGGCTTTTAAAGACAAAGAGCTAATTCTAATTCAACTACAGTATATTGCCAGTATTGGAGTTGGAGTCATTGGTTGTTTTTTTGTTCTCAGGAAGCACTGTGAAGGGTGGCCACTGCCACACACGCAGTCAGAGGGATCCCCTCAGAGTGTAAACCTGTACCACTGACCCAAACACAAAGGACAATCTGAGAAACTGAGCAATGAGACAAGAATTAGATTGCCCCATTTTCTACATTTCAAACCCGCTGACTAAGTTTGCCAAATTCCATTGTGGACTGTGAACCATTAGGAATTTTTGCTACAAAAAAAAAAAAAAAGATAGTGGTGTTCCCTAGACAATTATTCATCTGAAATCTGTAGTCCACTTTCTGATAAGATTTATTAAGAAATTATGTGGAAACACCACCATATAAAAATAAGGCAAACCTTGCAGCAGGTTTTTCCTGACAGTTTTCTCAGATTTTTGGGTATATTCTGCGGATTACAAATATTGTGACCTTATTATTTATATGCTGCCAAAAGGTACCAAATCTGGATTGTCAGCCAGTTGTTTTGGAGCGGAACACTCAAAAACAATCCTGCATTTCTGGATGAAAGATTATTGCCTTTCATGCAATGCGTCAAAGAATTTTTTATTTACTGTGATTGATAAGTTTTCAGTGGCTTGAAACCACCCAACTTTGTTTTATCACTGTCCATGATGTTTTTTTTTTACCTCGATTTCATGGAAGTTGAAATTTCAGATACTTACCAGCAGAAAAAGCAAACTTCATTTGTTCTGAAGGTAGGAGGCTATCCGCATTATTTATTTCCACTTCATCATTTGATAATCCACTGTCTTCCTCATTGTCTAAGGACTCTATGGTTTCTTCAAGAAACATCAAGCATTCTCGCTCCTCAGCAGAAAGATGGTCATATCCTTCTCCACTCTGAAAGACCAAAAGCAAAAAAGTCTAAAGGACAGTGGTACTTGGTTTGTAAATGCACACTTTTGTAAGTAAGGTGTACTGTTACTTGAGTCCTTGATGGTATAGCACTGCAAGATAAAGTATACAGTATGTGTCATATGGTCTTTGTTTGTAAGTTTCATATGTCTTTGTTTACAAGATTATTTTCCATGGTTATAAAAACTTTCTTGCGTACATGATATGTGTAGCACTACCCCCTTAGGAGCCGCTAGAATATTTGGGTGCCCCTATAGCTCTGCACAGCCAGGCTTTACACATCTTCACAAGAGCTTGTATCCAGAGTCCTGCTCCATTCCAACACATAACCTTTATTTTGGAACTAACCAACGACTCCAGTTGTCTGTGCTCAATCAATACAGTGAAGGAAAAAATATTTGATCCCCTGCTGATTTTGAATGTTTGCCCACTCACAAAGAAATGATCAGTCTAAAAATCGAATGGTAGGTGTATTGTAACATACAGAGACAGAAGAACAACACAAAATTCAAAAGAAATGCATGTCTAACACATTATGCACTGCTTTTCATGTTCATGAGGGAAATAAGTATTTGATCTCCTATCATTCGGCAGGAATTCTGGCTACCAGGTGTCTTTCATACAGGTAACAAGCCGAGATTAGAAGCACTCTTTTAAAGGGAGTGCTGCTAATCTCATTTTGTTACCTGTATAAAAGACACCTGTCCACAAGAGCAATAAAACAATCGGATTCCAAACTCTCCACCATGGAAAAGAGCTGTCCAAGGATGTCAGGGACAAGATTGTAGACCTACACAAGGCTGGACTGGGTTACAAAACTATCGCCAAGCAGCTTGGTAAGAAGGTGGCAATCATTCTCAAATGAAAGAGACACAAAACAACTGTCAGTCTCCCTAGGTCTGGTGCTCTATGCAAGATCTCACCTCGTGGAGTGTCAATGATCATGAGAACAGTGAGGAATCATACCAGAACTACATGTGTGGATCTTGTCGATCTCCAGGCAGCTGGGACCACAGTCACCAAGAAAACAAATGGTAACACACTACGCCGACAAGGATTGAAATCCTGCAGTGCCCGCAAGGTCCCTCTGCTCAAGAAAGCACATATCCAGGCCTGTCTGAAGTTTGCCACTGAACATCTAAATTATGCAGTGGACTGGTTGAGGTCCGATGAGACCAAAATCGAGCTCTTTGGCATCATCTCAACTTGCCGTGTTTGGAGGAGGAGGAATGCTGCCTATGACCCCAAGAACACCATCCCAACTGTCAAATATGGTGATGGAAACATTCTGCTTTGGGGGTGTTTTTCTGCTAAGGGGACAGGACAACTGCACCGCATCAAAAGGGACGATGGACGGGGCAATGTACCGTCAAATCTTGGGTGAGAACCTTCTTCCCTCAGCCAGGGTATTGAAAATGGGTCGTGGATGGGTGTTCCAGCATGACAATGACCCAAAACACACAGCCAAGGCAACAAAGGAGTGGCTCAAGAAGAAGCACATTAAGGTCCTGGAGTGGCCTAGCCAGTCTCCAGACCTTAATTCGATTGAAAATCTGTGGAGGGAGCTAAAAGTTCGAGTTGCCAAATGTCAGCCACCAAACCTTAATGACTTGGGGAGGATCTGCCAAGAGGAGTGGGCCAAAATCCCTCCTGGGATGTGTGCAAACCTGGTGGCCAGCTACAGGAAGCATCTGACCTCTGTAATTGCCAACAAGGCATTTGCCACCAAGTTCTAAGTCATGTTTTCTGAAGGTGATCAAATACGTATTTCCCTCATGAACATGCAAATCAGTGCATAATTTCTTAGACATGCATTTCTTTTGAATTTGTTGTTGCTATTCTGTGTCTCAGTGTTACATAGGCCTACATATTTACATAGTTAGTCTGGCTGAAAAAAAAAAAAGTTCATCCAGTTCAACCATAGGAAAAAAAAAAGTTATAATCCTACACCCACAGGTGATCCAGAGGAAGGCAAAAAAAACCCCAGCAAAGCACGATCCAATTTGCTCCTGCTGGGAAAAAAAATTCCTTCCTGATCGTCTGAGAGAATAATATGATATTCCCTGGATCAACTTTACCTATAAATGTTAGTATCCAGTTATATTCTGTGTATCTAAGAAACAATCCAGGCCTTTTCTGAAGCAATCCACTGAGCTGGCCATAACCAACTCTTCAGATAGTCTATTCCACATTTTCACTGTGAAGAAACCTTTCCATGTTTGGAAATTAGATTTCTTTTCCTCCAGATGTAAAGAGTGCCCCCTTGTCCTCTGTGATGACCTCAGGGTGAATAGCTCTACACCGAGTTCACTATATGAACCACTGATGTATTTATACACGTTGATCATATCCCCCCCTTAATCTCTTCTTCTCAAGAGAGAATAAATTCAGTTCCTCTAACCTTTCCTCGTAGCTGATCTCCTCCATGCCTCGTATCAGTTTAGTTGCCTTTCTCTGTACTTTCTCAAGTTACCCAATATTCTTTTTGTGAATTGGTGCCCAAAACTGAACCGCATTATTCCAGATGAGGTCTTACTAATTATTTGTACAGGGGTAATATAATATCTCTCTCTCAGGAGTCCATACCTCTTAATACAAGAGGATTTTGCTTGCGTTAGAAACCGCAGCTTGGCATTGCATGCTATTAATAAGCTTTTGATCTACCAGAACTCCCAGATCCTTATCCACCATTGATTTCCCCAGTTGTGCTCCCCCTAGTATGTATGATGCATGCGTATTCTTAACCCCCAAGTGCATATCTTTACATTTATCAACATTAAACCTCATTTGCCACATAGTTGCCCAATTAAACAGTGCATTGAGGTCGGCTTGTAAATTAAAGACATCCTGTAAGGACGTTATTCCACTGCACAGCTTGGTGTCATCTGCAAAGACTGAAATGGGATTTTTAATCACAGACCCTATATTGTTTAGAAATATATTAAAAAGTAAGGGTCCCAACACTGAACCCTGGGGTACACCACTGATGACCCCAGACCATTCAGAGTATGAATCAACCACTGCTCTTTAAATAAGATCTTTTAGCCAGTTATCTATCCATTTACGGATTTTTCCAAGCCCGTAGACTTTACCTTACACAATAGCCGTGTGTGGGGAACTGTGTCAAACGCTTTTGCAAAATCCAAGTATACCACGTCTACCGCCACCCCTCTGTCCAAGGTTTTCCTCACCCCCTCATAAAAAAAAAATCAGATTTGACAACTTCTGTCTTTCATGAATCCATGCTGTCTGTTGCTTAAAATGTTTTTTCCAGCAAGAACTCATCTATGTGGTCTTTTATTAAACTCTCCAGTATCTTCCCAACTATAGAAGTTAAATGAACAGGTCTATAATTACTTGGTAAAGAATGCCCTGAAATCTATCATGGATTGTTTCCACAAGTGGGTAAAAAAAGGGGGAAGGGAGGAGAGAGAAGAGAGGAACAACGTCCCCTTCTCCAGGAGCCAAATGTCCCTGTCCCTCTTTCTTGGTCAGCGGTCTCTTCCCATGTAAGGATCTATATAAAAATGTACTATTCAACTATTTAAAGTGTTTCACTGCACAAAACTTTATATTGTTTTGAAAAGCCAAAATAAAGTAAGAAAAAAAAAGTTATAAAAACTTGGATTAAACCAGTCATTTTTTGCACATTACCCCTCATGGTCCATGTTACTGGAAGCATGGCAGGGGCATATCATTTGCCTATATGCTTCTATACCAAACAGTTAGGAGGTATGCTGCTCTAATAACTAATTATGAGTAATAGGTTTACTTCTCCATAACCAACAGGATGAATGGTAATTTTGTGTTATTACCATATCATATGGGAATAAATGCACTACCAAAAATAACACAAGAGGAATGGAAGAATTATTCTGTGACTATATGTTGTATAAAAAGATTGAGGGTCATCTAAATAATTTTATTAGGAAAAGGATATGTACATTGTGTTTTACATGACCAAAGGCTACATGAATAAGGCTAGATAGACATTCAGTATATGTTGTGGACACCCTGTAGGGTGTACAGTCCCTCTCTACTGACATGCAATAATGAGAACCGTGTAACCCCAGATATAGTCATACTGTCAAATTTGAATTATTATTGATTTGCACACTTACCATAGAGATTACTGAATAGAAGTGGTAAAGGTTTATTGTACCACTGTCCATGCCGATTATTTAAATTATGATTGTGATTCATTTTATTTTATAGATCTTTGCTTTTTTGATGTTGGTGTGTTTTGGAAATTATTTTTAGTAGTCTGTCCTACTTCTATAGGTGTACGTTTCACATTTTACACTTTGATTAAACTTGGATTCAACCCATCCCTTCTGACCACAGGTGTCAGTTACTTGAGGACTGGTTACAGCAATTAATAATGCTGGTGCTTAGCTTAAAAGCCCATTTCCACCTTGTTAATAAAATTACAAAAACAATATAGCTTCGCACCTTTAAAAATAAAAAAAAGCATTTTTCCCTGAGATATCAACAACCAGGGCCAGTCCTAGACTATTTTGCGCCCTAGGAAAGACCAGCTACTTGCACACCTTCTCCCCCCCCAAAAAAAAAAAAAAAAATACAAAAATAAATACTTCACACACACATTTTCTTTCTGCTCAAATGTTCCACTCTAGCACAAATCCTCTCCCCTAATTCCCCCTCCTAGCATAAATACCCCCATTCCCACCTCCTAGCACAAGCATTTCCAAATTACCCTTCCCAGCACAAATCCTTCCTCCCCACCCAAGTCCCCCTTACTAGCCCACAATTCCCTCCCAAATCCCCCATTCTAACACAAATCCCCCCCATCCCGCTCCTAGCACAAATCCTCTTCCTTCAATCCCAAGCCTAGGACAAATGCCTACAAATCCCTCCTCTAGCTATAGCCCCTCCAAATTACACGGGCCAGTATAAATTCCTCCCACCTTACCCAAACCCCCCCCCCACCCTCTTTTAGCCCAATCCCCCCACCAAACCTCCCCTCTACTTCTAGCACATATCTCGCCATTGCATCTACTAGCACAAATGTCCCCTCCCCCATCATCCCCATTACCCTTCCCAGCACAGATAGCCCCCATCCCTCCTCCTGCACACACCTCTAATCTCAGTACAAATGATTGTTATCCCTCCCCAACCTCCTTTCATTGTGTACAGTTCCCCCAGTCTGTAAGCTCCCCCCAAAACTTACAGGCGGGAAACAGCTAGAAGTGCGGTTTGTGCTTTGCTCTCACTCCTGTCAGTGGAGCTCCATACAGCAGATGAGACAGGATCTCTCTTGGATCAGACTGTTCACAGCTTGATTACCCCGCCCCCCTATCTCCTCCAATAACCGTTCATCTCCTGGCAGCAGGGGAATGAATCAAACACTAAACATGAGGATGAACATGCTACACTGACAGGAGTGGAGAGCACAGCCCACACCTCCCAGCTATCTCCTGTCATTTTTTTTGCAGGCTTCACTACTCCAGGCTGCTCTCCCCTTGTCCCAGCCAGGATTGCAGGGATGGGGGAAGGCATTCAGCGGCAAGGCACAGCACCCATGGAAAGACCAACCTGGGGGGTGTCACAACTGAACCCAATACCCAGCCATGGTGGACAGTAGGGAAACCAGCGGCCGTGGCTGCACCCTAGGCTGCTGCCTAGTTAGCCTAATGGTAGCGCCAGCCTTGTATACAAAAATATTACAAAGATATCACCCAAACTTCTAATCCTTGCTGTACAAAATAGGTTGTTTGACTTGTGGCTTCCTTAACAAATGCAAAACCCCCAACCTGGGATATTTCTAGTCCCACAGTTCACAATAAAACCTATGATACTACTCCTGTCAGAATAGAGGACATGCACAAATTATGTTCTGCTTTCTCAAAACCTAGTTAGCTTTACTAACTCTTCTTGGTTCTACATGCTTTGACTTTCCAAGATCTTACTGTCTTCGCAGCCTATATTTGGGTTCATACAGGTTTCTTCTTGAGTGAAAATACACATGGACACAGACAAACAAACAGCTTTCTTCAGAATAACAAAAGAGTATTTCTGGATGTCTGGAATCCCCCTGCTGGTTAAGGAAAGGTGTATCCCCATCAGAGTGACAGCCTGCCAGATGATCTACACTGTTTCAGCTTTCTAGGACCAGGAGTGGTCTGACAACTCAAATGCGCATATTATGCGCTTTCTGGTGAGTGCATAATATTATACACCTTTCAGCACGGAGTCAACCACCTTTGCACTGTTTACTGGGACTATTGTATCATGATATGAGGACGTTTTCCAATCACTTTTAAGCACCAGTAGCCCATCACTTATTATCCTTTATACAACATATATTAACCTTTTGTAGCGCTGCATGTGTTATTATTTTTAGGTTTCTTATTGACACTGAATGAACACTGGCTTCCCCAGTAACCAGGTACAGTACTCGGCTTTGGACATCTTTTTATGTCCTTTTCCATCTTTATAAAGCTCCATTACCTTGTTACACAGGACTTTTGACAGTTCTTTTCTGATCCCCATGGCTCAGTATCTAGCCTAGTCAGTGCTTCCACGTAAGAGCTAACAAATTCATTGACTTTTTATACGCTAACACTAATTGCAATTTAAAAAGCCACAGATGTGGGACATTAACCTCTAATTGGCATTTTAACCTGAGTGTGTCTCCTTGTGTGTCTGTACCAAGGCCAAACATTCCAGGGTATGTAAACTTTTGATCATGGCCATTTGGGTGATTTCTGTTATCATTATGATTTAAAAAGGAGCCAAACAACTATTTGATAATAAATGGCTTCATATGATCATCATTCTTCAATAAAAGAGCATTTTTTGGCATGATCAGTCATATTTTCAATATCAATGCCAAAATTTCACAATTTCTGCCAGGGTATGTAAACTTTTGAGCACAACTGTATATAATACTTTTCAAATGTCACTTAGCACATATATCTTGAAGATAAAATATACTTACAAAGGTAGAGTGGTTGGAGGAGATGCTTTCAATACTGTCACAGCTACCAGTGCTGCCCACGCTGTTCAAGGCTTCCATACCTACATGCCTTGTCCAAACTTTTTTCTCTGGCATCACCCAAACCAGATTTCAGGACAGACAACTTGACCAGTCTCAAAATAGATGCTGTAGAACAGAAGACAACATCCAATTACTAGGTGTTAATGTTACAAATAAAGTGGTAAAAATTAAACCATGGTCTGCTGTCCCAAAATATTATTTGTAATAATGGTTGCGGTCTCACAATATCAGATTTGTAATGACAATGTATTCTTAAATAATTAGTTTAATAAATAGATTTTTTAAAGTAGATGCAAGCCCTCCTTTTTAGAAATGCATATCTTGTTTGTGTAGCACTACCTCCTTAGGAGTCATTGAGTTTTGGGTTCCTCCTATAGTCCTGTACAACCAGGTAACACACATTTTCTTCACAATTTGCACAGTGGAGACTGTAAACAGTCCTTGAGCTTGTTTTTTTTTTGTTTTGTTAAGGGTTATTAAACTTGGTTGGGGTTGAGGTGTAAGCCGTGTACCGGGGTGGGCTCCCCAGAATACAGTGAAGTCACGAATGAGGAAAGCAACCCCAACACCAGCTTTTGTCACAACAGAATTTTAATTAGATGTGGCAAATAAACACAACCACAAATGCTGGAAACATACAATAAATTTACATACACCCAACCCAAAGGCTGAGACCCTTGTGCTGCACAACTCGGCGCATTCTGATGAAGGTAGAAAAGTGTAGTAATTTACCTACTGGCGGGCACAACTAAGCTGTCACACCTTACCTGTTATTACCCTAAAAGTACAAGAATCAGTGTGGGTGTATGGTATTGGCTAGCCTGCGGTGCAGCACAACAGCTTACAATCTTACACAAGTCTACAGTTTTCCCCCTCCCATAACTGGTCCTGTAACACGTGCCTGAGTATTCCTTCTGAGCACAACGCCAGTCTGTTTTGAGTTTGTAGGATTTTATCAGCTCTCCAATGTGAAATGTCACTTTAAGTTGTGGAGTCCTTCCAATAATCAGTAACAACACTTGCGGCCTGACACAAACAGAGACCCTAACTAACTATAGGCCTGGAGTCTATAGGTGCCAACAATAAAATGATGTGCATGCACGATCTTACCAACCCGGGTCTGCTTTGCATCCACTGGTGACTCTGAACAGAACAACTGTCTCTCCAACAAGCATGCGATATCACAGTATATATATATTGCTTAGTTCCTCAGCTTCCCATCAGCTTCCTGGCCGCAATCTTCCTTTCTTTGAACAGGGTTAGCGTCTTGAACACCATCAGCTTCACTCAACTGAATTTCTGATTACGGAGGGCTGTCCTCACATCTGGATGGCATCGGATTCTCAGATCACACAGCCCCCCTTCTCTCTCTCAAGCATGGCTGCTCTCCTCTCCTTTTCCTGTTCACTTCCCAAGAGTAAAACCCCACCCCTTCATGAATATAGAAATCTCTATGCAGTCTAAGGCTGTGTTAGAAAAAACAGTGACATCTTGTGGCTAAACTGCAGAATGTCAGTCAGAATGTTTTTAATTTACTTCAATCAGTGTTCAAACAATGAAAGCTGTTTCCCCATCTCACAGAGGGGTGTGTGGGATGCCCAAGGAACTGCGAATATGGAGGACAAATCTCCTTAGCAACTATGTACAAGTTTATAGACAGTCTCTCTTGAAGAGCTCTCCAGCCTGTTTGGTGTACCTCATCAGACCCCAGACGAATCCTCTTCACCCCGCTGCCTGAAGGAATTCATGAGCAAGGGGACCCAGAAACTGCCACTGTAGTAGAGCAGCCCCAGATACGGAGCTAGTTGGGTTTGCCATCTGACTGCCCTCTCCCTTTAACTGGCCCATGGGGTTCAGGATTACTCTCAGTCCTCTCCTGTAAGCTTGGTGGGTTGGTGGCTGCTTTCAGACCTCATGCTGGGATGGCTCCTTCCCTGCTTCCCAGGCTGTCCTCTCTCAGGGGACAGTTGAGGCTGAGAGATTCTCCCTCCCAGATCCTGCTTCTAGGTAGGCCCCTCCCTGGGCTCCCTCCGAGACTCCACACTCTAGCCTTCTCACATTATCTTCCACCCCACACTAACCATTTCCTGATCAGGCTCTCCCATACTTGGGAGTTGGTCAAAGTCCCTTGAGTATGCAGATCAGCCCTCCCACACCACACCTTCTAGAAACTTCTCAAGCTTCTAGAGCAGCGGGTGGCATCACAAAATTGACCTGCAGAGTCCTCAGCCCTGACCTAAAGCTACCTGGCTGACTCATCCCAGGCTCTAACCAAAAACCTAGCTAGCTCCCCCAGGCTAACTAGAGGGGCACTACATTTTTTACTTTAAATATAAGTAAAAGCACCTTATCTGTGTTTTCCTCTACTTCATAAATTGTTTCAAAAGTATTGATCCTGTCTGGATCACATAAGTGATTTGCAAAAGCTAATGGAAGATGGCCACAATGTTTGCATGCTCTCATATGCGGGCAGCTCCAGGACTACATTACCCATGACCACCAATGCCCAGCTGCACTAGTGGAGGCATGTGGGAGGGATAGACGGCAAGGCCAGATTTCCCCTTGCTATGCAGAAGCAATTAAGGAAATTAGAAAAGGGTGACGTACTTTATATATATGCACATACATATACATACACAGACACACACATACACACACACACACACACACACACCAGCACCGTCACATGTTCTCCAGACACAGATTACACATGTACTGGGCTGACATCACTGCTTAGCATTTTCTTTTTACAGTGTCAGCTTTGTCAGCCCATAGACAAGAAGTTTGCAACAGTCGGTAATATGGGCAAAATCACAATTTTAAAGAAAATTACCATAAGAGAAGGACATGTATGGGAAAGTTCTGCATATGATTTTATTCATATTTGACCACAAGTACACTTTAGCACTGAGGTTCTTACAAAACAGCATTGATTTGAATCATTTCTGAACACAAAGTAACACTATTGAAATATGAAAAGGTAGTGATTGAAGGATTAAGAAGAGCAAAAACAAAATTTAGTTGTTGTATAGACTTCACAGAATATGAAGAGAATCTTGAAGTACATAAAAACAAGGTTGTAGAAAAGAAAAAAATGCATCAGATATGTTATGAATTTCAAGACAGGACAAATATACACATAGGTGATCATATAGACTAGATACACAACTGACGAGTAGCGAAACCAATTTTATTGCAATTGTTAACAGTCAAGAGGGAAGCACCTTCAGATTAAGTTTTCCCCCATATTTAGGGAATTGGAACAAAATGGATATTGAAGTAAAAAGCTAAACCAGACACTCTTCAATTCTTCAATGAGTTCTCCAGATCTGGTCCTTAGGTGCAAATCCCTTGATTAGCTCCCGAAAAGGATTTTTGAAATAGGCCCTCCATCTATTCCAAGCTGGGACCTCCAGTCATCTGCCCAGAGAAGCAGAGCCTCTCAAGCTGGGAACTTCTCCTGAAGGACTAGACCCAGGACGTAAAACAGGGCTTCTCCAGGCCTCAGACTATTTATGTGCTCTTCAGCCACCTATTGGGCACACTCCCCAGGGTTTAGATGCAGCACAATAAAGAATTATGCTGCCCTTTTGCCTTACTCAACCTCCTATGTCTTAAGTCTCCAGAAAGCAGGGGAAAGCAATCAAACCTGCAGCCTGGTAAACCCAGAACAGCCAAAAGAAGTCAGCAGCTGCTCCAATGGTTACAGATGAGCAAAAAAACTAAATTTACCCAACATCCTAGTAATGTATCTAGAAATGTGCTAAACTATTTTTTAGGCATATTTTACTCCTCATCTGGTTGCAGGATTCTCATAAATTGATAACTATGAGCAATATAGGTCACAGAAAGGGGTACAGGAGTTAGAGATAGTAAAGTTAAATGCAGAAGGAGTGAACAGGCTGTAAATATTCATTCAGTCTTAAAAAAAATTGGATTGAGTCCCTATCATATGGCATATAAATGTATATAAAATGTATATCTATAAAAAATACATTAGACTTTCCCTTCCCAAGCCTGAGAGGTTACATGATATGCGGACCTCTTAAGCAACCTGTATCATGTGGAAACAATAGAAAGCCACATTCAAGAGCATCATTAACAGCACAAAAAATTCAAATTTAAACATGGGACTCACAACTGTCCAATGTACAGATAATTTGTAAAACATTTAAGTGTTGATCATTCCCTTTTCTATCAAAGGAAACAAACCGTTCCCCAAGCACGTTACATTGTACTTTCAACTGAGTTGGGGGAGAATATACAGTATGATGCATATAGGTCTCTGTAACATTCACGAAAACACAATCATACAGAATTATACCTGCAAGCAAAAAGGATAGTATATATAGTATCAGGCAATAAAGGGATAAGGCAGATGACAAGCAGAAATAGCAGTTTAACTAGTGTCAGCTTCATATCAACAATAATGTGGTCATGTGTCACAGAATTAACTTGACAAACCGGGTTTACAAGGTAGTGTACACAGGGTGTGTAACATGGAGAGAGGATGTGACATAAGTAATAAAGCAGTATGGGAATAAAAATTATGCAGCTGAATCTTTATTGCTACTAGGTATAATGCTACTGATCAGAAAATGAATACAGATGTAATACAAATGTAGTAGTTCCATAACTGCTTTTTGAATCAGAATGTATTTGCATCAACAGCATCTTCCCACAAATGTGAAAAGAAATGTACAGTATTCCATTTGCACACAGAGTAACAAATGGGTTCTAAGACTATAGCAGTTTTAAAAGGAAGACAAAACAACCCCCCTTAAATAGCTATGACTAAATTTATGTAACAGAGAACATTTAATTCTGGACTCCACAAAGGCACTTCATTTCCTGCAGCAAAATATTTTCAAAGTATTCCTTAGCAATTAAAAAACAGTGAACACTGTTAGCTGTAATAAAGGCAGTAATTAAAATTATACATTTGATTTTGCCATCACTACATTAAACCCAAACGTTGACCATTTCCTGGGGGAGGAAGTTCCACATTTTCACCACTCTAACAATAAAGAACCCTTTCCACAATCTATGATTAAACCTCCTTTCTTCTAACCTCAAATTGATAATTACATAGTTATGTGATTGGATATAACTTCAAAGGACCTCACATTATATAAATGTAGACTCAGATAGACAATGGTTTTGCACAGAGCAGACCCGATCCTCATCTTCTCAGGTCCCACAACGGCGCTCCTGGCTCCTCCCCTCTGTTGAGTGCTCCCAGAGCAAGGACACACAGAGTGCAACTGGGCACCACTCCCTCTTTACTGGCTGTGATTGACAGCAGTGGGAGCCAATGGCTAAAAAAGGGAAGGGAGAGACCCAGGAGAGCCAATGCTCTTGTGCACATTGCTGGATAGAGATCAGGCTATTAGGGGGAGGTTAGGGGGGAGCTGCACACTGATGGGTTTTTTTACCTTCATGCACAGAATGTGTGAAGGAAAAAACCTTCAGCCTTTAAAATCACTTTACAGTCTTGACCCCTTAATGCCAGCACCTCCCAGCCCATTAAGAGGTTTCAGATGCCGGGAGGTGGGGTTTCTGATCATGTGACTGGCATGATTGGCTGTCACTGTGATCACATGATCAGGAAGCTCCTGATTGCAAGTAGAGAGTGGGAGCTTTCCGTTAGTCGCTAGTAATTGTGCTTGGAGTGAGCTGGGTGCGCACTCCCTGCACAGCTGTGTTCACATTCTGAAACGCATATATGCGGCCTCTCTGCGTTAATCCCATCTGCCCAGCAGTTGCATACATGCGTACGGTCACCATGAAGAGGTTAAACAAATGTTTCACAAGGCTACAGTATAATGTCTAGCGGTCTCTAATGCACCTTTTTTTGCCTACCCTGAGGATGCAGCAAACAGCGCATTACTAAATTGCAATACAATTCTAATTGCAAATTATCCAAAAACATAGTAAATCTAAATATAAAATGCAAAAGCAACCAAAAACATCTGCTCACAAGTACTGAAAATCTGGCATGTAAAATGCTAGTGCTTGAACTTCGATGCATGAAGAACACAGCTTGGTGTTGCATAATCAAGGACTGATTCTTCACAAGTGAGATGAAAATATTCCTGGCTTTTGAAGACATCAGTTGAATGAAAAAGGCAGTGGGGTCTATTTATTTTATAGAAGTTATTTTAAAGATAAGTTCCTTTTTAAAAAAAAATTGCATCTTTATTTTTGAGCCTATAAAGCATTGCACACGCGATTAGCAGATCAGAAGTGCACTGCCAGGCTCCTGCAAAATGTAAGTGTAGCTGTCTGCCCATATCTCGTACAAGCAGACAGTTACTTCAGTCCAGGCACTGATCTCATGATAGTTTATTAAGAACTACAAGTTGTCAACCACAATGGATGACGGTATTTGTAGGCATTCATTCACAGAACTCTCTGAATTACTCGGCCATGTGGACAGAGCCCCACTGAATTGTGACAGCGGGCCAGAGATCCTCTCCCCACATGTGCTGTCACATGAGGGGGGGGGGGGGAATCAGGGAGAAGGGGAGGCAAATGCTGAACATCCATCTAAATATAAGTTTAATGTAACCAGTTGACAAAGATGAACATATCCTTTAAAAAGTGAGTTTGAAATGTGATTGTATTGGGAGTGTGTTATGATGCTGATGTATCATGGGAGAGTTTACATATACAGTAGGTGTGCATGCTGCAAATATTATGTTACAGGCTGCCAAGTGTCCTGAAAATAGAAAGGGCTTCTACCACACACACAATATACAGTGGGTGTTCTGTGTGATCAGCAGGGAATGAAAGTTTCCCAATGAGGCACAAATCTAAAATGTCAGGTCTTCCCTGAGCTGCTGAAGGTTCAGATGATGTGCAGAGATACACTATATTGCCAAAAGTATTGGGATACCCCTCCTAATTATTGGATTCAGGTGTTCCAATCACCTCCATGGCCACAGGTGTATAAAATCAAGCACCTAGGCATGCAGACTGCTTCTACAAACATTTGTGAAAGAATGGGTCGCTTTCAGGAGCTCAGTGAATTCAAGTGTGGTACCGTGATAGGTTTCCATGCAATAAGTCCATCCGTGAAATTTCCTTGCTACTAAATATTCCACGGTCAACTGTTAGTAGTATTGTACCAAAGCGGGAGCAACTGGGAACAGCAGCAAATCAGCCATGAAGTGGTAGTTCATGTAAAAATTACAGAGCAGGGTCAGCGCATGCTGAAGCACACAGAAGTCATCAGCTGTCTGTAGAGTCAATAGCTAAAGACCTCCAAACTTAATGTGCCAAGTATAAAGTTTGGTGGAGAAGAGAATATGGAGTGGGGTTGTTTTTCAGGGGTTGGGCTTGGCCCCATCGTTCCAGTTTAGGGAACTCTTAAGGCGTCAGCATATCAAGACATTTTAGACAATTTCATGCTCCAAACTTTGTGGGAACAGTATAGGGATGGCCCCTCCCTGTTCCAACATGACTGCACACCAGTGCACAAAGCAAGGTCCATAAAAGACATGGGTGAGCTAGTTTGGGGTGGAGGAACTTGACTGGTCTTCACAGAGTCCGGACCTCAACCCGATAGAACACCTTAGGGATGAATTAGAGCAAAGACTGCGACACTAGTGCCTAGCCTCACAAATGCACTTCTGGAAGAATGGTCAAACATTCCCAAAGAAACACTCCTAAACTTTGAGGACAGCCTTCCCAGAAGAGTTGAACCTGTTATAGCTGCAAAGGGTGGCCCAATTCAATATTGAGTCCTACGGACTAAGACTGGGATGCCATTAAAGTTCATGTGTGTGTAAAGGCAGGCATCCCAATACTTTTGGCAATATAGTGTAGCACCAAAGCAGGACCCTTGGGATTGCCTAAAGGGTAAAGCTTCAAGCTGTGGGGTTAAAAGAGGAGCTCCACCTAAAAAGGGGGAAGTTCCGCTTTAAAGACTGGTCTCTCGCTCTTAAGGATTGGCACATTTGGGCAGCAGGGGTGGAGCAGGTACCCAAAACTGACAGGTACCCGCTCCCACTTCTGCTGCAATCGCCTAGGCAATCAGAATCAGAAGTTGTCCTCCTACCCTCCCTCCCCGTAGTCTTCTGGGATACATGACAGCTCCCAGACGACTACAGGGCCATTCAGGAAGTGCAGCGCTACTCCCGCATGCGCCATGCACTGCAAGCTGTCACGGCCAGGTGCCCACACTGAAGATGCCGGAGCCTGGTACACAGGATGGCCGGTGAAACGGACTGCAGGGAGGACACCGCGGGATTGTGTGACAGGTGAGTGGCTGTTTTTTTTTTTTTTAAAGTCAGCAGCTACAGTTTTTGTAGCTGCTGACTTATTTTTTTACAGTGTGAGTGGAACTTTGCTTTAAAAAGGCAGTCAAAAGGGAAAAACCGAGGAAACTCTAGGTGACCATAACATGATTTCAGTTTACATAAGTTGTGAACAAGAACATGTTGGAATGACAAAAGCATTTAAATTAGAAAAGCTATTTTCCTAATGCTGAAGGTCACTCCCTACAACACAGTGTCAGAAAATATTGTCAGCACAAAGAACAAAAAACAGAGGTGTTTCAAAATGATTTGACGTAAACACATTACACAATATAGTCCCTGAGGCAATATTTTTAAAATGCTAGAAACAAAAACTATGTGGTTTAATGTCTAGTGAAAAAAAAGTCTAAACAATAAGAAGATATTACAAAATATAAACCTTACAGAGTAACCGAATTATGGAAGCTGTGGCCAAAAAACTTCACTTGGAAGACAAAGGACCAGTCATCAGTATTGTCTCTAGACTACCTGTGTTTTAGTTTTTCCCTAAGAACAACCTTCCATGATTTGTTCTGCACTGTGTCTGTGTGAGGATGAGGGTTTTCCTCCATCATGTCAGAACTGCTCATTTGATGACTGGCAGGGGCGGACTGACCATTAGGAAACTCGGGCACTGCCCGAGGGTCCAAGGTCAGTAGGGGGCCCCATGAGATGGCCCTGGTACCTTTTTCATAGGCTTTTTTGAGTTTGGGCAAGGACGCAGGGGCTCCATGATCCCCTATTGCCCAGGGGCCCCATGAGTTGTCAGTCCGCCCCTGATAACTGGTGATCTGATGAGTACTAGATGAATAATCAAGTAAAGCAAGGTTCAGAAAGCATAGTCCAAGGGTCCACAGAATGAATAAAGGAAATGCTTGTGTAACAAGATCCATTGTAACTAAATATGCAGGTTTATTAATGAAATGTTATAGTTAATCTTTCCTGCAAGACGTTCCCTTTTTCTGCCACTAGATAGAGTTATGTAAACTCTGATTTATAGTCAGTCAAGAGCATTGCACTGTGGAAATTGTGGTTCCAACCAGAAGGCACTCCATTACTAACCAAAACCAATAAACTACAAAAGCCAACATGCCTCAAGTCTGGATGGGTCTTATAAATTATAAGTGACTCGTGTCCAAAATAAAGTCACTCCAATCTTTGTATCCAAAAATGCAACTGTTCAGATCCTTTGGTATCGAGCCCTCCCAATGGCTCCCAAAAGGAAAGTATGTACCTCAAAAAGACATCCTTACAATGTCATCAACCACCTTCTCCTAGATGTCATCATGGCTTTTAAGGAAGTACTCCATAGTACTTTATTAGTACCTATGCTCCATGCGAGTGATATATGAACAAAATATAATGTAATTCCATTATGGGATTAATACACATACACTTTATTTACTGCTTACATTCATAAATATAAAAAGACGCTTATTCCCATGCCCTCAAACCTCTAGGGTCGCCGAGCAGCCTCCAAATCGTTTGACATGTGAATTTCCAATATCCAAAATGACCGACACGCCACTTCTGGTTCCTCTCCTGTGCATCCGATGTCACTTCCCTTCACATAACGGAATTACACTATATTTTGTTCATATATCACTCACATGGAGCATGGGTACTATAAGTACTATGGAGTACTTCCTTAAAAGCCATGATGACATCTAGGAGAAGGTGGTTGATGACATCGTAAGGAGTACTATTCAGGCTTGGAGGAAATTTGTGGGAGCGTGTTGCTTATCTCTGCAGTATTGATATGGTGTTTTTTGTTTGTTTTTTTGGTAAGGGTATATATGCCTTACACTATAGAAGTATACACTGAATGGTCACTTTGATTACTTTATTACAGAGTGACGCACTATCACGATTTTACACAGTGTTCACATTTTCACTTTAATTTTCACGGTTTTTGTAGTTGCACAGTGCATATGGTATATGGGTATGATATTGAATTTATTTAGTTAATGCACTATATGAGTTTTCTTTCTTTCTTTTTGAGGTACATACTTTCCTTTTGGGAGCCATTGGGAGGGTTCGATACCAAAGGATCTGAAAAGTTGCATTTTTGGATACAAAGATTGGAGTGCCTTTATTTTGGACACGAGAGTTATACATTTTGATAATTTTTTGTCTTATTATCATTAATTTTATTTTATATATTTTATTTTTTTAATTTTTTGGATATTTTCGGGATCATTTATTATATAATTTTTTGTGTTCATTATATGTACATTTGTTTACCTATTTAGGGATATTTATTTAACATAAATAGGAGATATATTGTTGGTTTGCACTTTCAAGGGTGGAAGCTAGATCTTATATGCTAGAGGGTGTAGCTGATATATTATATTTGTTTGGTTGATACTGTAGTTATAGATTTATTGTCATATAAATTAGAAAGCCTGGAAAACCACAAGGCAGTCTGGGAAAGACACTTGTGTGTGGTGAAGGGAAGGTCCTATCAGAGGGAGATAGAGGATGATACAGGGAAAGACTGTGCATTATAGGAAAGACAGTGTCTGTTAGTTCCAAAGAATGGAGTAAGCTGCTGCAATCTGCAAAGTCCATTTTGTGCCCTTGCCACTGTCTGCTGGTTCCGGGGATCATCCTGAGGCCTAGTACTGGAGCCCCCCGAGATCCAGACTTGCTGATTCCTGCCGTGATGCCTACAAGTCTAGCTAAGGGTGCAGCTGTATCGCAGAGCCACCACTGTCTGATCGCAGCAGAAGCTCATCTGGAATCATCTCCAACTTAAAAAAGGATCCCCCCCCCCCAGTTCACTGAAGGAGACCTGCTACTACAAATATCCCGGAGTGGGTGAGTGGACATTAGCCCTTTGTGTCATATTGTCCAGCCCTGTATTGATTTAACTGGAAAGTCATCCTTCACTACCCCTCTCAAAGGCACCCCTATCATCCATAAACCTTCTGCCCCCCTATCATTCAAACTTTCTGCAACAGTCCTGCTGCCCAGAACTGTGTACCTGAATATATGAGAGATATCGAATATTATACCTCTGATAACCCCTTGCTGGATACTTTGCCACTTAGTACTCCAAAGAAATCAGTGTTCTACAAATGTTTCCTTGTTGCAAACATTATTCCCTCTAGTGCTCAAACTTATTAAAGAGCTCCAACATGGTCGGCCAAAGACTTACTTTGAGGACTGTATTAGAGTACCTGTTATCCTGCCTAGTTAAGAGTTTTCAGTTAGCTTTCAGTTATTGCATTATAGCCTAGGCCCTAGCCTCCTCACCATAAAGGACTCTAGGCAACTTAGTCATTCTATTGATAAGAAGTTCACCATCGCCTTATATTGCTGATTTCCAGTGGAGAAAGCTAAAGTTTATGCAACCTTACCAGAACCTAAGGAGACACTCCTACTACATTGTTTTATATTTGAAACTGGATATGTCAAAAAGTGTTCCACTTTCTGTCATTTTTGAGTACTCATTCTCAATATATTTTGTCATCATACGTCAGGGTCATGAGTCTCATTTCAAGGTGATTCAAAAAAATAAATATACCACAAAATAAAGGTGGGGTAACTTAATAGTGAGCTCAAAGAACGCACCTTTTATTGGTGTGGGTGTAAACCAAAAAATATATAGCAAAAAGAATAGTAGTTGCAAGAAGCAGACTATCCAAGTAGGTAATGAACACCCAAGCAATGTAGCTCATATGTAAAATCACATATTTTTATTAATCCCATGTAGGGAAAAAGAATAATATCCGTGGATAGTGACACATACAATCACTGAATACACATTAAAAACAATGAAAGAAAAACAATCCGGAGTGCAACATAAATATGTTTTAGTGGTATTCACTGAAGACTGGTTAGAGATAATTAACAGCGCTGTTTTGTTTCATAAAACACCATATTTTACCATGTAAATCATGGCTTTATATAATAGAGATATTAAATGATAGTAATAGACCAAAAAGTATGACTGAGAATGTATCTTGACATATATGAACTTCAGATGCGTGGGAACTATATACAGGGGTGGACTGACAACTTATGGGGCCCCTGGGCAATAGGGGATCATGGGGCCCCTGAGTCCTTGCCCACACTCAAAGCACACCCAAAAAAGCCTATAAAAAGATACCAGGGGCATTTCCTGGGGCCCCCTACTGACCCTGGGCCCTCGGGCAGTGCCCGAGTGCTCGAATGGTCAGTCCGCCCCTGCTATATACAGTATATCAAGATACATGCTCAGCATTACAGGAACACTTTGAAAACACATCAGATCTCAATGGGGAAAAATCTCAATGGGGATATGGACTGGGTAGCGTGTTAGGAAAGTAAGGATGCCACATCGTTTAATGGAAATGAAAATTATCAACCTACAGAGGACTGAATTCAAAGACATCCCAAAAATCAAAGTGAAAAAATGATGCAGCAGGCTAGTCCATTTTGATGAAATTTCATTGCAGTAACTCAGAATGGTACTCAGCAGTTTGTATGGCCCCACGTGCTTGCATGCATACCTGACAACGTCACGGCATGCTCCTAGTTAGATGATGGATGGTGCCCTGGGGTATTTCCTCCCAGATATGGACCAAGACATGACTGAGCTCTTGGACTGAGGTGCAACCTTGCGGCATCGGATGGACCGAAACAGGATATCCCAGGTGTGTTCTATTGGATTTAGGTCAGGCGAGTGTGGGGGCCATTCAATGGTTTCAATTCCTTCATCCTCCAGGAGCTGCCTGCATACTCTCCCCACGTGAGGCCAGGCATGATCATGCACCAGGAGGAACCCAGGACCCACTGCACCAGCATATGGTCTGACAATGGGTCCCGGGAATTTCATCCTGATATCTAATGGCAGTCAGGGTGCCATTGTCTAGCCTGTAGAGGTCTGTGCATCCCTCCATGGATATGCCTCCCCAGACCATCACTGACCCACCAAAACGGTCATGCTGAAAAATGTTACAGGTAGCATAACATTCTCCACGGCTTCTCCAGACCCTTTCACGTCTGTCACATGTGCTCAGGGTGAACCTGCTTTCATCTGTGAAAAGCACAGGGCGCCAGTGGCAGACCTGCCAATTCTGGTGTTCAATGGCAAATGCCAATCGAGCTCTATGATGGCAGGCAGTGAGCACAGGGCCCACTAGAGGATGTCGGGCCCTCAGGCCACCCTCATGAAGTCTTTTTCTGATTGCTTGGTCAGCGACATTCATACCAGAGGCCTGCTGGAGTTCATTTTGTAGGGCTCTGGCAGTGCTCATCCTGTTCCTCCTTGCACAACGGAGCAGATACCGGTCAAGGACCTTCTATGGCCCTGTCCAGCTTTCTTAGAGTAACTGCCTGTCTCCTGGAATCTCCTCCATGCTCTTGAGACTGTGTTGGGAGACACAGCAAACCTTCTGGCAATGGCACTTATTGATGTGCCATCCTGGAGAAGTTGGACTGCCTGTGCAACCTCTGTAGGACCCAGGTATTGCCTCATGCTACTAGTAGTGACACTGACCCTAGTCAAATGCAAAACTAGTGAAAAAAAGTCAGAAAAGAGTAGGGAAAAAAATATTTGTGGCCTCCACCTATTAAATCATTTCTGTTTTGGGGGGTCGTCTCGTTGCCCATCTAGTGCACCTGTTGTTAATTTCATTAACACCAAAGCAGCTGAAACTGATTAACAACCCCCTCTGCTACTTACCTGACCAGAAAAATATCCCAGGAGTTTAATTGACTTGATGCTATACTCTGATTAAAAAGTGTTCCTTTAATTTTTTGAGCAGTGTACACACAAACATACACACAATATGTGTATGTATATATACCGCATACCTGAAGAAAATCCATGCAAGCACAGGGGGAACAAGCAAACTCCATGCAGGTGGTGTCCTTGTTGTGATTTGAACTGGACCTTAGTGAAGCAAGGCAGACATTCTAACTACTAAGCCACCATGTTGCCCACTACGTATTCTCTATACTCATAATGAACTCTGTTACAAGCTAAATATGATTTTTGAAAAAGTGCTGTCTTTCTACCACAACAGTATGAAGAGTTATATTGTTGGTTTTTTTGTATACCTTGTAAATATAACTATTATTTGAAAATTATCTTATTCAGATCAAAAATGAGGCATGGTGTATGTATGTTGTTGAGTAGGCAAAGGTAGAATTCTTTAATGTGTGACCCCCAACTGTAAAGCATGGAAGAAGAAGTGTGATTTTTGTGCTCTTTAGCTGAATCAAGAGTCACATGACTCTGCATAGGTGCACAGAGGCAGGGCACCCAAGCAGACTGCCACACAGCATCACACACAATCACGCATGTGGGCACACACACACTCAAACATTGTTAAAACAGACACACACATGGAGGTTGATTTCCTAAGGAAAAATAGGCTGTTCGATATGCAAGGGAAGTTTCCCTAAGCATACAGGACTTTTGGTACACTTTCAAAAAAACACACCCAAATTCACCGATCTAATAGAAGTCTATGGCAGAGTGTGGCTAACCTGCGCAAAAAAAGTGGGCTCACTGCACTGTGGAGAAACCACAGCAGATCAGTGTGAAGCCGCCAATATTCTGACAATGAAATCATTTACCTTTTGTGTTGTTATGCTCATATTTTGTAACTGCCCATTCTTTGCAAGTACAGATACAAGTTTTGGAGATTTGCCCCTGAAAATCACTAAAGAGCTCACCAACACATCATGTTCTAAAAAGAATGTAGTTTCTTTTATTTGCCCACAAGTAAGAAGGTCCTTAATCTTTTGGAACCATGCAGGATCCCTTTATCAAGGTAAAGATAACTATATACAAAAATGCGATTCTGGAGACATAGCATAACAATGGTTGGACCAAAACAAGAAAAATCTGCCAACTGAAAGGCTCATTTTAACCTGTGTTTCTCTTCATTTTTTCCCTGTCTTTATTTTCATTGAAATAATTTGAAACACATCATAATGCATGTCAAACAAATGTCAATACATTTTGCTGTGCATTTTATGTCTACACATGTCATAGACAAGTATGAGAGAACCAGGGGCGGACTGACAACTCATGGGGCCCCTGGGCAATAGGGGATCATGGGGCCCCTGTGTCCTTGCCCAAACGCAAAAAAGTCTATGAAAAAGGTACCAGGGGCATCTCATGGGGCCCCCTACTGACCCTGGGCCCTCGGCAGTGCCAGAGTTTCCAAATGGTCAGTCCGCCCCTGGAGAGAACCACACTCCTTCAAAATAGGAATTTATAGGTGCAAGGTCATTCAAACACTACACAATCGTTGAGATAAAACCATTGAAGATTGTATTGAAAAATGTAGAGTTAAAAATCCACAAAACAAAAAAAAAAAAAAAAAAAAAAAGAAGAATAAAAGCACATATCAATGTATGTTGACATGCATCAATGTGCATTTTAACACATGTAATCTGCATGTAAAAACAATGTACAAAGCAGCAGGCAAAAATGTAAAAGGTGTGTTTCAAACGTTAAAGGTCAAAATTCTTTCCTGTACCCAATGTCATTATAATATTGCGTACTAGTCTTTTGCTTGGTTTGTTTACTAGGATCAGAAAAACCTCACCAGATGTTCAGACTAAACCTGGTCATAATCATAAAATTAACTCATAGCATACTTAGCTAGAAAATTGGCTGATTTCAATTAATAAATGCCAGGGTGGTACTTGGGGCACAACAATTTTACTTGGTCTGTTCACATTCAACATACTTGGTCTGTTCACATTCAAAGTACTGCAGCAATGTGTGGTACAGGGCGTTTTTTCATGGAGCATTCCAACACAATGTATATGTTCTTTGCAATTTATACAGAGCACCGCAGTACACCACACACACAATGTGCATTGTTGTATGTTAAAGTGTCAAACAAGATAGAACAAGAGTGATTTTGCTTGCATTGGGCCCACTAAAAATAATCAGGTCATGGTGATATAGCTCTTACCCCCGCAGGAGCCAATGGTGATGGTGGGTCCTTGTTCTGCCTTAACTGCTCGATTTCCACTGACACACTTGGCCATAGACATAAAACCATTTACGGTTACCACTGTATAATAATGCAAAGGAATAGGGCCACAAGCAACATGGAGGTAAAATTAATTAAATGTATTATGGCAAATGCAATCAAATAAGGCATGAATCGGTTTACAGATAATCACACAGAATTAAGGGCACTAAAATGAATGAATGATCAATGACCCACTAACTGGCACTCAGTAGACTATGAAGTTAAACTGAACTATAACAGATGCAACTAGAGTCTCTAAAACAGCATCCACTAACTCAGAAGAATAATAGGGTCCTCATATGTACGCTATGCCCACAATCCCAATAGCTGGTGAGCATGTATGTTTCTAGTGTAGGGATACTCTTGAAGGTGGCACAAAGTAACTTGTGCCATATTATTTCTGAACCTTACCAGTCTGGGTGACCTCCTATTTATGCCCGAAACAGAACAGACTCCTCTCTTTCATATGGGCCTACAAGCAACCCAGAGTGTAGCACCTTACCCTGTACACCTATAGATTGTGTGTAGGATTTGGAGTCCCTAACGTCACCAAATATTACACAGTGGCACACATTTCTCAGCTCACTCTCCACAACAGATATCACCTTTTGGGTATTGCTGGAGCTCTCCTATTGTGCATCGGTCTCTATGGCGGCACTCCTTTGACTCCCCTATAGACATCGTCCTTCTCCACTTATCCCTAAAATGCTTCATAGCCTGCGCATATGGGACTCCATTCGTTACTCAGGTAACCTTATGTCCCCTTTTCTGCCTCTCCTTTCTCTTTTCAATAACCCCCTTTTCCTTCCAAGCCTAGATCAGCCTAAAGCATTTATGTGGTGGTCCTCTCATGGCTTCACACAGGTCCGCAACTTTCTCACTTCCCATGCTTTTTGTTTCTTGGCCATCTTTCTAGGAGACCCAAGATGCCCCACTTGTGGAGTTTTTTTTGCTATATACAGCTTCGACATTGGATGACCTCCCTGAAATGTACTCTACCTTCCCATACCGAACTACAGTCTTTGAACATAATCGGTCAACATTCCCCCGGGGCTTCTGGCACCATTTCCTCAATCTAGTCTTCCTTGAACACTGTTAACCACTCTACACCTACCTCTTATAAATCCAGTTGGGAGACTTGGGGTCCTCCATTGACCCTGAGGACTGGAACAAGGCGTGGTTGTCCATAACAAAATGCTCCTTCAACAAAACCACGCTGGAGGCAACCTATAAGGTCCTCCTGAGGTGGTATTGGGTCCCGGGTAGCATTGCAGGTGTAAACCTTACGATGACAGGTGTTTCAGAGGCTGCGGCCAATGGGGGGGGGGGGGGGGAATGTGCTTCATACCTGGTGGTCATGCTCACGGTTAACTAGATTCTGGTCTCGGGTTCTTTGCCTCCTTCACACACTATTCCATATTCCAATCTGCAAATATGCTAAATTTGCACTATTACACTAGCCTCTCCCAGGCCTATTTTCACATCAACAGAAACATGCCACGTACTTGTTCATTGCCACAAAGTGGGCCATAGCTCGGGCTTGGAAATCACCCTCGGTGTCATTTGCAACGTTAGGGAACATTCTGACCACCTTGATGATAAATGATCTTGCATGATAAACACGCCAAATTCCTGAAAATTTGGACCCCCTGGTGGTCGTAAGTTCTCCTTACACCCGACCAGTCTGGGCAACTTATAACAGTTGATATCCCCACCTTAGCCTGCAGGACTTACCCCTACCCACCCCCCCTACTGCCCCCCCCCCCTCCTTCCCACATTTCTACTTCTCCTTGCGTTTCCTTCCTTCCTAGGAACGGCTGTTGGTTTTCTTTTCCTTTTTTTCTTCACACTTTACCTCTGTTCTCTTTGCAGAGTATACACCCAGGCCCACGGGCCCAGGAAATATATGTAGACCACGGCTTCTCCTGTGCGGTTGTCGCTCAGCTTTTATTCTTGTTAAAATGTTTGTTGCATGTTTTTCCATCCATGCATGTTTGATTGGACTTTCATCAAGCTCCCCTGCATGGGTGATCTGTGCTGTATTCTTCTACTACAACAATAAAAACTATTGAACCAGAGAAAGTGACTTGTGCCTTATAGTTAATGTTGGCTAGCTTTCAGTGGGGCCCTTTTAGGTGGTGCACTGTTCTTTTAAGAGTGTTAGTGGTGAATGCAGCTGAGTAGCTGGGTAAAAGCTATCTCTAAGGCATTAACTGTGTGTGGCAAATATTTAAGATGTGTAAACATATAGGAAAAATAACATGCAGCGCTAAGATGAAAATAATATACCTGAATACATGAGAATGCAATAAAGTATATAAGATTTTATAAATGAGAGTAGCTCATTAATTCAATGCTTCATAGATAAATTGGTGATAAACAGTGACAGTCTGTGTCTGACGAAAGACAATAATCGTGACACTGGTGGCAAGTGTGAGAGTGAGCTGCACTAACCAGATAGCGCTATATTATGCGCATGTGAATGATGAAATCATCTGGATATGGACATCTGGACCTGGGTTTTCTGACGGGCAGCGGCAGTAATCACAGCATGTCAGCCAGGCTTCTGAATGACCGAATTCTGATCGAAGACCATCAGAGGGAGCCAATAACCAGGATGTCATCAAACCTTCTTTAAACCAGGTATCCAAAAGAGTGTAGTATGCTCAGAAAGGACCACCAGAGGAAGACTGCGCCTTGAAATGCATCTGACGATTCCCTTAGAGAGGACAGGCTCAAAAAGAAATGAGCCCAAGCACAAAAGGAGTATCTTAGTGCAACACTGTTTTAATAGGTGCAAAGTATTAACAAGAAGGCAAGCTGCTCTTTAAATACAGATCTAGCGCTCGTTTCCTGTACTATTATTTAAGATGTGTAGTTCAACTCAGCACTCCTGGCAGGCAACCAGCAAGCTCCAGAAGTCAGGTCCCAAAGGCTCAGTCTCTTGTCCCAGATGCTCACACAGGGTACAATCTCTCAGCTCCTGGAGTTGCAGAGACTCTCCCTCTCAAGCTCAATCTCTGGGGCAGTTTTGGCAGACACAGAATTCAGTTCCGTCCTCCCTCCTCGATGTAAGTGGACAATCAAGTCCGCTCAACCTCCCTCCTTGGCCCTGGTTCCTCAGACTTAGACCCTGACTATAGGTCCGCACTCTTTTTTTCTCCTTGCTGGATTGGCCCCAATCTTGATCAGTTTGCCTGGGAAAATGGTGACGCTCTCTTCCTGTTGGTGCAGTGGCTTGTAGGAATTGAAATCCGGTAGCCATTAGCCTCCTCACAAGTATGGAACTACAGCTCCCATGATCCTGCACAGCAAGTTCTCCCTGTTGTTCCCATTGGTTCTTACTCTCCCTCTCTCGGATTGGATACAATCTGCACTGCCAAAAGGGAAGAGGCCGTACAAGTGGGGATTAAAACGGATCCGAGCCTGTCAGCTGCTATAGGAGAAGAGAGATAAGCTGGGTGCAGTCACACAGCCCAGTCCTCCTTCCATGACATGGAGTGGGGATTAGAGAAAGCTCTAAGTAAGGCTGGCCATACATATTATTATTATTATACAGTTATACAATTTTCTTATTCAATTTCCTTTGAATTTGTCTTCAACAATGTAGAGCAATGGCATGCCTGATTGAATACAAATTGAAAGTGTTTAGGTTTGACCTCATATTATATGGTTTGGTAAATCTAAAGGAAATTGTACAAGAAAAGTGTATATGGTATGGCCAGCCTCAGGCCCTGCTCTGAACAGTGGGGGATAACTCAAGCTGACAACTCTGCACACCCAGCAGGGGAAGCGTGAGACGGAAGGCAGATTACACACAGCCTGTAGAAGTATCCAGCTACAGTAATAAGCACATTACAGTTCACAAATTGTCATACCACAACATAGCTAAACCAGATCTTACCATGTGTAAATCTGGTCATAGTAAAACTGACAAAAAGCAGTAAGCATCTGAAATATTTTGATATTTCCTCCAGAACTGTACACAGTCAATGCACTGATTCTTTTATCAGGGCTTATAAAACAAATGTTGCTGGAAAATCTCTGCAAGAGCCTTCTATCATAACTAGCACTTGACATTAGTGTTTGAATGTCTCCTACAATATGCCAGTTCAAATCTGCTTCGCTGACAATACATTCATCCTTAGATAAAACCTTGCTAATGGCTACGGTAATGTTTTTGTTTTTTTGTTTTAAAGTCTGCTGTGATAACTGCATGAAGAAAATGAACTTTAAAGAAAACAAAATAAGTATAAAATAGTAATAGTAGTAGCAATAGTAAATGCATACAGTAAATCTGGTTTAGTTCTGAAAGCCTTAAGTGATAAAATGGGATTATGCAACGAATTACATTTACATACCAAATACACTGGTTATATCTGGATTGAAGCATTACACATACCAGTTTGTATACAGATACAAATGCAGTGCAGATTTAATAGCCAATAATATACTATGTAAATGTAATAAGAAACAGTAAACCATGTTAATATACAACCACAATCTGGGTCTCTGGTCAGTGCTGTAAAAGCTCACTTCTGTTTACCACTTAGGCTCCCTTCGCAAGTGCAATTACACCTTCTTCGCTCTCCAGTGGCAAGAATCTGATTCTTGTGGCTCGACATGACAGATGACACAAAGTACATCCAGCCACGACCACAGCAGGTGATCGCTGGTTGTGCAAATGATCATGAATAGCTGTGGCTGCTGACACCCTTTTCTTGCATTGTGCAGGTTCAGTGCAGCTTTCCACATACATCTAGCATTTCCAGCCACTGGAAAGCAAGAGTTCATAATCGCGTATGTGAAAGGAGCTTAATGTGAATGAGAAAAAAAAACTGCATGGAGAATCAATATAGGAAAAGGTAGAAACACCATTACACAGGATGTATCCTTGTGTGTATGCACACATGTACACATACACTTATATACATAAACATACACAAATATACACACACACACTTTCTGAGATAGGAAAAACTAGAAAAACTACACCGTTCAGCATAAAATATGACGGTAAGGGACACACCACTGTCATGCCCCTAGTTGTGCAGATCATAAAAAGATTTGGTTCCAAATGAGGGACTCTTGGTAGCTATGAACTACGAGCATATACAGTGCATCCAGAAAGTATTCACAGCGCTTAACTTTTGCCACATTTTGTTATGTTACAGCCTTATTCCAAAATGGATTAAAATTTATTTTTTTCTTCAGCACTCTACAAACAATACCCCATAATGACAGAGTGAAAGTAGTTAGTTTTTAAATCTTTGCAATTTATTAAAAAAAAAAAAACACATGTGCATAAGTATTCACAGCCTTTGCCATGACAGTCAAAATTGAGCTCTGGTGCATCCTGTTCCCACTGATCACCCCTGAGATGTTTCCACATATGTTTCTATATAAAGGTTCCACAGTTAACAGTGCATGTCAGAGCACAAACCAAGCCAGGAAGTCTAAGGAATTGTCTGTAGACCTCCGAGACAGGATTGTATCAAGGCACAGATCTGGGGAAGGGTACAGAAACATTTCTGCAGCATTGAAGGTCCCAATGAGCACGGTGGCCTGCATCATCTGTAAATGGAAGAAGTTTGGAACCACCAGGAATCTTCCTAGAGTGGGCTGCCCAGCCAAAATGAGCGATTGAGGGAGAAGGGCCTTAGCCAGGTAGGTAACCAAGCACCTGATGGTCACTCTGAAAGAGCGCCAGCGTTTCTCTGTGGAGAGAGGAGAACCTTCCAGAAGAACAACCATCTCTTCAGCACTCCACCAATCAGGCCTGTATGGTAGAATGGCCAGACGGAAGCCACTCCTCAGTAAAAGGCAAATGACAGCCCACCTGGAGTTTGCCAAAAGACACCTGAAGGACTCTCAGACTATTAGGAACAAAAAAACTCTCTGGTCTGATGAAACAAAGATTGAACTCTTTGGCTTGAATGCCAAGCGTCATGTCTGGAGGAAACCAGGCATCGCTCACCACCGGGCCAATACCATCCCTGCAGTGAAGCATGGTGGTGGCAGCATCATGCTGTGAGTATGTTTTTCAGTGGCAGGAACTGGGAGCCTAGTCAGGATTGAAGGAAAGATGAATGCAGCAATGTACAGAGACATCCTTGATGAAAACTTGTTCCAGAGCGCTCTGGATCTTAGACTGGGGCAACGGTTCATCTTTCAACAGGACAACAACCCTAAGCACACAACCCATATAACAAAGGAGTGGCTACGGGCCAACTCTGTGAATTTCCTGGAGTGGCTCAGCCAGAGCCCAGACTTGAACCCGATTGAACATCTCTGGAGAGATCTGAAAATGGCTGTACACCGACGCTCCCCATCCAACCTGATGGAGCTTGAGAGGTACTGCAAAGAAGAATGGGAGAATTTGCCCAAAAATAGGTGCGCCAAGCTTTTAGCATCATACTCAAAAGGACTTGAGGCTGTAATTGGTGCTAAAGGTGATTCAACAAAGTATTGAGCAAAGGCTGTGAATACTAATGTAAATGTGTTTTTTTTAATTTTTAATAAATTGCAAAGATTTCAAAATGAACTTCTTTCACGTTGCCATTATGGGGTATTGTTTATAGAATGTTGAGGAAAAAAAGTTAATTTAATCCATTTCTGAATAAGGTTGTAACATAACAAAATGTGGCAAAAGTTAAGCGCTGTGAATACTTTTTGGATGCACTGTTCAAACATACATTCAGTGAGCATGCCCCAACTCCCTGTCTGCATACATCCCAACAGACCTGAATTCTGTGGGATTGTCCCACAGATCTGTAAGGTGTCCTAATACTGACACATTTGTGCCAGCAGCTAGCTTTGGCACCTTTGCTGCTCTGTTGGGTGGTGTGATCTCTTGCTCCCAATATGACATCTGTGTAAGTGAGGTTCCCCGAACTCGCATTGTCCACGTTTGGGAGCCATGCACCCATAACCACATGGATGCCATATTTGGAGAAAGGGTCGTGTCTAGAGATGAGCGAATCGAAGTAGGCGAAGTGGAATTCGAGTCGAATATTGGAAAATTTTCGATTCGTGCCGAATCCGAAAAATAGCCTACTTCGGACACGCGAATCGAAATTTTTCCTAAAATGGCGGCGGACATGTGCGGCGACGGAGCGGGGATGTCTGGGAAGGCGCGCAGACAAGGCGCGCTGACCCATAATGCATTCCTTAATGACATGTGATCGCATTAGCCAATCAGCAGCCAGGCAGCCAGCACTGTGTAATGGTAGAGCTATAAATAGCGGCCATTTTAGAATTCTTCATTTGCCTCCAGTCATTCAAGAGAGGCAGACCGCTCTGTATTAGGGACAGAGTTAGGGCCACAGAAACGTTACTTGGGGACAGAGAAACGTTACTTAGGGACAGAGAAGCATTACTCAGGGACACAGAATTGTTAATGAGGGCCACAGAATCGTTACTTAGGGCCAAAGAAACGCTAGTTAGGGCCACAGAATTGTTACTCAGGGACAGACAGAATTGTTACTTAGGGCCACAGAAACGTTAGTTAGGGCCACAGAATTGTTACTCAGGGACAGACACAGAATTGTTACTGAGGGCCACAGAACTGTTACTTAGGGCCACAGAAACGTTATTAGGGCCACAGAAACGTTATTAGGGCCACAGAATTGTTACTCAGGGACAGACAGAATTGTTACTGAGTGCCAGAGAATTGTTACTTAGGGCCACAGAAACGTTACTCAGGGCCACAGAATTGTTACTCAGGGACAGACACAGAATTGTTACTCAGGGACACAGAATTGTTACTGAGGGCCACAGAACCGTTACTTAGGGCCACAGAATTGTTACTCAGGGACAGACACAGAATTGTTACTGAGGGACACAGAAACGTTAATCAGGGACACAGAATTGTTACTGAGGGCCACAGAACCGTTACTTAGGGCCACAGAATTGTTACTCAGGGACAGACACAGAATTGTTACTCAGGGACACAGAATTGTTACTGAGGGCCACAGAACCGTTACTTAGGGCCACAGAATTGTTACTCAGGGACAGACACAGAATTGTTACTGAGGGACACAGAAACGTTAATCAGGGACACAGAATTGTTACTGAGGGCCACAGAACCGTTACTTAGGGCCACATAAAAGTTAATCAGGGACACAGAATTGTTACTGAGGGCCACAGAACCGTTACTTAGGGCCACAGAATTGTTACTCAGGGACAGACACAGAATTGTTACTGAGGGACACAGAATTGTTACTGAGGGCCACAGAACCGTTACTTAGGGCCACAGAAACGTTAATCAGGGACACAGAATTGTTACTGAGGGCCACAGAACCGTTACTTAGGGCCACATAAACGTTAATCAGGGACACAGAATTGTTACTGAGGGCCACAGAACCGTTACTTAGGGCCACAGAATTGTTACTCAGGGACAGACACAGAATTGTTACTCAGGGACACAGAATTGTTACTGAGGGCCACAGAACCGTTACTTAGGGCCACAGAATTGTTACTCAGGGACAGACACAGAATTGTTACTGAGGGACACAGAAACGTTAATCAGGGACACAGAATTGTTACTGAGGGCCACAGAACCGTTACTTAGGGCCACATAAAAGTTAATCAGGGACACAGAATTGTTACTGAGGGCCACAGAACCGTTACTTAGGGCCACAGAATTGTTACTCAGGGACAGACACAGAATTGTTACTGAGGGACACAGAATTGTTACTGAGGGCCACAGAACCGTTACTTAGGGCCACAGAATTGTTACTCAGGGACAGACACAGAATTGTTACTCAGGGACACAGAATCGTTGAATTAAAGAGTATGTCAGACAACATGCAGAGGAGTGGCAGAGGAGGCAATGTTTTAGGAGCGAGCAGACGTGGCAGCAGAGGAAGGGGTCGAGGCAGCACTATTCGCAGCCAGAGGCCAGTGCTCCCGGTGTCATCCAGCGGTCGTGTCTCCACCGACAACCCTGCCGTCGTCGATTGGTTGGCTCGGTCGTCTTCCTCTTCCCAGGTCACCTCTGACACCTACAGCCAACGGTCGGTGGGTACGTCAGACACAACCGTTAGTTGGCATGGCCCGGGAGCAAGCCCACTGAAATCACGTGTCCTCTACCTGCCCCTGTCCTTTGGTGTTCCCTCACCAAGCGAAGTATCGCATGCTGTGGGCTCAGCCCCACTGTACAGTGAGGAAGAGCTAACAGAGGGCGGTCAGGAACGGGGGGAGACATCCGCCTTTTCAGCAGCCAGGCGAAGAAGTAGTGGCGAGGAGAGTGGCTCGGTAGCCGGTCTAGAGACAGGTCTGTCTCCTGACCCACACGCAGCCGAGGGGGCTAGTAGTGAGGCGGAGACCCTACTTGATGATGAGGAGGTTGATCGCACTTGGCAGCCTCGTCGTCATCAGGCAATTTCTTCCGCATCATCAGGAGAAGAGGGTGGCAGCTTGGCAGCGAGCAAAACAGTCGGTGGGTTGCCCAGGAGACAGCAGCAGGGTCGCAGCAGTGTCAGTGGAGCCAAACGGCCACGGAGTAGAGCACCAGCTCCACTGCAGCCTACCACCACGGCCAGTAGTGGTGCCGGTGTGCACGGAGGAAGCAGCAGTCAGCCAGTGAGGAGTATCGGGGGCAAAGTTTCCTACTCGGCGGTGTGGCAATTTTTTGTCAAGCCGCCCGAGGAAGTAAACGTAGCCGTATGTCGACTATGTGGCCAGAAAGTCAAGCGTGGCCAGGGGGCCCATGTTGGGACTACAGCGTTGCGGCAGCATATGCAGCGTCGCCATTTGGTGGCCTGGGAAAACCGTGATAAAGATACGGCGGTTCTGCCCGCCCCAGCCCCCGCTCCATCACCCGCTCCGTTACTTGCTCCGTCACCTGACGTCAATCGCCCTCCATCAGCCAGTCAAGGCTCCAACACCTCTGCTGAGGGGAGTTGTCGCTCGATGGCATCTTCCGCTCTTTCAGATGCTCCTTCTCCTGCTACTCCTCTTCACGGATTCCGTCAGCAGTCTTTCTTGGAATCCGTTTCCAAGAGACAACAGTTTGCGAGCACGCACCCGACGGTGCAAAAGCTGAACGTCCTCCTGTCCAAGTTGCTGGTGCTGCAGTCCCTCCCTTTCCAAGTGGTGGACTCAGCACCTTTCCGAGAAATGATGGCTTGTGCCGCGCCGCGGTGGAGAGTGCCAAGCCGTCATTTCTTCGCCAAAAAGGCAGTGCCAGCCCTGCATTCACATGTAGAAGAGATAGTGGGCCAGTCTTTGAGCATGTCGGTCTCTGCCAAAGTGCACGGCAGCGCCGACGTGTGGAGCTGTAACTACGGTCAGGGACAGTACATGTCATTTACGGCCCACTGGGTGAACGTGGTGCCGTCACAGCCGCACCAGCAACTTGGACAGGTCACGCCGCTTTTGCCTCCACGTTTGCACGTCCTTGGTCCGGCAAAGATGTCCGCCTCTACCACCTCTTCTTCCGCCGTGTCCTCAGCCGCCACCCCCGTGCCAAGTCCCATTACCCGACCGGCATATCACATGTGCAGGGCGCAACGGTGTCACGCTGTGCTGCACCTGGTATGCCTTGGCGAACGTAGTCACACAGGGGAGGAACTTCTCAGTGTAATGAACAGAGAAATCGACAGATGGCTGTCTCCGCGCAAACTCAAAATCGGAACCATGTTGACCGACAACGGAAAGAACATGTTGTCTGCTCTGCGTCAAGGAAGGTTGTGCCATGCGCCATGCATGGCTCACGTGTTCAATCTGGTTGTCAAGCGGTTCCTAAAATCCACCATCCCACTGCAAGACATCCTTAAAATGTCACGTAAACTTTGCATGCATTTCAGCCATTCCTACACCGCAAAGCACACCCTCCTTGAGCTGCAGCGGCAGAACGGAATTGCACAGCATCGCCTGATCTGCGACGTTGCAACAAGGTGGAACTCAACCCTACACATGTTAGACCGCCTTTACGAACAGCGAAAGGCCATCGCCGATTTCCTGATGTTACAAGCGGATAAAGGTACTCCCCTGTGTAACTTTGATGTCAGCCATTGGCAGCTCATGCGTGACACCTGCCGCTTGCTCAGGCCCTTTGAGGAGGCCACGCTATTCGTGAGTCGGCAGGACTATGGGATGAACGACGTCATTCCTCTGTTGCACGTCCTGGAACAAATGCTGTTAACAATGGCTGGTCAGGGTGCGGTAGACGTGGCGCACAGATCTCAACGCCACATGACCCCTGTGGGGGCAGGACAGGAAGAAGAGGAGGAGGTAGAGGAGGACATTTGTGCTCAGGAATTATTGAGTGAAATGGGTGGTTTTTCCACTCAGCGGACAGGAGTGGAGGAGCAGGAGCATCTGGTAGAGGAGGAGGAGGAGGAGGAGACAGAGGACCCAGACGCACCGTGGCAGTATGCTGTGGAGATGGAGGCAGGGAGTCCCTCGCATTCCTTGGCACAAATGGCCCATAGCATGCTCGCTTGCTTGCGTAGCGACAGCCGAATAATAACCATCAGACAGAGGGATGACTTTTGGCTGTCCACCTTGTTGGACCCTCGCTACCGTTCAAAAATGGTGGCCTTTTTCACACCTGCTGAGAGGGAGGCCAAAATAACGTACTTTAAAAACCACCTATGTAGTCAGTTGGTCTCTGCCTTTGTGCGCCAACGTCCATCCTCAGACACTGTGGGCCCTGTGCGCTCGCGTTCCGCTGCCATGGCAGCAGGGGAGGGGTGGGGTGGTAGGAGCAGTGGCAGCTCCACCAGCAGCGGCTGCCTCAGTCTGCAGTCGATGATGAGTAGCTTTCTTCACCAGCGCAGTGAGGAAACTACTAACCAGCCGCAGCAGCAGCAGCAGCATCAGGTGGACCTGGAGCAGGACCTCAAACAACAGGCTTGGGCCTACTTGGACAGCACCCTGCCAACCGAGGTAGACAATCCCCTTGACTACTGGGCAACGAAACTTGACCTTTGGCCCCAACTAGCTGAATTTGCCCTTGAAAGGCTGTCATGCCCGGCCATTAGCGTGGCATCGGAGCACGTGTTTAGTGCGGCAGGAGGTATTGTAACTCCGCGGAGGACACGACTGTCCACCCAAAGTGTGGAAAGACTCACGTTTGTGAAAATGAATCAGGCGTGGATTAGTCTGGATTTCAAACCACCAGTTCCTGACACAACTGACTAAATCCGCCATGAATCATGCCTCAAACATGTGCCACTTTCAGGTCTCCTCACACACTGCTGGTGTGTTCCATTTTTTGTCATAGGGTGCTGGCAGATTACGGGCCTCCCATAGCTGCTGCCAGGCCCCTAATCTGCCATGGGCCCCTATATACCGCCTCCTCATGCTGCTGCCAAGTCCAGAGTCTGTCATGGGTCCCTGTACGGCCTCCCATTGCTGCTGTCTCCATCGCCACACTCTGCCATGTGCCACTTTCAGGTCTCCTCACACACTGCTGGTGTGTTGAATTTTTTGACATAGGGTGCTGGCAGATTACGGGCCTCCCATAGCTGCTGCCAGGCCCCTAATCTGCCATGGGCCCCTATATACCGCCTCCTCATGCTGCTGCCAAGTCCAGAGTCTGTCATGGGTCCCTGTACGGCCTCCCATTGCTGCTGTCTCCATCGCCACACTCTGCCATGTGCCACTTTCAGGTCTCCTCACACACTGCTGGTGTGTTGAATTTTTTGACATAGGGTGCTGGCAGATTACGGGCCTCCTATAGCTGCTGCCAGGCCCCTAATCTGCCATAGGCCTCTATATACCGCCTCCTCATGCTGCTGCCAAGTCCAGAGTCTGTCATGGGTCCCTGTACGGCCTCCCATTGCTGCTGTCTCCATCGCCACACTCTGCCATGTGCCACTTTCAGGTCTCCTCACACACTGCTGGTGTGTTGAATTTTTTGACATAGGGTGCTGGCAGATTACGGGCCTCCTATAGCTGCTGCCAGGCCCCTAATCTGCCATAGGCCCCTATATACCGCCTC
This sequence comes from Staurois parvus, assembly GCF_062004578.1. Classification (NCBI taxonomy): domain Eukaryota; kingdom Metazoa; phylum Chordata; class Amphibia; order Anura; family Ranidae; genus Staurois; species Staurois parvus. Next base: position 3,549,743 of record NW_028318191.1, read on the forward strand.
CTCATGCTGCTGCCAAGTCCAGAGTCTGTCATGGGTCCCTGTACGGCCTCCCATTGCTGCTGTCTCCATCGCCACACTCTGCCATGTGCCACTTTCAGGTCTCCTCACACTGCTGGTGTGTTGAATTTTTTGACATAGGGTGCTGGCAGATTACGGGCCTCCTATAGCTGCTGCCAGGCCCCTAATCTGCCATGGGCCCCTATATACCGCCTCCTCATGCTGTGACGTTGCAACAAGGTGGAATTCAACCCTACATATGTTAGACCGCCTTTACGAACAGCAAAAGGCCATCACAGATTTCCTGATGTTAAAAGCGGATAAAGGTACTCCCTGTGTAACTTAGATGTCAGCCATAGGCAGCTCATGCGTGACACCTGCGCTTGCTCAGGCCCTTTGAGGAGGCCACGCTATTCGTGAGTCGGCAGGACTATGGGATGAACGACGTCATTCCTCTGTTGCACGTCCTGGAACAAATGCTGTTAACAATGGCTGGTCAGGGTGCGGTAGACGTGGCGCACAGATCTCAACGCCACATGACCCCTGTGGGGGCAGGACAGGAAGAAGAGGAGGAGGTAGAGGAGGACATTGGTGCTCAGGAATTATTGAGTGAAATGGGTGGTTTTTCCACTCAGCGGACAGGAGTGGAGGAGCAGGAGCATCTGGTAGAGGAGGAGGAGGAGACAGAGGACCCAGACGCACCGTGGCAGTATGCTGTGGAGATGGAGGCAGGGAGTCCCTCGCATTCCTTGGCACAAATGGCCCATAGCATGCTCGCTTGCTTGCGTAGCGACAGCCGAATAATAACCATCAGACAGAGGGATGACTTTTGGCTGTCCACCTTGTTGGACCCTCGCTACCGTTCAAAAATGGTGGCCTTTTTCACACCTGCTGAGAGGGAGGCCAAAATAACGTACTATAAAAACCACCTATGTAGTCAGCTGGTCTCTGCCTGTCTGCGCCAACGTCCATCCTCAGACACTGTGGGCCCTGTGCGCTCGCGTTCCGCTGCCATGGCAGCAGGGGAGGGGTGGGGTGGTAGGAGCAGTGGCAGCTCCACCAGCAGCGGCTGCCTCAGTCTGCAGTCGATGATGAGTAGCTTTCTTCACCAGCGCAGTGAGGAAACTACTAACCAGCCGCAGCAGCAGCAGCAGCAGCAGCATCAGGTGGACCTGGAGCAGGACCTCAAACAACAGGCTTAGGCCTACTTGGACAGCACCCTGCCAACCGAGGTAGACAATTTCCTTGACTACTGGGCAACGAAACTTGACCTTTGGCCCCAACTAGCTGAATTTGCCCTTGAAAGGCTGTCATGCCCGGCCAGTAGCGTGGCATCGGAGCGCGTGTTTAGTGCGGCAGGAGGTATTGCAACTCCGCGGAGGACACGACTGTCCACCCAAAGTGTGGAGAGACTCACGTTTGTGAAAATGAATCAGGCGTGGATTAGTCTGGATTTCAAACCAATAGTTCCTGACACAACTGACTAAATCCGCCATGAATCATGCCCCAAACATGTGCCACTTTCAGGTCTCCTCACACTGCTGGTGTGTTCCATTTTTTGTCATAGGGTGCTGGCAGATTACGGGCCTCCCATAGCTGCTGCCAGGCCCCTAATCTGCCATGGGCCCCTATACCGCCTCCTCATGCTGCTGCCAGGTCCAGAGTCTCTCATGGGTCCCTGTACGGCCTCCCATTGCTGCTGTCTCCATCGCCACACTCTGCCATGTGCCACTTTCAGGTCTCCTCACACTGCTGGTGGGTTCCATTTTTTGTCATAGGGTGCTGGCAGATTACGGGCCTCCCATAGCTGCTGCCAGGCCCCTAATCTGCCATGGGCCCCCGTACCGACTCCTCATGCTGCTGCCAGGCCCGTAATCTGTCATGGGCCCCTGTTGTCGCTTGTTGGCATATTCCGCTCGTTCAGATGCTCCTTCTCCTGCTACTCCTCTTCACGGATTCCGTCAGCAGTCTTTCTTGGAATCCGTTTCCAAGAGACAACAGTTTGCGAGCACGCACCCGACGGTGCAGAAGCTGAACGTCCTCCTGTCCAAGTTGCTGCTGCCAGGCTCGTAATCTGTCATGCGCCCCTGTACCGCCTCCTCATGCTGCTGCCAGGTCCAGAGTGTGTCATGGGCCCCCGTACCGACTCCTCATGCTGCTGCCAGGCCCGTAATCTGTCATGGGCCCCTGTACCGCCTCCCCATGCTGCTGCCAGGTCCAGAGTGTGTCATGGGTCCCTGTACGGCCTCCCATTGCTGCTGCCAGGCCCGTAATCTGCCATGGGCCCCCGTACCGACTCCTCATGCTGCTGCCAGGCCCGTAATCTGTCATGGGCCCCTGTACCGCCTCCTCATGCTGCTGCCAGGTCCAGAGTGTGTCATGGGTCCCTGTACGGCCTCCCATTGCTGCTGTCTCTATCGGCACACTCTGCCATGTGCCACTTTCAGGTCTCCTCACACTGCTGGTGGTTTCCATTTTTGTCATAGGGTGCTGTATGGCCTCCCATTGCTGCTGCCTCCACCGCCACACTGTGGCTCCACACTCTGGTTTTGGCCCCGTGACTGCCCAAATGAGTGAAGTGTGCGGTGATTCTAAGATGGACGGCACTCATCTGCATGTCATACTGACTGACAGTATTATTTCTCTTCCCCAGCAGACTCCAAGGGCATTTAAATTAAAGGTACAGTGTTCTGCACTAATATTAAGTCTCTCTGAAGCCTAGAAACACCCTTTTTTAAGTTAAATTCACAGCGAATATATTCGACTCGAATCGAAATTTTTCCACGAATTCGCCGAATCAGTCTAATCGAATTTTTGAATACTTCGCTCATCTCTAGTCGTGTCCATACAGCCACCATGTACATACAGCCACCATGACCCATTTAACATCAGTGGGACTGTCTGCACGGGGGTGCATGGAACACTTCTGCATACCTGTGTTGGTAAAGACAGCCCTTGCATAGGTATGTATTAACGTGCACCCTGTGAAAGAAACCTTAAACCTTTAAAGTTGTTAGACTTTTAGATAAAATGAAGATTGAATTGGGAGAAATACCAGTTTGTTTCTTTTCCCCAAAGGTTTTGCATGCATGCTTATCTGTTCTACAATAGAATAATACAATCACGAAGACCAGACAACTGCACATACTTTACTTCATGCATAAAATAACAGGGCAAACTATCTTTCTGCCTGATTTGCAAATGGATTACCAATTTTAAACTATTTTTGTATCTTAAATCTTTTATCAGTAATATAATTTGCGCAATAATGTGTGTGTGTGTGTGTGTAGTTTTTATTGTCTAACAATTCCCAGTTCATAGTTTACCTAGAACAGTTTCCAGTAAAGAAACCTTTCCGCATTTTAAGGTTAAACCTCCTAACCTCAAATCGTGGCCACATGTCCTCTTCATGGACTTAAGAGTAAACAGTTTATTACAGTTACTGAAGTCACCTTTATATTTGTACATTATAACCATATCCCCTCTTAAGTGCTTCATCTCCAGAGTGAATGTATGCCTTTTGTACTGCATAACAGTATTTTGCTAGCTTTGTTAGTTGCAGCTTGGCATTGCATGCTATTGCAGTTATAAGTTTGATCTACGTCAACCCCACATCCTTTCCCATCACCGATTCTTTCAGGGGAGCCTGCCTTAATGTGTATATTTGTCAGCCAAGTATATAACTGTACATTTCTCAATACTGAACCTCATCTGCCATGGAGCTGCCCAACATCTAGTTTGGCAAGGTTTTCATGTAATGAAGTTATATCCAGGGGCAGACAAACCATTTGGAAACTCGGGCACTGCCCGAGGGCCCAGGTTCAGTAGGGGGCCCCATGAGATGCCCCTGGTACCTTTTTCATAGGTTTTTTTTTAGTTTGGGCAAGGACACAGGGGCCCCATGATCCCCTATTGCCCGGGGGCCCCATGAGTTGTCAGTCCGCCCCTGGTTATATCCTGTGCTGAACCATAGGCAAACACTAAAGTTTGGTTCTTAATTTCAACTTCTAGATCATTAATAAATGAATTGAACACTATTGGTGCCAAGCAAAACCTAGAGCACACCACTCACAACTTTAGACCATTCTGAGAGTGACTCATGTAGCACCCTCCTAGATAGGTGCCAGTATTCAATACATTTAGTTCTGGCTCACTATTTCCAGTGGAGCTGCTTTCTTGTTATTAGGCAAATTTAGTTGGGCTCACTGTGATCAGTGTGGTTGTTTGTGATTGCTTAGGTATGTTCTGTGATTCACAGGCTCCAGGTTTGATTACTCCTGCAATCTAGAACTGTCTGGGTGGTTTTGAAACATGGGTGTGGAGTAAGGCAAATACGCAGCATGAATATTTATAATGTCTCAGCCAATCCATGTGGGAAGATTGCACAAATGGTTGTTGGGAAAGTGAATAAATATACATACAAAATCTAGATAAAATACGTCCACTGGATTTCAACCATCCAATTTTTATCTTACTTTTTCATACAAACAATAGCAGGTTATTATTATTATACAGGATTTATATAGCTCCAACAGTTTGTTCAGCGCTTTACAATATAACGGGAGACAATACAGCAACAGTACAGTTCATTAGGGAAAGGAAATCTATGCCGGTTGTTGCTTATGATACCATTATTGCAGACAAATACCTTACATACTATTGATGTTAAGCTGTCTGAACTGTAGTTTCTTTATATACATCTCAAACAGCTTTAGTAAATAGGTACCACATTTGTTCTACACAAGCCAATCACTGTAGAGCTGATCTGTGTATTTTTGACAGGGGAGTCCCCACTGTTAAAAAAAAAACTGTGCTGTTGTATCTTGTCAACCGCATACAAACCTTCAGTGAAACATCATTAAAATTACTGTTAAGACTATCAAACTATCTTTTTCAACTGTATAAACTGAAGAGAAAAAAATAATTTAATACATCTGCTTTTTCCCTGTCATCTGTGCCCAGCCTAACATGTTCATCTCTTAAGGGGTCTATCTGTTCTTGTATAGCCTTTTTACTACTGACATATTTGAAAAGAAAATGTGGCATTTGTTTTACTTGTTTTAGTAATGTGTTTCTCATATTCTATTTTAGCCACTCTGATTGCTCCCTTGCATTTCTTGTAAATGCAGAATGTTGAGGGTGTCCCTTCTACTTTGCAATTTTCAAATGCCAGTGTTTCCCAGTTTTTCTTTTTACACTAGAATTTACCCAATTTTTATATTTTGTTTTTTTATGCTTGTTACACAGTGGAATACAGCAAATGCACTTGTTTAATTCATCTTTAAATAACTTCCAATTTTCTAGTATGCACCTTTTCCCAAATATTTGATCCCACTGAGTATCGTGCAGGAAGGAATATTTTTTGTTTGATGACCTGATTAATTAAAGTGACAAATATGCAAAGAAAAAAAAAAAAAAAAAGCAGAATGGGAGCAAAAACATTTTCATGTTTTTGTGTAACCCAGTGGCTTTGTGGACCTTTGGGTGGAATAAAGCCTCCAGTCCTAAGCTAGACTTCAGTAATTAGTCCCCTCTGACCTCAGGCCTTTTTACATCTGAGCTAACTGATGGTAAAGGCTCTGTCTTTCACTCTTCCTGCTGTGGGAGGCTGCTGCTTCTGGATAAATAGAACATTGAAAAGTAACAAAAATCTTCCAACATCTATCTTTCACTATTATTCTAATATGATTTGAAAGTGCCTTCTGTTATGCTCCCCTTTTTTTGGGAGGTATTCTTGTCAATTTTTTTTCACTTTTCTTTTTATACCATATACTCTTGAAATACAAAAGAAATAGATTGTTTGATATTATTTCTACACAATCATTTTGACTGTATCCAACACACTTTGGCTTTTGTACATTTTTTTTTGTACCATTTACAATAAGTTTCCAAAAAAAAAAAAAAAAGTTTTAACTATTTGCTCGTCAGACTGAAATTTTGATAAAAAAGGTAACAGAAAATGTCCATGCCTATTTTGATTTTTCATAGAAATCGAATGACCTAGTGATAAGATTTGCCATTAGTGATGGGCACACCTAGTTGGCATCCTTTCAAGAGCAGGTTCAGTGAATTTGCTCAAATAGCTGCTAGTGCCCTAGCAACCAATTACATCATCCATAGTTATGACACAGGTGGTCAGTCTGCACAGCATCCTTAGATGCAAGGGCACAGGCAGCACAGTAAGAAGTTGCCATTTATCGGTGGTGCCTCTTCCTTCTACAGTAAGAGCTAGAGGTTCACAGGGGTGAACAAGCCAAATCTAGCTTTTCAGTTTATACAGTCCATGAATCACAATCATGCAGAGTTCAGTGTGAACCCTAAATGGCCACAAACTCATGCTGATGTGCAACCCATCAGCAATGACCGTAAATGCTATTCAGCATCTACATGCCTGCAAGGTCTTCGGACCATTTATCCACACACACCCCAAACCTATTTACTTGCAGGGTTAACAGTTTATAAAAAGGGAACATTACAGTTATTTATCATGTATTATGGTTAGCCTTAAAGGATACATTTAAATATTATATATTTTTTAAGCTGTTAAATGTGAAATATTGCTTTTGAATATTTTGCATTCCTATTTTATAAATAAGTACTAAGTCTCTCTCTAAGGTTTTGGTTCACCACAGCAAAATAAGCTATTAAAAAAAACAAACACTATATTATCATCAAAATGTAAAAAAGGGACCTCCTACAATTTGCTACTATATACAATATATGCACTGTCATGAAATCACTCCTACAGGAAATTGCGAATCAGAGCAAAATCCTTGTTTGGTGGAGGAGGGATGAGGAAGGAGCTTCATTGGGAAGGCAAAACAATGCTGTAAAACCGTTATAACAATCAGCCATAACCTTCAGCCATCACTAGAGAGAAACTCACTGTAAGGCTGGCCATACATTAATTTTTCATACAACCAGCTGGTTAGGAGGAAAAAAAAAAAAAAAAAAGTAGCAGATTCCTCCATCCACACATTCAATTTGAATCCTTCCCTTTGAGCCTTTGTACACAAAGTTATAGATCAACAGCCTGCTCAAAAGAAATTCAGCCAGTCCTTGTTGAACCAGCTGAATTTCGATTTATGTATGGTCACCTTACATCTAATTGGCTGCATACACAGAAGATACACATTTTCCATACAATCTGGTGCACTCTTAGGGTTTTGTAGCAGCTCTGTGGTTACCATGTGCTTGTGAGATTCCCCAAATTAACCAGTAGGCAGAAATACCTTGTGTACTTTCACCTTTTCTCACTGCCCACACACACACACACACACACACACACACACACACACACACTTCAGGGTAGTTGGATACCACAACCATACACACAGATTCCTCTCAATGGCAAGGATATATATATATATATATATATATATATATATATTCTAACAGTACCAAAAATTAAACCAGCAAAGCTAATCAACGCTAAAAAAGTGTTTCACACTATTAGAAAAAAAAAAAGTGCAGCACTAATAAACTAGGACAAAAAACTCTTCTACAGACACCTTCCGTATGTAAAGTTAGAGATAGGAAAGCCTGGAAAAAACTGAACAACCATCTGGGAAAAAAAAAATATTATTTTACCACGATAATGAATACAATGACATGGTATTCAAACTATAGAATATTAAGGTCTTAACAAAAGATTTGAGACTTTATGTAAAGCTGAAGACAAGCAAATCCTGGAATACAATTCAAGTAACTATGTACTTCTCAATGCAGTTCTCAAAAATAAATATGCATTTATGCCACTAGGGGGCACTGCAGGGGAAATGCTCTAAATTTGTTTGCTTGTAGGCTCCATCTTGTACCTCCTACAGTTGGGTGATTGTTGGGATACAGCAGATCATTTCTGTCCTCCTCTCAGACCTTAATTGTCAGGTAGGAGGGTAAATTTACCTGAAAAATTAGTTTATCATCCTGACCTGTGAAAGGGTAGAAAAGCTTGTTGCAATCCATGCAAACATTAAGTAGCACAGAAAGATTGCAGTAGTTCAGAAAATGATCTTAGATTGCATGTATATGTTGTGTTGTAGGTTTCCTTTTCTCAATTTATTATGTTTTTAAAGCACCACTCAAAAGTGAAATCTTGCTGAGGGGCTTAAAATATTGAGCTGGAACTTACACCCCCCCCCCCCCCCCCCCATTGTCCTACAGCCACAAATAATGTCAGTTACCTTTCTATTTGCCATTTGTGCTAAAGGGCAAATTTGATTTTTTTTTTTAGTTGATGTGTTCTTGCTTTTTAGTTGCTTTTGAGGAACAGGGATGGTTATCTGTTCTTATGTATAGGGAAAAGGTTTAACATATACAGTCCTTGTTATATTTGTAATAAAGAATAAAAAAAAAGTAAGTTGTTTATTTACTGAATAAGCTGTACTTTTTTTAAAAGCATAACACTTTTATATACACTGCATTTCAAGTTCCCAGTGTAAAAAAATGACTTATTTTGTAACAACTCCACACTGAGCTTTTTTAATCAATGTTTCAGAAAAAAAAAAACAGGGAAAACCACAATTTTTTCTCATGGCTTAAAAATTTCCAGAAATGTTACACCTCTATGCAAAATACACAAAAATATAATAATAAATGTCTTTTGATATACACAGTCCCAAAACCCACATAGTCCCAACTTCACAGAAAAGTGAACTCTCAATCCTCAATTATATGCAGTGAATCCACAAGCAAAATATTCACCAAATCCATTATGTGCCTATATTGCTCACCTCCACTAATAGACCTCCTAAAGTATAAAGTCTATACATGCTCATAGATAAACGATGAAGAGGGTTTCACTAATACTCCTTAACTGCAATTCATGAACATGAGTGAATCCAGCATCCTATCTCGTATGTCCACAACAGCTCAAAAAAGGAAGAAACACAAACCTACAAAAATCACTCACTTGTAACAAAGGATAGTGCTTTATTAAATACCAATCATTTAACTAGCCAAACACATGAGCTCTACAAAGTGCTCCTTTCTCAATGACCGTAAAAACCCATCTATGTGGTCTTATATTAAAAGATCCAGTATGTTCCCAACTATAGAAGTTAAACTAACCTGTCTGTTGTTACTTGGCAAAAACACTTGCATCCAGTAGTCTGGATTGAAACAAGTACACACTATAGAGAGATATGCTTTATTCATATTTCATGTCAGAGGTTTACAGCCACTTTAATCATATATCTCAGTGTAACACTGAATAATGGTACACTTCTAAATCCTCTATTTTAGGCTATGCTAGTCCTAATACATTTTTTCAACTACTTCAAGGTGTGTTGGTAAGGGCTGGGTGAGCAAGGCATGCAGAGAAATCACAATACAACTCAGTGGCTCTTCTGGGGGTAGTGCTACAGTAACTGTCCATATTCTCAAACACACTCCAAACAAACTACACTTTTCAATTTCATGCTACTGAAAGCCTGTGGGATGGACTCTTACCCTTTAGTCATTCAGTTATGGAGGTGGTACATGCCTGGTGGACATTTCTTGTCTTTTTAAGTGGCTGTAGGGCATATGAACCAGCTAGTTTTGATGGCTGGGTTGGAGTTCGTACACCAGTTCATTATCCATGGGCAGCACAGTGAATAAATAGCACTTCCGCCTGGCAGTACTAGGGTCGTTGGTTTGAATCCCAACCATGGCACCACCTGCCTGGAGTTTGCATGTTCTCCCTGTGCCTGCATGGGTTTCCCCCAGGCACTCCGGTTTCCTTTCACATTCCAAAGACATGCTGGTAGGTAAATGGGATCCTGTCTAAATTGGTTCTAGTATGTGTATGTATGAATATAAGTTAGGGATCTTAGTTTGTATGCCCCTTGAGGGTTAATGACTTATGTGAACGTACAATATATGTAAAGCGTGAATTGATGGTGCTATACAAGTACCTGAAATAAATAAATAAAAAATAAATAATCCCTAACACAGCAAGCACATATACTATATCAGCTAATGTTCCTGGTCTCTTTCCTTGGTATTTTGTTGCAGCCAAAAATACATTCAACACCAATTATCAATATTACAAAGTCCCAAGCAAAAGAGAATAGGAACATGAACCGATTCGTTTTTGAAAATGAGCAGCACTTGCTCTGTGTTGGTGTAATGGTAGTCCAAAGACCACATTGGCTGCTGCAAGCAGAGTCCATAAATGTGTTTAGTCATTCCGCTTGCAAACTGATCACTATCTCCTCCTTATCCATCAGTAGTGAGGTGTTCACTCCTCTAAAGTCCAGGTCCAAGCTGTCTTTTCTAATTCTAAATTGTAAACATTTCTCCATACTTCTGATAATTTATAATATCATCTCACTTCCCTTGTTCGACTTTAAATGCAAATCCATAATGGTCATACTCCAATGTAATAATAAAATATTTTGTAAACCAATTTAGAGTTCCACAATCTAATTCAAATATAGTAGAATTTGGACTATTGTATTGATAACTTCTCTAGTTTTTGCTTTTGTTATTATGAAACTGTTTACTTATAAAAGTGTAAGTACAAATGAATAAATCAGTCAACTGTGTACACAAACTTGAGTCAACATCTGTCCCATCATGGTTATTTTAACCAACAAGTCGAGCTGGTTAAAATAACGAGATCCTTTCCATATTTTTTCCTTGCTACCTCCATCTGTTTTGCTGAAAAGCTCAATAGCTTAAGCTGAAATTTTCATACTGTAAAATAACTGATTTACTGCAGTGACAACCCCTCCCTCCCCATTCCTGCCTAGTCTGGTTAGAGGGGTTATTATGGATTGAAAACAGGACAGGGAAAACAAAATTTTATATACTAAATTATATTGTATAATCATCAGAGCCACCTGGGCACTCGGAACAGGTGAAGGCAATGGGTGGCACAAAAAGACTAGAAAAATACATCTACCAACATGGAGATTGTTCTTATAAGTACGAAAACATTTTGGCTTTGTGACTGGATACTTCAGGCCTCAGCCCTCTGGATTTAATAGTCAGTAGACTACTCTAAATTGAATGAACATGTGTCCTCTGTGTGTTTTCTTTGGTGATCTATGGCTACCAGGGGCGGACTGACCATTCGAGCACTCGGGCACTGCCCAAGGGCCCAGGGTCAATAGGGGGCCCCATGAGATGCCCCTGATAAGTTTCATAGGCTTTTTTGGGTGTGCTTTGAGTGTTGGTGAGGACACAGGGGCCCCATGATTTCCAATTGCCCGGGAGCCCCATGAGTTGTCAGTCCGCCCCTAATGGCTACTTGTTCATTGCTCAGCCTATGCTGTTTGGCATGGAACGTTCTGCTCTTTTTCATGGGGTGTGTTTATGTATTACTTGACTTATTGAATGCTTCAATTGCTCTGCAACTTTATACTGTGTATTTGTTTCAATAAACGTTTTCCGGATTTATAAAAAAAAAATTCTATTGTATATAAGCTTATATCTTTTAGACACAGCAGGTTAAGAAATTACACAATTCATCTAAAAACAGCCTATATTTTTCAATGCTGTCTTGTCTCAATAACACATTGCTAAAGTAACAAAAGCAGGAAAATTACCTAATAACCTATACACCATAAACAATTTATAATAAAATGTATCGATTTAAGAAACTATTTATAGAACATGTAAGTTACATGTAGTCTTAGAAGTGGTAATGGGCCTGTTTATCTACAGAACTGGACATGCCCTTGAAGTGAACCTTTACATGAGCGACTGTAGATAAATCAAAAGTGCACATTAGTATTACAAATGATCCTTCCAATTAAAATAAAGTCCCCTTTTCTTGACATGAACACAAATCCGGCTAACAGTCTAGGCAAATGTTAAATTTCCCCTGACTGCCAATTACAGTATATGGTGGAAGCTTCACATCATTACAGGCTGGAGAAAGTTAATTGTTTTTAATAGACATACCTTATTAGTGAGATTAAATAATCAGTTCCAAAGGAAGGCACTGTTATTATAATTGGGAGGGTGCTATTTATAGTTCTGCTCTGAGTGTTTTGTACATGTGAGTGTGATTTAAAGGGGTTGGTACTTTGTTATTGGCTGTCATTTTTTTCCTTTCATGAACTTCATGTCCCCTTGGATAATTATATTATTATGCCGTCCAGAATTTGCCAACCTTAAAACATTACCGCAAAGATTATTACAAAGTGGACTAGACCTTCCCAATTTTGTGGTCATATATTAGCAAGGAATATAGCTAGTTCACACTTTCGCATCTGCCTTTTCATGTATTTATGCCTTTTTCATTCATCCCCATTGAAGTCAATTGGGCTAAAAATGTGCATTGTAGCACCAAAAAAAAAAAAAAAAAAAAAAAAAAAAACACCTGTAATTTTTCAAGGATGCATGGAAGAGAAAAGCAGGGGTGTGACTGGGCCCTTCCTATCCAATTTTACTGAAGGAACACAATTTTGAGTGGTGCTGCATTATACACCCCTGAGCATTTATGAAAACTAAGGGACCACTCAAAATGTACTGAGGATCACACCTACCACTATATTTCCAGTCAAAGATTGGAGAATTTTGGTATTTGACATTATAATAATAGCAGGGGCGGACTGACCATTTGGAAACTCGGGCACTGCCCGAGGGCCCGGGGTCAGTAGGGGGCCCCATGAGATGCCTCTGGTACCTTTTTCATAGGCTTTTTTGAGTTTGGGCAAGGACACAGGGCCCCATGATCCCGTATTGCCCAGGGGCCCCATGAGTTGTCAGTCTGCCCCCGAATAATAGTTACAACTTACAATATTTTATCTCAGAGAAAGGGGCTATATAACATTAATCAAGTAATGAGCTTTAAAAATAAGTGTTGCTTTTACTAACTGGAACAACAGGAGCCTTGTTCGACTCAAATTGTTAACACATTGGCTGCACAGAAGGCATGAGAACCACATGAAGCCCAAAAAACACAACAACATGCCTCATATCAGAAAACTACCTACTCCTCCTCTGATATGTGAATCCATAACTAGCCTTCCATGGCTCAACTACAAGATCCGGTGTATCCTATCTTAAGCATTTACACAGTAATCCCAAATAATCCATGTAGTTTGCCGAATACATCTATTTTCTGAGATTATCACCTTCATCTAGTGAATATGCTGCTTTAATTTTCCTGAAAAACGTCAATCAACCCAATAATTAAGAAATATGGCATTATGGCCACTAGATGGATTTGATGGTCATAGAAAACAAAACATACAAATTGTGGGAGATTTTTTGTGATGGTTTTGCAAATACTTGCTTGACACCTTCACACGCAATGTTTTATAAAATAGATCCCTATGTGAACCTGTGCTTTTCACATGCTTGTCAAAGCAACAGGTTCACTTTAATGGATCAACTGTGAGCTTAGGACTCAGAGAATGCATCGTTTGATTTATTCATGTACTTTGGTTAAAGTTGATGGACATGTGTAATTTAGTAATCCAATAGGGGTCTTCAGGTTCGGGTAGTAGTTTGAAGTTCAGGAATACAGCATCAATGCAGCCATTCACTGTTATAGTAACCAATTACTAACCGTGCATTTCTGGTCTTTGATTTGTGGTGGGGTGACTTAAAGCGGAGCTCCAGTCACATTGGAAGTTTTCTACAAAAGGCACCCCTGTGATTCTCTTTAGTTGCACAATATAAAAAGGATACTGTTATAAGTGTTTTTCTTCTTCTTACATGGAAATATGACATTCATCGCAGGATCCCAGCAGACAGGCAGTGGCCATTACTAGCGTGGGCATCTGAAGCCCGCTCCTACATGCTTCTGGGATTCTGTGTAGCTGGCTACCCAGCATGCACCTCCCAATTTTGCGGCTGCGCAGTAAGGACAGAGCAGCGCACTGTGTTGCTTACAGGTTGCCATAACAATGGCGGCGGTGGCAGAAGTTCCCACCCCGTTGGTACGGCAACCTGTCAATCAACACAGAACCCAGAAGGAAGGCAAGTGGGGTCTGAAGGTTCCCGAGACAGATGATGGCGATATCCCAGGAGCCCTAGGGAATCGCCTAATGGCGTAATCGCCTAGTCGTCAGGGACCGGACATGCAGACTACAATAGAAAAATAAGGTATTTAGAAGGAAAAAAAAATTTAAATAAATTGCCATTACAGACGGTTCTGCAGATGAGCATAGTGTTGCAAGGAACATGAAAAAATGGGTGGAACTCCACTTTAAAAGGGGCAATATTGGTGGTTTCCCTATATGCTAACCCACTCCCTATAAATGCCAGGGATCCCACAAGCCTTTTGTCAGTGTGTGTGGAGACTTGGAGTAGATAAGGACAGTTGACAGTGTGTTTGCAGGGATAGTTGCTATTAGGGCTTGTTCACACTTGACTAAATTTCTAACTCTTCAAAAATGCCCCTATAGCGCTAGACAGGCGTTAATGAGCTTTAGTATGGGCATTCTACAAGCTTCCCAAATGCCCTATGCATGGTTTTGAGGCATTTTACAAGCGTTAAAAACCGCAATACAAATGCTTATAAAACTCTAATGGCATTATCAGCCCGCAAACGCCTGCCAGGCGTTTCAGGAGCATCACCATAGCCTTGAATGGGAGGCGTTGAAAGGCTTCAACACCTCCTGACTGGACATGAGGCTTAAGTTTTGATGCAACGCTAACAGTTCATGTTTTGCTAATGTGAACAGCACTGTGTGCTGCCCATAGTATAATTTCCATTCTGCTTGTGTGAACAAAGCCTTAGATAGGTGAGCACATCAGTGCATTATACAGTACTACAGAGTGCTGTATTGTGCTAAACTATTACAGTGAATTGCACTATGGTGGCCACACCTCAGCCTCCCAGGAGATGTGACTCCCCTCCCCCCACACAATGCAGGAGGACTCATACCCCTCAACTCTGTTTCTCTTAGCCTATGAAGGGGGGGGAGGGGTGGAGTGTCACTTATCCTCCAATCAGGTATCAGATTTCACAGAGCTGTGTGCTCTAGTTCTGCAGTGTGTGTGATGGCAGATCCCCACCTCCTGTTTTCTGCAGTTCAGAGATGCTGTGCATTTTGGAAGAGCACAGGAGGACAGAATGCTGCAGATAAACAGGAACAACTTATGTAGGATAATTTGTTTCATCTCTGCATTTCATCCGAGGCTAGTCACTTCATTGAATATGTAAGGGTTTATAACCACTTGAATCTCTCATTATGTGTGCCTACATAAATATGTTACTTCTACTCCTGCCTATTTAAAAGACACAACTGAAATACTGGGCATTTTGTCCTGCATCGCATGGTCATAGGACTATGTACTAGATACTCTAGATGTGACATAAATTTGATCACACCAGGGCTGTGAAGCAGTTCAATTTTTCTTTGAGGTGAATGGTATATTATCACAGTCTAATATTGCGCTTATTTTGAAAGTGAACAGATTCATACTCATAACTATTTTAAGGTTAATTACTTTTTCCTACACACACAAACCACAGAAACAGACAGAACAAAGTTTGCACCCAACTATGAAACTTTTGTTTATGGTCTATCAGTTCAGGTTCATACGGAATCATGCTTGGCCAACAGATAGCAAGGAGATTATAGCACGTGTCAAAAAGGGGACAATACTTGAACCATTTTACTAGAAAAGCCACACTTTAATTTTAAACATGCACACAATCGATTTCTTGCTCCTATGACCAAAGACAAGAAAAGAATGAAGGGTGGGAGTAAGATGGATCTAAAATGGGGATTTATCAAATGCTTGAAATGTGTGTCCTCCAAATGCTATAGAATAAGCCACACAATATCAAGTAAGTAGCAATTTTTTTTTATGTCAACAAGTATAAAGAAGAGATTTGAAATTAAGAGTTTACTGACATGCAACATTATTATACTGTATACAATCCCCATGTAAGAAACACTACATCAGGAGAACCAAACATGATCTGAGGGCCTGGATGAGGAAATGCAGTATTTGATTATGAAGAAGTCAAAACAGTTACAGTATGACAAACTATAGACAAATTCAAAACAATTTAATAGGTACTGATTTTTGGCAATCCAGAAAGTTCAGAAGAATGTTAGAGGACACTGACTTCAGCAATATGTTGTCCTGTGCAAAATCCAATTGGATTTATACTATGAATTCATTGCTTCCCTAAATAATTACAGATAAGCTCTTTGACTTCAATTAACTTTTTTATCAGGCTTATTTGAGCAGTTCTTCATGTAATCCTTTAACAATTTGTTACAATGCCATCCAGTAATTTTGTTCTATACCTTTTATTAATATGTTTTTCAGATCTTGATATGGCATTTTGTTATATATATATATATATATATATATATATACACATATACACACACATATATACACACACACACACACACACACTTTTTCAGTTTTTGCATTTATTTTTTACTTTTTGGGTACTTACATAAATTTGTTTTTACTTCACTTTTCAATAGAGTGGAATTCCAGATTTACCCTAACTTCTGTTAAAACCATATCTTCCTCCCTTAGGAAACGCCTAATTAATCTGTGTAAGAAAATGTATATACTTACCTATTTTTCAGGCGGGTCTGATCACGTGGTCTCCCCTGTGTCAGCCAGGAGCAGCTGCAGGTAAGAGGAGGGAGAGGAGACAGCATTCCAACAAAGGTTAGTAAAGCTTGGAGCTGGAATACCACTTTAACTGCTTTACCTTTTCAACAAGGTTAACCATCACTCTCCACCTTTCACAACTACACAATGGAGCCTGAATAAATGAGCTAGTGTACCACTACTATGAATGCAGACTACACCCATGTGTGTTTCCCTATTGCAAACAGTAAGTA
The DNA here is from genome assembly GCF_062004578.1 of Staurois parvus. NCBI lineage: Eukaryota > Metazoa > Chordata > Amphibia > Anura > Ranidae > Staurois > Staurois parvus. Next base: position 3,566,506 of record NW_028318191.1, read on the forward strand.
CTGAAAGTACAAAAGCAGTTAATATCTGTAATTCTATAGAAGTGAGGTTCTCCTACCAGGGGTGGACTGACAACTCATGGGGCCCCCGGCGATAGGGGATCATGGGGCCTCCTGTGTCCTCAAAAAAGCCTATGAAAAAGGTACCAGGGGCATCTCATGGAGCCCCTTACTGACCCCGGGCCCTCGGGCAGTGCCCGACTTTCCAAATGGTCAGTCCGCCCCTGTCTCCTACATGTCTATTCCCGAGGAAGGGAAGCACTCTTTTCCCTGAACAGCTTAAGAGTTCTATTTCATCACCCTGCATGCCCGCCTTCCTTCTGAGACCTGCTACCTTGCTGGCCATGAGTGAGTGGTGTTTCCCTGCCAAATCCTTACAACATTCCTCTTCCGATAGTTACAGCTATATTGGGAAATTCATCGAAGAACCCTGCAACATCAAGCTAAGATAACAAACATTTTATAAGAATGGGCTTTTATCATGAAGAAATTACACTCAAGTCCTATTTTCAACAATTGTTTACAATGGGACTGAAACTGTTTGCATAGATTAAGATCATAGATTTTAATTTGAATAGAATTAAAAAGGATAAACTTTCTATTGAACACCTGAACCTGAACCTGTTTTATTCTCTTTAAAATGCCATCTATTAAAAGTACTTAAATGCTGCCCATGGAATCAGAACAACATTTCTCTCCTTCTGTAAAATATTTACACTCTGTTTATTTTTGCATTATGAGCTGCCTGGTGTCTGGCCTTTTCAAACTGCGACACACTAAAAGTGTTTAACAACTTGATTACCGGGCACTTTCACCCCCTTCCGGCCCTTTCAGCCCTGTCGCACTTTGAATGATATTGACTTTGAATGACAAAGCCAATCATTGTTTTTGCAACAGATAGAGCTTTCTTTAGGTGGAATTTAATCACCACTGGGTTTTTTTATTTTTTGAAAAACCAAAAACTGAAAATTTAGGGAAAAAAAAAAAAGCTTTTTTCTTAGCTTCTGTTATAAAATTTAGTAAATGAGTAATTTTTCTCCTTCACTGATGTGCGCTAATGAGGCTGCAGTGATGGGCACTGATAGGCGGCACTGACGAGGAGGCACTGGTAGGCGGCACTAACAGGCATCACTGATGGGCATTCACAGACATTACTGATGGGCACTGAAAGGCAGTACTCATATATGACACTGATAGGCAGCACTGATAGGCACTTATAGGCAGCACTCATAGGCGGCACTGACTGGCAGCTCAGATGGGCACTGATATGTGGCATTGCTGTGCAATGGTAGGCACTGATATATGGCATTGATGGGCACTGACAGGTGGCACTGATGGGGCTAAACTGATCATCAGTGCCCAGATGATCAGTGTAGATGTCCCCTCTGAGGACAGCTCGTGAGGAGAGAAATGCCGATCAGCTGTGATTGGACACAGCTGATCACATGACAGAGCCAAAGTCATTGGCTCTTTCCACTGATCAGTGATCCGTTGTGTCCCAGGGACACAGCGCACCACCAATCGCTGTGCTGCATGCCCCTGGGGGAGCGTATGCACTTCCTCCCAGAATGAGAGAACCGCCTTGCACCTGTCATTTTCTTATATGGCGGGCGGGAGGCAGTTAAATACTGTCTATGGAGTACACTACACTATTTCTGACTTCTCTGTGAAATGCACATTAATGTACCATTTTTAATGAAAAGCTATATACAGTATATCCTTTTCAAAAAGGTGATCTACCACAAGTGCTTAAATACAATATTGCTGCCCTTTTTTCTGTGAAATATGACAAATGTTGATTTTTGGATATAAAGCTGTCATAGTCAAAATATGGCCTACTACAGGTGCTTACATACCATCTATGAAGTCAGTGCAATATATTAGACTCTGAAAATCTGACTGCAATCTATTTTTTTTTCAAAATACAGCCTACTAAAAGCTGTTTAAATAATGTGTATGGGGTCTGTACAATACTTCTGATAAAACCTGACCAGTCTGAGTCTGTGTCCCAGAAATTGTGGCCTAGTAAAAAAAAGTCTGACAGTGTACATGGAGTCTGCTCTACAGTATTTCTAGCTTTTGTCTCAGAAAGAATGCATTCTAAATTTTATTTATTAAAAAAAAACCTGCCCAGCCTTTCCCTCTTAAATTGTCGTCTAGTGAAATGCTTCCATAATATGCAGCAAGACAATATTTCTGGCTGTTATCACTCTAATAATACACTTTTTTAATGATATAAAAGAATTGCCTCATCTCTTCCTTTTACATTGAAGCCAAATCAAGCTGCTTACATACTCTCCAGCCACTGTGCTATATGTGTGGCTATTGTCTCTGAAAAGTGGCATTCCAATTTTTTTTTTTTAAGTGTTTTAGTGGACTGTGTTTGAACATTGTATTGTTCTTTTATTACAATACAGTGTGGAATTGCAAAAAAAGAAAATTATAAGCTATACTATGATACGGTTTTGCCACTGGCCAATTAGTATAAATTCGAGAACTTTAGCTTATTTTTTGTAGGAGTAAAACCTTTCCTATAGATTTTAGATCTGTTGAGTCTGCTACTTCCATTGATCATTTCAGACCTATTACTTCTGAATTAGGTGTCACAGCCAAAACTACCCAAATGTACTTGTTTAAGTTTAAATTAATCCGATAGTGGTGCTGCTTCTCTATTTAAACCAATCAAAAAAAATATAATGTAAAAATCAAATTCCACTTGCAAAATATCTAAGGACAGAATACAGTTTAACTGACACTATCTGTGAGAATTGTACTGCATATACCTTCAAGGCATGTTTCAAGCCAATAATAGAAATGCATGGGGTTTTTCCCATTTCACACCCCAAATCACTTTATTTGCATTGTTACATGGCTCCTATCACAGTGACCAGCTCCCCATGCCCTTTGTTTTGCAACCTCTTTCCTATTATCCTTGAAAATGAAATGAGCGGAATTGATTTTCAGTATTCTCCCCCATAGGACTGACTCGGGCCAATTCATTCTTCCTTACTGATTTCACCTGGTAAAGTAACATACTTGGTACTTACTAGAATGGGATGCATGTGACACACTTCCAGTTCTTACCAGGTTGCAGTGCTGGTGTGTGACAATTGGCTGCTTAGGCACTGAGGCACCAAGTGCTGTTACAGTACATAGAGAAGGGGAGAGGGTTCTCAACCCTGCATAAGTCATAACTGCAAGCTTTCAAAAGAATCTTCTTTATTCTTACAGGTGAAAGAAGTAGCAGGTGAGTGAAGGCATAGTAAAAATAAGCACTGTGGAAACTGTCATTGAAGTAACCCCATTGATTTACCCTGCATAGACAAGGCACTTGTTCATGTTGAGAACGCTCTCTCTTCTGGAACTACATAAACCATTACATGATTGCTGTCAGAACATACAACATAACATTGCAGCAGTCAGGACTGTGTAAAAATACAACATAGTAGATACAGTTGGTTAGATGTATGCAATGTAAAACATATTGTAAACCAAGAGCCATGATCTTGAACACCTGTATGTAACTTAGTGCCCATTAAAATGCTGGTAAGAATGAGGGGGGCAAGGGTCAGTGGGAGAAAAAAAACACTTACAATGAACCAGCATTTAAAGACACAAAAATCTTGCCTGACATTAGCTGTTGGTAGAAGGGAAAAATGTCTCATTATCGCTGGTTACCAGGAGAATGAAATTGTCCACTGTCATTTAGTAAATGGAGGAGAAAGTATTTCACATTGGTGGTCACTAAAATGAAGATGCGGTCTGGCAATATTTGTTAGTGGGAAGAAAAAAGAATGTGTCACATTAGGAGAAAAAAAGGGCAGCCTTCCTTTACCCTACAGAAAGTATCCATGAGTCCTCTCTACTGTGCACATGGGGTGGCATTGCTTTCCAAAGACTCCCCATGACATTGTTGGAAAACAGTGTTGAATCCTACAGAATACAAAACACTTGATGACTGTTAAAAGAGGAGATCGATCCACCCACTGATTTATTAAAGTATGCAGGTCAATATCCAGCCTCCAAGGTTCTGGTCTCAGACCTCAGAAGCCCCTGTGCAATCACATAAAGGTGCACAGGTGATATGTCAAACAGTCAGTAGATGTACAGCCCTATCAGCTAAAATTATTTACAATATTCAAGATTTCCCCAAACCCTGCCAGTGGATTACTCTGAATTTTAAAATAGGAAACCTGCATTGAAATAATACATTGTGTCTTTGACAGAAGTCAGCAAAATCCCCAGAAAGTGTATTTGGCATTACTGCTAGAACTAAAATTTGTAGATTTATTAAGCAAGCCATATTTAAAAGGGTCAAATATAACTTATCCAAAAGAGACACTGAAGCTCATCCCTCTTTACCAAGTCTATCAGTAATGACAAATAGAGGAAGTCCTTCTAATGGAAGCTGTGGTTGAGAGTTAAACCCGCACAAAAACTATATCCAGGCAGTAAACAGAAATCTCCTTCTGTTCCACTAGAACTGGACAGAGACACAGATGAAGTGTCCTGGTTGAGGTTTAAGAACAGAACCACCGAAGGAAAGAAGCTCTATGCTTCTACAACACATTATCCTTGTGTAATACAGACTTTAAAGAACAAGGTTTTCAGTTCAGACACACCTTGGAGAAGGACTTCAGCCTTGTGAGTGATAATGGAAAGAGGATTATTCTTTGTAGGTTCCAAAGATAGTTTTTGAAGTGCCTGAGAGAACCAGATTCAAATCCCAAATGATTCACAGTTGGTTGCACAGGAGGAGCCACATGAGAGGCACCCTGTACAAAGGTCCTAATCAAGGAATGGAAGGCTGTGGATCTTTGGAATAAAATCTCAAGAGCTGAGATTTGACCCTGGATGGTACCCAGGGAAAAATGCTGTTCAGATCTGATTGCAGAAAGGAAATTTTCTCTTTTTGCAGAGTATTTTCCTGGGTAGAAACTTCTTTCCTTGCACAAGGTAAAGTATGCCTTCCATTTGCAATGATATATTTTAAAGTTAGGAAGTCTACCTCTTGCAAACAGTATGGGAACTACTGAATTCAAGAGACCCCTGTCTCTTAAGACCTGTGCTTTAACATCCATAGATTAAAGCCAGCAGCAGGGTAAAACGGTCATTGGGATAGGAGATCCAGGTGATCTGGAAATTACTACAAAACTGTCTGCCAGAAATTTTAGCAGATTGCTGTACCAGATATGAGGATCACCGGAATGCCCTCATCTTAATCCTGTGGAGTGGAGGAGGAAGGAGTTTCAGAGGAGGAAAGGCTTGGCCCAAGCTGTACTGATTACAGAGTCACCAGAGCATTCACTGCTTCTACCAGAGATTATCTGCATCTGGAGACAATATCTGTCCAGTTTGTCATTGAACCTGAATTCCAGGAGGTCCACATCAGGCATCCCCTACTTGTGGCAAAGTTCCTAAAACACTTCTACATATAGGGATTATTCTCTTGGGTCTAGGCCCTGCTAGCTGAGATGGACAACTGTTCATATGGACAATTGTCAGTCTAAAAAGTGTTGCCTGTCTTGGTACCTATCAGGGATCCCAGACTAGTACAGGCACTATTAGAGGCTATAGGATTTTCTTCCATCCTTAAAAAGGTGGTACACACTGCGCAAGTCAAAACTGATAAGTTATCTTTAAACCTGGGAACTATGGCAGCTGCCTGTGGCTCCTCAGGGACAAAACCATCCATTATAGTTTTGTGAGACACTACAACAGAAAGGCTCAGAAATCGCTACAGCTGTAGGTCAGACAGTGATTTTAGAGGGCAGGCTTTGCATTCCTAATCAGCAATCAATTTGTAATTTGGCCCATAAAATGAAGCTAGGTTGACTCCAAGGAGTGTATGGACAACAGGCGACACAGATCCAGGCTATCAGTGTCAGGTCCATGAGGTGGAATGCTGCAGGTTTCCCTGAAACTGTTAGTGGATAATGAGCTGGAGAGACCTGATGCAGCAAGACTGATTTTGATTGTACTGAAAACACCAGGAGAGGCTTAACTGACTGAAAGTGACTAGGTCACTAGTCCAACTAGTCAGCAAGGACAGACCAAGCTGGTACTGCATGTCCCTTGGAAACAGGAGCAATGGCAGAAAGTTGCAACCACATACTGAAAAGACAGGAACAGAGTGCATGTGTGCAACAGTTTGGCTGGTGACACAGCACTTAATTCCTCAGTGTGTTAACCCTTTCCATGGAAATCAAATTTAAATGGGGATAAGAATGGCACCTAAAAAGGTTCCAATAAATATAGTAGCTTACAATGCACATAACATTCTCATTAAAGAGTCTTCAAAGACTGGCTAACGTTGGCCACAACTCTAGACTTAGTGCTCCATGGCCAACATAGCTAGTATATAAGTGACACAAACAAAGGTTAGTGCCCAAATGTCACATTTGGTATTCTTCGAATTCTAACAGCAGGGTATAAATAAATATGCATTCAACAGACCATCTAGCACTTAGATGGTCAGTTGATCATGTACTGTATCTTTAGCATTATAACGGAATGTCAAAAGTCATTTAGTCAGCTTTTTAAAATGTACGGCTTTCATAAAAAAAAACAAAAACTGGTAAGCCTATCATAATGGTCCCTACTTTACGTTATAGGGTGTTACATGATCAGTGGCCTCTCAAATCACTGGAGGAGGGCACTCTAGGAGGCAAGTGTTCCATAATGTACAAGTGCTCTGTGCATATCTGCACAATATGGCAAGAGATCTGGGGTCCCAAAGCAGAGAGGGTAATATATAGGCATAACTATAAAACTGTATTAAAAGCAAAATTATTTTATGTCACTCAGAGGCAGGGCTTGAAGTATTTTTCAACTTCTAGCATTTGACAGGCCTTGCACAAAGACTGTCATCTTTTGAAGCTTATGACGTGTAATCTTGATGGAATTTGTCATTTCAAAAAACTATACATGCAGCAAATATTCTCCCTGGTAGTTCTAAAGTGTGTGTGAGAGAGAGAAAATAAAAAGAGTCTAGAAGCAAGAGAGAAAGGAGAGAGGGGAGGAGAGAAAGAAGCAAGTGAGGGGGATCAAAGAGGGAGGGTGGGGTGGAGAGAAAGGAGAGAGAAAAGGCCATGGAAAATATAGGGGGTAACTGTAAATCAAAGTACTTTATATGGCTCCCAGCATATGGCAGTTCTTCAAGCAGAACCTGTATTTGAAGGTAGGTGTGTGTGTGTGTGTGTGTGTGTGTGTGTGTGTGTGTGTGTGTGTGTGTGTGTGTGTGTGTGTGTGTGTGTGTGTGTGTGTGTGTGTGTGTGTGTGTGTGTGTGTGTGTGTGTGTGTGTGTGTGTGTGTGTGTGTGTGTGTGTGTGTGTGTGTGTGTGTGTGTGTGTGTGTGTGTGTGTGTTAATTAAAATGTTAATATGTGGGCACACCTCTCTAGCACCTGGCATGGTGTACATCTGAATACTGTTTGGGTTTGAGGAGGAACTGAAAGTACTAGGAGGTGACTAATAAACTCTGAAAAAAGACTGATGTCTGGATGAGCCCTGGCAAACATTAAAATGTTGGCCAGAGGGCTGGAAATTTGTTTTATTACTTGTAGCCCATGACAGAAGACTTAGTGTTGCTCTTTCAGTGGACAAAAGTGAATAAAAAAAAAACAAACAAATAAATAGACAAGAGTAAACCTACTGTGTTGTTTGTCTCTGCTGGGGTCACTGATCTGTGAAAATTCTGTGTCTGCTATATGGAGGAACATAAGGCAATTTGCTAGAGCTGATACTCTCCAGAAGGAGGCTCAAAACGAAGAATGTGGTATACCAGAAAAATGCAAACAGACTGCTGGCTGCCCAGGTGGAAGGTTTGAAGACATTCTGTGATGCCCAAGCATCAAGTCAGTGGAGAAAAAAAAGGAAGAGGTATAGTCCAAAGAACAGACAGTGGGGCCTTTCTTGTCTGAAAACTCCCAAAAACCTTATGATAAATGAGATAACCCATTGCGGTTGCCCAAAACTATGAGAAGTTCAAAATAAATTCTGTAGTGTACTGGAGTGAGCCATGCTGACGCAAAGTTGGGGGACTGGTTGGCAGAAGGTGTTAAGCAATATTTAGCAACTGTTTGCCACATCTTCATTGCTACAAGCAAAAAGAAAGTAGTGCATCCCCAGAAATGTACAAGACTGTTTAATGACGGGTGAACACCCTAAAAGGGATGAGACAGAGAGGGTGCAGGAAGCCATAGTATGGTTTAAACATGGTGGGTAATCCCACCTAAGAAGTCCTTGCAGAAACAAGCAAAACACATTACTGATGGTTTCCTTTTCTCCCTGGAAAATGTGAAATGGGACATGTGGATGTTTCGGTATATACCACAGAAAAAGTTTTACCGGTGTAATGTTTTTGGAATTCTTAAACTGAAATTCTGTGTGGAAATCTGAGGGTGATGTTATTACTTCTGTATGCAAACCTTATTATTTGAGCGCAGTTCCAGTGTAAACGCTGATCATTCCTCTAGTGGGTGAAACAAGGTGTCCTAAGAGACTTCAGAAGTGTCTCCAATGTTGTATAATTCTTGAAACAACTTTGGAATCACCCAACTGAGTGATCTGATTCTATCATGAGAGAATATTAAAGTAAGAAATGGAGTGCAAAATGTTCTAGTGTTAAAAATGTTTTTCATAAAATTGCAGTGAAGAGTTGTTGCACAAGACAAAATCTGTGGCATGATTGTGAAGCAACTAATGATGCGGAGGTTCTTTTGGCTAGGTGTTATGTAGATTTTTGGATGTAAACGGGTATCATAAGCAGGGGTGGACTGACAACTCATGGGGCCCCCGGGCAATAGGGGATCATGGGGCCCCTGTGTCCTTGCCCAAACTCAAAAAAGCCTATGAAAAAGGTACCAAGGGCATCTCATGGGGCCCCCTACTGACCCCGGGCCCTTGGGCAGTGCCCGAGTTTCCAAATGGTCAGTCCGCCCCTGATCGTAAGTCATATCCAGAATGCGATAATTAAAAGAAAATGGTGAAGCGCAAGCAATAAAGTACAAAATACAAGAAATAATAACATAAAAGAAAACATAAAATACATTCGTCACATGCTAAATAAACAGTGCAGTGAAAACTCAGTGTGCTGATTCAATCGGATCTCATAAAGTGCTATAAAAGTGAAACAGGTAAAACCTGTAACCATAAAGAATGACCCTTTTTCCTGATGGAAAAAAAAAAAACACACTCCAGCCTCCCCCTGTCCACATAGGGGACTGATAAATGATTATGTGACCCCTCAGGGGGTAACAACACAACACAATGTGACACATGCCAGTAGTGAATGATACCAAACAGTACCATACACTATAAAACATGCATAAACATAAATGTCCAGAAACACTAAATGCACAAGTGCATGTAATCAGTATAAATGTCCAAAACGCAGAGTAACTGCAAGCCAACAAACTGGTGCTCGTGATAAGGTGATCTTCACAATAGGTGACAGGAATCCTAAATGGCAGAATTGCCCCCTCACCTCCAAGAAGTGACCATAAGGGCCTGGTCACCTTATAAATCTCACCACGATCCCAGAGAACAGGCCTCGTCCAGATAAAGATGTTGCATAGGATCCTCCCCAGTCATAACCTCAGGTCACATTCCCATCAGAGCCATGCCGTCAAAAACATAAGCAAAGAACATCCTCCATAGTGTAATAGGTTTATTTGGATATCAACAAGTAAATTAAAATTGCCCACTCACATGAGATGTACAGTCATGGCCGAAATTGTTGGCACCCTTGATATTTCTCCAGGAAATCATGTATTTCTCACGAAACGTATTGCATTAACACATGTTTTGCTATACACATGTTTATTCCCTTTGTGTGTATTGGGACAAAACAAAAAAAGGGAGGAAAGAAAGCAAATTCGACATAATGTCACACAAACCTCCAAAAATGGGCTGGACAAAAGTATTGGCACCCTTTCACAACTGCGGATAAATAAGAATGTTACAAGCATGTGATGCTCCTGTAAACTCACCTGGGGCAAGTAACAGGTGTGGGCAATATAGAAATCACACCTGAAAGCAGATAAAAAGGAGAGACGTTCACTTAACCTTTGCATTGTGTGTCTGTCTGTGCCACACTAAGCATGGACAACAGAAAGAGGAGACGAGAACTGTCTGAGGACCTGAGAACCAAAATTGTGGCAAAATATCAACAATCTCAAGGTTACAAGTCCATCTCCAGAGAACTAGATTTGCCTTTGTCCACAGTGCGCAACATTATCAAGAAGTTTGCAACCCATGGCACTGTAGCTAATCTCCCTGGTCGTGGACGGATGAGGAAAATTGATGAAAGATTGCAACGCAGAATAGTCCGGATGGTGGATAAGCAGCCCCAAACATGTTCCAAAGACATTCAAGCTGTCCTGCAGGCTCAGGGAGCATCAGTGTCAGCGCGAACTATCCGTCGACATTTAAATGAAATGAAACGCTATGGCAGGAGACCCAGGAGGACCCCACTGCTGACACAGAGACATAAAAAAGCAAGACTACAGTTTGCCAAAATGTACTTGAGTAAGCCAAAAGTCTTCTGGGAAAACGTCTTGTGGACAGATGAGACCAAGATAGAGCTTTTCGGTAAAGCACATCATTCTACTGTTTACCGAAAACGGAATGAGGCCTACAAAGAACAAAACACAGTACCTACGGTAAAATATGGTGGAGGTTCAATGATGTTTTGGGGTTGTTTTGCTGCCTCTGGCACTGGGTGCCTTGACTGTGTGCAAGGCATCATGAAATCTGAGGATTACCAAAGGATTTTGGGTCGCACTGTAGGGCCCAGTGTCAGAAAGCTGGGTTTGCGTCCAAGATCCTGGGTCTTCCAGCAGGACAATGACCCCAAACATACGTCAAAAAGCACTCAGAAATGGATGGCAAAGAAGCGCTGGAGAGTTCTGAAGTGGCCAGCAATGAGCCCAGATCTAAATCCCATTGAACACCTGTGGAGAGATCTTAAAATTGCTGTTGGGAAAAGGTGTCCTTCCAATAAGAGAGACCTGGAGCTGTTTGCAAAGGAAGAGTGGTCCAAAATTCTGGGTGAGAGGTGTCAGAAGCTTATTGATGGTTATAGGAAGCGACTGATTTCAGTTATGTTTTCCAAAGGGTGTGCAACCAAATATTAAGTTAAGGGTGCCAATACTTTTGTCCAGCCCATTTTTGGGGTTTTGTGTGACATTATGTCATATTTGCTTTTCTGCCTCTGTTTTATATTTGTTCCAATACATACAAAGGGAATAAACATGTGTATAGCAAAACATGTGTTAATGCAATACCTTTTTTGTGTGAAATACTTGATTTTCAGGAAAAATATCAAGGGTGCCAACAATTTCGGCCATGACTGTATATCATAATAGCATTGCCACCACTTAGTATGGGTGTACTGCATGGATCTTCATACCAAGCCAAAGATGGCGTCCAACCGGAAGTGAGTCACCGGAACTGACGTACCGACGCGTTGCAGCCCGATCACGTGACTTCATCAGGGTATACGAATGCAACATGTTGGCCTTTCATGGTCTCAATATGGTAGCTTTTGGTTATATTGTTGTAATTGAAGTCCCTTGCAAGTGAATAGTGATGGATCTGACTGATCAAGTTGGATAGAGGATACTAGTAAATCCTTGTGGTTAGTCATGTCATCACTATTTTGTGGCTCTCTCTTTAAGAATCAGCTCTTCCAACACTATAGCCAAAGAGTTATTTCACATGTTCAGCTGCACATGAATCCCTAAAGAAATCTTGATGTATCAAAGAACCCCTTTGGCTAATTGTTGAAATTAGACAGATGAGCTCTTTGAACAATTTTATAAAATCCTAACTACTGTACTGAAGAAAGTTGAGAGAGATTGGGACTGTTGTTATATCTTGTTTGCTAATAGAAAAGTGCTACAGTCCTTTATTGTTTCTCTTCCTTTGAAACGATGTGTGGTAAACACCAGTGGATCTGCTACCCATAGTAAAAAAAAAAACAAAAAACAGAAGTGTGAGACCACTCCTTACAAAAATGTTCTAGAATATATACAATATTTCTCTAATGCAAGACAGAATTGCTACAGTCATGATGACAGAACATATGCAGCAAGAGTAGATCCATAGTCATATTTACAACTGGCCCTCTAAAGAAGCTATCTTCATCTGGGATGCTGTGCAACCCTAGGTTCCTCTAAAGTTCACTAGGGACTCCTGGAGCAATGAACAATTTCTGACTCTCAGGTAAGTAACTACAGATAACAGTTATATTTTCAACTATCTGGAACTGGAAAAAAGGGACATTCTTTCCACTGATCACCAGTGTAATGGTTTTCTTTCTCACCAACTCTTCCAATGACCACCAAGGCAAAAGGATCCCTTTCCCACTAATCACTTGGTATTCTTGCTCTGGTTTACCATCACCATGGGTTTGATGTAAACCTTGTGTGCTCTAGGTCCCTTGTCACAGCGGATTAACATGGAACTGAATTCTTTTGTAATCATAATGCACTGCCTTACCTTTGAACTTAGGTGAGCTGGCTTAGAATGGCCAATAACAGACTGTTATGTGCCAGTCCCTTCACTACATAAGTTTCCAGCAGCCATTTGGCAGCTTGTGTTGGAGTAGTTTTGGCAGAGCTGGTTAATTACGGTGTTATATTTCACTGACTTACTGTAAACTGAAGTGTGGTAGGCTACAAATTCTTGTGTAACCCCCTTACAGTATGTCTGCCTTTTGCCAACACTGTCAGGAAATACATGACAGTAAGCATAGGCAGAAATGCTACATATCCTTCATGGCACACTTATTAGTGCATAAAATTGGTAGTTCCAACACAACAAACACTTTACTCCTGCAGTAGGAATGGACTCAGTAGACCCAATAGGAAATAAAATTGGTAGTGTTGGGCTCGATGTTCGACTTGAACATCGGCCATTCATGTGTTCGCCGAACACATGAATGGTACGGGGGTTCGGTGGGCTGTTCACCCCCCTCTGAGCGGCCCAGAATGCACTGTGCACTCTCAGTGCATTGTGAGAGCCATGATTAGCCAAAACAATGCACTTGACTATGGGTCAGGTGCAATGCTTTCGCCATTCACAGCACAATGCACTGTGAGAGCCATGACTGGCCAAAGGCGTCTTTGGCCAGTCATAGCTCATAGCTAAGTCCACGCCTTACACTATACAGGCTGCTTACACTGCAGCCTTGTGCAGTGTGTTGCTGGACACTGCAGAAGTCAGACGGGTGAATACTCTCCCTGAAAAAAAAAAAAAGAATAAAATTAAATTAAAAAAAAAAAAAAAAAAAACAGCAAGGGTTTCCCCACCCCAAATTTATACCAGGCCCATTAGGTTTGGAAGGAAGGTTAGGAGGGACCCCACAATAAATTAAAAAAAAAAAAAAAGTGCATGGGGTTCCTCCTAGAAGCCATACCAGGCCCTTTAAGCATGGGGTACCCCCTAAATTCCTACCAGACCCTTGATCCAAGCACAGGCCTGGGAAGGCAGGGAAGGTCCCCCCCCCCCCCCATCGGCTTATCAGGCCACTTGCCCTAGGCATTGGGACTGTGTTTTGTGGGAGTCTGGGGGGCTCATTAGCATCATAATACTCCTACCAATTCCCTAAACGATAAATTTAGAAAAAATAAAGACGCCAGACTTTTGTAAAACTCTGTTAACCACTTTCCCGTTGCCCTATAGCAGAAATACTGCCACAGGGCAGCAGGGGTGTGCAAAATCACATATACATACACACACATTATACATATGCTCCGCAATCACAGGGCTACAGCGACTAATCACCGGCCAGGACCCGGTGATTGACAGCCGCGGCCTAGCATGGCGACGCAGGTAGGGTGTGCACGCGTCCCCCTCTGCCCAGAAATGCAAAGTCACGTGTATATATATACACACACGATTTTGCGCACCCATGCGGCCCTGTAACAGTAGAACTTACTTTAAGCAATGAAAAATGACTTCTTTTAAAAACGGTACTTTATTAAATTGTTTTTTCACCAAATCATGTCCTTCAGGGCAGTCCCCAAGTTCCTATACCCCTTTTGGGGCTAATAGCTTGCATATAAGCCTTCAAAATGGGCACTTTTGAATTTAAAAGTTTGAGTCCCATAGACTTGAATTTAGTTCGAAGTTTGTGGGAGAACATTCATTAGGTTCAAATGTTTGACTGCTGTTGCATGTCCACTGCTGTACTTCTGACACTGAGCCCTATTACATGTCTCTTGCTGTACTTCTGTTGGCAAGTCCTGTTACATGTCCCTAAAAATAGGTGTTGATAATTGGTATGGGTGAGTATTTGAAAAAGTATCGGTACTTGTACTCGGTCTTAAAAAAGTGGCATCAGTGCATCCTAAAAATTGGAATCAAAACAAAAAACAACTTCAAATACATACACCAGATCAATATTAATCACTAAATGTGGGTCATATAAATGAATGCATAGAAGCCTACAAAAACACACACACACACACACACACACAAATAAAATGTCTCCATTATCTTTTTTGTGTTTGATTTTCTTCATCCATGCATAAACACTTAAAAAGCAATGCTATGTCCCACACCCATGTTTCTCAAACAAACTCACCAGAGGTGAATGACCTCACTCAGTATTTAGGTCTTAAACCTTTTTATCAATAAATCATCTACTCCGTTGATTAATCACTTTTTCACACGTCATTACCTCAAGACAGCACAAACACAGCTCCTTGTAGTGTTGTAAATAAAGCAGAAAGTTTTATTTATATAAGCACATCTTATGGTGCCAACATTGGCACTGGTAAAAAAAAAAAAAAAAAATTAGTATGAACATAAACCCTACCTTTGGGACTACCACTACAGGACACCACTCACCCATCCACAGAGAACGGCCCTGAACCATCCTTTTCTGGGTTCCCCCACCTGCGCTCTCGCAAGATGCTTGCTATACGGGCACACCTGCAGATGTACTCTCGACCTGGGCTGTGCATGTCCATAGATGCACAACACTGCTCGGCAATGCCCAGCTTGACCCCACCCCCTCTCTTTTCTTATAGGATTTGACAGCAGCAGGAGCTAATGGTTCCTGATGCTACCTCTGTGTCCTATGAGAAGAACACAGAGTGGCACCACTACAGAGGGGCACAACCCTGGATCAAGATAGAAGTCAGGTAAGTATATAGGGAGGGAATTTGTTGCCTTCAGAACAACTTTAAGCGGGCCATACACTTATTGGAATTTTGACCAGTGTATGGCAGTCCTCGTTTGAAGATCATTTGATTGACCTCTGTCAATAGGACATGTTGGAAAATTTTTCCAATCAGCAACTGAAGCTGACAGCTGTGGGTGAACTGTCAGAATACAATGTCCCAGCAGGAAGGGGGGGGGGGGGGAGCAAAAGCGGAGCACTTAACCCGTTCCAAACCCCAGGATTAGTACATAGGTGGGGTGAGATTGTGGAGTACACTGTTGTCCTAAGCGACACCGAGTACTTTAGAACTTTTTCTGCAGGCTGTTTGGGGTGAATAGGGTCTTTTATGCTCAAATTTCCATGCAAGGGCCCTAGGATTTTGGTCATCAAAAAACAAGGGACTGCTATTGGCTAGTAAACCTATTAGATCCCCAATACAAGAGTAAAATGACTTATCTACAGCCAACTTCTGAGAGGAAGCACAAAATGCACTACTTTGAGGAGGAACGGCAAAATAACTTCTTTACATTTCCTCATAGTGGCAGGATCTCTTTTGATGACCATTGTGCTACTGATTCTCAGATCCCTGAAAGGAGAAGCAGCAGTGGATCAGTTCTGTTTCCAAGTTTTGTTTAATCCTCAGCAGCCAGGCCAGCTGGAAATGGCACTCACAGACAGCATGATTGCTGACTACATAGTATCCTGGGGTTACACAGACACTCTTAGAAGTGAGGAACCCATGGACTCTTGGGTGTCCAGGCTTGACCCATGACTGCAGCTTACAGGCCTTCAACACAGCAAATGGGTTTGTTTGGAGGTGAACCTCCCTGTCCCCAGGCAGGGTGTATGGTCTTCATACCATTAAAATTAACTGGTTTTGGATTATCATTGGCTTCAAAACTTCAGCCCCTCTTCTACAAGTCAACATTATTTTTAGTGATAATCATGAAATAAGGGAACAAAAAACATATTTGTTAACTGTAGTGTATATAATCAGGTCATTAAAAAAATAAATGTTAAATGGTTAATAATGGCACAGCAAAACATGGGGATATAAACAACGCGCTGTAATACCAACAGGCCTACAAAGAATCAAATTATAGTAATACGGTCCTCTAAACAGCAGTGACTTTGAAGGTATACGCACACGAAGGGCATTAGAAAAAAAAAAAAAAGTGTCAGAAAAAAATGCTCATAGTGGTTCGGATTGCACAAGAGCTTATAGTCATTTTCTTTTATAAGCTTTTTTCCAAAACATTCTCCTCTGGTCATTTTTCAATGTACACTTGAAAACGCTGAACTCTCCTAAATGCCGTGTTTATGGAGCATTAAGCATTTTTTCTACCTGAAATCTCTGAAGGAATTTTTTTTTTCTACATCCAAAACGCTCTTCTGAAAATACACTGCTCAAAAAATATTAAAGGAACACTTGGAAAGCACATCAGATCTGAATGGGGAAAAATATCATGCTGGATATTTATACTGATATGGACTGGGTAATGTGTTAGGAATGCAAGGATGCCCCATTGTTGATGGAAATGAAAATTATCAACCTACGGAGGACTGAATTCAAAGACACCCCGAAAATCAAAGTGAAAGAATTATGCAGCAGGCTAGTCCATTTTGCTGAAATTTTGGTGCAGCAACTCAAAAATGGTACTCAGTAGTTCGTATGGCCCCCACATGCTTGTATGCATGCCTGACAATATCGGTGCATGCTCCTAATGAGATGACGGATGGTGTCCTGGGTCGTTTCCAGATCTGGACCAGGGCATCACTGAGCTCCTGGGCAGTTTGAGGTGCAACCTGGTGGCATCAGATGGACCAAAACATGATATTCCAGAGGTATTCTATTGGATTTAGGTCAGGTGAGCTTGGGGGCCATTCAATGGTATCAATTCCTTTATCCTCCAGGAACTGCCTGCATACTCTCGCCACAAGAGGCCGGGCATTGTCATGCACCAGGAGGAACCCATGACCCACTGCACCAGCACAGGGTCTGACAAAGGGTCCAATGATTTCATCCCAATACCTAATGGCAGTCAGGGTGCCGTTGTCTAGCCTGTAGAGGTCTGTGCGTCCCTCCGTGGATATGCATCTCCAGGCCATCACTGACTCATCACCAAAACAGTCATGCTGAATGATGTTACAGGCAGCATAACGTTCTCTGCGGCTTCTCCAGACCCTTTCACATCTGTCACATGTGCTCAGGGCGAACCTGCTCTCATCTGTGAAAAGCACAGGGTGCCAGTGGTGGACCTGCCAATTCTGGTGTTCAATGGCAAATGCCCATTGAGCTCTATGGTGCAGGGCAGTGAGCACAAGCCCACTAGAGGACATCAGGCCCTCAAGCCACTCTCATGAAGTCCGTTTCTGATTGTTTGGTCAGAGACATTCACACCAGTGGCCTGCTGGAGGTAATTTTGTAGGGCTCTGGCAGTGCTCATCCTGTTCCTCCTTGCACAACGGAGCAGATGCCTGTTCTGCTGATGGGTTAAGGACTTTCTACGGCCATGTCCAGCTCTCCTAGAGTAACTGCCGGTCTCCTTGGGTCTCCTCCATGCTCTTGACTGTGCTGGGAGACACAGCAAACCTTCTAGCAATGGCACATATTGATATGCTGTCCTGGAGGGATTGGACTGCCTGTGCAACCTCTGTAGAGTCCTCGTGCTACCAGCAGTGACACTGACCCTAGCTCAGTGGTGTATTTAGGATTCGTGCTGCCCTAGGCAACACAAAAATTGGCTCCCCTCATTGACCAACAACACCCCAGCACCCCCCCACCCCTACCAGAGAGAGCCTTCCACTACCACCACCCCCCATACACTGGCAACCCCCCCCCACCCTGACAAGAGATAAGACACTCACCTTCACAGTTCCGGACATCCCCGGGAACAAAAGTCAGGCTCTGCATACACCATCAAGCAGCCCACAGCCTCTCTCAGATCCCACCTGGTCCCCATGCTGCATGTGTCCCTTCTTCCTTTCCTTCATTCGGGGGATGGCGCTGCCCCCCTGAAAAATGCCGACCTAGGCAAATGCCTTGTGGTAAATACACCCCTGCCCTAGCTAAATGCAAAACTAGTGAAAAACAGTCAGAAAAGATGAGTAGGGAAATGTCAGTGGCCTCCACCTGTAAATCCATTCCTGTTTTTGGGGGTCATCTCATTGTTGCCCATCTAGTGCACCTGTTGTTAATTTCATTAACACCAAAGCAGCTGAAACTAATTAGCAACCCCATCTGCTACTTAACTGACCAGATCAATATCCCAGGAGTTTAAATTTACTTGATGCTATACTTTGATTAAAAAGTGTTCCTTTAATTTTTTTGAGTAGCGTATGTCTGTAAACTCCCTAATGTTCATTGCCACATAGGCTAACAGAGCCGCTTCTACAGGCTGAAGAAAAAAAAAAAAACCATGAAAAAAAACCTCTATAAAAGCAGAATTTTTGCATGGACCCTAAAAACATGTAGAAGAAAAAAAAAATTGCAATCCGTACAAATGGACAACAGTCCAATGTTACAAAACATGGGTCACACACAACAGTGGATTGTTAGAATATTGAGACCATTAGAGAAACGGGGGTGTAGACATGCAAAAGGCCTGTGCTGAGGTCTTTGGATGAAGAGGACTGGATATTAGCTGTCCATAAAGTAAGTGTGGCCATGAGCCTCTAGTTAACGTAACAGAATTCAGCAGAATTAAGCCTCATGCACACTCTGAGTTTTGCCTCCAGATGCATGAGGCTCCAGCGTTTAGCTGTGGCTGTAACTATCCAGCACTAGTACCAGCAGCCTGTTAAACTCTTTGAGAGTCTGACAGCTGCTGCAGCAAGACGGGATTGAGCAGTGCATTCAGCAGTGCTTCCATTTAGAGCAGTATGTGCCCAGGGATGAATGCATGGACCATAGACTGCTTGCATTCCAGGAATACTTGTCTTGTCTATTACCACCCCAAGCCCGGGTTTACACCGATGTGGTGCCGCACAAGGCATGTGATTCGCACAGAAAACCGCACCACATTCCTGTGCAAATCACATGCAATTTGAGCCACACATTTTGTATGGCTCAAAATTGCACCGCATACACACCAAAATAGCGCGGGATCCTTTTTTTGTCCGCACCATAATCGGATCGCATGGGTGTGAACACCCATGCGATTCGATTCTGCACATCGCACCACATTTTGTGAACAGTTTTTCGGGGTGTTGTTAACACACCCGCAGTGGTTTGCATGAACAGGGCGCGAATGTGATGCAGTGCAGAAATTGCACAGAAACCGATGAGAAATCTGAACTACATCAATGTGAACAAACGTTCAGTGTACATACCACTGAGTGCACCACCCAGTGCAATGCAGCCACAGCAGCTGTCAGATTCTCAGAGTTTGATTGACAGCTGGATGGTGAGCCTGTGCCCTCCACCCACAGCTAAACGCTAGAGCCTCATGAACAGAGGCTAAATGCCCAACATGCACAAGACCTTAGATGTACATTGTACAGGTACAAAGCAATGTTGATGTCTGAAGGTTACCTCATTTTTTCTCATTTCTGAAAGTCCATAAGTGTTATGTTTACAATATAATGTCAATTATATTGTAGACTGATGTATAGTGTCAATTATACAACACAGTCTTTTCACATTAGAGATTGCTTTAGTTGCTCCCCAAGATAATCTGTTGCACTGGCAAGGAGCAAAAGCTCTGTGACCTGTCTGCAAAGGCCTGTGCTAAGTAAAACAACTGTGCACACCCATGGTAAGGGGTTGATGTGTTTGCTGCCCCAACGTTTCCCCATGGTCCTTGCTATCTGTAAAGTCATAAGGGCCATGAAATAACACTTAGGTGACATGTATACGGAAGCTCCCTTGGACGCCAAGCATTCCTGGCCACTGAAAATGTTAAACATTTCAAAAACGTGTTTAGCTGCATTTACCCACATTTAGCGCTTGGGTGTTTATTCATTTCAGAGGCCAGGAATTTTTTTCCCTGCAGGAGCAAATTGAATCATGCGTTGCTGTTTTTTTTCCTTCCTCTGGATCAGCTGTGGGTATAGGATTATAACTTTTTATTGATTTATTTTTTTTAACGGTTGAATTGGATGGACTTTTGTCTATTAACAGCCAGACTAACTGTGTAACTATGTAACTTGCCATTGAAATAAATAAACACCAAAGCAATAAACGTGGCTAGCGCTTAGGTGCGTTTACATGCGTTTTTGCCATGGTTTGCACTCTTTGTCAAACACGTTTCTCTCCTGAACACAATTCTCCTGCGCTCAGCTAAACTCTGGTAAAAACCTACATGTGCATGGACATATTGACTATTATTGAGTTTAGGGGTTTTGGTAAAAACATATTGGACTATTATTGAGTTTAGGGGTTTTGGTAAAAAAAAACATCAAAAGCTCCTAAACTCATGTCTAGGAGCAGCAGTATACATAAGGCCTTATGTTTTTTACATTTCAGATTCTAAAATTTAGACTGGAGCACCTCAAGATTGTGGATACTTTTAAAGAATGCCATGACTGAAAACATGTTGAGAAAAACACTAAATCTAGACAAATGTGGAAATCTTTAGCAGCAGTTGGGAAAATCATCTTCCCAGAGTGCAGGTAAATGCTAAATTTCATCTGTAAGGCTATGTAAATGGTGAACCCAAAGAAAGGTGCCATAGACATAGAGTAAGTAGATTGCCTTAGATTCTGAGGGTGTAACAAAATTCACAAGGTAGAAGCAGCCAGGGACTTTGCTCAACGTCATGGAAAAAAAAAAAAAAAAAAACAGGTCTGAACTTTCCGAGTATAGTGGGAATTAGAGCTTGTTCATACTTTATGTGGTGACCTGAATCTTTCTACACAGAACAACAACAGGTCAATCATATGGCACATAGAAAACAATTGTTTCCTATGTGCCCTGTTCACACCAAAATGCTGTGATGATGTGCAATTCAGAAGGACGCAGACATTCTGTCTGTTTGTAATTCACCCTGTATCACGATGGCACAAAAAAAAAAAAAAGTAAAAAAGACTGTTAAATAGAGATGGGCTTCATGTTCGAGTCGAACGCAAGTCCGACTTGAACATGGGCTGTTTTTGTGTTCGCTGAACACAAGAATGGTAAGGGCATTCGCAATGCACTGTGCCCTGACAGGTCAGGTGCAATGCTTTGGCCAATCACAGCGCATGAGGACATCACAAGAGGGCAGGGCAACTCCGCCCCTTGTGATATCATCACAGTATTTAAGAACTGACATCCTGGCGTGGCTGTCAGATGTCGAGAGCAGAGCAGGGTTTTTTTTTTTCTTTTTTCTGGTGGCGGGCGTCGTGATTGATGGATGTACTTCAGGGAAATTTTTCTTATTTTTGTTTTTAATAAAGAACTTGTCAAAGACTGTCATTTTTTACAACACTTTTTTTTAAAATGGGTAGCGGTACCATGTACTGCATACTAATTCACATAGAGGGGGCGGGATCTGGAGGCCCCCTTGTTAAAGAGGGCTTCTGCATTCCAATAAGCCCCCACCCACAGATCCCCACAACCACCGGCCAGGGTTGTGGGGAAGAGGCCCTTGTCCCCATCAACATGGGGCTCCCCCACCCCATAGTACCCCCTCATGTTGAGGGGGTGTGGCCTGGTATGGTTCACGAGGGGGGGGGTTGCTTGTCCCCCCTTTTCCTGACCTGCAAGGATAAGGGTGTGGTATGCATTTTTGGGGAGAGGCCTTGTGCCATTTTTTTTTTAAATGTTGCTTTCATTTCATTACTGGACGTGAGGTACAGGAGGTACACTGGCTGGTGAAGTGGTGTGGTTTGGCCCCCCCCACCTCAAATTCAACACATGTAAATACACTGGGAGTAAAGCAATGGGAAAACTCTTGGTAGAGAGAAATATGGCTTTATACTACTTGCGGTGTCAACTGATCTCTGAGTTGAGAGGTTGCCTTAATGCTAGATCAGGCATTAGTGAGCATGCCTTTGGCAAAGGTACCCCGAGTGTATGGGCGTGCTGAGTGCATTCCACGAATTGGCATAGCCGGAGTATAATAACACCCCACCCTGCCTGCATGCATGCATCTTCTGCTGGGGGCTGGTCTTTGGCCATCTTCATTGGCTGGCTTGGGATTAGGTCACTCCTTTGCAGGAATCAGTCATTCCAGCACACAGGGACCGTGCTGGTGGTGTAAGCTGAGCTGCAACTCCATTTACATGCTGCAGAAGACAGTGAGCAGGTAGATAAGCATATTTTATTTCAGAAGAGACATTGCATGTCTCTTCTGAAATAACGTGACTGCTTGCTCGCAGTTTGTGACAGCAGGACTTTAATTCCACTTTAAATAGTGTGATGCGGTAAAACAGTGAATTGTACCACTTCTCATTACACAGCAAAATGGAGGACACTGATCGTTTTAGTGTGCTGCAGATATGAACAGGCGTTAAGAGATTTATTCTAAATTGTAATAGTATAGTAGCACTCTTATCAGACTTATCCAAAGGTAATAATGCCACATAGTTAAGTGGGCCCCCAGATTTTGGAAAGCAGTTCATCGTACAGACTGCTTCTCTAGTGTATGTTCAACCATTGTCACTAAGAAAAGCCTTCCTGAGAATTGATATGCAGCTGCTGAAGTGCATTCATGTAGACCAGGGGTGCTCAACCTGTAGCCTGTGAAGCCCTTGAATGTGGCCCTCATGCTCTGGGATGGTGGGTCGGCAACCCTAGGCATGGTCGGCGCCGGCCACAGTGGAAGCAGGTGGCGGCTGCTGTCCCAGGCGGAGAGATACCAACTGCTCTTTGCCTGGAACCTTTCTACCAGCCTGGTAATGCCAGCAGAAGCTGGAAGAGAAAACGTTCAGTTTATCAACATTACAGTTTTGCAATGGACATTTTAGCACTTTTTAAAAGTGTTATTAGGCTGCTTTCACACTGAACCACAGGTGCAGTGCAGAGCGCTAGTTAGCTGCGAGTTTGCTGCACTGAACCATAGATTGCTATTATATCCTGCGGGCTTGATGTGCTATTAGAAAGTGCACCACACCTGCAAGATATAATAGAACTCAATGGCAAAGCACAGCTAACCTGCAGTGCAGGTAAACCGCAGCGCATCAGGTGTGAAAGCAGCCTTATAGGGGGCTCAGGACAGTAAGGGCTTGTTTACATTGGCAGTTTGGGGGGGCAGTAAAACACCATAATTTAGACATGCTTTTGCCACCTCATTCCAACCAACCCCCCCAACCACTGGTGTAGCATCAATAACAACCCTGCCACATGCTCCAGGGGGCCCGTATGTCCTTCCTTTCACTATCTGTTTTACACTTGGATAGGAGGGATGGCATATACAGGAACTGATCCTCTGCATTTTCCTCCTGCAACCACTGAAACCCAGCTTCTCCTCCTCACCCTCCCGACAGCATTCAGTGGCTGCAGGAGGAAAATGTTCATTATGCTATTCAAAATTACTAATTTTGAACCATTTAAATTCATTGTGGCCTGCGACCAGTTACCAAATCACTTAATTGGCCCTTGTTCTTCAAAAGGTTGAGCACCCCTGATGACGACAAAAAAATAGCTGAAGGTGATCAGCAGCACGAAGATATTAATATTGAAAAAGAAAGAAAAATGGATGTAAACAATGATAGCATTTCTAAAGAAGCAAAATTAGATATAGCTCATGATACACAGTAGTTTAGAAAAAAAATGTCTTCCATTCAGGGTTTATATCTGCTATATTTATGAACATGTTTACTTTGTAAAACAGATAAAAATTCTCTTTTTTTCCCCCATCCTTAATGTACAGCAATGAGAGAAATTTGGCATGTGATATTGGGCTACAATAAAGAGTACAATCAAGTGCCAGAAAGTGCTTATAGCTTAAGAAGTCATCTTTTCATGAAAGAGTTCAATTGAAGACAGGTATGTACTTTTCTCTGTTTACTGGACGTTGTGCCAATTTGTTTCACATGCTCTGCCTGCATAGCTAGAAGTGACAGCTAAATACTGTATATCTGTTTGTATAAAGTTTAAATAAAGAGTGTGGCTGATGTTAGACAAGCATTCTATGTCCATTTCAGGATAAACCTCACCATGATCCCCACTTCCCCAGACCTTGCAGTCAACTGTTTATCAGTCATCCTCCAAGACTCACTTGCTCCCAGTCATTCTCCTTGAGGAAGTCTCAGAAAGATCTGAGGATAAGGAGTTAGCAACAAGTTTGTCTAAAATAACTAAAGCAGAGGAGTTAGGGACATGTCTGAAAAATTTGTATGCCTACTGTATTAAACAAATCTGCAAATGGTGTATGGGGTCAACCGATGAGGTTGATAACTGAACAAGAACAAATGGCTGACAATCAACCAGTGTTCGAAGGATGACATTACAGAGGTTCAGAGTAGTAATGAGAGGAGTATGACTAACAAGTGACTAAGGTTTAGAGGAATAATAATAATAATGACAGGTAACCAATGTTTGGAGCAGGAAGACGGACAAGTTTTGGAGGTGCAGTGAGAAAGGTGATGACATATCCTACAATAGATATTTATTGGCTATTTTTAGCAAACAATTATAACAGTATGTTGTGCATGTGTAAAGTGATAAGTTATTTGGCTACAGTCTAAAAGTAGCCCTAGAATGATGGACCAGCACAGTGGCTTAGCGATTAGAACTTTTGCCTTCAGAAGAAGGGTCCTCAGGTTTGAATCCTGACCAGGACCCTACCTTGCATGGAGTTTGCTTTTTCTCTCTGTGATTAGATGGCTATCCTACCAACTCCATGTTCTTAGTTCACATGGCTCAAACAAATGCATTGCTGTCTCACCTCAAACTCTTTAGATTCCCAGAGCCATGATGGTTGTCACCTTAAACTCTTTAGATTCCCAGGGAAAAAAAGCCCTTTAGAAATACAAATTAAGTTAAATAATCTACTCAGCGTGCCCAAGATGGCTGCCCAACCACCAATTTAAATAACTATTTGGTCTCCAGGCAGAAAAACAGAATAGAAAATGTAGTTTAGAAGGATAAGTTCACCTTTTCACAAAAGATGAAAAGGGGGAATTAACTCCAAATATCCTAGGCATGCCTCCGGACCCCACTGCCATAACAACTGTGATGCCCCATACTACCAGTCCATACACTGCCCTAGAATGAGTATCCATAATAATACTCACAATGGCAAGCACTCATTGGTCAGCACAGCTGACCAACAAGAAGCACATCTGAGGCTTCTTCTGGTAAGGTGTTCCAGATTAAAAAAAGAGGCACTTCATTGGTCACATTGACCCAAGAGAACTTGCCACTGTGAGCACTATGTATATACTTACTGCAGGACTGTATATTGCAGCGTATGGACCGCTAAAGTGACAGAACAGGACATCATAGCTGCTATGTGCAGTAGGGTCCAGAGGGGTGACAGGAAATTTGGAGTTAGATAAGATTTTCATTTGAGTGTGTATGTAGTAGCATAGCCCTGCTACTTCTAATAGGCATTTTTTCCAGGCTATTGAAGAAGACGAAGTTGTCTATCATAATACAAAGCCTAGCAATACCTCAAATGTGTAAGAAATGTCCAACTGAGACATAAAAAGTAGTTTTTTTTTTTCCCCTGTGTAAACTGCCAGCACACGCCTAACAGCATATCAGGGACTATCACCAAAATAAGCATTACAGTTTTTAAAATGCAAGAAATGTTGTATTTCTAGTTAAAGTAGGCCCCGTACTAGCAGATTTTAGAACGAACATTCATGCAAAACATTTGTATGAAAATTCTCAGTACCTTTGATGTCTTTACAAATTTTGTGCTTCCAAATTTTATTTGCTTTTAACATTTTATTTTGGAACAAATGGACTTTACAAATGACAACCACATACATACACTGTTAGAAATTTGTTAATTTGAGATTTCTCATCACTGTGATTGAAAATTAACATCAATTTGATCCCGTGAATGATTAAACAAAAAAAAAAAAAATTTGTAAACGAAATTCTACTATTGTATGACCAGCTCCGCCTTCGTTGGCAGTCATTCAACTCTGCAAAACACACTGACAATATACTGGCAGTATCGTAACACAAAAAATGTGTAACACATGAACATATACACTATATATATGGAGGGCGCAATGACTCTAGAAGGCCTATGTTTGAGCTTTAGATCGGAAAGTTGATGCAGAAATAGTTATTTCAGATGTCCTTATCTAAATCAGCTGCTGTGTTTATTAGAGAGAGCAGGGTCCACAAAGTTCAGCAACTGCAAAGTAATCAAGTTCATAATTTACGATAACCCTGGTTTATCTCAAGTTCCTTTTCCAAATAAAAGCATGCTCACATTTTCACTTCTGTGCTACGTTTACAAAAGCTGAAGGATATTTGAAAATATAAGACAAGCCATTTCCACAAACCATGAACACACTTCTTAGCACTCTATGCAAATATAAAAATAGTTACTAATTAACTTACCTTGGCAACAGGATATTAAAAGATTAAAATAAAGAAGAAACCGAGAAAGAAGACACTCGATCCTTTCAACAGGACCCACAGGCAAAACGATTAACTACAAATTGACTTTCCTTACTGAAATCTTCACAAGTCAGTAACTCTGGATAAAAGTCACCTGCCTCTCCCTCCCTAACCTGCGCTCTACCTTTGCTTGGTCATGGAAGGGGCGGATAGACAGGTTTTACTATCCAACCAGAAAGCTTAAAGTGCAGGTACACAAGGAATGCTGGAGGAAGTTAACCCTGTACTCTCTGATGATGACGCGATTGCTAGCAAACAGCCAATTCCTGTATGACACACTGTCCTAAGAATCTAACCTTTATGTAAATAAAGGTTTGCATAAAATGTACTGAAGAAATGCAATCAAGTGTTCGATCACCATGATAAATACTGTACAATATGTTAGAGTGAAGCACGGGTCTTGTTAGGTGTAATATAAAGCTGAGATTTTAGCTTTGCACTAATTCATATTGATAGGCTCACTTCTTAAGATGTCGTCACTGATAGTATAAACAACACCCACACACTACATACTAAAACGCAAAGCTTTGCATTATAGAAAATTGTTACAAAGCAAACACCTGTCTCTGAAACTTGTGCAGAAGGCTGCCAGCTCACAGATTTAATGGAGAAGTATAGCCAAAGCTATTTTGGCCGTACGTCTGTAGATCAGAGGAATGCAGTTCGTTCAGCTCTCCTGTGACCCATTTTCTGCCGGCAGCGGGCTGAACTCTGCTCTTGGCTGACGTCACTCATATGCTGGTCAATTGGTCAGGATTCACCCAGAAGTCTGAACTGTTTAGTTCTCACTGCAAAACCAGCAGGGGACAGATGCAGCATCTGAACTAGGTAAGTATATATATATATATATATATATATATATAAAAGGTAAAACGGAATGAGTTGTGCTCTGGAGCATATATGTGGCCCAAGAGTCCAGATATGCCTGCCTTAGGCTTTTTAGTGGTAAGCTTACAGTGGATCGCTTTTCAGAGGGTGGTATCAGTGGCTGTTCAGCTACTGCCACCTCCTGAATGCCTTTTCTTTTTAAGAATATGTAAACCCAACAATTCATATTCCTGAGATGTGTCTGCTGTACCATGTACTTGTATGAAATAGTATTCTGTTCTTTTTGTATTGCTTCCGTTGTGTGAGATTCCTGGTGTTCCTGCCAGTCCCTCTGCTTCCCTATTAAAAACGGACCACACTAGGCATGGAAGAACAGCGTGGTCAGTTCTCAATCTGTGCTTTCCTCCAATGATCAGATTTCTGCCAACATGCCCCCCCGCAGAGCCATTCACTGGGAAGACCAGTGTTCTGTTGTTTCTCCTCCCTCTCCTGAGAACAGAGAGAGCACTTACAAAAAAAGGGGGAAATGGGTATTTATATTTTTCATATTTATACATAACTGTTTTGCGTTTAATTTTTATTTTAAACTGAATGGGTTGTTATACAAGGTGAGGGTTTACAGTGATACTAAAGGTTCAGATGTTTTTGTCATACTTATTTGTTCTGTGCAATGGTTTTGCACACTGCAGCCCTGATCCTCCTCTTCTTGGGTGCCCTGCCAGTGCTCCTGGCTCCTCCCCCCTGCTGAGTGTCCCCAAAGAAAGCTGCTTACTGGGCGCATTCATGTGTGCTCGCTCCCTACCCGCCCCTGTGTGTCTATAAGACCCCACCACTCGCTCCCTCTTCATTTGTTGTAATTGACAGCAGTGGGAGCCAATGTCTCCTTCTGTGTCAGAGCCAATGAGAAGGGAGAGACTCGGGAGAGCTGCTGCTCTTGTGCACATCACTGGATCAAGATCGGGCTCAGGTAAGTATAAGGGGGGCTGAGGTGGGAGCTGCACACTGAAGGTTTTCTTTACTTTCATGCATAGAATGGCAAAAGGGGGCGCAATTAATATGTGCCCAAATGCATTAGTCGCTACACCCCCCCTCCCCCTGCCTCTCATTTTGTTTTTTAAATTCATTCATTTACTTCAGGTGTATATTTCTGAATTAAGGTCACTGGTCCTTTAAAATTCTTGACCTTGCCTGTACAGGTGTTTCCTGAGTGGTCCCATAGAAGCATGTGACTTTAAAGAACTTTCTGGAAACTGACTGGACCATATTTGAACACCTAAGAAACAGCAATAATTCTGGCTCTCAAAGACCTGTTACTGTGCCTTTAAAAAGTCCACCTCTACTCCACTCATTAATCTAACTTAGTAGCACCTGCCTGAGCTCTTTAAAGACACCTGTCCACCCCACAGTCAGTCAGACGCCAACTACTACCATGGGCAAGACAAAAGAGCTGTCAAAGGACACCAGAGACAAAATTGTGGACCTTCACAAGGCTGGAAAGGGCTACGGGGCAATTGCCAAGCAGCATGGTGAGAATAGATCAACTGTTGGAGCAATTGTTAGAGAATGGAAGAGGCTAAAGATGACTGTCAGTCTCCCTCGGACTGGGGCTCCATGCAAGATCTCACCTCGTGGGCTATCACTGATGATAAGAAAGGTGAGGAATCAGCCCAGAACTACAAGGGAGGAGCTGGTCAATGACATGAAGATAGCTGGGACCACAGTTTCAAAGGTCACTGTCGGTAGAACACTACGCCGTCATGGTTTCAAATCATGCATTACACGGAAGGTTCCCCTGCTCAGGTCATCACATGTACAGGCACGTCTGAAGTTTGCCAATGACCATCTGGATGATCCAGAGGAAGCATGGGAGAAAGTCATGTGGTCAGATGAGACCAAAGTAGAACTTTTTGGTCTAAACTTCACTCGTCGTGTTTGGAGGAAAAAGAAGGATAAGTTGCATCCCAAGAACACCATCCTTACTGTGAAGTGTGGGGGTGGTAACATCATGCTTTGGGGGTGCTTTTCTGCGAAGGGGACAGGAAGACTGCACTGTATTAAGGAGAGGATGAATGGGGCCATTTATTGTGAGATTTTGAGCAACAATCTCCTTCCCTCAGTCAGAGCATTGAAGATGGGTCGTGGCTGGGTCTTCCAACATGACAACGACCCGAAGCACACAGCCAGGATAACCAAGGAGTGGCTCCATAAGAAGCATATCAAGGTTCTGGAGTGGCCTAGCCAGTCTCCAGACCTAAATCCAATAGAACATCTTTAGAGGAAGCTGAAACTCTGTGTTGCTCAGCGACAGCCCTGAAACCTGACAGATCTAGAGGAGATCTGTGTGGAGGAGTGGGCCAAAATCCCTGTTGCAGTGTGTGCAAACCTGGTCAAAAACTACAGGAAACGTTTGACCTCTGTAATTGCAAACAAAGGCTTCTGTACCAAATATTAACACTGATTTTCTCAGGTGTTCAAATACTTATGTTCAGCAGTGCAAGACAAATAAATTCTTTAAAAATCATACAATGTGATTTCCTGAATTTTTTTTTAAATTCTGTCTCTCAGAGTGGGAATGCACCTACAATGTGAATTTCAGACCCCTCCATGATTTCTAAGTGGGAGAACTTGCAAAATCGCAGGGTGTTCAAATACTTCTGTTCCTCACTGTATATAAGGCAGCAGCCGTCTCGTGGCTGTTGGCTGGACACTGGACTTTGATCCTGTGGGTCCGCCATGAAGACGTTAGTGAGAAGACTCCTGGAGCAAGCAGAAGGCATTGGAGAAGAAGAGAGGCTTCACCGCTGCCTGGCCATCAGGGACACTGAAGAAGAAGGATGGCGGGAAGAGAAGGAAGACTCCACACTATCTGCCAGACCATCGGGATGCCCTCAATATGTGCCTCTCTGGGAAGATCAGCTGCCCCACCTCACAGACTTCACCGCAGGTGGGTCTTGGAGTGCCTGGCATCCACAGAAGCACCAGAGGTGGAGCTCCGATGTCAGCAAGAGGAGGAGGCTCGTGACACAACCCCAGCAATGCGATATGGCACTAGGTCTGAGCACCCTCTCTTGCCATCTCCTGTCAGAGCCAGTGATGCCTTCACTGATGGCTCCTGTTTCCAAGTAACCAGTGGAGTGGCCATCCAGGCGCTCCCTACAGGACACATTGCCTAATTCTTCGGCTGCTTTGCAACAAGGTAATTTAACCTCATTCATTGTCATCTCCTACTGTACCTAAACAAGTGTGGGCTCCTGTTCCTAATGTTTCTATCCCTTGGGTGTCTGTTAGCCCTCACCTCTTATCTGACAATTCTTCTGTTGATTTAGCTTGTTGATTCAGCTAAATCTGTCCCTGAAATTTCTGTAAAAGTGGTGCTAGCTTGTGAAATTTCACCTTTGGCATTTAATTGATCTACTGTAAAAGGAAAAATTTGGAAGGGGAAATTCACTGATATTTTATCATTACTTCCTTATTCCAAGGAATTTCTTAAAATGGACAAAAAAACAGATGACAAAGCTGAAGATGAAAAAAGAAGTCCTGTACCTAAATATTTCTTTCCCTGGCTTCAGGCCTTTTGTATTTTCTTGAGTGTTATGGGAGAAAAATTTCCAGAATGCTGTAGTGGTCTTTTTTCAGCATTTGGAAATTATCCTTGAAGCATATAAACTTTTTGGTGGCGTAGGTTGACTTTTTTTCCAAAGCAATTGCCTTCTACTAATAGCTGTCAATCCCCCTACAGGAAAGAGTACTGCTATGCTTACAATGAGGGTCAGTGTAAGTGGAATGCTTCTTGTTGTTAAAAGCATGAATGCACCTTTTGCTTTGGCCCTCACCCCTTATCTAGATATTTAAAATAATACTTGTGTATTGCTATGCAGAAAGATATTTTTCCCAAAAGCATGCATGCCTGTGAGGCTGGAAAAAATGCTGCAATGGCTGTCCATTTACCCAGACAAAGAGAAGGCCAATCTACTAATTAAAGGTTTTGCTGATGGTTTTCCTTTACCTACCTTTACCAGTAAAGGTTGTACATTGGTAAAAAATTTTAATTCTATTGAAATATTTAGTGACATAGTTGGGGAAAATTATTAAATGAGGTGAAGGAGGGGCATGTTGCTGGCTCTTTCAGTTCTCCACATTTTAACGATTTCTGAATCTCTTAGGTATTGTACCTAGAAAAGAAAATAACTCTTTCAGATGAATTCACCATTTATCTTTCCCCAAAGGAAAGTCTTTGAATGATGACATCTTTGTCACTGTCTTTTTATTGGGATTACTGACTATTTTGACAGTGCAGGGCGCACTATTTAAAGATGCCCTGCACTGTCACAGATTGCCGCAAGGTCTATCTGTGATCCTGAGTTCCTGCATCTGTTCTAGTGACCCTGATTGACCCTGACTACGCTGCCTTCTCCTGTGATTGACCCGGATTGCCCTGACTACGCTGCCTTCTCCTGTGATTGACCCGGATTGCCCTGACTACTCTGCCTTCTCCTATTCTGACCCCCAGCTTGCCTGACCATTCTACGGACTGACTTACCCTGCTGATCCTGTGTGTGACCTGACTATTCTTTGCCCGCCGATTCGGTACCCCGCTTACCCCCACGGGACCACGGTCCGTTACCACCCTGCTAGAGCCACCATCCTTTTTACATCTGGCTCTCCCGGTACCTGCATATGTCCCCGGAGGCTTCCTCAGCCACTGGTGGGCCTGCTCGGAGGTCGTGACCTGGCCCGGGTCTGTTTCAAGTCCATCCCCACCATCAGGGGCCCTGGTTAAAGCACAGCCCGGGCTTAGACCCCACGCTCTGGGTAGGTCTGTCAGTTGGCAGCCTGAGGCACCACCTGGCAGATCATAACAATATATTGTAATCTGTTAGGATTCCATTACTGCATCAAACCATTTCACCTACATTTTGTCCCTAGTGCTTTGTCCAGTGCCCTGCCTGCACTTTTACCGTTCTTTCTGTCTGGAAACTTGAGAACGTCCATGGCATCCAAAAAGCGTCACTTTAGGTCAAAAGTGGTTTTAGACCAGCTAGAATACAGCGATAGTGAATTAGCATCACTTGCAGAATTGAGCGATAGTGATTCGTGTCATTATCAGACACTGAAAGTGAGGACAGCGACGATTCTATGACTGAGCTCAGTGATGTGCGAACTTGGTGCTCTATTTCAAATTTCAGTGTTTTGGGTTTGATTGAACTAAATTTATTATTATTATATTATTATTTTTTATAATTATTTACTATATTATAATTTGTGATTTTGTATTTCAAATTGTATCATACCCAAAATGTTTACTAGATTCTTGTATGGACAGATTTAAGTGAGTTACAGGCCTACAATATAACACAACAAATTTCCATTCAAAACAATGTACCGCTTTGACATTCAAAAATACTGATTAGTTAGACTGCCAGGGAGTTTAAGAGCCTGTTGTTTTGAGATTAACATTATTGATTTTTTTTTATGTGTCTGCATTGCGTTAAATATTGTGCTCAGCTAGTAACGCTATGCAAATGCATCTCAAACACGTTGTAATTGTCATAGGGCTTTCTATTGTATTGTATGTACTATCATCTTGGCTAGTAATGCTGTCTAAATACATCTCAAAAGCGCTGTAAATGCCATAGGGGCATTTATGCGACATCTACGGAGCATTTGTGGTATGTTCACTTTGACATGAATGAATGTATTTGGGGAGTGGTAAAGCCAATCAAAAGCTACATGCCAGGCAAATTTTGGCAAGCAACAACACAAAGCACCACAATTGCGGCCATATAAAGTACACTGTTAGCTTTAATGGACATAATTGGTGCAGAGCATTAACAGGCAATCATGAGACTGAAAAAATGCTAATTATTATTACTATTATTATTATTATAATACAGGATTTATATAGCGCCAACAGTTTGCTCAGCACTTTACAATATAATGAGAGACAATACAGCAACAATACAGTTCAATACAAGAGGGAAAAGAGGGCCCTGCTCCTTGGAGTTTACAATCTAGGAGAAAGAAATGACCATTCTTGACCATTCTTGACACACTTGTAAACTTAGCCTTAGGGCCCATTCACCCCATCAGTTGGAGTGCAGTAAAACCCCATAGTTGAATGTTGTTACCTCCCCCCAACAGTGACCTCTTTAACCGCAGAAGTAGCGGCCA
The DNA here is from genome assembly GCF_062004578.1 of Staurois parvus. Taxonomy (NCBI): domain Eukaryota; kingdom Metazoa; phylum Chordata; class Amphibia; order Anura; family Ranidae; genus Staurois; species Staurois parvus. The sequence continues at coordinate 3,600,185 of NW_028318191.1, forward strand.
GGGCTGTACACATGAAGAGGTCATGTTGCTTGCTTCATGGCCGTGACAGGAACTATATCCCCTGTCTCTTTTGGTGGACCAAGTAAATAACTGCTCTGCAAGCACCCCACAATGCACACAGTTGCAACGTGTTAGTGCAGGGTTCAAGGGGTTAAAGCAGGCAGATGAGCAGGCCTCCTCCTCACCACCTTTCAAATGCTCTCTGAAGAGTGATGGCAAGTATGAATGATCCCCTAGAGCTCTTTCAATCTGGTGGCCAAATGGCAGTAAAACAGGCAGTTGAGCTGCGTTATAATCACCCCTGATCACCCAGCTAAATTCTACTATTGCAGCCAGACAGAGCTGCACACATGCCACCCCCAGGATTTTAACTTGGCTTGAAAAGTTTGACAGCTGACACCGCCTCTCGATAGTGTCCGTTAAGGTCAATGGGAGTGTGCCACATTTGTGAGCCAAACACTTGGCTTGCTGGTGCTGTGCTGTATTTTAATACAAAACCTCTTTTGGGATTTGAAAAAGAAAAGACAGAAAACAATAGGGCTCTTTCACACAGGTGGCTGGGAAACAGTAAAAAAAAAGTCAGCCGAGCTGTGGTTTTAGTGCCCCCCCTTCCCGACCACACATCCAATTGCTAGCATTACAGTCTGACAGAGCAGTGGCTGTGATGCTTTGCGGCCGAGGCATTTTTAACTCGGGCTGTAGAGTGAGAAAGGTAACTCCACCTGGCAAATTCAACAATTGAGCTCAATGGGAGTGCACCACAACTATGAGCCAAATTTACTACAAAATCCCCCTTGGGACTGAAAAAAAAAAGCAGACATTCAGAAGGTGGTAGGATCGCATTCTTAATGCCTGCCAAACATTGCTATATTACCAGGGTTTGCATTTCAGTGGGTGGTAGCAGTGTTATTTTGATTTCACATTTCGATTTAGTTTTAGTCATAATTTTTTTACTAAATGCCATTTTAGTTTTAGTCATATTTTAGTCACCTGTATTGTCTTAGTTTGTCGTATTTTAGTCAACTAAAATCTAATGGGTTTAGTTAAATTGTAATGCATTATATAAGCATTTCTGTTGAATTTCCAAACTCATTATATACTAGTGGAGTAAAAATCTAATAATTCATGACAGGGCTTAAAATTTCCACTCGCCTGCTCGCATTGTGCGAGTGGAAATAACGTGGGGGCGAGTGTTATTGTTGGATACTGCTTGCCCATTTGTCAGGAATGGACTTGCCAATAGTGGTGGGACTCACCTGCCTTGTGGGCTGCAGTACCAGGGCTGGCCAGCGGGTGCTCTCAACAACCAGAGGTTCACTTCGGCAATTAGCCATCACCTGGGGCTGATTGCAGGTGTATTTAAGGGATGGCCAGACCTGCAGTCTGTGCCTTGGTGTGTGTTTTTCCATGGGCCCCTGTACCTTGTAATCCTGTGTTCCTGTAGTGCGGTCCTTGTTGCCGACCCTGCCTGTTCTGATCCATGCTGACATTCTCCTGCTCTGACCCCCGGGTCGTCCCTGACCATCCTTCTGCCTGATCCTCTGTACTGTGCTGCCTGTGAGTTACTGAACCCGGCATGTGACCTGACTACCCTTGTCTGCTGCTTGTACCGTGCTTGTCCCCACCGTTACTGACCCGGCTAGTCTGACCACATCGCTCCTGACTATCATCCATCCATCCCGCTCGGACCTGGACCTGCCAGCACTCTCTACCACAGCCGGACGCACTCAGGGGTCGCGACCTGGTTCCAGTGTGCACCAAGTCCATCCCCACCATCAGGGGCCCTGGTGAATAGCAGGCTGGGACTTAGACCCCGCACCCTGAGGAAATCCGTGCTGTGGGCTTGGCCTGCCTGACCACTCTACCTCTCCAGCCCTGACTGCACTGTGTACCTATTAGTTTGTTTGTTAGCACTGTGTTACCTATTAGCTTAAGGTTAGCTTGTTTGCACTGTGTTTGTTTATTTGTGCAGCTAATAATAAATATTATTATTATACCATACCTGAAGTCTGCGTTTCCCTGTGTCAGTCCACACACCTCTGGTCATACCCGGATCCCTAACACCATTACTGACCGCTCCTGCACCTTCTATCACTCCCTTTTCTTTACCTATCAACTGTGCTCTGTATGAAGTTCTCCCGCCTCCCCCAGTACTTGTGTCCTGTGGCTCATCTAGCTGTCTGTATCCGATGGCCACTCTGGCATCAGATGTTGCTATGGTGATGTTGGGAGCATGCGCACCCCCTCACACAACCTCCTCTCTGCTCCTGGGACTGGAAGACAGACTTACCAGGATCCCAGAGAACATGACAGACTGAAGGTACAGGCAGCCAGGGACTGCTCCATCTCACATCACATAGATTAGCTGGATGGAGCAGATCACCTCCTGTCCTCACCACGTGCAAGACGAGACCCTGCCCGCTGCTGGCTATCATGCACATCCTGCTGGCATGGAAGGTATCGTACTGAGCATCACACACTGCAGATGGGTACTGGGACAAGGTGGCACAGGAGAAACTGCAGACAGCGTGTGTATCAGTGGGAGGAATTATACCCTGTCATTGGTATCAGTAAACGGAACAATACCCAATGCTTGGTGTCAGTGGGAGGAATAGTGCCCCACGCTTGGTGTCAGTGGAAGGCATAGTACCCCATGCTTGGTGCCAGTGGGAGTAATAGTGCCCCACGCTTGGTGCCAGTGGGAGGAATAGTACCCCACGATTGGTGCCAGTGGTAGGAATAGTGCCCCACGCTTGGTGTCAGTGGAAGGAATAGTACCCCATGCTTGGTGTCAGTGGGAGTAATAGTGCCCCACGCTTGGTGCCAGTGGGAGGAATAGTACCCCCCGATTGGTTTCAGTGGTAGGAATAGTGGCCCATGCTTGGTGCCAGTGAGAGAAATAGTATCCCACGATTGCTGCCAGTGGTAGGAATAGTGCCCCATGCTTGGTGTCAGTGGAAGGAATAGTACCTCATGCTTGGAGTCAGTGGGTATAATAGTGCCCCACGCTTGGTGTCAGTGGGAGGAATAGTGCCCCATCATTGGTATCAGTGGGAGGAATAGTACCTCATGCTTGGAGTCAGTGGGTATAATAGTGCCCCACGCTTGGTGTCAGTGGGAGGAATAGTGCCCCATCATTGGTATCAGTGGGAGGAATAACGCCTCAGCTTTGGTATCACTAGTGCCTCAGCATTGGCGTCCCTAATGATGTAAAATTAAATCTATGTTGTAATTGCAGTTTTTTATATTTTGGACTCTTTATTCTAAAGAAAAATTTAATTTCATAAGCTTTAAGGGGGTGTGGTTGGGGGCTGGGTGGGGGATGGGCCGAGGGGTGGGGTTGGAGGTGGACCTGGGCAAGGTTGGGTGTGGCAACTGGTGGAGAGTAAGGTTTGTGCCTGGCTAGTAGGTCTAGACTCAAAATTTTAAGCCATGACTTATAATATTACGTCTTTAGCCCTCATGCACACTGGAACATTTTTCTGCTGGCAGCAGAAAATGCTAAACGTGGCAAAAATTAGCAATTAGCTGTTTATTCATTTCACTGGCCAGAGTATTTGCCTGGCCTATAGCAGATTGACGGCCGGGTGGGACACTCGGCATTGTGACTGGGCGTCATATGATGTCCTGTCAAAATGAGCAGCTCACAGCGGTGCAATCTGTCCCCGGCTGTGTCCTGTGGATGACATGTCACTAAACCGGCCCGTTGCCAATGTCATGTGACCGCTGTGACCAATCACAGCAGATCACATGTCAATTGTATTCAATGGATGGCTTCCTGTCATGCCATCCATTGTATACAATTATGTTGTTAGCTGTGACTCGTCAAGACAGTCACATGATACAGACAGGGCCAATCACAGCCTATCTGTATCATGTGATCAGCTTTGCCCAATCACAGCTAATTACAACAAAAGACTGAATCAGTTTCATTCAGCAAGAATTATTGAAAATATCAATGAAATACATTGGTATTTGCAATCCTAATGTGTTAAAGAAAAAGTAGTTCAGTGCTACTATGGTAACATTGTATTGCTTTGGTCACAGTGTGCTGAAAAAGAAAACAGTAAAAAAAGAAAAAATGTAATAATAATAATAATTGAATTTGTATTTTTTTTATCAAATGTTTCTATTTTTTTTTATTTTCACCAAAGAAATGTAGCAGAATACATTTTGACCTAAATTTATGAAGACATTTTATTTGCAAAGTTTTATAACAGAAACGAAGAAAAGGTTTTTTTACCAAAGTTTCAGAAGTTTTTTGTTTCATTTAGCAAAAAATAAAAAACTCAGTGGTGATTAAATGCCACCAAAAGAAAGCTCTATTGTGTGGAAAAAAATTATAAGAATTTCATATGGGTACAGTGTTACATGACCGCACAATTGTCATTCAAAGTGCGACAACGCTGAAAACTGAACACAACAAAAAATTTCTGTAGCTAAAAGCACAGCATAGCCAAACCAACACTCAAGGGTAATGCTTACTTCTATAATAACAATTAGTTTCCTGTTCACAGTAAAAGCAATTTTAAGCAGGAGTTCCCTCACATTTTTGTTCCGTTTTCATTCCTTGCAAAAATTGGAATTGATTTTCGTTCTAGGATTCGTCAATTGACCAAAACTTCAAACTGATTTCCATTTAGTTTTCGCCACTGAAAACATGCCGCTGATGAAAGCTTGAAAAAAATATTTTCATCAATGAATTTAACACTGGATGGTAGGGCTCATAACCATAGATTTCCTAGACAAATATTTTGCTATATAACAGATTCTCTTTAAAGGAAACCTGAACTGAAAGAAATATAGGAGATACCTGTAAGCAGGTGATTCCAAAATGTTCTATGTGTTAAAAGTTTTTCTTTTACTGTGTTATGTACTCAGGGTTTGCTTATTTCAACTGTATTCATGTGGAAAAACCATTTGTTACAATTGATCTGTTTGCACTGAAGTTCTGCCTTGTTTGCACTCTGCTTTGGCCTGGAATTAAATAGTGTTATGTGAAATCTTGCACCCGTGTTTTCTGTTGCACCTCTATGTACTCAATAATGTGTGATTGTGTATGTGTCACCAGTATTGAGTGAAGTTTAATACAAAGACAGATCAAGGGTATGGGGGAAAAAGAGAGTGTAAGCAGGTGCTTCCATAATGTTCTAGGTGTCAAAGTGTAACTAAAGACATATATTTTTTTTTTCTTATTTTGGATAGAGTACGGCCCCTGCCAAGTTATTTTTCCCTCTGTGTCCCATAGAGCGATTTCCCTTTATTTCCTGTCCCATAGCCTAAACAGGAAGTGAGAGAAAATCCCTGAAAATCAAGGGAATCCTGGGGTGTCACCAGGGTCACCAGAACTAGTGTCCCCATTGGAAAATATCCCCTCTATTACTGTTCTGGTATCAACCCCAATTTTGGAATTTTTTTTTACTTTCACTTTCAATTATAATGGTAAACAGGACAAATAAAGAGGGTAAATCTCCTTAACGGGGGCACAGACAGCAATAAAAATTGACAGGCGTTCCAATCTCTCTCCAGTCTATCCAAAATTAAAAAAAAAATAGTTTGCCTTTAGTTACACATTAAAAGATTTTTTTCTGTGCTATGTGCTCTGAGTTTGGTTACTTCAACTGTATTCATAGAAAAGCCATTTGTTACAAGATAGGTCCATTATATCCTTGGTTGCCCTGTTGAACGGGTGGTTCCTGAGAAGGAAGGGTCAATACTGCACTTTCAGGAAGGTTACTACCCCCTGAAGTTTATAACATATAAACAGGGGTTCATTAGTGCCCCAGAGAAAAGAGGAAGTCACATTGCCAAGATGTAGCAGTTACAAAGAGTATGGATTACATGGACTTTTAGCAACCGGTTATAGATTTACTGCCAGTTATGGACTTATGCCTCGCAAAAGCCTCTTATTGTCAAATGTCTCATGTAATTACTCAGTAATAAGAGTAAAAGATCTTTATTATTCGTCTAAATTACCTGGAATTAAGTCTCTAAAGGGGTGCATGTATAAAACATGAAAAAACGGGGTTTACAACAAGGGACTGAAGAAAATACAGTACAATGGTCTAATGAGCAGAGAAGCTGTCCTAAGGAAGCTACATGCGTACCTCGGTTTACAAATTTAATTTGTTCTGCGGGACTTTTCGTATTGCGAAAAAATTGTAAACTGAAACATGGTTTCCCATAGGAATGCATTGAAAACCAATTATTCCGTTAAGGAGGTCAGAAAAAAGTGAAAAAAAGTATTTTATCTGTTCAAAACTCTTTATAGAGTGTACTTTAAAGGCATAAATACTGTACAGGGACATGATTAAAAATTAATTCATAAATGCATTGAAACCAATTAATCCTTTCCGGAGGTCAGAAAAAAGTTTAAAAAAAAAAAGTCTTATCTGTTCAAAACTCTTTATAAAGGCATAAAGGGACATGATTAAAAAAAATTGTAAATGCATTGAAAACCAATTACAGTAATCCATTCTGGAGGTCAGAGAAAAGTCAAAAAAAGTTTTATCTGTTCAAAACTATTAAGTGCACTTTAAAGGCATAAAGGGACATGATTAAAAAAAAATTGTAAATGCATTGAAAACCAATTAATTCGTTTCGGAGGTCAGAAAAAAGTAAAAAAATCTTATCTGTTCAAAACTCTTTATAAAGTGCAGTTTAAAGGCATAGTACTGTACAGGGACATGATTAAAAAAAAATTGTAAATGCATTGAAAACCAATTAATCTGTTCGTATTGCAAAATAAATTCATAACTGAGCCATTATTTTCAATGGATTTTCATTTGTAAATCAAAAATTAAGTTAACTGAGGCGTTTGTAAACCGAGGTATGCCTGTATATTGCTCTTGCTAATGACTACTTGTGTCACTTGCTAAAGCAACCAATCAACCAGGAAAAGGGTGGCGTGACAGCTACTGAAGGGGTGTTATGCTTGATCCATTCGTTAGCAAATACCGGGCTTGACTTCATGGCACAGAGTACCTAGAGACCTAGCCTGGAGTCACAGAGCAAGACACACAGGGGGCCCCAGGAGAAGAACAAGCATTACGTTTTGGAGAAGTGTGTTTCCTGTAATCCAGTAGCAACATAAGGATCAGTCACTGGGAGTGAAATGTAGTGACTGCTGAGTCGGTGAAAAGCAGTAAACGTTTTGTGGTGCCAGCTCAGAAAGGCTGCATGCCTGGCGAGAGGTGTTCTTTAACAGACGTTGTGTCCATAGTGCATTAGTGTCAACAGTGTAGAAGTATGGCCATGGATGACAAAGCGTTACTGTGCACGTTGCTTGCTTTCAAGTCTAATGTTGATTTCACATGACCATAGCTCCTGCCTGTAATACAAGCATTAAGAGTGCTGTTACAGTGTCCCCCACTTGGTCACCTTAACCACTTCCCGTCCGGCCCATGTACATAAAGGGTCAGATGGGAGCACTGCAGGAGCGGGTGGCTGTTTATAAACGTCCCCCCACATCCATTGCCTGTGCGCGCTCCCTGGGAGCGCAATGCACCACGATCCGGTGCCCACTGTGTCCGGAGAACACAGCGGAACACCAATCGCTGTACGGGACCTCTATGTGATTGGCTAATCAGTGATCACATGAATAGTAGTAAGCAAGATGTCACTTGCTGACATCATTGCTTACTATTAGTGAAATCTGTGACCAATCACAGCTCTCACAGCATTTCTCAATGGCTGCAAGAATGCAGCCAGAGAGAAGGAGAAATAATTGCTTTTACAGCCTTTATGGGTGTAAAAGTAATCAGTGTAAAAAAAAAAAAAAAAAATCTTCATCACCCCCCACAAGTAGTACAGTGTCACTATGGTGACACTGTACTGCTAGGGGGACAGTATGTTAAAACATAAATAATAATATAAAAAAAATAAAATGAAAATGTAAAAAAAAAAATTGTATTATTATTTAAAACATTTTTATTATTACTATACAGGATTTATGTAGCGCCAACAGTTTGCACAGCGCTTTACAAAATGAAGGTAGACATTTCAGTTGCAATACAATTTGGTACAAGAGGAAACAGAGGGCCCTGCTCATTAGAGCTTACAATCTAGGATACAAGTTTTGGTTATAAACTAATTTGGGTTATTTTTTTTTTTTACTAAATAGATAGATGAATACATTTTGACCAAGATTTATGAAGAAAGATTATTTATTTGCAAAATGTTATAAGAAAAACGCTTTTTTTTTCAAAATGTTTGGACTTTTTCATTTATATAGCAAAAAAATAAAAATCCCAGTGGTGAATAAATACCACCAAAATAAAGTTTTATCTGTCTCAAAAAATGCTAAAAAATTCATATGGTAGAGTGTTGCATGACTGCGCAATTGCCATTCAAAATGTGATAGCACTGAAAGCTGAAAATTGGCCTGGACAGGAAGGGGGTGGAAGTGTCCGGACTTGAAGTGGTTAATTTCCTTAAACATACCACTAACCCCTATAGAAAATGCTAGATTTCTGGCTGTCTCTGGCCTCAATACCAAAGAAGAGTATTCAAAGGAAAGTTAGAACTCCTTATCTGCATACTAATTTAACCACTTCATCTCTCACACCTGTACACCCCCTATGGACCAGAGTCAATTTTACATTTCTTCTTTAGGCCTGTTCATTCGACAAATAGCACTGTCATTCTGTAAAGTCCAATTACAGAAAATAAAAAAGAAACCCATCCTTGCAGTGACCCCATTACACTACAAGGGTTAAGTGCTGTTTATGCACTAAAGTACAGGCTGTGGTACTTGCCGTACACCCCCACTCTGGTGCTCTCCTCCTCTGTGCACAGCTCCAGTCTGTGGGTGGAGCCTCTCCATCATCCCGTACAATACAGGGACATTAACCCTGTATTATACGTTCAGGAGGCTGGACTGCGCCCTGAGGTGGTTGCAGCTTAGGGGCATTCCAGGCTGCAGGGGAATTGTCACAGTACTGGTGGGTGCCTGTTGGAGAGAGGAAGAGGTAACTACTTGCACCTTATTTATGCACTCTTAAGCTGGCCATACATGTATAGAGTTTCATTCAAGAATTTTCATTTCAAGAATATTCGTTTGATTTTCTAATCGTTTGTGGGGTCATATCGATGTTAGTTTTCGACAGCAATGACAGGAAAATTTGAAGGGCAGGAATGAAAACTGCTCGTTCAAACGACCTTTCGGCCACTGTATGTGGTTATCGTTCAAAAAATACATTCATTTTAAAGTCGAATGTTAAAAGCAAAAGACAATTTTCGAACGACATTTGTCCATTCATCAATAAAGACATAAAAAGTGCAGCGCTTAAAAAGTTACAAATAATCGTAAGAAAACAGTGAAAAACGTGTCAAAAAATAGTCCATGCAAAAATAAAAGAAAAGTCCCAGAGGCTGTGATGAAACAAAAGAAAATCACGGACAGTTGTCTTGTCACCAACCACTAGTACAGAAGGCTTACCAGAAAGGCATGACCCCCTGTTAAGAGTGGTCAATCGCGCTTTGTTTAACAATCCAGAAAGCCAGTCACTTAAATCCTCCTCTAGATCACCAAAACAGCAGATAAGAATCTTCCAAACAATGGACCTTAATTAGGGTAGCTAAATCATTCAGGATAAGGCTTGGACTTGTAGCGGAAAACATGCAAAGAAAGAACGCTCCACATAGTGTAAAACCATAATCACAACATTTATTTATGTATGGTTGCACTCACATGTAAGCAAACATCATTAGGCATTGATTGGCGAAAAAATCCAAATTTTCCAGTTTCCAAAATGGCCACCGGCCATTCGCACCTCCGCAATAATGTGTGTGCATGGCTCCACCCTACACATTTCATCAGAGGTAACCTCATCAGGAGAGGAAGAGGTAACTACTTACACCTTATTCATGCACTCTTAAGCTGGCCATACACGTATAAATTTTCTTTAGAGAACTTTTGCTTCAAGAATATTCGTTTGATTTTCTAATCGTTAGTGGGGTCAAATCGATGTTCGTTTTCTACAGCAGTGACAGGAAAATTTGAAGGGGCAGGAAGGAAAACTTCTCGATCAAACGAGTTTTTGGCCAGTGTATGTGGTTATCGTTCAGAAAATACATTCATTTTAAAGTCGAATGTTAAAAGCAAAAGACAATTTTCAAACGACATTCGTCCATTCATCCAATGTTCAAAGAATTTTCGTACGACTTTTCTTGCAAATAAAATCAACACGTGAATGGCCAGCCGTAGACATAACAAGCTTTTAAACTTTACAGTACAGGAGTTATTTTTTTAGTTGCTGGAGTTGAGGTTTAACTTGTTGCCGACCACAGATAGCCGAATGACGGCTGCACTGCGGCGAGCCAGTTCTGGGTGGACGTCATATGACGGCCTCCCAGAACGCGCTCTCCTGCGCGCCCCAGGGGGCGCGCACCCGGCGATCTCCGTTATCGCTGTGTCCTACGGACACAGCTGATCACGTGATGTGGTAAAAGGCCAATCACAGCGGCCTTTTACCACCTGATCAGCGGTGTCCAATGACACGCTGATCAGAGGGAAATGCAAGTGCCGGTTCTCGGCTGCACTTTCCTCACGCTGTCAGATCGTGAGGAAAGTACTGCCGAGAACCAGCAGTTGTCAGAGCGGGGATCGGCACCGATCATCAGGGCACTGATGATCAGTGCCCTGATGATCGGTGCCCAGCAGTGCCACCCGCAAGTTCTGCCCACCTGTGCCCAGCAGTGCGCCCACTAGCTCCGCCCACCTGTGCCCAGCAGATCACCCACCTGTGCCCAGCAGTGCACCCACCTGTGCCACTCTGCAATGTCACACACGTGTGCCCAGAAGTGCCACCTACCTGTGCCCAGCAGTGCCACCCACCTGTGCCCACCAGTGCCACCCACCTGTGCCCACCAGTGCCACCCACCTGTGCCCACCCACCAGTGCTGCCCACCAGTGCCACCCACCAGTGCAGCCCAGCAGTGCTGCCAGTCAGTGCCACCAGTCAGTGCCCAGCGGTTGTGCCAGTCAGTGCCGCCAGTCAGTGCCCAGCAATGATGCCAGTCAGTGCCGTCTATCAGTACCCATCATCAGTGTCACCTATCAGTGCCGCCTATCAGTGCTGCATATTAGTGCCGCCTATCCGTGACACCTCATTAGTGCTGTCTATCAGTGCCGCCTATCCGTGCCACCTCATTAGTACTGCCTATCAGTGCCCTTTAGTGCTGCCTATCAGTGCCCATCAGTGCCGCCTATCAGTGCCCATCAGTGCTGCCTCATCAACGCACATCAGTGAAGGAGAAAAATTACCTCTTTGAAAAATTTTATAATAGAAACAAAGAAACTTTTTTTTTTTTCAAATTTTTGGCAATTTTTTATTTATAGCGCAAAAAGTAAAGCGCCCAGTGGCAATTAAATACCACCAAAAGAAAGCTCTATTTGTGAGAAAGAAATGATCAAAATTTCATATGGGTACAATGTTGCATGACCGCGCAATTGTCAATCAAAGTGCGGCAGCGCTGAAAGCTGAAAATTGGCCTGGTAAATTAGGGGGTATAAGTGCCTGGTAGGCAAGTGGTTAAACTAACAAAGTAATATGTAATGTATACATCCTTTTCTTAGAACAAACAAGGCTTTCTTTGGGCAATATACAGTATAAAAAATAAAATGATAATCTAAGCTAACACAATAAGCAATAGTTTATGACATAAACAGTCTTTTTATCAGCAGCATACAGAAAGACCCATTTTTATTATACAGAGATTATTTAGCGGTTTTACACTTGCACTTTACAAAATAAAGGGAGACAGAACAGTCAAAATACAATTCAAGATAAGAGAGTCAGGACCTATATAAAGAAAAATCCACAATTAAAAGCTCTTTAAACTTCAGCGCTTGAAGTGAGATTTCCATTATGTATTATATAAAACTATGACCTCCACCAAAGAAGCAGGAGCACCTTACAAGAAAGTAAGACACATTATAAATCAAATCCTTATAAGGTGCAGCAACTTGAGTGAGACTCCCTTGATGTGCAGACTTCCACCACACAATGCTCAATATTATTTTACCAGAAAGCTGGACCCCACATGACAGAGGTCAATACATGCTTATCAACAGTTCAGGAAACCACCAAAACATTTTTCACAATGATATACCTTTGACTCTTACTCAGAAGTTCAGCAAACACACACATGCAATGCTGCACCCAAATGAAATTTACGTCCTTTGTTTCACATGAATTGAGCTTTCTTTCGGTGGTATTTGATCACCTGTGCAGTTTTTTATTTGTTGCGTTATAAAAAAAAAAGACCGACAATTTTGAGAAAAAAATATATTTTTGACATTTTGCTATTAAACATGCCCAGTAAAAAATTAAAAAAATTGAATTTCCGCAGAAATTTAGGCCAAAATGTATTCTGCTACATGTCTTTGCTAAAAAAAATCCCAATACGTGTAAATGAATTAGTTTACAGGAAAGTTATAGCATTTACAAATGGCGGTAAATACACTGGAATTTTTTTTTTACTAATAATGGCAGCGATCAACGACTTATAGTGGGACTGCGGCGGGCATTCTGACACTTGGGGGGAACTGACTTGGTGTCACTGACATCCCCAGTGACACCAATACAGTGATCAGTGCTAAAAAAAAAGCACTGATATTGTACTAATGGCACTGGGCAGGAAGGGGTGATCAGAGGGTTAACTTTGTGCTGGGAGTATTTTATTGGGGGACGGTGTGTTAGTGCTTCACTGTAATGACACTGCTCTCCAGAGCAGTGTGCCTCAGCCGACAGGGAGGCGGACTGTTAGTAAACAAAATAGCCCTCCTCTCCGTCGGAGATCCTCGGTAATCACCGTGTAACTACATACCAGCATACCTTCATACATGCATACTTGTGTAACTGCATACATGCATTTACCTGCATACTTACATAAACTGCATACTTATATGTTTGTGTTCATAAACTGCATACTTGCATAAACGACATACTTGCATAAACTGCATACTTATGAAACTGCATACTTATGTTTGATGTACTCCATCAGAAGTCCCGCCTCTCTTTTCGGAATTTCATTGCTTGCTACAAAACTGAAGTACTTCCTGTATAGGAGGAGTTATATAGGAGGACTTCCTGTTTGATTGATCTGCCAGTGTCCATTCACCTGTAGGTGGTGCATAACCCAGATAGTAATGATTATAGCCTGCTCTGTGTCCCCCCGTGATGTACTCTTTTTTTTGCATGTCAGTTTGCTTTGACTGACATCATTTGCAGATCAATGCTCATCCCTTTGATTTGCAGCCGAATGAAACAGAGGAGATAGAAAAGTAACTGTTATTTTGTATGTCTCTATCTTACTTCTGAACAGCATATATACAGTAAACACTTTGTCAGACAGTCCGTATTTTTGACAGCAGCATATTCTACAGCTGCTCTACTTAGTTACAGAGTCTGGCTGAAGCCCCAAAAAAGCATGAACTAGTTTGCTCCAGCAGGGGAGAAAATTCCTTCCTGATCCCCTAAGAGGCAATCAGATATTCCCTGGATCAGCTTTACCTATAAATGTTAGTATTCAGTTATATTCTGTGTATTTAGATAATAATCCAGACCTTTTTTACAACAATTTACTGAGTTGGCCAGAACCAGCTCTTGAGGGAGTCTATTCCACATTTTCACAGCTTTTACCGTGAAGAAACCTTTCCGTATTTGGAAATTAACTCTATACCGAGTTCACTATATAGACCACTGATGTATTTATACATGTTGATCATATCCCCCCTTAATCTCCTCTTCTCAAGAGAGAATACATTTAGTTCCTCTAGTCTTTCCTCATAGATGAGCTCCTCCATGCCTCTTATCAGTTTGGTTGCCCTTCTCTGCACTCTCCAGCTCCCCTGATATCCTTTTTGTGAATTGGTGCCCAAAATGGAATTGTATAGTCCAGATGAGGTCTTACTAATGATTTGCACAGGGGTAAAATGATATCTCTCTCTGCAGTCTATACCGTTTTTAAAAGAAGAAAGGATTGTTCTCTGTTTAGGAACCGCAGCTTGGCATTGCATGCCATTATTAAGCTTATGATCTACCAGAACCCCCAGATCCTTCTGCACCATTCATTCCCCCAGTTGTACTCCCCCTAGTATGTACAGTGAAGGAAATAAGTATTTGATCCCCTGTGTTACAATACACCTACCATTCAATTTTTATACTGATCATTTCTTTGTGAGTGGGCAAACATTCAAAATCAGCAGGGGATCAAATACATATTTCCTTCACTTTATGATGCATGCATGTTCTTAGCCTCCAAGTGCATAACCTTACATTTATCAACATTAAATCTTACACAGCAATTCCTGGCTGTCACTTTGGCAGCTGGGATTTGCCATCAACTGTGAAGGGGAGGTAGTGGCAGCAAGGCAGAAAGACTTGGCATACTACATACAGAAGCTGTTGCGCAAAGTAACAGCAAATACTGGGTGGAGGAATGTACAGTTTTCTACCACCCAGCATGACTAGTGCACCAGTTATAGGCTAATCCAGACCCCACTACACCACCATTTACCCTTCCATACCAACCCACTTTACTAATTATAGTTACAGAAAACATAACACCAATTTTGGAGTAAAAATGGCCAACACGGCCTTTTATTAACAAATCAACTTTAAATACACCAAACATTCCTTAAACAGAAACACAGAGTTGTTGGTCTTCGAAGGCACCCATAACGAGCCAAAATGCACCTGCGGACAACCATATTACACTAGGCCTCCAGCCGCAACCCACCGGCTCCAACAACCATACCGTCTGCAGTGCAGCACCACCACCTTCCAGTTAAACCTTGGTTAACTGGAATGTCCCCCGGGCACACCATACCACCGATAGGTCCCACACCATTATTTGTACCTTCCAGAATAAGAACCGCCTCCAAAGACCAACAACCGCCCACGAACCGAAATAACCCCCCCTCCCCCGGGAGGGACACAATACTTACCAAAACAGGGAGGGCGGGAGGGAAGCTCTCTCTCCTCACGCCCAGCACCGACTGATGCCCCTCACCAAAACCCCCCACCCCAAAGTGCAGAAGATCCCACCTACACTCCCCCTCTACCAACCAGATCCCAGCTATCCCTTACATTCCCCTAGTGCTATCATTAACCCTTTCCTGTCTTACTTATCACTCTAGGCCTAGTCATGCCTGCCCTGCGCTATTTCTTTTCTCTTCTTTTCGCTACGGGCATTTCTTGACTAGTGCACCAGAGATAGGCTAATCCAGACCCCACTACACCACCATTTACCTTTCCATACCAATCCCCTTTACTAATTATAGTTACAGAAAACATAACACCAATTTTGGAGTAAAAATGGCCAACACGGCCTTTTATTAACAAATCAACTTTAAATACACCAAACATTCCTTAAACAGAAACACACAGAGTTGTTGGTCTTCGAAGGCACCCAAAACGAGCCTAAATGCACCTGCGTACAACCATATTACACTAGGCCTCCAGCTGCAACCCACCGGCTCGGAGACAACCATACCGTCCGCAGTGCAGCACCACCACCTTCCAGTTAAACCTTGGTTAACTGGAATGCCCCTGGGCACACCATACCACCGATGGGTCCCACACCATTATTTGTACCTTCCATATTAAGAACCGCCTCCAAAGACCAACAACCGCCACAGCACGCTGGGTAAGCCCTTACCCATGCGTGCCACGCCACACCCGAACTGCCCTCTGTACTCCATCCTGTAGATCCACGGACCATAAATCCGCCCCAACCGCATTCAGATGCACCCCATCGCTCCAAAGGTACTGCGAAGTATCCACCTCCAACTCTAAATGCCGGACCACCATCCCCCCATTGCGGATAAAGACGCACCCCACCTCCTTGTTGACCTTTATACGGGCCTTGTTAAGCCGCTCCACCAACCGCGCCAAACGCCAAGAAGTGCGGGCGACTATGTCTGACCACACCACCACCATATCCGGATAATCCCTTCACAACTGAAGAAAGTCCAGCTTGACATCCCGCACCAGCTCCCGCATGGACCTAACCCCCAAGACGTTGCCACCTGCATGAAGCACCAGAACATCCGGTGGCCTATCCAGGCGAGCAAAACACTGCACCTCAGGTAGCACACGACCCCACAACATACCCGGCACACCTATTCAGCGGACACAAGCCTCCTGCCTAGCCAACCCCAGCTGCCTGCCATTAGGCCTCACATCAGCCCGCCTGGCCCCCCAAAACACGTAGGAGTGACCCAGGATCCACACCAGGCACATCTGAAAGAAAAGGACAATCAATACAACCAGAACAATACATCACAGAGACAGGACAGAAACTCCCCCCAGCCCAGGGACAAACGGAACACAGGACCCACCCACTAGTCCCTCAAGAGATGCGGACGAACGTACAGGCGAAATCTCTGTGAATCCTACCTACCAATACGTTTCACCACATCATCCGACAAACCCCACCGGGCAGCCTCCGTAGCAGCCCCTGTCCAAAACGAATGCGAAGCATACAAAGACGCATACAAACCAGCCGCCGTTAAACACTGTCGGAAAACTGACACAAATTGAAAGCGAGATAAAGGGGACCCATCAGCGTGCCTGAAAAATTACCCCTGCCCCGCCGGACAACGGGATAGAAACTCTCAAACTGCACGCAGTGGGCACACAGGTGATGCTGGAAGAGCAAAAAACTGCACCCACGCACCGGGACCCAATTGGTCCGTCTTAGACCAACGGACGAGCACCTCCACAGATTCACCAGAGCACATGACCTCATCCACAAATAATCCCCCAAGAACTGATTTGGACGGACTAACAAGCTCACCATTACACAACTCCCCAAAAAAGACTACCGCAAAGGCCGCCCGAAACAAGCACACCTCGAAGTCCGAGGAACACGTAGACCGCAGATGCTCAAACAAAGACATCAACAATTCAAAGGACACCGGACAATGGGAATCCCTACAGCGATGAGCCCTACGGTAACCCCGAAGGGCCTGTCGAACCCAGAAATCTTTCGTGAAATCCCTACACCCTTGTAACTTAAAGAAAAAGGCCAAACCAGCCAGCCGGCAATCCACCGCAGCAGCCGACACCCCCCACTCCAAGTTCCTCACCAAAAAGTACAACACTACCAAACCCACCTCCGGCCCCCATGGATCAATATCAACCCGGTGCAGCAGGTCCAGCCACTCCCGCCAGACCTTGGAGTATGCAGACCATGTTGCCTCACTCACCGAACGCTGGATCCAGCCTGCAACGACCCCAAGGCAATCTCCCACAGCCAGTCGGGACAAGGAACCCCGCGTTGCTCCACCTCCAACTCTCGGAATTTGCCCCACTGAAAACGAGACAAAGCATCAGCCAGAGTGTTATCAACCCCAGGAAGATGCACAGCATGGAGAAAAACGTTCATCTGTAGGCAACGCAACACTAAATGGCGAAGCAGGCCAACCGCTGGCCGCGAAGAAGGCAAGACCCAATTGATGACCTGAACCACCCCCAAATTATTACAGTGAAAACGAACCTTTTTATTCCGAAAATACTCCCCCCAAACTTCAACCGCCAACACTACCGGAAAAAGTTCCAACAGCACCAAGTAAAGAAGAAAGCCTAGACTTCCGAGCACGTGGGTGCTCCCACCCCCCTGCCGCTGGTGACGAGCCCGGGTCCCTCAGCAATTCAGAGACTCGGCTCTGCAGCCAGTCCATCCCTCTGGAAGCTGCAGCCTCCCGAAGCTGGGCCAATAATCCATCCATGACAGCAGCCACTGTCCGCACACAGAGTCCCTCAGGGAAGGCAGCCGGCAACAGGACACGCTGTTGTGCAAGCTCTCTCTCCTCACGTCCAGCACCGACTTGACGCCCCTCACCACCACTTTCTTTTGTTTTTTTGTCTAAACCAGCCTTTTTCAACCATGGTTTGTCTTACCTTTAATCTGGCGATCATACTAATGCGGTAAGGTCCAGTCCAGTAGGTGTAGTAGAAGTAAAATATTATTTATTACATAGTTATTATTATACATGACTTATATAGCGCCAACAGTTTGCTCAGCGCTTTACATTATGGAGGGAGACAGTACAGTAACAATACAGTTCAATACAAGAGGGATTAGAGGGCCCTGCTCCTTGGAGCTTACAATCTAGGAGGGAGGGGATAGTGGTACAAGAGGTAATTAGCTGCTGGGGATGGAGTGGTAGGAGGAGTAGTGGATTCCAGTATTAGCTGGGGGCGGGGTAGGCTTCCCTGAAGAGATGGGTTTTCAGAGTGCGCCTAAAGGTGAGCAGAGTAGGCGATAGCCTGATAGCTTGGGAGGAGGAGACAAGGGAGCTAGAGAGTAGGAGGTCTTGCGAGGAGCAGAGAGTACGGTTTGGGTGGTATTTAGAGACAAGGTCAGTGATGTAATTAGGGGCAGTGTTATGAATGGCTTTATACGTCAGTGTTAGTGTTTTGAATTTTATACGTTGGAAGCCACTGGAGGGATTGGCAGAGAGGGTGGCAGATATAGATAATATATATTATAATTATATAGATATTATATAATAATAATATAATAATAATACATAGTAAAAAAATAATCAAAGCTGTTTTTAAATTTCTTTGGCATGTTTGTACGCAGATATACTCTTGGGTTGGTCCTCTTGAGTTTGACTTAACCAAAACTGACATTCAATAATACAGGAGTGTATTCCACCAGCCCATCAATATAGTATTTGCCTATATGTACAGGACACACAGAGCCTTATATCTCAAGATCATCTAATCATGAACTGCTATGAACTTTCCTGTTTCTCAATTTTTGCTTCTGCTTTCCAACACTAGGGTCATTGTTTCAAATATCAGCTATATCACTACCTGCGTGGAGTTTGCATGTTCTCCCCATGCTTGCATGGGATTTCTCCAAGAACTCCAATTTCCACCCGTACTCAAAAAACATGCTGGAACTATAATTGGCTCCTGTCAAAATTGGCCCTAACATGTGTAAGTATGCATGTGAGATAGGGACCTTAGATTGTAAGCTTCTTGAAGGAAGGGATTGATGTGAATGTACAACATGTAAAAGTGCTGTGTAAATTACCAGCATACAGAAAAACCTGTAATAAATAAACAAAATAAAACAAATTAAGTTTGCTACCTTACTGATAAAAGTGTCTTTGAAAAAAGTGTCTGGCTCTTAGGTCTGTAATTTTAATAGCCCCTATAATAGGCTGGTTAAATTCAAAGGATTAGCAAAATGAGTCTGTTGGATGGCTTTTTCATAACTGTGTTTTAATTAGGTTTAAATGATCCTAAAGCCTAAGTGCAGTCAAAATTCTCCTCTGTCGCCACCCCTATCCCTGCTGCAGTGATTTGTCAGGTGCAAAAGCGTTTAATACAGCTTGGGGGCTTTATTCATAGCAACTGTAGTACGGCTTCTATAAATGGAGAAGCTGGGTGGAAGGGCAGGCCTAGTGGGAGCCCGTGACAGCCCCTTAGTTGCATTAACCACCTCTGCACTGAAAAATTATGGCAAAGGAGAATTTCAAAAAGAAGCATCAGCACAAAGGCCACATACTACTGACCAGGGGTGTATTTACCACAAGGCATTTGCCTAGGGCGGCATTTCTCGGGGGGGGGGGCAGCACTGCCCCCCAGAAGAAGGAACAGAAGAAGGGACACACGCAGCATGATGACCTGGTGGGTTCCAAGAGAGGCTGCGGGTTTCATGACGGTGTATGCACAGCCCAACTCTCATTCCCTGGGATGTTCGGAGCTATTAAGGTGAGTGTCTTCCTTTCGCCATGGGGGATGGTTGCTGGTGTATGGGGGGGCAGTGGTAGTAAAAGGCTCTCTTGGGTGGGAGGCAGGGGTGTTTTTGGTCAATGTCAGGCTCTCTCTGCAGGGGGCGCCAATTTTTTTGTTGCCTAGGGCAGCACAAATCCTGAATATACCACTGCTACTGACTGTAAGTTATGTCTCTTGTGCTGATGTTTTTGTTTTTTTATTTTGGCTACACATAAGCTTTAAAGTAGGGGTAGGCAACCTTGGAGTGGTGGAGATCTACGTGAACAACATGGGACAAGTCAAAAATCTCCGGGCACAGAATCCTGTTTTTAGGGAGATAATCTAACAAGGCCATTAAAAAGTAAGGCAGTTTTGAAGAAACATTCCAGCTAAGTTCTGGCAAGGCTGGGTTCTGGTTGGCTGGCTGAGCTGAGTTCTGCTTGGCAGAGCAGTATACCCTGTGGCTAGTAAAGTGCAGTGATGAGGTATAAGTAAAGCAGATTTCAGAGGTCAGGAGTAACTAATGATCAGAGTTCACAGGTCAAGAGTAGGTAAAGCAGAGTTCATAGGTCAAGAGTAACTAACGTTCAGAGTCCAGAGATCCGGAGTAAGCAAGTGGTCATTCAGAACACAGGCCTTCGGATCCATGCACTTGCTCCTGCCCTCATGTCAGATTTTGATATGCAATTATGTGCGTGTAGCCGCTGTATGAGTATCCAGTTCTATGAGCTGTAGGCAAGCTCCAAGATGGATGCAGACGCAGCAAAATGCAGCTTTGAACAGAGGACAGGAAGCAACATCCATCTGAATGAGCCCTAAGCGCCAATTCACACTAGGTTATACGGTTGTCAATGTCATAGTTCACATCAGTGCTTTCCGGTTGGAGAAAAAAAAAAGTAGAACAGGCTGCATTTTTTCTGCACAGAACTGTACTGGAATGCAGTAAAACGCATAAAAAATGCATCAGAAGGCACTGGACGCACCAAATAATGCACTAGAATGCACATGTCTCTATTTAAATTGAAGAAAAAGAAAGGAGGAAAAGATGAACTCGAATGCATTAAGAATGCATGAAAAACGCATCAGAACATGCCAAAAACATGCATGCAGAAACGCATCCAGAATGCATCTGGACTGCATTTCTATAGTGTGAACCAGCCCTAAAGCAAAGGTCATGGGTCAGAAGTACATAATGCAGAGTTCAGAGAGTGGCTGCTAGCATGTATGACCCAGTGCAAACCTGACATGTCCTTAAAGGAGTTATTTATTTTCTGTTTTATATTTATTTTTAAAATTTTAAGCACTATTTTTGCAGATTGTATATGGAATAGTGGTGTTTTATCTCTGCTCTATTAACGCCGGTATTAGGAGCTTTATTTCCAATCACCATTGTTACCTTTTAACCTATTTGGGGCTCTATTTAAATGGATGCTTGTCACAGGGCTCCTTACCCTGATGAAGTCACGTGACAAGTGACATAACGCTTGAGTGGAGCCTAGTGATGTCACTATTGCGCAAACCTGGAAGTGTGGTGAGAGGAACCAATTTTGTCATTGGAATTACATGCCTTCACTGTTTTGCACTTTGTGGGTGGATTTTAACTTCTTGCCAACCAGCCACTGTAGAAATACAGTGGCAGGTCGGCACGGCTGGGCAAAACCACGTTTTAAAACGCGCGTTTGCAAAACAGGTAGAGGGCACGCACGTGGCGTGTGCCCGCCCTACCCGTCCCGCCGATCGCGGCCGCGGGTGTCAGTCGCCGGGTCACGGCCGGTCATTACCTACCGTGTCCCGGCGATTAGCGGCAATCACTGGCAGAGAGCAGGGCTGCAGTAGCTCTGCTTTCTGTCAGTCCCCTGTCAGCTCCTGACATGCTGATCCGGAGAGAAGAGTTTATCTCTTCTGATCAGTGTTTCCCTGTGCAGTACACACCCCTGCCCCCTAGTAAAACACTACCCTCACACAGTTAACCCTTTCAGTAAATAAAAAAGTTAACCCCTTCCTCCCCAGTACTATTAGTACAGTGTCAGTGTTTTTTTTTTTGCACTGATCACTGTATTGGTGTCACTGGGGATGTCAGTGACCCCAAGTCAGTTCCCCCCCAGTGTCAGAATGTCCGCCACAGTCCCGCAGTCCCGCCATAAGTAGCTGATCGCCGCCATAAGTCACTGATTGTCGCCATAAGTCGCTGAACGCCGCCATTATTAGTATAAAATAAATTAAAAATCCGAGTATCTTTCCATTTGTAAATGCTATAACTTTCACGTAAACCAATTAAATTACATGTATTTGGGGGTTTTTTTTAGCAAAAAGACATGTCGCAGAATACATTTTGGCAAAACTTTATGACTAAATTTGATTTTTACATTTTTTTTTTACTGGACATGTTTTATAGCAAAAAGTCCAAAATATTGTTTTTTTTCCTCAAAATTGTCAGACTTTTTTTTTATAGCGCAAAAATAAAAAACACACAGGCGATCAAATACCGCCAAAAGAAAGCTCGATTTGTGAGGAAAAAAAAGATGTAAATTTCATTTATGTACCGTATTGCATGACCGCGCAATTGTCCATTAAACTAGTGCAGCGCTGTTTAGCAAAAAAATGTTGTAAATTGCAGTATCTATACCATAGTTTGTAGACGCTATACCTTTCACACAAAGCAATCAATATACACTTATTGGGATTTTTTTTACCAAAAACGTAGCAGAATACATTTTGGCCTAAATTTATAACCAACTTTTAGTTTACTATATATTTATTATAGCTGAAAGTAAAAAATATAATTTTTCTTCAAAATTTTTGGTCTTTTTTTGTTTATAGCATGAAAAATAAAAAGCGCACAGGTGATCAAATACCACCGAAAGAAAGCTCTATTTCTGTGAAAAAAAGGACGTAAATTTCATTTGGGTGCAGCATTGCATGACCGCGCAATTATCAGTTGAATTAGTGCAGCGCCGAGTAGCAAAAAGAGGCCTGGTCATTAAGGGGGGTAAATCCTCAGGAGGGCAAGTGGTTAATAGCTTAATAAAGGAAATCTTCACCCCCCAGGTCAGATAGGGGAAGAAGCACTCTGGTGGGAAACCATATTAGCCACCACTCAGGACTGTCTTATTTTCTGAAAGTGACAGGCACTGGATCCCCTGCTCAGGGATTCCTTCAGGCAGCCAGATAGAGGAGCTTCTGGGGTGGTACTACAGGAGATACTGGCTAGCTCTCCACGAAAAGGATTTTTTGTGTAAAGACTTGTACATAGTTCAGGAAGTTGTTTTAAGTTTCTCAGTTCCGTTGGGCATCCCGTACCCCCTTACCCCATCCAAGTTCTAATATCCCCTAACAAAACATCAAAAACAAGCTCAAGGATTAATTACTGACGTCTGAATGTAAGTCTGTAGAAATGTGTGTTGCAAATCTTCAGCAACTCCTAAGGAGGTAGTGCTACACCATTATATTCTGGACACAGCTTGTATACATCTTTCTTACATAGCTTGGTCAGTATAAGTGTTGGGGGGGAGGGGGCATTTTTAAGGCTAGTTAGGTTTATTCTGGAATTCTACTATACAGTACTTTATTTGAAAATGAAAAACAGCTGGATCAACAGGGCATAAAACTGTGTTGGATGACTCTGCAAAGCAAAGACTGCTGTGTCAATGCTAGACACAGACCACATCATTTATGTAATTTTTAAATTTTGTCTTTAGTTTAACTTTGATAATCAAATCAACTTCTAGGCTATAATAAAAAAAAAAGTAATCAACAACAGCAACATTTCATTCTTGACAAAAATATCGAATCTGTTACCACATGATGAGACACAATGCATTATCAGCAAAAGTAAAGGCCATGTGACACTAGCAAATTTGCAGCAGCTACAAATGTTTCTGCTGTATCTCTGGTGATTTGTAGCCAGCTATAGAGTTGCTGCTGTGGTTGATTACAATGTTTTATCTATGCAGCTACACATTACTGGTGTGCCATGATCATTAGCAAGTGTATTGGCTAACATGAGTAGCTACTGAAGCTGACTGGTGGCTCTGTCAATAGCTCCAAACACTGCAGAAAGTCACTCACTCAATGAGCTACAAATCACCTGAAATTTCAGCAAAAAAATCTTTTATTGACTGCAATTTATTTTTGTTACAACTCAAAAAACAGGCTACACACCAATGACATGTTTAAAATCCAATAGGTTTATTGAGCAAGCAAATAACTTCCAGCACACACTGCAAGCCTTCTACCATTAGTCACACCACCAATGCATTTCAATAATTTCCAATAATCAGAATGTGAGATTACCGTATTTTTCGCACCATAAGACGTACCTAGATTTTAGAGGAGGAAAACAAGAAAAAAAAATTCTGAACCAATGGACTGCAGACATAGTACAGGAGATGACCAGAGGCTGCGGACATAGTATAGGAGATGGCGAGACTGCTGACATAGTACAGGAGATGACCAGAGACTGCAGACACAGTACAGGAGATGACCAGAGACTGCAGACATAGTACAGGAGATGACCAGAGACTGCAGACATAGTACAGGAGATGACCAGAGGCTGCGGACATAGTATAGGAGATGGCGAGACTGCTGACATAGTACAGGAGATGACCAGAGACTGCAGACACAGTACAGGAGATGGCCAGAGACTGTGGACATAGTACAGGAGATGACCAGAAACTGTGGGCCTTTGGGGAGGTGGGTACCTGAATTTGACAGGTACTCGCTCCCACTTCCGAGGAGTTGTCCTCCCCCCTCCGTCCTCGTAGTCTTGTGGGACACATGACAGGTAGGATGGAGGAGCAGGTTCTTCTTCATAGTAGACCCAAGTGGCCAGCCCGGTATTCTAACACGGCGGCAGCGGGAATACCGGGCCGGCCACTCCATATATTCGCTCCGTAAGACGCACAGACATATTCCTCCATTTTTTTGGGGGAAAAAGTGCATCTTATGGAGTGAAAAATACGGTACATGGTGGAAAGAGAAATCCTATCATAATTATTTATTGAAATATGTATCCTATGCGTGGCATGTATCAGTTGAATGAGTTGTTGACTATAGATTGATTATTCCTATTGTAAGTGATCAAGCAGAAAAGGAAGCAATCATTTGTCAAATCATGTTTGGTCACCATTAGAGACCAGCAAAAAAAAAAAATCTATGTTCTAACCCCTAAGTGTTAGGTACAAAAGTGAGATACAGTTGCAAGAAAAAGTATGTGAACCCCTTGGGATTCCGTGGAGTTTTGCATGAATTGGGCATAAAATGTGCTCTGAACGTCATCTAAGTCACAACAATAGAAGAACACAGTCTGCTGAACATAATACTACACAAACATTAGCTGTTGCCATGGTTTAATTGCACATAACATGTAAACATTCACAGTGCAGGGAGGAAAAAGTATGTGAACCTTTGGACTTAATAACTGGTTGACCCTCCTTTGGCAGCAATAACCTCAACCAAACGTTTCCTGTAGTTGCAGATCAGACCTGCACAACGATCTGGAGTCATTTTGGACCACTCCTCTTCACAAAACTGTTTCAGTGTAGCAATATTCTTGGGATGTCTGGTGTGAATCGCTCTCTTAAGGTCATGCCACAGCATTTCAATGGGGTTGAGGTCAGGACTCTGACTGGGCCACTCCAGAAGGCGTATTCTGTGCTGTTGCAGCCATTGTTTTGTTGAATTACTTGTATGCTTTGGGTCATTGTCCTGTTGCATCACCCATCCTCTGCGGAGCTTCAGTTGGCGGACAGATGGTCGTACGTTTTCCTGCAAAATGTCTTGATAAACTCTGGAATTCATTTTCCCATCAATGACAACAATCTGTCCAGGCTCTGAGGCAGCAAAGCAGCCCCAAACCATGATGCTCCCCCCGCCATGTTTCACAGTCGGGATGAGGTTTGGATGTTGGTGTGCTGTGCCTTTTTTTCTCCACACATAGTGTTGTGTGTTCTTCCCAAACAACTCAATCTTGGTTTCATCTGTCCACAGTATATTCTGCCAGTAGTGCTGTGGAACATCCAGGTGCTCTTTTGCAAACTTCAAACGTGCTGCAATCTTCTTTTTGGGCAGCAATGGCTTCCTCCGTGGTGTCCTCCCATGTACTCCATTCTTGTTTCATGTTTTCCTTATTGTAGATGTGTCAACAAAAATGTTAGCATGTGCCAGAGATTTCTGTAGGTCTTTAGCTGACACTCTGGGATTCTTCTTTACCTCATGCAGCATTCTGCGCTGGGCTCTTGCAGTCATTTTTACAGGACGACCGCGCCTAGGGAGAGTAGCAACAGTGCTAAACTTTCTCCATTTGTAGACAGTCTGTCTTACCGTGGACACAGGAACATCAAGGCTTTTGGAGATACTTTTGTAACCCTTTCCAGCTTCATGCAAGTCAACAATTCTTGATGGTAGGTCTTCTGAGAGCTCTTTTCTGCAAGGCATGGTTCACATCAGACAGTGCTTCTTGAAACCAGTAAACCCAAAACAGGTGTCAGCAACACATCCAATATCATCACACTGATTGGAGTCAAGGTTGGCTCACTCCTGGCTCCAATTAGCTCTGGGAGAAGTCATTAAGCTAGGGACTCACATACTTTTTCCTCCCTGCACTGTGAATGTTTACATGTTATGTGCAATTAAACCATGGCAACATCTAATGTTTGTGTAGTATTATGTTCAGCAGACTGTGTTCTTCTATTGTTGTGACTTAGATGACGTTCAGAGCACATTTTATGCCCAATTCATGCAAAACTCCACGGAATCCCAAGGGGTTCACATACTTTTTCTTGCAACTGTAGCTGTTGCAGAATGGGGGTTTGGTTACCAGCAGTGTTATCTTTTATTTGTACCTTAGTGTTCTACTCTTTTACTGGGTTTGGCATCTTTTTTTAAAATCATCTCATCTACGCAGCACATGAGCTGGGCTAGCACCTACAGTAGGAGTTGTGCTTGGAGACTGGGAGTCTCTGTACCCTGAGCAGCAGTAAACAACTAGCAAAGCCTTACATAATAGTAAGAATGACATGAGGAAAATGTAGAAAAATTAGAATAAAAGTAATGTCACTGTAAAAATATAAACTTAATTTCCCTTAAAAGTTAGCTTCAGTGAGCAACTCATAAACTTCCATACACAATATTTTCATATTTGGAGAGTAATTGGTCACCACCACTGTTTCTCCCTCCAGCTATGGGGGACTGAGGGATGACAGCCTGCTGGGACTTGTAGTGCCCTAGACTCACAGAGGGCAGCATAGCGGACTGTCATTCCTTAGTCCCCTACAGAGGGCACTACAAGTCCCAACATAGCTCCATGCCATGCCTCAGTCCCCACAGAGAGCACTGCAAGTCCCAGTGTAGCAGGCTTCCATTCCTCAGTGAGGAATGCAGCCTGCTACACTGGTACTTACAGTGCCCTCTGTGGGGAATGAGGTATGGCAGCCTGCTATACTGGGACTTGTAGTGCCCTTTGTAGGGGGCTGTGGGATGAAAGCCTGCTATGCTGGGACTTGTAGTGCCCTAGACTGTGGGGACTGAGGAATGGAAGTGTAAGGGGGACTCTAGAAAATATTATGTAAAGGGGAGCTCTGGTGAACACAGGACTCCCCTTACATCAGAATACCCAGAGTTCCCCCTTACATTGTAAAGGGGAACTCTGCAGACTCTGATCTAACTATGATTTAAGAGGGAGATTGTAATGTAAAGAGGGATTCTGTGGACTCTGATGTAAGGGGAAATGCTGGCGATGTAAGGAGGGAATGCTGGGAAAAATCTGATTTAAAGGAGAACTCTGGTATAAGGGGGGACACAGTGGACTCAGATGTTAGGAGGAACTCTGGGAACTATGACCTACAGGGAAATGCTGGGAACTGTGATGTAAGGGGGGACTCTGATGTGAACAGAGGGTTCATCCTGACTGCTGCACTCTATATCCTGTTTTGTAGGTTAGTTACTCCTGACCCCCTGCAGTCTATAGATTATGTTGTACATTACCTAGTCCACAGGTTAGGGGGGCACCATTTACTTGCCTTTCCCCGTACACTGACAACCCACGGTATGTCACTGCCACTAAGTCTGTTATTTTTCATTTCCCCTTAACAAAACAAGCTGTGCAGAATTAGTGGCAATTAGAGGGCTGAAATTAGAGGTTTAACATTGACAGAGATGCTTACAACTATCAACTATTATACAATAATGTAAAGCTCTTATCCCAAGAGGCAAAAAAACTGTTGCTGCTTGAAAGCTGTTTGCTGGAGTTTAGCTATAGGCGTATTTACCACAAGGCAAACAAGGCATTTGCCTAGGGTGGCATTTTTAGGGGGGTAGCACTTCCCCCTGGAAGAAGGGACATATGCGGCATGGGAACCAGGTGGGATCTGAGAGAGGCTGTGGGCTGCTTGATGATGTATGCAGAGCCCGATTGTCATTCCTGGGGATGTATAGAGCTGTGAAGGTGCGTGTCTTTCTCTGCCGATGTCAGGCTCTCTCTGCCAGGGAGGTGGGGAGTGTCGGATTTTTGTGTTGCCTAGGGCAGCACAAAACCTAAATACACCACTGGTATTCTCATGTATCCAACACCGCCTTCTCCACAGGTTAACAATTCTACTGACCAAGGTAGGCTCCATTGCTCCTCCATGGACTGTAGACACCAAGATAGGTGTGTTACTGGATGGATCACCACATGAAAATAAAAGAAAAAAAGCCTTAAAAAGAACACTAATGCATCCATCAAATTTCGAGTTTGCTATATTGCAATATATTATTTTTTTGCTTTTGGGTTTAGATATGCATTCAAGTTCAGCTCTGGTAAAGAAAAACTAATAAAGAACAAAACATTAGTGACATACACTCTGGCCACTTTATTAGGTAAACCTTGCTAGTAACGGGTTTGGCCCCATTTTGCCTTCAGAACTGATTTAATTCTTTGCGGCATAGATTCAATAAGGTGTTGGAAACATTCCTCAGAGATTTTGGTCCATATTGACATGACAGCATCACACAGTTGCTGCAGATATATCGTCGTGATACGAATCTCCCCGTTCCACCACATCCCAAACGTGCTCTGTTGGATTTAGATCTGGGGACTGTGGAGGTCATTGGAGTACAGTGAACTCATTGTCATGTTCAAGAAACCAGTTTGAGATAAATTGAACTTTGTGGCATGGTGCATTATCCTGCTGGAAGTAACTATCAGAAGATGGGTACACTGGCACCTAGTGTGGTCTTCTGCTGCTGTAGCCCATCTGCTTCAAGGTTCGGATATTGTGTTCAGAGATGGTATTCTACATGCTGTGGTTGTAATGAGTAGTTACTTGAGTTACTGTTGCCTTTCTATCATCTCAAACCAGTCTGCTCATTCCCTGACATTAACAATGCGTTTTTGTCCACATAACTGTTGCTCACTAGAAATATTTACTCTTTTTGAGACGATTCTCTATTAACCCTAGAGATGGTTGTGCGTGAAAATCCCAGTAGATCAGCAGTTTTTGAAATACTCAGACCAGTCCATCTGGCACCAACAACCATGTCACGTTCAAAGTCACTTAAATCCCCTTTCTTCTCCATTCTGATGCTCAGTTTGAACTTCAGCAAGTTGTCTTTACCACGTCTAGATCCCTAAATGCATTGAGTTGTTGCCATGTGATTGGCTCATTAGAAATTTGTGTTGCCAAGCAATTGTACCTAATAAAGTGGCTGGTGAGTGTAATTTGCCTCTAATAAAGTGTATGTACTACAGGCGTTAAAACCAGAAAATGCAACTGTGAGGGATCATGGCACTTGCCTCCCCCCATCCTAAACCTCCTAATATTCTTCTCCCAGAAAGTAAGGCATTCTGTGAAGGAAGGAGAGGCAGATGAATGACAGGATCTCTCCTGTTCACTCAAAGAAAGCTCTGTATTCTAGAAGAATGCCAGCAGTATTTTGTGATTACTTTTGTTACTGGTAATGTGTGTCCAAAACATTTTTATTTTTTACTGGTGTTTAGCTTTAAATGAACAGGAGTTAAACTCAGAGTGAGACATTTTTCTTTATGAATGACATTATACACAATACTTTTTAGATACTGTAATTTTCCATGTAGTGTAGTCTTGGATACTGAATGATTTTAGGAATCTAAATTAAAATATTTTTTGCTTACAATCCATGGATTGCACTTAAGTGTTTTGCCAGCAGGTGTCATGAGAGTTCAGGTATACTCCATGTGACAAAATTGACTGAGGAAATGGATTTTTACCAGGTTGGATAAAAATCGATAATTTAAAAAAAAATATATTAATAATCTGATTAATAAATTTATTTTGATAAAATGCTTTTGGAGTAAAAATCTATCTGAAGATAGTTTTCTATTTAAGATACGTTAATAATTTAGTTTATTATATGAAATGGAGCTTAGTTATGTAGCATGAGGCTGTATATTCTGCAATATTTACATTTTTGGTAAACTCCAAGCTCTGCAAGCTGAGATAACATGCACTGCATTGATGCTTTCACACAATTTCACATTAACCATGAGAAAAAACATGAAATAAAAGAATTTGAGTAGTTCTCCTGCTGTGTGTGATTAACCTATTAACCTAAAATCTGTTCTGATATCGCTGTTTTACTAACCTGATAGCTTATTATTCTAAAAAGGAAACCTTCATTTGGTTTGCAAATTTTAAAGGTTCTAACTACCAGCAAGAATGAGTCAGATTCCTTACATTTAAAGAGCACCAGTCATATTAGATCCATCATGGCAGCGCCTGTTAGCGGGCATTTACTCACCTGCTGCCACCACGTCCCTCACCTTGTTGTCACTGCCGCATTACCAGCCATCCTATTAAAGTGAATGGGACTGTCGGTGAGTCAAGAGCGGGTCAGAGGAGGAGCCGCTGTGGGACAGAGATGACAGTTGCTCTTTAAAAATTATGATTTAAATCGAGCCTTTTCACTAGTGATTTCAATCAGGATTTAAATCAACTTGATTTAAATCAAATCCACCCTGATTTTTACTAATGTGAGCTATAAAGTATTGATGTATCTGTCTTTTGAGTACATTTCCTCATTTATTATGTAAACTTTAGCGTAAAATTTAGTTTGCCAAAGCATTGAATATCAAACAATTGCAATGATTTGTTCTTTTATAAAATACTGTTTTCACTTTTTTTAGCCATATTTGTATCTCATTGCCATTCATCTTTTCTCACCCCTTTTTACAATTGTTATTCCTTAACAGAACAAAGTGCCTGAACAAAGGTCTTCATGGCAGCTATTATTTTAACTGCTTCCCGCTACTATATACTGTATACACAGCCGAGTGGGACAAGCGCATTTCTGGAAAGACTTACCTTACATCTTCCCAATATAGCCACTCGTGCATGACCTTGGGGGTACCCAGGGGTGCAATCTGTGATTGCTGTGTCTCTCAGGCACAGAGTGTCACAGATTGAGGTATAGGACCAATGCCATTGGCCTTGTATGATGTGATCCCAGTGACCAATCACAGTGATCACTGTAGTAGACACAGGCTGCATGAATGCAGCAGTTGGTGTTAGAACTGATTGCTTTACACAGTCATGATGAACATGTAAACAAAGAAAATTATCATCCTCCCCCAGAGCAGTACAGTGTCACTATGGTACATATGTTAGGGTTTGTTAACACTTGACTAAAAATGCTAACTCTTAACAAAATCACATATAGTGTTAATTCGCATTAATAGGTGCATTTGGGAAGCATTCAAATGCTGTATGTGGATTTTTGGGCGCATTTGATGTGTGTTAAAACCACACCACAAATGACTATAATAAACTGTAATGTTCTTAACGCGCCAGAACCACACTGCCTGCCAGTGTGTTTGCAGAATGTTACCGTGGACTTACAGGTGAAACTCGAAAAATTAGAATATCGTGCAAAAGTTCATTTATTTCAGTAATGCAACTTAAAAGGTGAAACTAATATATGAGATAGACTCATTACATACAAAGCAAGATAGTTCAAGCCGTGATTTGTCATAATTGTGATGATTATGGCTTACAGGTCATGAAAATCCCAAATCCACAATCTCAGAAAATTAGAATATTGTGAAAAGGTGCAATATTCTAGGCTCAAAGTGTCCCACTCTAATCAGCTAATTAAGCCATAACACCTGCAAAGGGTTCCTGAGCCTTTAAATGGTCTCTCAGTCTGGTTCAGTAGGAATCACAATCATGGGAAAGACTGCTGACCTGACAGTTGTGCAGAAAACCATCATTGACACCCTCCATGAGGAGGGAAAGCCTCAAAAGGTAATTGCAAAAGAAGTTGGATGTTCCCAAAGTGCTGTATTAAAGCACATTAATAGAAAGTTATGTGGAAGGGAAAAGTGTGGAAGAAAAAAGGTGCACAAGCATCAGAGATGACCGCAGCCTGGAGAGGAGTGTCAGGAAAAGGCCATTCAAAAGTGTTGGTGACTTTCACAAGGAGGGGACTGAGGCTGGAATCAGTGCATCAAGAGCTACCACACACAGACGGATCCTGGACATGGGCTTCAAATGTCGTATTCCTCTTGTCAAGCCGCTCCTGAACAACAAACAACATCAGAAGCGTCTTACCTGGGCTAAAGAAAAACAGACCTGGTCTGTCGCTCAGTGGTCCAAAATCCTCTTTTCTGATGAGAGCAACTTTTGCAGAAGAATGGAAAGGCACACACTGCAAGTTGCTTGAAGTCCAGTGTGAAGTTTCCACAGTCTGTGTTGATTTGGGGAGCCATGTCATCTGCTGGTGTTGGGCCACTGTGCTTTATTAAGTCCAGGGTCAACGCAGCCGTCTACCAGGAGATTTTGGAGCACTTCATGCTTCCTTCCGCAGATGAGCTTTATGGGGATGCTGACTTCATTTTCCAGCAGGACTTGGCACCTGTCCACACTGCCAAAAGCACCAAAACCTGGTTCAATGACCGTGGGATTACTGTGCTTGATTGGCCAGCAAACTCGCCTGACCTGAACCCCATAGAGAATCTATGGGGCATTGCCAAGAGAAAGATGAGAGACATGAGACCAAACAATGCAGAAGAGCTGAAGACCACTATTGAAGCATCCTGGTCTTCCATAACACCTCAGCAGTGCCACAGGCTGATAGCTTCCATGCCACGCCACATTGAGGCAGTAATTGCTGCAAAAGGGGCCCAAACCAAGTACTGAGTACATATGCATGCTTATACTTTTCAGAGGTCTGATATTGTTC
This sequence comes from Staurois parvus, assembly GCF_062004578.1. Classification (NCBI taxonomy): domain Eukaryota; kingdom Metazoa; phylum Chordata; class Amphibia; order Anura; family Ranidae; genus Staurois; species Staurois parvus. The sequence goes on from NW_028318191.1 coordinate 3,633,124, forward strand.
TATATTCAATCCTTGTATTATTGATTGCATGTAATATTCTAATTTTCTGAGATTGTGGATTTGGGGTTTTCATGAGCTGTAAGCCATAATCATCACAATTATGACAAATCACGGCTTGAACTATCTTGCTTTGCATGTAATGAGTCTATCTCATATATTAGTTTCACCTTTTAAGTTGCATTACTGAAATAAATGAACTTTTGCACAATATTCAAATTTTTCGAGTTTCACCTGTAAATGGGAGGCATTGAAAGGCTTCAAACTCCTTCTGACTTAACATGAGGCTTCAATTTTAAGGTGCAGTGATGCAACGAATTAAAAACACCTCTCAAATGCCAGCTTTCAATGCCAGTTGGGCTTGGCCCCTTAGTTCCACTGAAGGAAACTCTTAAGGCGTCAGCATACCAAGACATTTTGGAAAATTTCATGCTCCCAACTTTGTGCACAAAGCAAGGTCCATAAAGACATGGATGAGCAACTTTGGGGTTGAGGAACTTGACTGGCCTGCGCAGAGTCCAGACATCAACCTGATAGAACACCTTTGGGATGAATCAGAGCGAAGACTGTTTATTGCTGCTATTGTTGTTGCCTCTATTAATTTGCTTGCCTTTTTTTCTCCAAAAATTATTGGCCAACTAATGCATTTCCTTATGAATGTTACAAAGTCATACAGCCTATTTTCAAATGTCCAACATTTTCAAACTTATATCTCAAATAATCTGGTCTAGTTCTAATTTCCCAATATAATAATATATCTTCATTCTCTTTAATTATGTAACTATTCTACATTCCTGCTCAAACTCTGTTACAGTGGCTTAGTGGTTAGCACTCAGGGCTTGCAGTACTTGAGTCATGGGTTCTAATCCCAGTCATGGCCGCACCTGTCTGGAGTTTGTATGCTTTCTCTGTGTGGGTGTGTTTCTGCCAACACTCCAAAGACATGCTGTTAGCAGGGGTGGACTGACAACTCATGGGACTCCTGGGCAATAGGAGATCATGGGGCTCCTATGTCCTTACCCAAACTCAAAAAAGCCTATGAAAAAGGTACCAGGAGCATCTCATGGGGCCCCCTACTGACCCTGGGCCCTCAGGCAGTGCCTGAGTTTCCAAATGGTCAGTCTGCCCCTGGCTGTTAGGTTAATTGGGCCTAGTATATGTCTGAGTTTCTGGCTTTAGATTGTAAGCTCCTTGACATTACAGACTATTGTGAAGGCTCAAAATATGGAGGTCAATTTCCAGGGTTCTGTTAGTGCCACGAATAGTGATCAATTAGGATTTTGGCTACTGACTAGAAAGTGGAGAGGGAGTTGTGAATGTTACCTCCACCCTGTTCTTCTGACAAGTTTGAAAATTTTCCTTCCATTTATATTTGATTGCAACTTTGTTTCTCTGCTCTCCCTTAGACTTCTGATCCCTTTCTGTTCACTGATGTAAACCTCTCTCCTTATACAACTTGACCCCCTCTCCCCTCATGTCATCACCTGTTCCATCTGCAAATCTATGTATCACCGCTCAACTCTTTTTAACTATTTTTTTTTTAGCCATTTATTTACTGATCTTGTTAATGTGTCTCATTTCCTATCACCTCCAGCTCAGATCTTGCATTATTATATGATTCCTGAATGTATCTCACCACTAGTCTGACTTAATTCACAATTCCTGGTCAGTCCCGTTCCCTTACCTATAATAACCTTTAGGGCCAGTTCACACTACATGTGTTTCAGTAGCTTTTTTCTGCATCCAAAACGCACAGAAAGAAGGTTATATGGTTGTCAATGTCATAGTTCACATCAGTGCTTGCATTTCCAGTGCGTTGCAGGTGCAGCAAAAAAAGTCAAACAGGCTGCATTGTTTATGCACAGAACTGTACTGGCACGAGGTAAAATGTACTGGAATGCACTAAAACGCACATGTACCTAATTAAATTGAAGAAAAAGGGGAAAAATTTACTGGAATGCGTAAAAAAACGCACTGGAACGTGTCAAAAACGCATCCAAAATGCAATGGAACATGCTAAACATGCACCAAAAAAGTGCATGCAAAAAAGCATCTGGAACACATCTAGACTGCGTTTCTATAGTGTGAACTGGCCCTTAGGACTTGTTTACACCATCTGTGGTGCATAAATGCATGCAAGAGCACGCCTTATCCTGGACAGCAAAGAAATGCAATGCCCTTTGCAGATGTGCGCAGGTACCATGATGAAAACTTAATTGCACCACCACACGTCTAGTAAACACAGATGCATTCACAGCCACCAAAATGCATGGCACCACACTACTGTGCGGTTAGGTGCAACACACTTTTAAAATAATATGCCTGCAGTATTTTTGCATGTTCCCACACGTTAGGCAGCCCATTGAAATTGGTGGGCTGAGGGAAAAAAAAGTAAAAAATGCCACATTCACACAGGTCCACTTGCCTGTACAGCATGAATGAGTTGGTTGTTCATGTGGCTGGAGCCACCTGTTGCGCTATGGGGACACAGCAGCTGTATGAACACAGGTTTTAATCTGACAAGTGTGCAGGCGTGAGGAAGTGGCCCTGAATGCTCACTGTCTGTGTTCAGGGCTGTACACCTGCACCCATATGCCTGTCAAATTAGGACCTGCAGCATTTCCATAGTGTAACATAGGTTGCCTGCAAATGGCGACAGCCACAAAAACAAACCACTGATTCACACTCTACAGGCCACAGCACCCATGTGAATGAGCCCCAAGACCTCAATTACACACACAGCTTTATTTCTTAACCACATTTTTAGTGCATTTTTACCATAAATATAATTTTGATATTTTCTCTGGCGGTGAGGGGCTGTCAGGTATGCTGTACGGGGCCCCTTGATATCTAACAGTGGCCCTGGGTATATGCTTGTGTCTGTGCCACCTGTATAGTTAGGAAGAACAATAACTTCTATGGAATACCTTGAACCTCTGCTATGTACCTCAATGTATCTAGGAATCGTACACATTTTCAACTGACAATACAACAATTATTAGTAATGTTTCAAGCAAGCATGAACTAACCCCTTAGTATTATAAAGCATCCCAAATTCTAATTTTCCAGAATGTACCCAATTATGCATGGGCCAGATCTGTGTGCCCAGATAGGACCTCCCAGTGGCCATTCTATGGACAAGGTACACTTTTCTTTATGCCTGATCTATGTTGAGCTGTATTAGTCGATTTGTTGCAATGGCCTGAAATATTTTGACCCAAGCCACATGAGCTTGGCTATTCAAAGGTGAATGTTCCTTCATAGCAAACCTCCATTATGTACTGTATGGGCCTGGCCCACTCTAAAAGAATGCATTGTTCCGGTAGGTCCTTCTATTACAGACTTTAGCTACATGTTGAGGAAATTGCACTGCCTTTTCAGCAATCAGATTGCATATTATCTGGCCATCTTAAGTCTAGGAAATAGAATCAAAAGGATATGACACTGTTTTTAGGAACAAACATAGTCTTTATTCGACAAACCAAAAAAAGGGCAAATACATGGCCTGATGTAAACACATGGCTGCCAGCTCCCAATTGTTCGGCAAACCAAAAACAGGCTCCGCTGTTTGCCAGCACACGGCTCAAACATATCTGGAAAATATGGGGACTCCGATATCCGTTGCAAGTTCGTTCAGGAATGAGAAACAAGTATGCACCCCCAAAAGCAGCATAGAGGAAAGGGATAGTCAAGTTGCTGTGCTGCTTCCAAACCACCTCTGACATGCCAGGGTGTTTATGCAGGTCCTTGATGCCAGTTCTTGCCTGGTGCCACAAAATATCACTGGCCACAAATGAAGGCTAGTTGAGGACATGAAGGTGGCTAGAGTGTCTTTTTCATTCTTTACCATTTCAGAAGGCGAGTGGAGGACATGAAGCTGGCTTTTTCCCAGCTTGAACCGCAAGCAGGACCACTCCTGTAAAATGAGAGCAAAGAATAATTGACGTTTGATCATGACAATCACTTCTCAGTGCAGGCTAGCTAGAGTATCTTTTTCATTTTTTTTACCATTTCAGGAGCTGAAGTAAACATTCTTGGAGCAATTACTGTGTTTGGAAAGGCACAAGGTCCCCCCTCCCCCAGGCACATTAATGCTTACTTGAAGTTGAGCCCCATCCTGATTCCCTGATGGGTTTTGCTCCCTGGGCTCCATGGCTCATAAGTGAGTCTTCTCACACCAGAACAAGGTGCTTGTTTTGGGGGCACTGGACAGGAGAGAGGGGCCAAGGAATGCTGGCAGGGGAGCAACAAGATAAAGGATCTGGGCTACTCTGTAGCAAACTACTGTACAGAGCAGGTAAGTCGTACATGTTTATTATTTTATTTTGGAACAATTGCTAAGATCACTTTTCAAAACCCACATGTGACCACAGCCAGCTAATCCCAACAGGCTTCCCAGGGTCTCCATCTGCCTTGTACTCCAGTTGTTAATCAGCTGAAAGAAAAATAAAAACATTTAGATACATAGCAGAGGTTCTTTTTTCTTCATAAACCTACAGGTGGCACAGACAATAGCCAAAACTGTCCAGTTGTTCTACTCCCTCTCCACTCTCTTGCCCAAAGCCACAGCATTTATTCATGTAATGTTTGAGTGGCCAGGACAACGTGTTAAAATGGCAAGCACCGCTTTGTGCCCTTTCTATAGTTTTGGTCTAACTACACCAGGTATGATGAACATCCAGTAATGTACTTCTTTAGGCACAAGATGGCAGTATCATCCAAAGCAACATAGACCAGTCCAGGCTCCAAAAGTCACCACACTGTGTAATGCAAGGCAAGGGCCCGTATCATTACTGCCATCTTGTGCCTAAAGAAGTACATTACTGGATGTTCATCATACCTGGTGCAGTATGCATCTACTGAATGTGAGTGCATTTCTCATGGTTTACACGCATTGTACACTAACGCAATGTACTTGGTATATATGTACATATATGTAAAGTTTAAACATGAAGGCCTAGCTGCTGGGATGGTTAATATCTGTGACACAACAATACCCGCGAGCTAATGTGCAGATAAACTTGAAGTAGCATGTGTATGCACATGTGCGCTAAGTGACATGCTACTAGCTCCCCAAAAGCTGCACATTACCTGTTAAACCAAAACTATCACATCACCCCCACATGCTATGAACATTGTTGCAGTGGCCACACTTACTTTGCAAATGAGGATCAGCTCCACTGTAGAGAACAGTGATCTCACCATTTTCAGATGTGCTCCCAGAAATCTCCAAATCTCCAACCTGCTCTCCTAACCACGACACTCCCCACTACCACTTCCGGGTGCGTGCAAACGTTCTTCCGCAAATATGATGACGTATGATGGGACAGCCGCGCTGGCGCCTCATCGTGCCATCACATTGGACTTTAATTTCGGAGTTTTTTTGGACTTATATTATAATTTAAAATTTTATTCTTTAACCTCCCTGGCGGTATTCCCGAGTGTAGCTCGGGGTGAAATTTCAGTACCAAAAGCGGTATCCCCGAGCTACACTCGGGCTTACCATGCAGCGTTGCTCAGGGATTCCCTGCAGCGCTTACCTTGTCCTTCGCTCCCACGATGTCCCTCCTACAGTGTCCCCGGCCATCTCGTCTGGTCGATGCCAGCATCCAGCTTATGTGTTCCGGTCCCTGTGACATCGGGATGTATGGGGGCCAGAACCGGCGGCAAATTTACAAATTTTAAAAACTGTCATTTTTTTGTAAACGAATATTACATAGCAAAACATTGCTGTTTCAAAGCATTTCACATACATTTTGTCCCTAGTACTTTGTCCTGTGCCCTGTCTGTATTTTTACTGTTCTTTCTGCCTGGAAACTGAGAAATGTCCATGGCGTCCAAAAAGCGTCCTTTTAGGTCAAAAGCGGTTTTAGACCAGCTAGAGAACAGCGATAGTAAATCAGAACCACTTGCTGAATTGAATGATAATGATTTGTGGTGAAATTCGTCATCAGACACTGAAAACGATTTTGCGACTTTGCTCAGTGATGTGCGAACTTGGCTCTCTGTTTCATATTTCAGTGTTTTTGCTTTGATTATATTATTGAATTAAATTTATTATTATATTATTATTTTTTATGATTATTTATTAAATTATAATTTATGATTTCGTGTTTCAAGTTTTATCATATCCGGAATGTTTACTAGACTCTTGTTTGGACAGATTTCAGTGAGTTATTCCTAAAAATTACAATAAAAAAAACTACAAATTTCCATGCAAAATAATGGTACCGCTTTCAGCACCAAAAATCTGAAATATTCATACTGCCAGGGAGGTTAATATTTGCGCTGTGTCATCTTATGTGTCTTGTTTGATGTTTTGTACATTTTTGAACAGCAGCATTTATTTTGCATGATTGTTTTTTGTTTGGCGCAAGGTTTCAATTTATTATCTGACACAGATGTGTATGCAAATCGCCACAAAAGTAGTACATGTACTTCTTTGGAAATCAGTGCGGCTCCAACCAAGTTGGAAACGCCCCCATATGACCACTCTAATAGAGGACAATAGGGTGCAACTTGCCATATGATTTGCAAGTCGCATGTCATGCAAATCGCATGCCAAGTCACACTCGATTTGACCGCTATTAGAGCGGTCATATCAGTGCGGCTCCAACTTGGTCAGAGCCGTACCAATTTCTAATGTAGTGAATGCAATACTTTTCATGCAATTAGAGAGATCTGTGTCAGATGTCTTGCAAATCGCACTTGAAATCAGCATGTCCCCCCGACTTTAAAAATTGGGCTTGATGTGACCGTGCTATAAGGCACACAATTTCAAAATCGGCTTGGATGTGACTGGGGTGTTAGCTCCTGGTCACATCGGGTGCAATTTGGCATGCGATTTGCAAGTCACAGGGCATGCAAATTGCATGTCAAGTCGCATTCAGTGTGAACCAGCCCTTAGGGCTGGTTCACCCTGCTGCAATTTCAGGTGTGATTTGGGAATTGAAATCATACCTGACATCGGATCTAATGAATGTGAATGTGAGTGTCTTAACATAAGCTATTTGCTGCAGCAGGATTTCAAAAGTAGTTCCTGTATTACTTTTTCTTCAATTTGTTGCGATTTCACATATAGACTATAATAGAAGTCGCAATGCAAAACACAACTGAAAACGCAATAACTCGTTGGGAAATCTACAGAAAACGCAGTGAAACTGCAAACCAAAAGCGTGATTTTAAATCACATCAAGTGAGAACCAAGCAGTCAACTCAACAAAGGAAATAAATCTTTAAAGGCATGCAGTATTTATATATGGGTTCAGGGGTTCCCCTAAAATCCATACCAGACCCTTATCCAAGCATGCAGCCTGGCAGGTCAGGAAAGGGGAGGGGAGGAGTGAGCACCCCCCCTCCTGAACTATAACAGGCCACATGCCCTCAACATGGGGGGTGCTTTGGGGCAGGGGGGGCTACCCTCATCAAAGCACCTTGTCCCCATGTTGATGGAGACAAGGGCCTCTTCCCCACAACCCTGGGCTGTGGTTGTGGGGGTCTGTGGACAGGGGGCTTATCGGAATCTGGAAGCCCCCTTTAGCAAGGGGGCCCCCAGATCCCACCTCCCCCTAGTTGAATGAGTATGGGGTACATGGTACCCCATTCACAAAAGAACAAAAAGTGTAGTGTGAAAACAGACAGTCTTTGACAAGTCCTTTCTTAAAAGAAGAAAAATAAAAGAATGTCCCCCGAAGGAGGGGGCGGGATCTGGGGGCCCCCTTGCTTATTTTTTTACATTTTGGCGTGGGGATTCCCCTCAAAATCCATACCAGACCTGAAGGGCTTGGTATGGATGGGAGGGGGGGACCCCACGCCATTTTGTTTTTCTTTTTAATTGCTGCCAATTCTTTCTTCAGGTGTCAGTGGGGAACTCCACTGACAGCTGCAACAAGAACGCTGCATGGTTTTCACTACTAAAAGGCCACATGACTTGATAAAATAACTCAACTCATGCGATATTTTAGTATTTTTTAGGGAATGCAAACGTTTTTTATAAAAAATGCTGTGCAGGATCCCGCCGCATATTTGGATGCAGTAACATACCGCATAGTGAATTGTGCGATTTAGCCCAAAGGGCTCTCTCTCTCATATTAGCTCTTGGCTTGACAAACCCTTCCCAAAAGGGGCGCAGTACAAACCAATCATTAGTCCAGGCCCTTATCTCACCCCATCGTTTGACACTCACATAAGGCCCAGCTTTGAAGGAGCTGGAACATGGACTCATGTCTCAGTCTAATTCACAGTCTAGAGATCATTTAGACAGAAGGCAAAGATGCTGCCAGCATGTCTATGTGAGGGCAGCTGCCCAGTGAGAACATGCAACTTCATTGCCGTGGTTTGGATTCAAACTGACGACCCTAGTGCTCTGAGGCAGCAGTGCTAACCACTTAACCACTGTGCTGTCACACACTTCCAGACTGCATTTCTGTGGTGTGCATCAACCCTAAGTCCCTGGGCAAGGTCAGTGTAACAAGCCGGATATCTCAAATGTGACACAAATGTTGTGCTATGTTGCCAATTCAGATGTATGTTGGTTCTATGTATCCCAATACAAAGGATTGCAATACTAATACAGTGGTACCTTGGGTGCGGAACTTTTTTGTATTCTTTTTTTGGGTTGGCGGCAGCAGCGGGCATCGTGGTTGACGTTGGATCTACTGCATTCTTTTAGTATTTTCTTTTAAAAAAGGACTTGTCAAAGACTGACTCCTGTCCTTTTTCACACTACACTTTTGTTTTTTTTGTGAATGAGTAGGGGTAACATGTACCCCATACTCATTCAACTGGGGGGGCGGGATCTGGGGGCCCCCTTGCTAAAGGGGGCTTCCAGATTCCGATAAACCCCCCAACCGCAGCCCAGGGTTGTGGGTAAGAGGCCCTTGTCCCCATCAACATGTCACAATAGATGGGAGGGGGGACTCCACGCATTTTTTTTTACATTCTTTTACATTTAGCTGTCAGTGGGGAACCCGAGTTCCCCACTGACACATCGAGTGCAACTTGGCATGCGATTTGCATGCCATGCAACTTGCAAATCGTATGCCAAGTCGCACCCTATTGTCCGCTATTAGAGCGGTCATATGGGTGTGTTTCAGACTTGGTCGGAGCCGCACTGATTTCTAAAGTAGTACATGTACTACTTTTGTGGCGATTTGCATAAACATCTGTGTCAGATGTCTTGCAAATTGCAAGGAAATCGGCATCTCACCGATTCTGAAATTATGCAACTTCACTGTAAGTCACACGATTTCCAAATCAGCTTTGATGTGACCGGGGTGTAAGGTCTTTTTATGTTTGATTTCCTGAGTGTTTTTCTGATTTATGGGAAATCCCGCATACTAGCAAAAGTGAATTGACATTTTCAGTATTGCATGCGAGATGTGGTCATGTGACTGACCTAACTCATGCGATAATCTGGAGTGAATTATGCCCATAGGGCCAATAAATGTTGCCATGGGGTTCCCCTTCACATCCCTGTTCAGTTTTCTCTTGTATGCTGCATAGGTACACTTGTTATACTGTTGCTTTGTTTTTGGCTCTGCTAAAGGACTCTGATTTGTGGGGGGTTAACACAGGTGGAAAGAGGATTTATGCTGGCTAATCAGGTGCAATCACTTTATCTGACCAACTGAATGACAGTGGTGGGTGTGGCCTTCATTGGGCTTGGGCCCTTGTTTGGCAAGCTCCAAATCCAATCCAAGGGCTGCGGTAGCCAGGGTGGCTTGGCCTGGTAATAGGCCAGGTTATTTTCAGCAAGTCCTTGCCTGTGGTGGTTTGAGGGGAGGAAGAGATAATGTGCTGAATTACCCTGTCCTAAGGCTATGATTGTGATTATGATGATACACTGTGGCCCTGATTAACCCTTTGCTTACTGGGCCCTTAAACCCCCTTCATGACCAGAGCGCTTTTTGCAATATATGCAGTGTCGGATTTGTTTTAAATGTTGCAATGGTTTTGCGGCTCCCAGTCTTTTTTTCCCTCTCGGAAACGGGTCCAAGTGGCTCTTTATGTCTTAAAGGTTGCAGACCCCTGCCCTAGACTCTACTCAGGCTGTTTTGATGTGGGCTGTAAATATTTTGCATTTTGTCCTTCTAAAGTGTGTTTTGGTGTGTATTATTGTACAGTGGTTGTGTGTTTATGGTTTGGAAGCATATGAAGATCTTTGCATTGTAATCCTAACAAATGTCAATTGCTCTGCTCTTCCAAATCCGCACTTGGCTATAATTTGCTTGTGTATTTAGACTGAAATGCAGTTTTAGGACAAACATAATCAGAAATACATGTGTGGGGGATTTGGGGAGGTGTTTGTTTTTTTGGCACTTTATTATGTATTTTATATTGATATTTTGATCTGCAGCCTGCTTTGTGGATAGATAATGCTGCAAATGATAGCGTGTGCTAAGTTTATGGCCCTGAAAATGTTGCTTGATTCATATTAACGGTTTGCTGCTGTGCCCTGTAAAAGCACTGTTCATTAGAAGGTATAATCTTTTAGATTGTAAACTCTTATGAGCAGGACCGTTCTATTTTAGCAACATCAATCCTGCTTTTTTTTTTTTCCACCAAGAAATTGAATGTACCTACTTGTTGCTGCTGTCAAAATAAATGTTGAATATGTATTTGGTCAATAAACATTTGGACTATGTATTGTGTGATTTTTTTTGTTTTGGTTATTTCATGTTCTAGTTGAATGTATTTGCACCCATAACACCTTTTTTTTGCTACCTATATAATATGCACAAATCTTCCTTGTTAGAGTGCACATATGGAAGTATGTCCCAAATAACAAACCAAAAGCGCCCTATTACACCACAAGACAATGTTATGTAACAAAGTGCCCCCGATTTTAAAGGATAAAGCACTATTTTGAGGTTTTGTTTATGAGGAATACGGCTGACCCTTAGGCGGTTATCTGGAGGGGGCATCCTGGGAGATATTATTCAGCAAGTTGATCTGCAGAGTCCATACGTTTGGGACCAAAAGTGCAGTTAGACAAAAACATTGTATAATGTGAGGTCACACTGCTGGAGGTGAGCAGATTTATGGTGGAGGATAGTTTGTACTGGAATCCTGAGACAGTTGCCCATGGTAGTCGTTATCTCAAGGAGGGTCCACAGAAGAACACTTAACTGATTGGACTTTGGTTTATATAATTATTTTTTGGAGTACTTAATTTTTTTGGGTCACTATCTCAGTTCTTTTGAGTTCACTGTCCAGTGTTTTCTTTTTTTCTCCTTAAATCACGGGGGGGGGGGGGGGGACACCTATGCGAGAACATCCTTTGGGAGATGACTTCCCATTGGCATCCCTTGTAGCAAACACCCTGCTGTGTCAACTGACTTGCTTGTTGCCTTGATGGAAACTTTGAGGGCTCTCCCTCACATGGACACAGATGTTAGCCACATGCCCTGCTGAGGATTTCACCCCCTTCCTGACCAGGCCATTTATTGCATTAAAGCGCTGCGTTACTTTAACTGATAATTGCGCAGTCATGCCACACTGCACCCAAATGAAAATTACATCCTTTTTATCCAAGAATTGAGCTTTTGGAGTTATTTGCTTGCCTGTGGGTTAATTTCTTGCGCTAGATAAAAAAAAAGTCTGTCACTTTTGTGAAAAAAAGCTATATTTTTGACTTTTTGCTATTAACCACTTGCCCTCCAGAGGATTTACAACCCTTAATGACCAGACCTCTTTTTGCTACTTGGCGCTGCACTAATTCAGCTGATAATTGCGCGGTCATACAATGCTGTACCCAAACAGAGCTTTCTTTCGGTGGTATTTGATCACTTGTGGGCTTTTTATTTTTCGCGCTATAAACAAAAAAGACTGAAAATTTTGAAGAAAAACGATGTTTTTTTTATATTCAGCTATAAAAAATATATAGTGAACTCAAAGTTAGTTATAAATTTAGGCTAAAATGTATTCTGCTACATATTTTTGGTAAAAAAAATCCTAATAAGTGTATATTGATTGATTTGTGTGAATGTTATAGCGTCTAGAAACTATGGTATAGATACTGCAATTTACGCCATTATACAGCGCTGCACTAGTTTAACGGACAATTGTGCGGTCATGCAATACGGTACATAAATTAAATTTATGTCCTTTTTTCACACAAATAGAGCTTTTTTAGGCCAAAATGTATTCTGCTACATGTTTTTGGTTAAAAAAATCCCAATAAGTGTATATTTATTGCTTTGTGTGAAAGTTATAGCATCTACAAACTATGGTATAGATAATGGAATTTACACAGCTTTTACTTTCTGACTGCCCATCACATTTCTTGAGGTGATAAAATACGAGGATAGTAAAAACACCCCCAAATTACCCCTTTTCGGAAAGTAGACACCCTAAGCTATCTACTGAGAGGCATATTGAGTCCATGGAAGATTTATTTTTTTTCCACAAGTTTCTGGAAAATGACCAAAAAAATTTATTTTTACGCAAAGTTGTCATTTAAATGATATATTTCTCGCACAAGCCATGGGTATATGTGGGATTACACCCCAAAATACATTCTGCTACTTCTACTGTGTATGGGGATACCACATGTATGAGACTATTTGGGAGCCTAGCCACATACAGGAGCCTGAAATGAGCACTTTGAAAGCCTGAAGGTGCGTAACTTCCTCATTTCCTATCACAGCTTCAAAGGCCCTGAAATGCCAGGATAGCAGCCCCCCCAAATGACCCCTTTTTGGAAAGTAGACACCCCAAGGAATTTAAAAAGAGGCATGGTGAGTATTTTGCAGTTCTAATTTTGTCTCACAAAGTTTTGAAATAAAAAAAAATAAAAAAAATATGTTTTTGTTTTTTTTCTTCATTGTCCAAAAACTTGTGGCAACAAACGAGATCTGCAAAATACTCAACATGCTTATCAAATTCCATGGGGTGTCTACTTACCAAAAAGGGGTTATTGGGGGGGTTAGGTGCTATCCTGGCATTTCAGGGCCTCCTAAACTGTGATAGGTAGTCAGAAAGTGTAATGAGGAAATAAAGCCCTTTAAAAGCCTGAAGATGCTTATTGGATTTTGGGGTCCTGTACTTGGCTAGACTGCCAAAACGTCTCTCACAAGTGGTACCCTCATACTCAGAAGTAGCAGAATGTATTTTGGGGAGTAATTCCACATATACCCATGGCAATAAATCATTTATGTGACAATTTTGTGTAAAAAAAATAAAATAAAAATGTTTCCAAAAACGTATAGTAAAAAATGAATTCTATTGATTCAACATGCCTCTCAGCAAATAGTTTGGGGTGTCTACTTTCCAAAAAGGGGTCTTTTAGGGGGGTGGGGGCATTTTATGCCCAGCATTAGAAGTTTATGCCACACATCACTCTCTCTTTTAACCACCTGCAGATCAAGCCTTTTTTGACACTTTTTGTTCACATGAAAACAAGCCAGTATTTTTTGCTAGGAAATAAATTTAAACCCCAAACATTATATATTTTTTTAAAGCAAACACCCTAGTGAATAAAATGGTGGGTGCAGCAATTTATGTCAAATAGTATTCGCGCAATTTTTCAAACGCAATTTAAAACAAAATACTTTTTTTACTTTTAATTACACAAAACCACAATATATTGGCCAATTATTTGATAAAATATAAAAGAAGATGGTATGCCGAGTACATAGATACCAAACATGACATGCTTTAAAACTGCGCATGCCCCGTGCAATGGCGACAAACTGCATACGTTTTTAATATCCATAGGTAACGTTTTAAAAGTCTTTACAAGCTACCATTTTAGATTTACAGAGGAGGTCTAGAATTACTGCCCATAATCTGACGTTCACGGCGATACCTCACATGCATGGTGCAACTGCTGTTTATATACCAGCACAAATCAAGTTATTTGGATTTTTTTCATTATTTTTACACTGTCCCTTTCATTTTTTTTTTTTTATCATCACTTTTAATGCTATCACAGGGAATGCAAATATCCCCTATAACTTCAATGGGCATTGTCATATATTCTTTTTTTTAGAAATCTGGGGTCTATCAGACTCTAGATCTCTCCTCTGCCCTTACATTATCTAATCAAACCAAGATCGGTGTGATCAAATGCTTTCTCAATTTACAAATGGCGCCGTTTATATCCTGCAAAACTGAAGTGATGAAATGCTTGTAGCTTCCGATTTCTTAGGCTATAGAGATGATTGGCACCATTCTGGTCTCCAATCAGCTCTATGGTCAGCTGGCAGAGACACTGGCTGCATTCTCAGGTTCCCCCGATGGCACGGTACTGCCCGAGAAGGCTCCGGAAGGCAGCGGTGATTGCTTTTGCATGAAAGCCAATCGCCGGCTGAAAAAAAATGATACCAGGATGATGCCTGCAGCTGTAGGTATCATCCTGGTATAACCAAATTCCAGTGATGTACCAGTACGTCGCTGGTCCTTGTTGGGCATATATGCTATGTTTTTTTTTGTATGCAGCCTGTGGGCTGAATGAAAAAAAGAGCAGAAATCCCTGCCAAAAAAAAAGTGTGTGGTATGCCCACCGTTAGAATATACCGCTCTGCATCCACCCACTTCTAATGGTGAGCACACATTAGATCGCACTGTGCCACATGCGCCAGTTCCAAGATTGTACAAATGTCTAAATAGTGGCACGCTTGAATAAAAATTGTCCATGTATATGTGGTACCCCATATGGAAAAAAGATGACACCAAGTCCCAAACTATCTTGCCACTGCTCCCCATGTAGTCTGGGCAGCTGGGGGGGCTCCACGTGACTATATTTTCCCTCGTAAATCTGAAACTTTTATGTATAGCTTGTTGCACTCACAGGTCTTGTACATCTTGACCCCATATCTGGTACGCTTGCTGGGGAGAATTGTTTGAACGCAAGGCGGCCAGAAAAATTAATGAGGGACTCATCAACGCAGATTTTTTTGCTGGGGAGTATAGATATCTGCAAATTTTTGGTTAAGGTGATTTACGAGGGGCCGAATTTTGTGGAGCCGTTCAAATTCAGGGTCACCTCAAGGATGACAGAGTGCATTGTTGAAATGCATAAAACACATTATACTCTCATATCTATGCCTGGCCATGGCGGCAGAGAACACTGGATATGATGAATCGGGTTTGTGGACCAATACAACCGCAATTAATTTTTTTTTTAGTAATGCCCATGTTGAGGGTTAGGTCCAAAAAAAAATTTTAATTCGGAAACCGTAATGAGTTTCCATGCGAATGGTCTGGCAAGATTTGAATCTGGGTTGGCAGTGATAAATTGTTGTGCATATAAATTGCTTTGATCCACAATCAATGCATACAGATCTTCCGTGAAAAGCAGCTCCAAAAAATCAAGGGGAGTAGTTACATTTACTGGTTCCACCTGAATTCTGGGTTGGGCAGTGAATGGGGGGGGGAAGTACGGGTGCTGCAGAATTTGTGGGCTGCCAATTGGGATTTGCTAGCACATCCGGAAAGGATACTAGGGGCTCTACGGGCCTGTGTGAATTCTTGGTGGTTGCAGGACAATACTTGTGCTTGCCACCGCACCAACTTGTACTGCACTTATGAGACTTGCCACGTCACCAAGTGATACTGCAGTGCTGGTATGTGAAAAACCAGGATGTACTAGGCCGCTGGGGCTAGCCAGTTCACGAAAAGGTAGCGTGGCACTAGTACTGGCACTCTGCTGCATATGAGAGTCATCAAAATTTACCGACAAGTGCTAACAGAGATCAGGCCTGATTCTAAGAACACTGCGTTTTTGTGTGCAATGTATCAAGTGACAGTGACCTACTGACACTGCACTGTGGGA
Organism: Staurois parvus; assembly: GCF_062004578.1. Taxonomy (NCBI): domain Eukaryota; kingdom Metazoa; phylum Chordata; class Amphibia; order Anura; family Ranidae; genus Staurois; species Staurois parvus. The sequence goes on from NW_028318191.1 coordinate 3,648,899, forward strand.
GAAAGGGGGGAAAAACGTAAGGGCTAAAAGCAGGTGACGGGGCTGATCCAACAAACGCCACGTTTTTGGAGACGCTATACTAATGTGAACGCTGGTATAGTGCTGATCTGATCAAAGATATTGATCCATTCAGACAATATACTAGCAATGGAGGTTTATTGTGTAAGAATAATCAAGGGGTTAAATGTGATTACTGGTGTACTGAGGAGCAATCTGACGTTATCTGGGAGGGGCGTGAAAACCACAGGAGAGCGGATCACATATATGTATATATATATATATATATATATATATATATATATATATACACACACACACACACATACACATATATATATATATATATATATATACACATACACACACATACTATATATATTATATATGATTTATATGATTTTGCGCACCCGTGCCGCCCTGTAGCAGTATTTCTGCTATAGGGCGGTCAGCAAGCGGTTACATAAGTGGTTTGTGTTATGGCTGCATTCCTTTGACAATTGCGTGATCATGCAACGCTGCACCCAAATGAAATTTACGTCCTTTTTTTTCCCCATGAATTGAGCTTTCTTTTGGTGGTATTTGATCGCCTGTGCATTTTTTATTTTTTGCACTATAAAAAAAAGTCCGCCAATTTTGAGAAAAAAAAGAATATTTTGGACTTTTTGCTATTAAACATGTCCAGTAAAGACATTTTTAAAAAATCAAATTTAGTCAAATTTAGGCCAAAATGTATTCTGCTACATGTCTTTGCTACAAAAAAAAATAACAATACAAGTAAATTAATTGGTTTACTTCAAAGTTATAGCGTTTACAAATGGCGGTATAGATACTGGATTTTTTTAATACTAATAATAGCGGCGATCAGCAACTTATGGCGGCGATCAGCGACATATGGCAGGACTGCGGTGGACATTCTGACACTGTGGGGGAACTGACTTGGGGTCACTTACATCCCCAGTGACACCAATACAGTGATCAGTGCAAAAAAAAAAGCTTTGACACTGTACTACTGGCACTGGGGAGTAAGGGGTTAACATTAGAAGGCAATCAAAGGGTCACTGACATCCCTACCACAGTTGTGTAAGGGGAGTGTTTTACTAGGGGGCAGGGGGTGTGTTCTTCACCGTAACACACTGATCCAGAAAGCTGAACTCAACTATCCGTAAGTGTGCTGATAACTGACAGGGAGAAGCATTCCTTTGAAAACAATGCAGCTGTGCTCCGTGTCAGTGTTTGCCGGCAATCACCAGGCTCTGGCCGGTAATGACCGGCCAGAACCCCGTGATTGACAACCATGGGCAAGATCGGTACCGTGGGTAGGGTGGTCGTGCAAGCCCCCTACCCCGAAATCAGGATGACATTTCTAAACATGATCCTGTGCACAGGGGCTGCCTTGCCGCAGTATATGTACTGTGGGCGGTCCCCTAGTGGTTAAACATGTTCATTTCTGTAGTGTAAAATGTATGCTGCACCATGTCTTTGCTCCCAAAAATCCCAATACGTGTAAATTGATTGATGTGAAAGTTCTAGTATCTACAAATGGCAGAATATATACTGTTTTTATTGTTTTATTTTTACTATTTATGGTGGCGAACAGCGACCTATAGCGGCACTGCAGTGGGCATTCTGCCACTGGGGGGAACTAACTTGGTGTCCCTGACATCCCCTAAAAAAAAAAAAGCACTGTCACTGTACTAATGGCACTGGGCAGGAAGGGGTTAACATGTGAGGCAATCAAAGGGTTAACTGTGTGCTGTTTTACTCTGTGCTGTGTGTGTGCATCACTGTAAGTACACTGCTTTGAATGGCTGTGCTGGGCACATCCATCCAAAGGAGTGTGCATGAGCTAACAGGAACTGTCTTGTTTACATGCAGTTCTCCTCCCCATCAGAGATGCTTGTGAATCAGCGGGCGCTGGCGAGTAATCGCCGGCCAGGATCTGCGGATTGACAGCCGAGACACGAAAGGCAGCACGGCCAGGGCGGGAGTAGCCCTTTGTGCATCCGTGCCCCCCTGTAGCAGGACATCTGCTATAGGGCGGGCACAAAGCGGTGCTTGCCATTTTAGCCAGTGTGCAGTCAACATGACAAGTTGTCCTGGCCACTCAAACATTACATGAATAAATGCTGTGGCTTTGGCCAAGAGTGGAGAGGGTGTAGAACAGCTGGCCAGTTTTGGCTATTGTCTGTGCCACCTGTAGGTTTATGAAGAAAAAAGAACCTCTGCTATGTATCTAAATGTTTTTATCTTTCTTTCAGCTGATTAACAACTGGAGTACAAGGCAGATGGAGACCCTGGGAAGCCTGTTGGGATTAGCTGCCTGTGGTCACATGTGGGTTTTGAAAAGTGATCTTAGCAATTGTTCCAAAATAAAATAATAAACATGTACGACTTACTTGCTCTGCACAGTAGTTTGCTACAGAGTAGCCCAGATCCTTTATCTTGTTGCTCCCCTGCCAGCATTCCTTGGCCCCTCTCTCCTGTCCAGTGCCCCCAAAACAAGCACCTTGTTCTGGTGTGAGAAGACTCACTTATGAGCCATGGAGCCCAGGGGACAAAGCCCATCAGGGAATCAGGATGGGGCTCAACTTCAAGTAAGCATTAGTGTGCCTGGGGGAGGGACCTTGTGCCTTTCCAAACACAGTAATTGCTCCAAGAATGTTTACTTCAGCTCCTGAAATGGTAACAAAAATGAAAAAGATACTCTAGCTAGCCTGCACTGAGAAGTGATTGTCATGATGAAACATCAATGATTCTTTGCTCTCATTTTACAGGAGTGGTACTGCTTGTGGTTCAAGCTGGGAGAAAGCCACCTTCATGTCCTCCACTCACCTTCTGAAATGGTAAAGAATGAAAAAGACACTCTAGCCACCTTCATGTCCTCCACTAGCCTTCATTTGTGGCCAGTGGATATTTTGTGGCACCAGGCAAGAACTGGCATCAAGGACCTGCATAAACACCCTGGCATGCCAGAAGTGGTTTGGAAGCAACACAGCAACTTGACCATCCCTTTCCTCTATGCTGCTTTTGGGGGTGCATAATTGTTTCTCGTTCCTGAATGAACTTGCACCGGATATCGGAGTCCCCATATTTTACAGATATGTTGGAGCCGTGTGCTGGCAAACAGAGGAGCATGTTTTTGGTTTGCCCAAAAATTGGGAGCTGGCAGCCATGTGTTTACATCAGGCCATGTATTTGCCTTTTTTTGCTTTGTCAAATAAAGACTATTTTTTGGTTCCTTAAAACAGTGTCATATCCTTTTGATTCTACTTCCTAGACTTAAGATGGCCAGATAATATGCAATGTGATGAAAAGTCAGCGCTGTTTCCTCAACATGTAGCTAAAGTCTGTAAAAGGAGGACCTACCGGAACAATGCATTCATTTAGAGTGGGCCAGGCCCATACAGTACATAATAGAAGTTTGCTATGAAGGAACTTTCACATTTGGATACCTTAGCTCATATGGTTTGGGTCCAAATATTTCTGGCCATTGCAACGCATTGACTATTGCAGCTCAACATAGATCAGGCATAAAGAAAAGTGTACCTTAGATCTGGCCCATGCATAATTGGGTACATTCTTGAAAATTTGAATTTGGGATGCTTTATAATACTAAGGGGTTAGTTCATGCTTGCTTGAAACATTACTAATAATTGTATTTTCAGTTGAAAATGTGTACGATTCCTAGATACATCGAGATACTGTACATAGCAGAGGTTCAAGGTATTCCATATAAGTTATTGTTCTTCCTAACTATACAGGTGGCACAGACACAAGCATACAGCCAGGGCCACTGTTAGAAATCACAGGGTCCCTTACAACCTACCTGACAGCCCCCCACCGCCAGAGAAAATATCAAAATTATATTTATGGTAAAAATACACAAAAAATGTGGTTAAGAAATAAAGGTGTGTGTAACTGAGGTCTTGGGGCTCATTCACATGGGTGCTGTGACCTGTAGAGTATGAATCAGTGGTTTGTTTTTGTGGCTGTCGCTGCTTGGAGTCAACCAATGTTACACTATGGAAATGTTGCAGGACCTAATTTGGCAGGCATATAGGTGCAGGTGTACAGCCCTGAACACAGACAGTGAGCATTCAGGGCCACTTCCCCATGCCATCACACCTGTCAGATTAAAACCTGTACAGCTGCTGTGTCCCCATAGTGTAACAGGTGGCTCCAGCCACATGAACAACCCACTCATTCATGCTGTACAGGCCAGAGAACCTGTGTGAATGGGGCATTTTGGACTTTTTCTTTCCTCAGCCCAATTTCAATGGGCTGCCAAACGTGTGGGAACATGCAAAAATACTGTAGGCATATTTTAAAAGTGTGTTGCCCCTAACCCCACAGTAGCGTGGTGTCATGCCTTTTGGTGGCTGTGAAATCGTCTGTGTTTACTAGATGTGTGGAGGTGCAATTAAGTTTTCATCATAGTACCTGCGCACATCTGCAAAGAGCATTGCATTTCTTTGCTGTGCAGGAAAATGCATGCTCTTGCATGCGTTTCTGCACCACCAATGGTGCAAACAAGTCCTAAGATCCGATTCACACTATGAAAACGCAGTCTAGATGTGTTCCAGATGCATTTTTGCATGCACATTTTTGATGCATGTTTAGCGTGTGCTGGATCGTTTTGGATGCGTTTTTGATGCGTTCCAGTGAGATTTTTATGCATTCCTGTTACTTTTTTCTTCAATTTAATTAGGAACATGTGCGTTCCAGTGTGTTTTTGGTGCATTTTACCGTGTTCCAGTACAGTTCTGTACAGAAACAATGCACCCTGTTCTACTTTTTTTTTGCTCCACCCGGAACACATTGGAAATGCAAGCACTGATGTGAACTATGACATTGACAACCATATAACCTTCTGTGCATTTTGGAGGCAGAAAAAAAGCCAATGAAATGCAAGCAGTGTGAAATGGCCCTAAAGGTTATCATAGGTAAGGGAACGGAACTGACCAGGAATTATGAATTCAGACTAGTGGTGAGATACAATTAGGAATCTTATAATAATGCTAGATTTGAGCTGTAGGTGATAGGAAATGAGACACATTAACAAGATCAGTAAATTAAATAAAAACTGTTGGGCAGTCATACATAGGTTTGGAGATGGAACAGGTGATGACATGGGGGGGGAGGGGTCAAGTTGTATAAGGAGAGAGGTTTGTAGCAGCGAACAGAAAAGGATCAGCAGTCTGGGTGAGAGGAAAGAAACAAAAGTTGCAATCAAATATAAACAGAAGGAAAATTGAAAGTTTCAAACTTGTCAGAAGAACAGGAATCAGGTAACATCCACAACACTGAGCCGCTGTGTGATAGAATGACAGGAGGCTAAGAATGGAATTTATCAGCTTTCGATGGGCTTATCAGCGGCCCTGCATACACCAGTCAGCTCCTCTACTCCCACGTCAGTAGCGAAAATCTTCATGACCTCCATATTTCAGGCCTTCACAATAGTCTGTAACGTCAAGGAGCTTACAATCTAAGGCCAAACATTCAGATATATACTAGGCCCAATTAACCAAACAGCATGTCTTTGGAGTGTTGGCAGAGACACACCTGCATAGAGAAAGCATGCAAACTCCAAACAGGTGCAGCCATGACTGGGATTAGAACCCATGACCCAAGTTCTGTAAGCCCTGAGTGCTAACCACTAAGCCACTGTAACAGAGTTTGAGCTGGAATGTACAATAGTAACATGATTAAAGAGAATGAAGATATATAATTAGACTGGAAAATTAGAACTAGACATTCAAATTATTTGTGACAGAAGTATGAAAATGTTTGACACTCGAAAATAGGATGTATAGCTTTCTAACATTCATTAGTCATACATAGATTTGCATATGAAACAGGTGAGGATGGGGAAGGGGGTCAAGTTGTATAAGGAGAGAGGTTTGTAACAGTGAACAGAATGGGATCAGCAGTCTGGTGGAGAGGAAAGAAACAAAGTTGAAATCAAATATAAAGAGAAGTAAAATTGAAAGTTTCAAACTTGTCAGAACAGGATGTAGATAACATTCACAACACTGTGTGATAGAATGACAGGAAGCTAAGAATGGAATTTATCAGCTGTAGATGAGCTTGTCAGTGGCCATGCATACACCAGTCAGCTCTTCTACTCCCTCTCCACTTTCTAGTCAGTAGCCAAAATCTTAAATTGATTGATCAATATTCCTGGCACTGACAGAACCCTGGAAATTGACCTACATATTTTGAGCCTTCACAATAGTCTGTAACGTCAAGGAGTTTACAATCTAAGGCCAGAAATTCAGACATATATTAGGCCCAATTAACCAGCAGCATGTCTTTGAAGTGTTGGCAGAAACACACCTACACAGAGAAAGCATGCAAACACCAGACAGGTGCGGCCATGACTGGGATTAGAACCCATGACCCAAAATCTGCAAGCCCTGAGTACTAACCACTAAGCCACTGTAACAGAGTTTGAGCTGGAATGTAGAATAGTTACATGATTAAAGAGAATGAAGATATACAGGTGAAACTCAAAAAATTAGAATACTGTGCAAAAGTTCATTTATTTCAGTAATGCAACTTAAAAGGTGAAACTAATATATGAGATAGACTCTTTACATGCAAAACAAGATAGTTCAAGCCGTGATTTGTCATAATTGTGATGATTATGGCTTACAGCTCATGAAAACCCCAAATCCACAATCTCAGAAAATTCGAATATTGTGAAAAGGTGCAATATTCTAGGCTCAAAGTGTCCCACTCTAATCAGCTAATTAAGCCATACCACCTGCAAAGGGTTCCTTAGCCTTTAAATGGTCTCTCAGTCTGGTTCAGTAGGAATCACAATCATGGGAAAGACTGCTGACCTGACAGTTGTGCAGAAAACCATCATTGACACCCTCCATAAGGAGGGAAAGCCTCAAAAGGTAATTGCAAAAGAAGTTGGATGTTCCCAAAGTGCTGTATTAAAGCACATCAACAGAATGTTATGTGGAAGGGAAACGTGTGGAAGAAAAAAGGTGCACAAGCAGCAGGGATGACTGCAGCCTGGAGAGGATTGTCAGGAAAAGGCCATTCAAAAGTGTTGGGGACTTTCACAAGGAGTAGACTGAGGCTGGAGTCAGTGCATCAAGAGCCACCACAGACAGATCCTGGACATGGGCTTCAAATGTCGTATTCCTCTTGTCAAGCTGCTCCTAAACAACAAACAACATCAGAAGCGTCTTACCTGGGCTAAAGAAAAATAGACCTGGTCTGTTGCTCAGTGGTCCAAAGTCCTCTTTTCTGATGAGAGCAACTTTTGCATCTCATTTGGAAACCAAGGACCCAGAGTATGGAGGAAGAATGGAGAGGCACACACTGCAAGATGCTTGAAGTCCAGTGTGAAGTTTCCACAGTCTGTGTTGATTTGCGGAGCAATGTCAGCTACTGGTGTCGGTCTACTGTGCTTCATTAAGTCCAGAGTCAACGCAATCGTTTACCAGGAGATTTTGGAGCACTTCATGCTTCCTTCCTCAGACGAGCTTTATGGGGATGCTGACTTCATTTTCCAGCAGGACCTGGCACCTTTCTAGAATATTGCACCTTTTCACAATATTCTAATTTTCTGAGATTGTGGATTTGGGATTTTCATGAGCTGTAAGCCATAATCATCACAATTATGACAAATCACGGCTTGAACTATCTTGCTTTGCATGTAATGAGTCTCTCTCATATATTAGTTTCACCTTTTAAGTTGCATTACTGAAATAAGTGAACTTTTGCACGATATTCTAATTTTGCGAGTTTCACCTGTATAGTTAGATTGGGAAATTAGAACTAGAAATTCTAATTATTTGAGATATAAGTTTGAAAATAGGATGTATGACTTTGCAACATGCATTGGGAAATGCATTAGTCAATCATTTTTGGAGAAAAAAAAAAAAGGCAAGAAAGTTAATAGACAGTAACAATAATAGCAGCAACCTCCCCCCCCCCCAAAAAAAAAAGCCATTAAAACAAACACACCTGCAAGTATTCTCATCTGGCACACAAATAAAATGTGAACGGGACAAAGCCCATGCTTGTGTGCCACCTAGCGACCACATCCAGCATTGCTCCTATAAATGTGTCCATGCAGTTTCCATATTTATTCATTTATTTATTTCAGGTACTTGTATAGCGCCGTCAATTTATGCAGCGCTTTACACATATATTGTACATTCACATCAGTCCCTAACCCTCAAGGGGCGTACAATCTAAAGTCCCTAACTTACATTCGTACAGACACATACTAGGGCCAATTTAGACAGGAGCCAATTAACCTACCAGCATGTCTTTGGAGTAGAGAATTCAGTCTACATAGTTCTGTCTGCTTGCTAGATGTTTTTCAGACCACTGAAAGGTCTTACTTGATTGAATTGAGCCTGGCTGAATGTTCAGCGTCTGCTGTTAGACGCTATTCTTAGTAAAACAGGGCCTGTGTGTCTAATGGATGCATACAGCATCAACTGGAAGTGTACATGCTCAGGAGTCTCCTCAACAGCATGCTTGCAAATAGACACCTGCAAACAGGAGAGGAGTGCCTGTGTCTTGAATGTCATAGATTGCATTAAGGTGAAAAACCTTTCATCTTTTACACTTCACAGGATAACAGATAGTTTTTGCCTGACTGCTATAAGCATTTCACCTTGCAGAATTTAACAAATTTACCATAGTTTACTTTAGCAACTACATTGCTTTGTAAATTATGCATAAAAATTTGCATTGTACAAATACTGCAAAGATATGCTCTGCATGACCCTTCCTAAAGTTTCTTCTGCCAAGGTTTTTTCATTTGCATGCTATGCAACTGGTGCTAAACACAAAAAGGTACAAATTCGAAAGGTTGTTTGTTCATTGCTTGTATGTAAAGAAAAGCACAATCAAACATTAGTTGAAATAGAGTCTTCATTATTTTGTCTACACACAGCCCAAGTAACAGCCTCTACCAGTGGTGAATAAATACAAAAAACAGCTTATTCAAGAGAAAAAGTATTCAAGTACTTATTTTGAATGCAGCTTATACTGTATGTGCACCAGAAATTCAGCAATAAGATGATCTTTCAAGTGGTTTTCATGCAGAAAGGGAAATTAAAGAGCCCTTTCCCTGAAATGGTCTATAGCTGTACTGGACAAGTGATGCTCCGGCAGTTGGCTAAAGCGATGCATTCATGTCTTGGTTCCAGTTTGTAAACAAGTGATCCCCCAAGATGGTGGCAAGGATAACACAATTCTTTAAATCAGTAACATTAAATACAAAATCAGTAACAGTTATAGGTCTCTGTGGAATTGTTTTCACATGATTCATTTTACATGCTTGTAAAATAAAAAGCACTGAAGATTTCCAGAATTGTAGTTTTGTAAGGCTTTGGTAGTGGTGCACAGAAACTTGCATGCATACAGTCCTCTTGTGCAAATTAAAATACAGTAGCAGCAATGATATTTGAAACGTTTAAATGCAGCTCCAGCAAAAGTGGATGTGATGTCGATTCTAAAAACATCAATGAGCAGTTCCGTTCAATTAACAATATTGATATGGTAGCAAATATATTGATTGGCTGCAAGCATTATACCATGCAGATTGTCTATTTATGCTCTAAACATGTAAAAAAAGTCCATCTTTCCAATCTGCTTCAGTCAAATTTGCTTCCAAAACATGACTGGAATATATAACAAATAAATAAAATGTTGCATAATTCACAGAAAGAATGCTTAGCTAATTATATTGGCCCTACAATCTTTTCACATATTGAAGGCTCACAGTGGTGACAAGAGGAGTCATCTTGAGGAGTTTTTAATTTACCTACCTGCATTAGAAATGATAAAGCTTAAAACTGGTGATGCTTTGTGTGCACATCTAGGACAAAATAGAACAATTAAACAACTGGGTTCACAAAAAGCACTGCTCCCAAAAGTTAAATAGGTTTTTTTTTGTTTGTTTTTTTACTCACGGTGAAATTCTTTCTTTGGAGTCCATTTAGGGACACAGAAGTCATTACTGGTCATACTATACTGCCTGTGATGCTCCTGTTCATACCATCAGCCCGCCAATCTAAAGTGTCCAGATCCCCACTGTTCACGTGTGCGCCACCCCCTGCAACGTGCTATCTCTCTGGCACCTAGCTCCTGGCCTGTTGCAAGGTATGGTGTGATTTAATGTGTTTGCCCGCCCCCCCCCCCCTCAGCAAGGTTCTCGCCTCAGCTCCCACCCCCCTGCAACTTGCTACCTCTACCGGCTCCTACTTCCTGCATGCCCTCAAGGTATGGTATGTGTACTGTACTTCAAAGAGATTTACAGAGGCATGCTGATCGGAACATTTTATGTTAAGGGGGCACTCCGATGGGCACATTTTATGTCAAGGGGCACTCCGATGGGCACAATTTATGTCAAGGGGGCACTCCGATGGGCACAATTTATGTCAAGGGGGCACTCCGATGGGGACAAGTGATGTAAAGAGGCACTCCGATGGAGACAAGTGATGTAAAGGGGCACTCCTGATGTGATAGGAACACCGTATGTAAGGTGGCACTGTGATAGGGACACCTGATGTAAAGGGGCACTCTGATGGGCACAACTGATTTGCTGAGGATACCTAATGTAAGGGGGCACTTTGGTGGGAACACCCTATGTAAGGGGTCACTGTGATGGGGGAACCTTACATAATGGGGCACTGATGGGGACACCTAAAATAAGGGGGTACTCTGATGGTGGCAACGGATTTATGAGGGGAACTGATGAGGGCACCCAATGTAATAAATTTCTTTGGTAGGGGCACCTGATGTAAGGGAGAACACTTATGGGGACATTTGCATTACCAGAGTGTGTGGCGGAAACAGTAACAAAAGCACCAAGAGCATGGCTTGCGCCAAAAAAAAAGTAAAGTTAATAAGCCAAAAGGTGCTATTTTCTTTTACTTAAAATATGGATGTGTTTTTTATGTTTTGTTATAGAGGTATTTGTTTCAATGTTATATATGTTAAAGATAGTTGTTTGTATTCCATACAAGAGCAAATGTAAAGCCATCCTAGTTCCAACTGTCCATATGTATAATGCCATAACTGAAACTTAATAAATATTGTTGGAATGCTATGGAAATTGTACATTGCTCATTTTTTGATAGCCATACAGTGACTACAATCTTTCTGAGTCATAGCACAAACTTGAGATTCAGACCTTGGCCAGAATAAAATTTGTGACCAGACCGTCTTGAATTTTAATTCAATAATCCTGGCCTACAGAAAGACTGCCAAAAAAAAATAAATTGTAAACCAGCCCCGGATAACCCCAGCATGCCTCAATTTTGTAGCAAAGCAGCAACAATAGCATGATCAGAAGCATAGAGGGGGTGAGACTTGTTTCCCTCAATGGACTCCATAAAAAGGGTTTTACTGCGAATAAAAAAAAAATCCTATTTTAATTCTCATCCACTACGGAACAATGAGAATTAAAGCTTAATTTCAGTAATTCAGCAACTTTGTGAAAAGTGAAGGCACTATATGACTTCAGTCCAATGAGGTGTCTGCCACCTCCCACCTCCTGGGCTTATCTTTACTATTTATATCTGACAGGTATATTGTGCGTCAGCAGCATAGCTTCTGGAGCTTCTATACTGGACTCAGCTGGTCTTAGCCATGTCAGGTGTTGAATGGGTGCAGCTACCATGCCCGCCCCTCCCCTCCTCCTCCCAATCACAGAAGCCTTTGTTTGGTGTGAACTCATTAACAAAGTACAAAGGCTTCTGTAAATGGGCAGCAGAAGGCGGGGCGGGCATAGCTGCTCTCTGTTTTTTTTCTTCTCTTACACAGACTCAACTGTTGAGTGTATTCAGCGGCAGAGCCATAAACCTGCCATATATAAATAATAAAGATAAGCCCACAAAAGTGACAGGCAGCTATTAGGACTTTACCTAATGTGTGCTTGCACTTTTTACAACGTCACTGAATTTGTGGAATTCAGCTTTAACTGTCCTAAGTCAAAAAGCAATCCAACTGAGGGGTGGGCAACAACAAATAAAACTCCAACAGGCCAACTAGAAAACAACAGTACTGAGGACTGTCCGCAGCTCAAAGAGCTGTCTGATGGACCTTACATAAGAAAAAGACTTAACATCCACCTGGTAGAACTGGGAAAACATGTGAACAGAAGACCAGGTGGCAGCCTTGCAAATATGAGAAACCGTAGCTGATGCTGAAGAGCCCAAGGGCACGCACAGATTGAATAGTAAGTGCTTTCACAGGAAAGGGTGCAAATGCACCCTAAAACCAAAAGCTTGGATAATGGTTTGTCTGAGCCACTGAGAAATGGCAGAACAAGAAATCAGTCTTTCTAGAGGAAGCAGGGACAGAGACTCTCCCAGCCTAAACTGCATCCAGACAATGAAATGAGGCATCAGTTTTATTTAAAGAAGCGGTAGCTTTGAACCACACCCCTCTAACGAATTGGAGCTGGACACAAGGATGAAAGAATGATGTACTGATTGAGACGAGAGACCAAAACTTATTTAGAGTTAGATGATTTCGTTCCAGCATGAATTCTTTAAAGACCTAAAAAAATAGGCTGACTAGTAAGGCCACAAACAGAATGTGCAGAGGGACGACAGCAAAGCATAGATCACTGGTGCGATGTAAAGATGGGTATATGTAGGCACGCATCCTTAACACCCAGACGCCAGTAAGTCTTCCTGACGAAGGGCAGCAATGACAGACCTGGTGAATTCCATACAGAACTTGAATTAAAACATTTGGAGCTTTCAGATGCAGGGTAGGAACTCAAGAGACTCAATCTCAGCAACTGATGGCTCAGAGGCTGATAGACCAGATACAGAACCTGGAAGGGAAGGAGTGAAAACTAGCTTGTGACCTCTGCATTCAGCAAGTCAACAACCATCTGTGCTTCTTGGCCTATAAAAAGTCAAGCATGACTGAAGAAAAACTTCCATATATAGGGCAGAAGCAGCACTCGGTTCCAGTGAAGCTAGGGAAGACTTCAAAGATGGCATACGCTCTAGGAACAGAGAGTAAGAGGATTCCTGGATGCAGAGGTCAGATGCATTAGCAGGCACACTGCAGACAACACCAGAGACTTTTACTGAGTGTGAGCTGAGAGCACCTGAAACAGTAGGGCTGTCGGGTATAGAGTTATTCACCCTGAGGTCATCACAGAGGACAAAGGGGCACTGTTTACGTCTGGAAGAAAAGAAATTTAATCTCCAAACACGGAAAGGTTTCTTCACAGTGAGAGCTGTGAAAATGTGGAATAGACTCCCTCAAGAGTTGGTTCTTGCCAGCTCATTGGATTGCTTTAAAAAAGGCCTGGATTCTTTCTTGGATACACAATGCCTCTCGGGGAATCAGGAAGGATTTTTTTCCCCTGCAGGAGCAAACTGGTTCATGGTTTGCTGCTTTTTTTGCCTTCCTCTGGATCAACTGTGGGCATAGGATTAAAACTTTTTTTTTTTTTTAAATGGTTAAACTGCAAGGACTTCTGTCTTTTTTCAGCCAGATTAACTATGTCCCCACTTCTAGAATCAAACATTTTGCAACTGCTTGGTTATTAGCAGATAAGCTCAAGGTATGGGACAATGCCTCTGGTAACTACAGAACCCAAATGCTGGTAAGCAGGTCTAGGGTTAGGTGGCTGTAGGTGGGCAAGTCAGAGTAGGCAGGCAGTAGGAACAGACCAAAGATTAGCGGTCCATGTGGAAAATTCAAAGCACCCAGATGTTTATCAAATGGTAGCTTCCAGTGTTCAGACCCATTGACACACACACACACACACACACACACACACACACACATACACACACACACACACAAGGGCAAGCACAGAAGTATTTTGTACAGCACTGGACTTGGAAAGTGCTCTGTGCCTAACTTTACCAGAATGGGGTCTGGAAAGCACCTAGCAAGGAACCCAGTTCCTGAAGGTCACTTCCAGGCTAGTCCTGCAACATCTGTACCAGTGGGCTCCAGGTAAAACACTCAAAAGCTAGGCTGAGGAAAGGCCACTCTAGAAAGCAGCCATTGTGGAGACCAGCTCAAACAACAATGTAGCAAAGAATCTTGAATAAAGATAAAAATACTACCGAAAAATGGTAAGATTTTTCCACGTTAAGCTGAAGAAACGACATCCATCCTTCCAGGACACTGGCAATAAACTGAGGCATGCTAGCAGTAAGATGACTTTTTTGTTTACCAGTCCTTTTGTAGACAGTAGTTTAACTCAACAATAAGTGACTTCCTTTGTCTCTCAATGGAAGAGAAAGAAAAAGGTTAGAAATCTAAATTAACGCTGCACTCCAGGCAACTATAAAATACACAAACAAATGAAGCCTTGTAGTCATTAAAAGATACTTTTTTTTTTTAACATCGTAAAAACAGTAGATTTGTACTCAACTGTACAGCAATCAGACTGGGAAAAAAAAAAAAGCACCACAAGGATCCAGTCATTTGTGCTGCAGTGTTCATTGACTACTGAGGGACATGTTGATAGGAAGGGGGAGCAGAGCGATGGATGAGCTCATCTACCCTCTGCTTCTCTTTTCACTGTCAATACCTGTAATTGTTACTTAACTGCAGCAGAGAAAAGACAAGATTCTCTGCTGAGCAGCAGGCTGTGTAACAATCTTCACTGGATGGAAAGAAATGCAAAACCTTTGGCAGGTATAACAGCTCCAATATATGCACTTCATCTGTGCACTTTGCTGTTTGCCCAGAGTTCAGCTTAAGGCATCTAAGCCCAAGAACAAAAATGTAATATACTGTAGCTCAGCAGATCTTAGATGTGGTTGCTGACTAGTTTTCTTCCTCTGTTTTAACCTGGTGATCTTGTCTCAGTGCTCACTCGCTGTACAGTATCCATGGATAAGTAGTATTGTCACCCTAGGCTGCTCTCATTTGCACTACAAACACCTCCTCTTCTATAAAAGAGAGGGTAAGGGTTCTGTAGACGTCAAAAAAAGCTGGGAACAAAACTTAAAGTGCAGCACAAGCAATGGAAGTTATCAGCTCACAAGGTTCCTGATCGGAAGAGGCATTTGTTGCACCTATTGTTAGGATTTATTAAAAACAATGTTATAGAAAAAAAGGAGCCTGGCCAATGTACACCTAGGGATTAGCTAGCTACAGTAATGGTAATATTATATAATTAGGCACCCTAACTGTGCCATGCCATTTGCTTATCTTTTTTTAGAAATCCAGCATGCTCATCTGCTACTGCAACCCAAAGACATACTTAGTAACATATGCAGGACACAATCTCCCAAACTGCAGTACATAATGCTTGGGAGAGGTACCAGACCATAATGTTGTTAGATATGTCAGATAGGTGTATGCTTAGTCCTATACACTTTAAGAATGTTGTATCTACATTGGATTTTCAAAGAACTGAAGAGGTACACTGGGGCAGTACTCAAAAGGCTTGGAAATGACACCCAATAGTACACATATTATAATATTATTTAGTAAAGTAAGTTTACACAAAACTTGTTAAATGCAATGCAAAAAGGGTTTTTCTGTGTAGCCATAGTTATTAGACAGATCGGGGTACTATTTAATATTACATTTAAGTAATTAGTGAACTGGCACCTAGATTATTGGAGGATTTTACAGGTGCACTCTTATTTAGCCCCCAGTACAAGATTAGTTTAAATATGACAAATATTTGTGGAAAAAAATAATGTGTCAACTTTTTTGTCAGACTAAAGTGTAAGAAAGCACTAAAAGTATGTGTGTGTGGTCAGTGACCACACTAATAATTATACAGCTTCTTTGGCCTGGTAATCTCTCTGGCTGACCATGTGCTGTCAAATTCACAAACCAAAACAAACAAACAAAAACACCCTAATACTACATATAAAAGTATTAGGAATACCTATGTCAGACGAAAGAACAGCTGACAGCCTCTGACACAGGAATCACCTAATGTATATGTATATCTTTAGCTTATGACGTGAAACTTTATTTACCCAAAAATCCTTTAAATTAATCTTAAAACTGGCTGGAGTTCAGCTTTGACACCACAATAAATATCCCAAAACCTTAAAAAAAAAAAAAAAAAAAAAGAGAAAGAAGGTGTTGACAACTTTCCCTAGTTGTTTGCAGAATATCACTACATTTGCACTTTAAAACTGGGTTCTGGGGCACGAGGTAGATTTCACCAATTTTTTGAAGTTTGGGATACTACACCTCCCCAAAGTTGGTGTGCCCAGTTTCCTTGGCATGATCTCTTGCTGCCGATTGACCAGTTAATCCCTTCTGGCAAACCATACAGCGTAGGGCAAATCTATTCACATCTGTGAACTTTCTTTTCTTCCTGGCTTCATCTGCCAACTCCAGGGCCTGTACCAGTGCATCATCATCTGTTGTGGAAAAGATGGTCATAGGGGGCATGCTAGGATCAGGAAACTGGCGCTGTAAAGGGTCATAGTGAATGCCATCATAAATTAGCAAAACTCTTCTGCTGTAGCCAGCGTCTTCCCCAAAACGATCTATTCTCACTGTCTGGGTATCTACTACGCAAATTTCACACTGATAAAATTTTGAAAGTATTGAAACTTCTATAGCTCCACCCCATGTGTCATCCCTACGAATCCAAGAGCAATATTCTTCATTACTTTTTCCAAGCACAGCTTCAGAATAACTTGTGGGATCACTGGCAACAATTTCAGCTATAAGACTGCGCATGTCTGGTGCACATGCTGGGTCATATACACCACCTTCCACTACATAGTAAACACTTGTAAAGAGACAGGAATTGTCTGCTGGAACTACTCTACGAACAATCGCTGGAGCTCTTGGCAGAGTCTGATCATTTAAACATTGCTTCACGACAGTAGCATTCCTGCTTTTATCCTCTTCCACAACTAGCGTGTCACCTGTTAACAAAAAAACAAAAACATAAAAATATACACCTTAAATACCTGTCAAAATACAGACCTGTAATAACAATAATCATGTAATAATCATAGACAGTTTATTGCATACACAGTGCATTATGAATACCAACAGCAGTTGAAATCTTCTAAAAGGAAAAGAGAGAGAGAGAGAAAAAAAAACAACTCTTTTGCACCTTATGACATTTTCCAGCTTACAATTGCTATATATTCTAACAGATGAACAATTTTACATTTAGCAAGGATTCTGAGCCACATAAATGTATAGAAATTCTTCCAGGCCTCCTCCCTTGTTCCTCAATACATATATTTGGGTCCCCCTTGCAGCGGTTCTGTACTTAAAGTGGAAAGAAAATCCACAATACTTACCACTGCTCCAACAGTCAGATGAGCACACCAGCATCTTCTCTCTGGCTTCTACCAGGTGCTAGTCTTTTGTTGTGGGATGATGCACAGTTCATACATTCTGACACACCAGAACAGTGCCAGGAATGTAAACGGAGCTGCACATTATCTAAATAAATAGTGGGGTTTGTTAAAAAGGAAGCTTGTTTCTAACAAGCTTAAGTGAAATCTTTTTTATATCTTATAAATGTCACCTCTTGTGATTATATTGTCAAAAGTGGGTTAAATTCAGAAAATTACCCCCATTATTTAGAATAAATCAATACAATGTAGGTTGTGGTGACAAGCAGCAGGGAATAACATTCAGCAGGAGTCAAGTGAGAGGTTCAGACGTGTTAGCAGGTGGCAATTTTTTTTTTTTTTTTTTTTGTGGTTGATGGTCATGATTGACATGGAGCTGCACAACTGGATGAAGTAATTGTCAGTGGATTTATATAATAGATTTGGGGTACTCCTGAAGTGTACAGTGCTCACTCTTAGGTGATCCCAAACCTGGGACATAGCAAAAACTGACCTTATCAAGAGGAATAGAAAGCTAGAAGCTATAAAAGATCCCAAACTCATTTGCATATACCACATGGAGTCTACTAATCTGCACAAGCATAGAATTCAAGAGTCCCAATTATATAAACAACTAATCTGGATTTATATGACAATAAGGTGATGATTAGCAATCTGGATTATGCAACAGATTACAATGTTCCCAGTGGATTCCACACCTAACCCATTATTTTAGGTGTGGAATATGTAACATTTTGTATGTGACATAGAATGGCATAGTCAGGAGTACATGACATACAGCACACTGTAGATACCACACCATTCATCCAAATACACTCAACACACTCTACCATACACATTACATCTCATATATACCCCACAGCTCCCATCAAGAGATAAGTCGACTCATTTATTAGGCAACACACCAAGCTTCCCTTTTACTGAAGTTTCTTTATGAGTTTGTGCTCTATTTTAAAGCCCTGATAAAGAACAAATACATGGCTGCTGCTTTTACCTTTGTTACACTGATACGGTTCTTGGAATTGTTTGCAATTTGATACTTTTGGGTCTCATGAACACTGCAGCTGTCAAATGCCTGTTTTACAGGCGGTTAACGTTTTATTCACTGCCCCTAAATGCCCCTCTATGTTAGCCTATGTGTCCATGCACACATAGGCATTTAGGGACAGAAATCTGAATGTACCAAAATCACATTCAGGAGAGGAACATTTGTGCAGAAAAAATGCCCAATGTGCCTTAACATGTGTAAACATTGCTTAAACGCTAGGCCCATTTAGCGCTTGAGAGTTTATTTCAATGACCAAAATAAATAATATTCTGGCCCATGAAATGATTAAACGCCCAAATGCTTGATGCACCTGGCAGGGTTTAAAAAAGAAGGCGTTAGGAGCATTTTCAGCACTGCTTTTCACCTCTCAGGAGGAAAGCGTTTAGAAGAGCCCAGTGTGCACGAAGCTTTACTTTGACTTCATGAATAAGACTATCAACTGCCATGTCAGTGTCCTATGGGACAGCTTCATTGGTCTGTGAAGGTATGCTCCCTGTAAATGGTGATGGAGGTTGAGGAACTTAGCCATCACGTCATGGAAAGTAGGCCCTGGTAACTAAGTGAAACTAGATCAGAGGCAAAGATCAAGCTTTTCTGAGTAATAGGGAAGTAAATAGGATCTAATGCATGCTTATACACTAGAGATTGTAGCATACCCGGTTAGATTATGCAAGTGTCATGGTTTTGCATTGAAATCTTCTTTATCTTCTGTTTAGACTTGGCTGCTCTGCCAATATGAATTTTCCTGTCTTGAGGTAACTGTCTATGGAGACACAATCTTGTTTCATCTGGCCATTTCCTCCCATCGCAATACAATCTGATGTATCAACACATAGCACCATGTTCAATTTGATTGTTGCCATTGAGAATAGTCTCTTCATTGCCACAGCATAAGCTCTGCTCAAAGAGGTCAAAGTGTAGGCCATGACAAGCACCCGAAGCCAATCAAAAGCTATCACAGCAATCAGGTGACCAGGAACCAGGTCCCAATCGTAGCTGAGATCCTGGTCTCTGTACGGAGAATGCTGTGCGGCACGCTCCCAGCACAAAGACAAGAACACAAATTCAGCAACCAAGTTTAATGCCCACCTCCTGGATGCCGCATATATGGGCGCACTTTGATTTTATCATTCAATGGATGTGCAATTCAATCAAAACAGTTGAACTGGAAAACAACTGAACAGCCATAACATCCCTCCTGATTGATTTCGACTTGGTTTAGATCAGATTCGATCATACTGAGTTGATCAGCCAGGGTAGAAAATTATTAACTGATTTGTATCGATTAGCTGCACTGCTTATACTTTGGTCATGAACGTATTTCGATTGATCACATAAAATTCCTCTTACGATTATAAGTTACAATCATATCTTAAAGTGAAATTCCAGCTTACACCTAACTAGCCTTAAAACAGTCCACAACCCACCCCACATGGTAACTAACCTGTGTAAGAAAGATGTATATACTTACCCATTTTAGAACCCCTCGCCTCTCTGAGGAGGGGGCTGGATAGGAGTCAAGAGTGGGAGCGCTGCTAAGACGGGGTCATGGGAGGTGTCAGACGAGTGGACTGCGGAGAGGGGAATATGGGATGAAATCAAAGTTGCGAAGCTGGAACACAGAGGGGACCATCTGACTGGGCCCTGCACGGTGCACCTGAGGAGAAGTCATTGCCAGCACTACAAGGCCAGTCGGGGGGGTTAATACTGTAAGGTAAGGGGAGCAGTGATATAAAGGTTACCCTTTATATCAGTAACCCCCCTTTTCCTTAGTGTATTCAATCTGCGGAAGTTGGTCTGTAGTCACCAGATCACCCCCTCCCCATGTCAGAGCTCCCAGCTTTCCCCCTTAAATCAGTGTCCTCAGAGTTCCCCTTTACATCGGAGTCTGCATAATCACAGATTAAAGAAGAACTGTGCAGAACCTGATGTAAAGGTGAACTCTGACATAAAAGGGTAATGTTGCAGACCCTGAGTGAGAACTTTGATGTAAAAGGGAAACGCTGCAGACTCTGATTACCAAAGACCATTTTATATCAGCATTCCCCTGTACACCAAAGCCTACAGCATGATCCACAGCATTCCTCTTTACACCATAGTTCCCTTTACACTGTAAGTGGGAATCCTGCAGACTCTGATCTAAAAGGGTAACTCTGTGCTAGCTGGGTGATATTAATGTGACCTTCATATAAATTAAGAAATGTTTTTTCCTTTTGTTATAACTTACAGTGCAACCAGAAAGTATTCACAGCGCTTAACTTTTGCCACGTTTTGTTATGTTATCGTCTTATTAAAAAATGAACTACATTAATTGTTTTCCTCAACATTCTACAAACAATACCCCATAATGGCAATGTGAAAGAAGTTTATTTTAAAATCTTTGCAATTTATTAAAAATAAAAAACAAAAAAAAGCCACATGTACATAAGTATTTACAGCCTTTGCTCAATACTTTGTTGAAGCACCTTTAGCACCAATTACAGCCTCCAGTCATTTTCAGTATGATGCTACAAGCTTGGCACACCTATTTTTGGGCAATTTCTCCCATTCTTCTGTTCTGTACCTCTCAAGCCCCATCAGGTTGGATATCAGTGCACAGCCATTCGGGTTCAAGTCTGGGCTCTGGTTGGGCCACTCCAGGACCTTCACAGAGTTGGCCCATAGCCACTCCTTTGTTATGTGGGCTGTGTGCTTAGGGTCGTTGTCCTGTTGAAAGATGAACCGTCGCCACAGCCTAAGGTCCAGAGCACTCTGGAACAGGTTTTCATCAAGGATGTCCCTGTACCTTGCTGCATTCATCTTTCCTTCGATTCTGACTAGTCTCCCAGTTCCTGCTGCTGAAAAACATCCCCACAGCTGCCACCACCATGCTTCACTGTAGGGATGGCATTGGCCAGGTGGTGAGCGGTGCCTGGTTTCCTCCAGACATGACGCTTGGCATTCAGGCCAAAGAGCTGAATCTTTGTTTCATCAGACCAGAGAGTTTTGTTTCTCATGGTCTGAGAGTCCCTCAGGTGCTTTTTGGCAAACTCCAGACAGGCTGCCTTTTACTGAGGAGTGGCTTCCGTCCGGCCACTCTACTATACAGGCCTGATTGATGGAGCGCTGCAGAGATGGTTGTTCTTCTGGAAAGTTCTCCTCTCTCCACAGAGAAACGCTGGAGCTCTTTCAGAGTGACCATTGGGTGCTTGGTTACCTCCCTGGCTAAGGCCCTTCTCCCTCGATCACTCATTTTGGCCGGGTGGCCCGCTCTAGGAAGATTCCTGGTGGTTCCAAACGTCTTCCATTTACGGGATGATGGAGGCCACTGTGCTTATTGGGACCTTCAATGCTGCATATATATTTATGTACCCTTCCTCAGATCTGTGCCTTGATACAATCCTGTCTCAAAGGTCTACGGACAATTTCTTGGACTTCATGGCTTGGTTTGTGCTCCGACATGCACTATTAATTGTGGGACCTTATATAGACAGGTTTACGCCTTTCCTAATCATGTTCAATCAACTGAATTTCCCACAGGTGGACTCCAATCAAGTTGTGGAAACATCTCAAGGATGATCAGTGGGAACAGGATGCACCAGAACTCAATTTTTAGTGTCATGGCAAAGGCTGTGAATACTTATGTACATGTGTTTTTTATTTTTAATAAATTGCAAAGATTTCAAAACGAACTTCTTTCATTATGGGGTGTTGTTTGTAGAATGTTGAGGAAAAAAATTTATTTAATCCATTTCGGAATAAGGCAGTAACATGACAAAATGAGGCAAAAGTTAAGCGCTGTGAATACTTTCTGGATGCACTGTAAACACATTGTTAATAGCACTAGCTACGTGTTTGTAGCTTAAATATTGATTTTTGCACTGTTTTGCATCAAAAACAGTAATTTTATGTACTGTTTTTAAATGTCAGTTAAAAAAAAATTGGCTCGGTCAGTAAATTTCATGATTTTTGTCAGTAAAAAAATTGGTCCTGCCACTAAATTTTTGGCAACATGTCAGTAAATTTCACTTCAAGGGGTCAGCAACACTGGCAGACATCCTGGTGAAGAGGAGTAAAAAGCTCCTGCTGATGTCTTACTGCATGTGGGATGAGGACAAAGCGCAGGCCCCCGTGCTTTTGGTAAAGGCCCCTTTACCAAATAACGGCTTACGCAGCAAAGGGGTGTCTGTAGATAAGATAAAAAAAAAAACTGTGCAGCTCTGACCAAAGTTGAATAATGCCCTTGCTATAGGTGTAGGCCATTTACGTACCTCCTGAAGCCTGACTGGAAAACTCCCAGGACATTACGTGAGGTCTAGTAATTACTGTAACCGCCACAGGAGTGAGCTATCAGACGCTGAGCTCAGAGCTACCACATGAGGGGAGTGAAAGAGCCGTGGGGGAGGGGGTCTGAGTCAGAGAAAAAGTTCACTGCTGTGATGCTGGGGGTAAGCTGTATTGACTAGGCCTCACTTAGCAACGTCCTGGGAGTATTCCAGTCAGGCTTCATGAGGTACGTAAAAGGCCTACACCTATAGCAAGGGCATTATTCAACTTTATTCAGGGACACACAGTTTATTATCCACAGACACCCTTTATGTACACAGGCAATTCTTTGGTGGTGAACGTTCCCTTTAACCGCTTCCCCTCTGCCCGATAGCAGAACAACTGCTACAGGGTGGCAGGGGTGCGCAAAATTGTGTATATATACACGTGATTTTGCAGTTCAGGGTAGGGGGCGTGCGCAAGCTCTACCAGCACCACCATCTGCAGACTCGGCTGTCAATCACTGGGTCCCAGCCGGTGATCACCAAGTATTACTGACGGGGGAGAGAACTGTATGTAAACAGTACAGTTCTCTCCCGTCAGCTCCTGCACACTGCTTTGTATGGCTCTGCATAGCACATTAAACCTTAAATATTAACTGCTTCCGAGCCACCACGTAGCAGAAATACTGCTACAGGGTGGCACGGGTGTGCAAAATCGTGTATGTATACAAGCGATTTCGCAGTTCCGGGTAGGGGGCGCGTGCGCGCCGTACCTGCGCCACCATTCAGGGCCTCGGTTGTCAATCACCGGGTTCCGTGCGGCGATTTTCCACTGGCACCCGGCGATCTCCGAGTATTACCGATGGGGGAGAGACCTGTATGTAAACAATACAGACCTCTCCCGTCAGCTCCTGCACACTGCTTTGTATGGCTCTGCCATGCAAAGCAGTGTGCTTACAGTGGAAAGCACACACACAGCATACTGTGAACCAGCAAAGTTAACCTCTTGATCACCCCACGTTAACCCCTTCCTGCCCAGTGCCATTAGTACAGTGTCAGTGCATTTTATTAGCACTGATAACTGTATTGGTGTCACTGGGGATATCAGTGACACCAAATCAGTCCCCCCATCGCCGTGTCAGAATGTCCGCTGCAGTTCCGCAATAAGTCGCTAATCGACGCCATTACTAGTAAATATGAATAAAAAACTCCAGTATCTATACCGCCATTTGTAAGTGCTAGAACGTTCACGTAAACCAATTAATTTTCACGTATTGGGATTTTGTTTTAGCAAAGCCATGACGCAGAATACATTTTGCCTTAAATTTATGATGAAATTAGATTTTTACATTTTTTTACTGGACATGTTCAATAGCAAAGTCAAAAATGTTTTTTTTTCCTCAAAATTGTTTTTTTTAATAGAACAAAAAATAAAAATGCACAGACGATCAAATACCACCAAAAGAAAGCTCAATTCGTGAGGAAAAAAGGACGTAAATTTCATATTTCATTTGGGTGCAGTGCTGCATGACTGTGCAAGTAACGCAGCGCCGTGACGCAAAAAAATGGCTGATCAGGAAAAAGGGGGTAAATCCTCAGGAGGGCAAGTGGTTAAGGTCCCGTTCAAACCTGTAGCAGAAACATTTTCTGCAGCTGTGTAAAAAACACTTTCTTAATGGCACCTCACACATACGCCAAAGTAATGCGCTTTTGGCATGAAGAATGCGCAAAAATCCCTGTCGCAAAATGCGCCTTACACCCCGGTCACATCAAAGCCGATTTTGAAATTGTGCGACTTACAGTGAAGTCGCACAATTTCAAAGTCGGGGGACGTGCCGATTTGAGGTGCGATTTGCAAGACATCTGACACAGATGTCTATGCAAATCGCACCAAAAGTAGTGGTTTCACTACTTTAGAAATCAGTGCGGCTCCGACCAAGTCACAACCGCACCGATATGACCACTCTAAGGCTACGTTCACACTAGCCTTGTGTGCAGGCGGCAGAGAGGCGTTTGGGAGGCGTTTTTACCGCTTCCCAAACGCCTCTGCCAATTCTGCACATTACAGCACATGGTGCTGTTCTAACAGGAGCGTTTGCGTTGCGGCAAAACGGACGCCTCTGGTCGAGTCAGGAGGCTTTGAAGCCTCCTATTCTCGTCTATGGTGCCGCTCCGCAAACGCCCGGCCGGCGTTTGCGGTGCGGTTGCGGGGCGTTTGCGGAGCGGTAACACCACTCAAACTGCATTATAGGCGTTTGTGGGGCGTTATTAACGCTCGGCAAACGCCTAGCAACCGCCGCTAAACCGCGCATGCGGCGTTTGTGGAGCGTTTGCCGAGCGTTAAAAAACGCTCCGCAAACGCCGGACCAAAGCTTGCCAAACGCTATAGGGGCGTTTGGCAAGCGTTGGCAAAACAGCCAAGTGTGAACGAGCCCTAATAGCGGACAATGGGGTGCGACTTGGCATTGATATGCAAATCACAGGCCAAGTCTTACCCTATGTTACCTGGGTGTTACTCTCTAAGCCACAGGTGTCAAACTAGCAGCCCTCCAGCTGTTGCCAAACTACAAGTCCCATGAGGCATTGCAAGACTGACAGTCACAAGCATGATTCCCAAAGGCAGAAGCATGATGGGACTTTGAGTTTGGCAACAGCTGGAGGGACGCCAGTTTGACACCCCTGATCTAAGCCAAAATTTGGCATGAGCTTCTTTAGTGCGTTTTTGCAGCAGAGGGAGACCATTCCAATGAATGGTGCCACTCCAAAAACGCTAAAATCGTGACACATCAGTAACGGGCAGGTGTGAATGGGGCCCATAACCTCTTGTGTGCCTTGATAAACACACGACACGGTGCAATGATGTTACAGGCTACACAGCCACCTCATGCCCTCTCATCAGCCCCAGTATCAGGTCCTCACACACAGGCCACTCTCATTACCTGATTTGATTGGCAGCTCCCGCAGGCGGGCGTCAGCATCGCTCAGGTCCAGACAGGCTGGGGGATAGCCTACCATGACTCGCTGTGCGGGCCCGGAGATGCCGCTCACCCCCGCTATAAGGTCCTGCAGCTCCCGGACACTGGACACCTCTGTCAGCCCCTGCAGTAAGTGTGTCCCCTGACGGGTTTTACAACGGAGCCGCATCATCGTACCTGCTAGGAGCGCTAATGGTGAACAACTAAACAATGACCAGGGGAAGCCGGGTAGCCACGCTGAATGACATCAAATCTCGCGAGAGTTTGTGGCTATGATCAAAGCGCCATGTTGGTACTCCCTTGGTTTTTGTTTTTTTTGTTTTTCCTTTTCCTAAATTACCGGTGAAATTATTTTTTTTTTCTACTACAGGATAAAGAATAATATCTGGTTGATTTTCTGGCTTCTATGGGTCACCTCAGACTTCACACCTAAGCAGTTTCTGCAGTGTTTTGCAGAAACACACTACAGTCCATTTAACATGATTTGCTATGATTTCAAATCACCAATAAACTAAATATTTAAATTAAAAAAAAACATGATTTTCTATGGAACAGGTTCTCATCTCCGCGTTTTCATCTGGTGCGGTTTTTTTTTTGTGGAAAGGGTCAGGGACCTTTTTGAACACAAAACATTGCGTTTTAGGTTCTATAGACTTCAATGGGAACGCTGCAGGAAAGCATGTATTGTAGTTTTGATGCTTTTTGCGTTTAAAATCTGTCTAGCAACAAGAAAAAAAAACATTTTAAAAAAAGCATCAAAAACGCAATGCAGAAACGCATCAAACGCAACCAAAATAGGTGTGAACCTAGGGTAAAGCGGTATTGAACTTAAATGTTTAAAAACAAGTGGCAGGCTGGGTTTTTGTAGGGACATACTAAAAGGAATGAAAGCATGGAATGCCCATAGACTTTAAGGCTTGGTTCACATTTGTGTGGGTGGTGCCGCTGTGGAACCCGCACAAATATCTGCAGCCGCACAACACCCACATAGAGGAATGCGGTATCTGCAGGCGTGTGCCATGCAAATTGTAACTTTACTTGGAACCTCAGTTCCTGTGCGGGCTGCGATTTCCAAAGAAGAGTAGGGATTTCTCACCTGCGTGTCCTGGAGCACGAGAGTCCATTCAAATTAATGGGCTCCCATGCCCACGCAAATCGTGGGAGGCACATATGTTAACCTGGCCTAACAGGGCAGTGAAATGCCCATAGACAATATTGGAACAGAAGGGAATGCCCATAGAAAATAGTGGAGTCAGAAGCATTTGACACATCACATAATGACGGCCCCTTGATCCCATAGGGAAAGGGAGCCTTGACTGTGGAGAGCATGGCCTAGTGACAAAGGTGATGCTAGTGGATGAGCCCCAAATGGCTGAAGGTGGTTAGTCAGTCATTTACAGGGTCCGATAGCTGCTTGAGAGGGATCAGGTAGAATGGCTTCTCCCCCTCCTGTGAATGGTGCCCTCTTCCCCGGCTGTGCCCCCGACCGGCAGAGACTCCACAGTTATCCAGGCCGACATCTCCACAGGTGAGGAGATGCTCCAGGCCCCCTTCCAGGCTCAGCCCCAGTCAGAACTGGTCCAGCAGCAGCAATAGAACTGCCTCACAGGGAGCCACTGTCTCTGACGGGGTTGGCTCAGTCTATGCCTCACCACTGGCTTCTCTCCCACCTAATAACTGTCATCCACGGTCCGCCCACTCCCCACACTTCCAAATCACGAAGCCCAGGACACTCTGGACCCACATCTGGGGCGGCCTCCATGTCAGCCACTGCCCCATCTGCCTCTGCTGATGCTTTCTGTCTGGCTGCTTCAGCTATGCTGCATCCGGCGGGGCTGGAACGCTGAATGCACCTCACATCTCCTCAGCCCCTGCTCCTACCATGTCTTCAGAGGATTGAGTTTTCCCTACACCTTCTGGGTGGGAGTTGTTTTTTTTCTGGACAGGATGTCTCAGACACACTGACTGTTCCACCTTATCAGCTTCACATTCAGGTTAGACAGTCTGAAAAGTGGAAGCTCGTGAGCTGCTATGTAAGTGGTAATTGATATTTAAGTGCTAATTGTAAATTTCTTCTGATGAAGCCACGTGACCAGTGGCGTAACGCATAGGGGAGGGGCTTTGACATCACAACGCTCAAGGGAATCATACTGACACCAGCTGGACACTTTAGAATATTCACCATTGAAAAATATCCGGAGGACATTTTTGTGCACAAAGCAGTTTTTATGCAGAGTATATGTAAGTGCATTACTTTTATTAATAAAATGGTTTTATAAGGATAATACACTATGATTTGATTATTCTTCTATATCAATCTCTGTGGAAGGGGAGCCTATCTGTCAGGGCTCCAGGGTATGACCAGAGGTATGTGACTGACGCAGGGAAACGCAGGCTTCAGATAAGTTATAAACAATATAATTTATTAAAGACTAACAATACAAACATAAACGCAGTGCAATACTAGAACATAACACAGTGCAAACAAACCAAACCACCCACAGATAACAGTACATACAATGCAAGCGTCGTCAGGCAGGCCGGGTCAATAACAATCGGGCAGGTAGGTACAGGGGGTCAGGCAGAGAATGGTCGGGGTCACAAGCCAGGGATAAAACAGGAGAAGTCAGCAGAGGTCCGGATCAGGCAAGGTCAGCAACGAATCAGACAGAGACAGGAACAGGGATGCAGGAACAAGATACAGGGCCCAGGAAAAGCACACACCAAGGCAGAGACTGCAGGTCTGGCCATCCCTTAAATACACCTGCATAATCAACTTCAGGTGTTTGGCTGGCTGCAGGGTTGAGTCTCTGATTGCTGGGAGCACCCGCTGGCCAGCCCTGGTACTGCAGCCCACAAGGCAGGTGAGTCCCACCATTACTGGCAAGTCCATTCCTGACACTATCGTTTGATTAGAGAGGGACCCCAAACAGCAAGATACCATCCCATCCATTTTGGCCCATTTAAAGGGACACAAGCGTTATATGACCTCACTTAACGGTTTGGTCATATACTTGAGGTGAGAGCACATCTGGTGGGGGAGCACAATATAAGAAAAAAATTTTTTACACAAGAAATCAATTAAGCAGCACGGGATATTTTATTCAAAAAAGAAACTAGGCACTTTTGAAGAAACATACTGGTGAAACTCAAAAAATTAGAATATTGTGCAAAAGTTCATTTATTTCAGTAATGCAACTTAAAAGGTGAAACTAATATATGAGATAGACTCATTACATGTAAAGCAAGATAGTTCAAGCCGTGATTTATCATAGTTGTGATGATTATGGCTTACAGCTCATGAAAACCCCAAATCCACAATCTCAGAAAATTAGAATATTGTGAAAAGTGCAATATTCTACGCTCAAAGTGTCCCACTCTTATCAGCTAATTAAGCCATAACACCTGCAAAGGGTTACTGAGCCTTTAAATGGTCTCTCAGTCTGGTTCAGTAGGAATCACAATCATGGGAAAGACTGCTGACCTGACAGTTGTGTAGAAAACCATCATTGACACCCTCCATAAGGAGGGAAAGCCTCAAAAAGGTAATTGCAAAAGAAGTTGGATGTTCCCAAAGTGCTGTATCAAAGCACATTAATAGAAAGTTATGTGGAAGGGAAAAGTGTGGAAGAAAAAGGTGCACAAGCATCAGAGATGACTGCAGCCTGGAGAGGATTGTCAGGAAAAGGCCATTCAAAAGTGTTGGGGACTTTCACAAGGAGTGGACTGAGGCTGGAGTCAGTGCATCAAGAGCCACCACACACAGACGGATCCTGGACATGGGCTTCCAATGTCGTATTCCTCTTGTCAAGCCACTCCTGAACAAAAAACAACGTCAGAATCGTCTTACCTGGGCTAAAGAAAAACAGACCTAGTCTGTTGCTCAGTGGTCCAAAGTCCTCTTTTCTGATGACAGCAACTTTTGCATCTCATTTGGAAACCAAGGACCCAGAGTATGTAGGAAGAATGGAGAGGCACACACTGCAACATGCTTGAAGTCCAGTGTGAAGTTTCCACAGTCTGTGTTGATTTGGGGAGCCATGTCATCTGCTGGTGTTGGTCCACTGTGCTTCATTAAGTCCAGGGTCAACGCAGCCGTCTACCAGGAGATTTTGGAGCACTTCATGCTTCCTTCCACAGACGAGCTTTATGGGGATGCTGACTTCATTTTCCAGCAGGACTTGGCACCTGCCCACACTGCCAAAAGCACCAAAACCTGGTTTAATGACTGTGCTTGATTGGCCAGCAAACTCGCCTAACCTGAACCCCATAGAGAATCTATGGGGCATTGCCAAGAGAAAGATGAGAGACATGAGACCGAACAATGCAGAAGAGCTGAAGGCCGCTATTGAAGCATCCTGGTCTTCCATAATACCTCAGCAGTGCCACAGGCTGATAGCTTCCATGCTACCCCGCATTCAGGCCTTAATTGCTGCAAAATGGGCCCAAACCAAGTAGTGAGTACATATGCATGCTTATACTTTTCAGAGGTCCGATACTGTTCTATGTACAATCCTTGTTTTATTGATTGCATGTAATATTCTAATTTTCTGAGATTGTGGATTTGGGGTTTTCATGAGCTGTAAGCCATAATCATCACAATTATGACATATCACGGTTTGAACTATCTTGCTTTGCATGTAATAAGTCTATCTCATATATTAATTTAATCTTTTAAGTTGCATTACTGAAATAAATGAACTTTTGCACGATATTCTAATTTTTCGAGTTTCACCTGTATATGGACTTTTTATTTATATTTTTTTTG
Organism: Staurois parvus; assembly: GCF_062004578.1. Taxonomy (NCBI): domain Eukaryota; kingdom Metazoa; phylum Chordata; class Amphibia; order Anura; family Ranidae; genus Staurois; species Staurois parvus. Next base: position 3,679,255 of record NW_028318191.1, read on the forward strand.
ACACGTGTATGGACATTACTTTTGGTATATTGTTTTTTTTATGAATATGCGTATTGCTTTTGAATTGATATTGGTTAAAATATTTATTTTGTCACTCACTATTCATAACAGTACTTGGTTGCACTTATTATTTATTTTGAGCAATTTTAGTGAAGCGCGCCACATTTTAGTCAAATAGCATAGATTAGACAGTCTGCACCGGCGGCCCAGCCCCAGCAGTTGGCGCTGTCAGCCTCTTCATCATGTCTTTGCAGCTGCTCAGTGCACCACATCACCCTGGATTCTTCTGAGCCAGTGCACTTTTCGACTCCAGAAGATCTTCAACCAGTTACTTCCCACTGGCCGCCTGCGACATCCGTGTGGTCGGCCCCATCATTGTCATCCATACCCGCTGTGTGAACTTCTGCACAGGAGGATCGATGCCAGATGCTTCTGCGACACACTCTCAAGGTTCTTCAGCTGTTCAAGAAGTTCGTGGACCTTTTGCACAGCCCACAATCAGTATGATTGTAATGTGGTCTGGGGTAGAGTTTCAGATGTCAGCACGTCAGTTTTGCCAGAGGCCCACATAGTTGAGGAAGTTAAATCTCTGGTTAATACGGGTGCCTCATCTTACTCTGGTGGTCCTTTATGGGCCGTTTCCCCTGTCAGGGCACATTTGCATTTGGAGGATAAGGATAAAATTTTACAACAGGAATTTGTTGACTTGCTTTCCCTGATTCCCCCTGACAGGGAAACTGTTGATAAATCCCAGTGTATAGACGTTGGCATCCAAAGCGAGAAACCAGAGCAGCTTCCCCACACGTTTGGGAACTGGCTGCAAGGTTTCTCTGCGTACATCGGTGTACTTTGCGAACAGTGTCCAGATTTGGCCCCGTCCTTATTTTGTTACTTAGTTCTGATATGAACTTTGTTTAGACAGCCAGGATGGCAGCCTCTGGCTGCTCCTTATGTCTCTACATAGGCCGGTGTCTTTTCAGTCCACTGCTAGCATTTTCACCAGAGCGCCGACAGTGTCTAGTAAGGATGTCTGTTGGTTGTTCAATGAGAGCCACTGTAGGTGGTACACTGCGTGCTGCTTCAAGCATGAGTATTCCCTTTGGTTACCCAGCAGTTCACTGCTTTAAGAAAGGTAAGCAGCCGACTGCAAAACCCGCTACAAAGACCGAACTTCCTAAACCTAAGGACTCCTGTGAACATCACAAGGATGTTTCACTGGCTAGACCAGTACTCCTTTCATAGGGAGGCTGTAAAATTGAGAGACGGATTTGCTCACAGTTTTTTGGATTCCCTTTAAGCCATTGGCAAAGCCCACTATGGCAGCCAATCTAAAATCTGCTTTGCAGCATGATGATGTAGTTGCGGAAAAGCTCTGGAGTGAACTGGAATCTGCGCATATGGCCGGAGCCTTTGAGGGTTTCTTCTCTGGGCTGGGTGCCCAAGAAGGAGTTGGGAAAATACCAGCACATACACCACTTTTCCTTCAGTTCTTGCTCATCTGTCAACGATGTTATTGACTGTGAGGAATCCTGCATGCAATATGCATCTTTTGACAGAGCTCTTCACCTGATCAGAGCTGCGGATCATGAGGCATGGTTAGTAAAGGCTGTTATTGAGTCCACTTTCCGCCTTCTTCTCATTGGTGTCGTGGTGGTATGACACAGGGAATTAGAATGTGACAATGCCAATCTGCTGCACCTTGATGGTGTCCATTTGAATGACATTGGCCTTGACATCTTTAACCTTGGCCTTAAGATATTGAGAGGGCGCTGATTGCAATGGGGTGCTCGTCAGCTAAGTACCGACTTGCTGGTGGTGAAAAGCTTTCATTTAAAAGGCTATGCCCTTCAGTGGAAGTTGGACCAGTCTAGGTTTTTCTGGAACAGAAGGTAACGACAGGCCTTTAGACTAGGTCAAGTTTTTGGGAGTACTCACAGTCTAAGTGAAATTTGATAATGCTGTGGCCTTGCCCTTCCAACTTAACACGTCTGAGTGTCAATATTGGGTGAGGTCGAGGGGAACCCCCCCCCACATGGTATTAATGTTTGGACATATGCTCTTCCGCAGTCACGATGGCCCCTTAACCCATAGGGAAAGGGAGCCTTGACTAAGGAGAATAGTATTGCCTAGTGACAAAGGCGGTACCAGTGGATGAGCCCCAAATGGCTGAAGGTGGTTGGTCAGTCAGTGGCAGAGACTTGAGTGGGCAGTGCCTGATCTCTGTCAAAAATGTTGTGAGGTAAAATCTCACTCACCATGGAAACAGCAGGAGGAAGAGTTGCCTGCACACCCGCCTCTATTTTCCTTCGGTTAGGTTGGTTGTCACAGGTTTTTTAATAAAGCTGTGGCCTTACCCTTCCAACTTAACACTTCTGAGTGTTGTTATTGGGTAAGGTTGAGGGAAAAAAAATAAAAACATGGTATTAACCTCCCTGGCGGTATGATTATTTCAGATTTTTGGTGCTGAAAGCGGTACTTTTTTTGCATGGAAATATGTTTGTTTTTTTTATTGTAGGCCTGCAATTTTTAGGAATAACTCACTGAAATCTGTCCGAACAAGAGTCTAGTAAACATCCCGGGTAGGATAAAATTTGAAACACAAAATCATAAATTATAATTTAATAAATAATCATAAAAATAATAATATAATAATAAATGTAATTATATAATCAAACCAAAAACACTTAAATTTGAAATATAGCGCCAAGTTCGCACATCACTGAGCAAAGTCGCAAAATCGTTTTCACTAATGACGAATTTCCCCACAAATCATTATCACTCAATTCTGCAAGTGATTCTAATTTACTATCGCTGTTCTCTAGCTGGTCTAAAACCGCTTTTGACCTAAAGTGATGCTTTTTGGACACCATGGACATTTCTCACTTTCCAGGCAATAAGAACAGTAAAAATGCAGGCAAGGCACAGGACAAAGTACTAGGGACAAAATGTATGTGAAATGGTTTGATACAGTAATGTTTTACTATGTAATTTTAGTGAATGTCACTTTTTTTCATTTTTGAATTTCCCGCCGTTCCGTCCCCCGTACGTCCCGACGCTCACAGGGGACGGAACCCAGATGACAGATGCCGGTATCCGCCGGATTACATTGCCGGGGACACTGCAGGAGGGACATCGTGGGAGCGCAGGACAAGGTAAGTGATGGAGTCGTGGAGCACTGCTGCAAGGTATTCCCGAGTGTAGCTCGGGGTTACCTCTTCTGGTGCTGAAACCTTTCCCCGAGCTACACTCAGGAATACCGCCAGGGAGGTTAAAGTTTGGGCATATGCTCTTCCGCAGTCAATCCTTAGCAGACATACTCTCCAAGTTCAGTGGTGATGTTAAAAATTGAGGTCAACCACTTGTCCTCCAGAGGTTTTACCCCCCCTTGCTGACCAGGCCATTTCAACTGGTAATTGTGCGGTCATGCAATGCTGTACCCAAATGAAATTTGTCTTTTTTTTCACACACATAGAGCTTTGTTTTGGTGGCATTTGATCACCTGTGCGGTTTTTATTTTTTTGCGCTATAAACAAAAAAAGACCGGAAATTTGGAAAAATTATATTTTTCACTTTTGGTTATAAAAAATATCCAATAAACTCAGTTAGTCATAAATTTAGGCCAAAATGTATTCTGTTACATGTCTTTGGTAAAAAAAAAATACCAATACATGTATATTAATTGGTTTGTGTGAAAGCTATAGTGTTTGGAAACTGTGGTATATATATTGGAATTTACTTAGCTTTTACTTTTTGACTGCCTATCACATTTCTTGAGGTGCTAAAATGCCAGGGCAGTAAACCCCCCCCCCCCAAATGAACCCTTTTTGGAAAGTAGACACCCCAAGGATTTTGCAGAGAGGCATGTTGAGTCCATGGAACATTTTATTTTTTGCCAGAAATTTTTTGAATATGACAATTTTGTTTTTGTTCACACAAAGTTGTCAATTTAATAATATATTGCTCATGCATGGCATAGGTATATGTGGAATAACACCCCAAAACACATTCTCCTACGTCTTCAGAGTATGGGGATACCACATGTGAGAGACTTTTTGGCAACTTACAAGCCCCCAAAATCCAATGACCACATTCAGGCTTGCAAAGGGCATATTTCCTCATATCACTTCCCCACTATCACAGTTTCGGAGGCCCTAAAATGCCAGGATAGTACAAACACCCCCCAAAATGACCACTTTTTTGGAAAGTAGACACCCCAAGGAATTTGAGGCATGGTGAGTATTTTACAAATATCATTTTTGTCACAGGGTTTTGAAAAAGAAAAGAAAAAATACACTTTCTGTTATCTTTCTTTGTTTTGCAATAACACGTGGCAACAAATGAGATCTGCAAAACACTTGCCATGCCTCTTAGCAACCTTGGCGTGTCTACTTTCCAAAAAGGGGTCATTTGGAGGGGTTACTTCTACTATCCTGGAATTTTAGGGCCAACATTAGAAGCTTATGCCACACATCACCCACTCTTGAAGACCAAGCCTTTTCTGACACTTTTTGTTCACATGAAAAAAACAGTTTTTTTTGCTAGAAAATTACTTTGAACCCCCAAACATTATATATTTTTTTAAAGCAGAGGCCCTAGAGAATAAAACAGTGGGTGTTGAATTTTTTTACGTCACACAGTATTAGTGCAGCGATTTTTCAAACGCAAATTTTTTTATGAAAATACACTTTTTTTACTTTTAATGCACAAAAAACACAATATATTGCCCAATTATTGGTAAAATATATTAAGTTATTTTGATTTTCTTTATTATTTTTATACTGTTGTTTTCATTTTTTTAAAATTTTGGTAATTACTTTTAGATCTATCACAGGGAATGCAAATATCCTTATAACTTCAATGGGCATGGTCATATATTCTTTTTTGAGAAATCTGGAGTCTACCAGACTCTAGATATCTCTGCCCTTACATTATCTAATCTCACCAAGATCAGTGTGATCAGATTCTTTCCCAATTTACAAATGGCGCTGTTTATATCCTGCAAAACTGAAGTGATGAAATGCACATAGCTTCCAATTTCTTAGGCTATAGAGATGATTGGAGCCATTCTGGTCTCCAATCAGCTCTATGGGCAGCCAGCAGAACTGCTGGCTGCATTCCCGGATACCCCTGTGGGACAGGAGCCCAAGAGAACAGTGCAAGTTAGCGGGGGGGGGGGGGGCGATGTCCTTTCCCGCTGCTCATAAAAACAATTTAGCAGCTAATTGACCACTAGGATTACTTTTACATGAAAGCAGACTGCCAGCTAAAAAAAACAATACCAGGATGATGCCTGTAGCTGCAGGTATCATCCCGGTATAACCATTCAAAGTCCAGTGACGTACCAGTACATTTCTGGCCAATGTTGGGCATATATGTAATAGCAGAGAACACGCGCATATGATGAATTGACTCTGTGGATCAATATGACCGCAATTCATTCTTTTTTGTAATGTCTATGTTGAGGGTTAGGCCCAAAAGAGTTTTAAATTCAGAAACCGTGATAGGTTTCCATGAGAGTTAGCAAGAGCTGAATTTGGGTAGGCGGCGATGTATTGTGCGTATAAATTGCCTTGACCCACAATCAATTGGTACAGATCTTCCGTGAAAAACAGCAGAGGGGCTAAACGCTAGTGCTGGCAGCAAACTGTCATTTTCCAACTGTCAAAAATAACTGTCATTTTCCAACTGTCAAAAATAACTGTCATTTTCCAACTGTCATTTTCCAACTGTCAAAAATAACTGTCATTTTCCAACTGTCATTTTCCAACTGTCAAAAATAACTGTCATTTTCCAACTGTCATTTTTCAACTGTCATTTTCCAACTGTCAAAAATAACTGTCATTTTCCAACTGTCATTTTCCAACTGTGATTTTCCAACTGTCAAAAATAACTGTCATTTTCCAACTGTCATTTTCCAACTGTCAAAAATAACTGTCATTTTCCAACTGTCATTTTCCAACTGTCAAAAATAACTGTCATTTTCCAACTGTCATTTTCCAACTGTCAAAAATAACTGTCATTTTCCAACTGTCATTTTCCAACTGTCAAAAATAACTGTCATTTTCCAACTGTCATTTTCCAACTGTCAAAAATAACTGTCATTTTCCAACTGTCATTTTTCAACTGTCATTTTTCAACTGTCATTTTTCAACTGTCATTTTACAACTGTCATTTTACAACTGTCAAAAATAACTGTCATTTTACAACTGTCATTTTCCAACTGTCAAAAATAACTGTCATTTTCCAACTGTCATTTTCCAACTGTCAAAAATAACTGTCATTTTCCAACTGTCATTTTCCAACTGTCAAAAATAACTGTCATTTTCCAACTGTCATTTTCCAACTGTCATTTTTCAACTGTCATTTTTCAACTGTCAAAAATAACTGTCATTTTCCAACTGTCATTTTCCAACTGTCATTTTCCAACTGTCAAAAATAACTGTCATTTTCCAACTGTCATTTTCCAACTGTCAAAAATAACTGTCATTTTCCAACTGTCATTTTCCAACTGTCAAAAATAACTGTCATTTTCCAACTGTCATTTTCCAACTGTCAAAAATAACTGTCATTTTCCAACTGTCATTTTCCAACTGTCATTTTTCAACTGTCATTTTCCAACTGTCATTTTCCAACTGTCAAAAATAACTGTCATTTTCCAACTGTCATTTTCCAACTGTCATTTTCCAACTGTCAAAATAACTGTCATTTTCCAACTGTCAAAATAACTGTCATTTTTCAACTGTCAAAAATAACTGTCATTTTCCAACTGTCATTTTCCAACTGTTTTTCCAACTGCCAAAAATAACTGTCATTTTCCAACTGTCATTTTCCAACTGTCAAAAATAACTGTCATTTTCCAACTGTCATTTTCCAACTGTCAAAATAACTGTCATTTTCCAACTGTCAAAATAACTGTCATTTTTCAACTGTCAAAAATAACTGTCATTTTCCAACTGTCATTTTCCAACTGTCATTTTCCAACTGTCAAAAATAACTGTCATTTTCCAACTGTCATTTTCCAACTGTCAAAAATAACTGTCATTTTCCAACTGTCAAAAATAACTGTCATTTTCCAACTGTCAAAAATAACTGTCATTTTCCAACTGTCATTTTCCAACTGTCATTTTCCAACTGCCAAAAATAACTGTCATTTTCCAACTGTCATTTTCAACTGTCAAAAATAACTGTCATTTTCCAACTGTCATTTTCCAACTGTCAAAAATAACTGTCATTTTCCAACTGTCATTTTCCAACTGTCAAAAATAACTGTCATTTTCCAACTGTCATTTTCCAACTGTCAAAAATAACTGTCATTTTCCAACTGTCATTTTTCAACTGTCAAAAATAACTGTCATTTTCCAACTGTCATTTTTCAACTGTCATTTTTCAACTGTCATTTTCCAACTGTCATTTTCCAACTGTCAAAAATAACTGTCATTTTCCAACTGTCATTTTCCAACTGTCAAAAATAACTGTCATTTTCCAACTGTCATTTTCCAACTGCCAAAAATAACTGTCATTTTCCAACTGTCATTTTCAACTGTCAAAAATAACTGTCATTTTCCAACTGTCATTTTCCAACTGTCATTTTCCAACTGTCAAAAATAACTGTCATTTTTCAACTGTCATTTTCCAACTGTCAAAAATAACTCATTTTCCAACTGTCAAAAATAACTGTCATTTTCCAACTGTCATTTTCCAACTGTCAAAAATAACTGTCATTTTCCAACTGTCATTTTCCAACTGTCAAAAATAACTGTCATTTTCCAACTGTCATTTTCCAACTGTCAAAAATAACTGTCATTTTCCAACTGTCATTTTCCAACTGTCAAAAATAACTGTCATTTTCCAACTGTCATTTTCCAACTGTCAAAAATAACTGTCATTTTCCAACTGTCATTTTTCAACTGTCATTTTTCAACTGTCATTTTTCAACTGTCATTTTACAACTGTCATTTTACAACTGTCAAAAATAACTGTCATTTTCCAACTGTCATTTTCCAACTGTCAAAAATAACTGTCATTTTCCAACTGTCATTTTCCAACTGTCAAAAATAACTGTCATTTTCCAACTGTCATTTTCCAACTGTCAAAAATAACTGTCATTTTCCAACTGTCATTTTCCAACTGTCATTTTTCAACTGTCATTTTTCAACTGTCAAAAATAACTGTCATTTTCCAACTGTCATTTTCCAACTGTCATTTTCCAACTGTCAAAAATAACTGTCATTTTCCAACTGTCATTTTCCAACTGTCAAAAATAACTGTCATTTTCCAACTGTCATTTTCCAACTGTCAAAAATAACTGTCATTTTCCAACTGTCATTTTCCAACTGTCAAAAATAACTGTCATTTTCCAACTGTCATTTTCCAACTGTCATTTTTCAACTGTCATTTTTCAACTGTCATTTTCCAACTGTCATTTTCCAACTGTCAAAAATAACTGTCATTTTCCAACTGTCATTTTCCAACTGTCATTTTCCAACTGTCAAAATAACTGTCATTTTCCAACTGTCAAAATAACTGTCATTTTTCAACTGTCAAAAATAACTGTCATTTTCCAACTGTCATTTTCCAACTGTTTTTCCAACTGTCAAAAATAACTGTCATTTTCCAACTGTCATTTTCCAACTGTCAAAAATAACTGTCATTTTCCAACTGTCATTTTCCAACTGTCAAAATAACTGTCATTTTCCAACTGTCAAAATAACTGTCATTTTTCAACTGTCAAAAATAACTGTCATTTTCCAACTGTCATTTTCCAACTGTCATTTTCCAACTGTCATTTTCCAACTGTCAAAAATAACTGTCATTTTCCAACTGTCATTTTCCAACTGTCAAAAATAACTGTCATTTTCCAACTGTCAAAAATAACTGTCATTTTCCAACTGTCATTTTCCAACTGTCAAAAATAACTGTCATTTTCCAACTGTCATTTTTCAACTGTCATTTTTCAACTGTCATTTTCCAACTGTCATTTTCCAACTGTCAAAAATAACTGTCATTTTCCAACTGTCATTTTCCAACTGTCAAAAATAACTGTCATTTTCCAACTGTCATTTTCCAACTGTCATTTTCCAACTGCCAAAAATAACTGTCATTTTCCAACTGTCATTTTCAACTGTCAAAAATAACTGTCATTTTCCAACTGTCATTTTCCAACTGTCATTTTCCAACTGTCAAAAATAACTGTCATTTTTCAACTGTCATTTTCCAACTGTCAAAAATAACTCATTTTCCAACTGTCAAAAATAACTGTCATTTTCCAACTGTCATTTTCCAACTGTCAAAAATAACTGTCATTTTCCAACTGTCATTTTCCAACTGTCATTTTCCAACTGTCAAAAATAACTGTCATTTTCCAACTGTCAAAAATAACTGTCATTTTCCAACTGTCATTTTCCAACTGTCAAAAATAACTGTCATTTTCCAACTGTCATTTTCCAACTGTCAAAAATAACTGTCATTTTCCAACTGTCATTTTCCAACTGTCAAAAATAACTGTCATTTTTCAACTGTCATTTTCCAACTGTCAAAAATAACTGTCATTTTCCAACTGTCAAAAATAACTGTCATTTTCCAACTGTCATTTTCCAACTGTCATTTTCCAACTGTCAAAAATAACTGTCATTTTCCAACTGTCATTTTCCAACTGTCAAAAATAACTGTCATTTTCCAACTGTCAAAAATAACTGTCATTTTCCAACTGTCATTTTCCAACTGTCAAAAATAACTGTCATTTTCCAACTGTCATTTTCCAACTGTCATTTTCCAACTGCCAAAAATAACTGTCATTTTCCAACTGTCATTTTCAACTGTCAAAAATAACTGTCATTTTCCAACTGTCATTTTCCAACTGTCAAAAATAACTGTCATTTTCCAACTGTCATTTTCCAACTGTCAAAAATAACTGTCATTTTCCAACTGTCATTTTCCAACTGTCATTTTCAAACTGTCAAAAATAACTGTAATTTTCCAACTGTCATTTTCCAACTGTCAAAAATAACTCATTTTCCAACTGTCATTTTCCAACTGTCAAAAATAACTGTCATTTTCCAACTGTCATTTTCCAACTGTCAAAATAACTGTCATTTTCCAACTGTCAAAATAACTGTCATTTTTCAACTGTCAAAAATAACTGTCATTTTCCAACTGTCATTTTCCAACTGTCATTTTCCAACTGTCATTTTCCAACTGTCATTTTCCAACTGTCAAAAATAACTGTCATTTTCCAACTGTCATTTTCCAACTGTCAAAAATAACTGTCATTTTCCAACTGTCAAAAATAACTGTCATTTTCCAACTGTCATTTTCCAACTGTCAAAAATAACTGTCATTTTCCAACTGTCATTTTCCAACTGTCATTTTCCAACTGCCAAAAATAACTGTCATTTTCCAACTGTCATTTTCAACTGTCACAAATAACTGTCATTTTCCAACTGTCATTTTCCAACTGTCAAAAATAACTGTCATTTTCCAACTGTCATTTTCCAACTGTCAAAAATAACTGTCATTTTCCAACTGTCATTTTCCAACTGTCATTTTCCAACTGTCAAAAATAACTGTCATTTTCCAACTGTCATTTTCCAACTGTCAAAAATAACTGTCATTTTCCAACTGTCATTTTCCAACTGTCAAAAATAACTGTCATTTTCCAACTGTCATTTTCCAACTGTCAAAATAACTGTCATTTTCCAACTGTCAAAATAACTGTCATTTTTCAACTGTCAAAAATAACTGTCATTTTCCAACTGTCATTTTCCAACTGTCATTTTCCAACTGTCAAAAATAACTGTCATTTTCCAACTGTCATTTTCCAACTGTCAAAAATAACTGTCATTTTCCAACTGTCAAAAATAACTGTCATTTTCCAACTGTCATTTTCCAACTGTCAAAAATAACTGTCATTTTCCAACTGTCATTTTCCAACTGCCAAAAATAACTGTCATTTTCCAACTGTCATTTTCCAACTGTCAAAAATAACTGTCATTTTCCAACTGTCATTTTCCAACTGTCATTTTCCAACTGTCAAAAATAACTGTCATTTTCCAACTGTCATTTTTCAACTGTCAAAAATAACTGTCATTTTCCAACTGTCATTTTTCAACTGTCATTTTTCAACTGTCATTTTCCAACTGTCAAAAATAACTGTCATTTTCCAACTGTCATTTTCCAACTGTCAAAATAACTGTCATTTTCCAACTGTCAAAATACCTGTCATTTTTCAACTGTCAAAAATAACTGTCATTTTCCAACTGTCATTTTCCAACTGTCAAAAATAACTGTCATTTTCCAACTGTCATTTTCCAACTGTCAAAAATAACTGTCATTTTCCAACTGTCAAAAATAACTGTCATTTTCCAACTGTCATTTTCCAACTGTCAAAAATAACTGTCATTTTCCAACTGTCATTTTCCAACTGTCATTTTCCAACTGTCAAAAATAACTGTCATTTTCCAACTGTCATTTTCCAACTGTCAAAAATAACTGTCATTTTCCAACTGTCATTTTCCAACTGTCAAAATAACTGTCATTTTCCAACTGTCAAAATAACTGTCATTTTTCAACTGTCAAAAATAACTGTCATTTTCCAACTGTCATTTTCCAACTGTCATTTTCCAACTGTCATTTTCCAACTGTCAAAAATAACTGTCATTTTCCAACTGTCATTTTCCAACTGTCAAAAATAACTGTCATTTTCCAACTGTCAAAAATAACTGTCATTTTCCAACTGTCATTTTCCAACTGTCAAAAATAACTGTCATTTTCCAACTGTCATTTTCCAACTGTCATTTTCCAACTGCCAAAAATAACTGTCATTTTCCAACTGTCATTTTTCAACTGTCAAAAATAACTGTCATTTTCCAACTGTCATTTTTCAACTGTCATTTTTCAACTGTCATTTTCCAACTGTCAAAAATAACTGTCATTTTCCAACTGTCATTTTCCAACTGTCAAAATAACTGTCATTTTCCAACTGTCAAAATAACTGTCATTTTTCAACTGTCAAAAATAACTGTCATTTTCCAACTGTCATTTTCCAACTGTCATTTTCCAACTGTCAAAAATAACTGTCATTTTCCAACTGTCATTTTCCAACTGTCAAAAATAACTGTCATTTTCCAACTGTCAAAAATAACTGTCATTTTCCAACTGTCATTTTCCAACTGTCAAAAATAACTGTCATTTTCCAACTGTCATTTTCCAACTGTCATTTTCCAACTGCCAAAAATAACTCATTTTCCAACTGTCATTTTCCAACTGTCAAAATAACTGTCATTTTCCAACTGTCAAAATAACTGTCATTTTTCAACTGTCAAAAATAACTGTCATTTTCCAACTGTCATTTTCCAACTGTCATTTTCCAACTGTCATTTTCCAACTGTCAAAAATAACTGTCATTTTCCAACTGTCATTTTCCAACTGTCAAAAATAACTGTCATTTTCCAACTGTCAAAAATAACTGTCATTTTCCAACTGTCATTTTCCAACTGTCAAAAATAACTGTAATTTTCCAACTGTCATTTTCCAACTGTCATTTTCCAACTGGCAAAAATAACTGTCATTTTCCAACTGTCATTTTCAACTGTCAAAAATAACTGTAATTTTCCAACTGTCATTTTCCAACTGTCAAAAATAACTGTCATTTTCCAACTGTCATTTTCCAACTGTCATTTTCCAACTGTCAAAAATAACTGTCATTTTCCAACTGTCATTTTTCAACTGTCAAAAATAACTGTCATTTTCCAACTGTCATTTTTCAACTGTCATTTTTCAACTGTCATTTTCCAACTGTCATTTTCCAACTGTCAAAAATAACTGTCATTTTCCAACTGTCATTTTCCAACTGTCAAAAATAACTGTCATTTTCCAACTGTCATTTTCCAACTGTCATTTTCCAACTGCCAAAAATAACTGTCATTTTCCAACTGTCATTTTCAACTGTCAAAAATAACTGTCATTTTCCAACTGTCATTTTCCAACTGTCATTTTCCAACTGTCATTTTCCAACTGTCATTTTCCAACTGTCAAAAATAACTGTCATTTTCCAACTGTCATTTTCCAACTGTCAAAAATAACTGTCATTTTCCAACTGTCATTTTCCAACTGTCAAAATAACTGTCATTTTCCAACTGTCAAAATAACTGTCATTTTTCAACTGTCAAAAATAACTGTCATTTTCCAACTGTCATTTTCCAACTGTCATTTTCCAACTGTCATTTTCCAACTGTCAAAAATAACTGTCATTTTCCAACTGTCATTTTCCAACTGTCAAAAATAACTGTCATTTTCCAACTGTCAAAAATAACTGTCATTTTCCAACTGTCATTTTCCAACTGTAAAAAATAACTGTCATTTTCCAACTGTCATTTTCCAACTGTCATTTTCCAACTGCCAAAAATAACTGTCATTTTCCAACTGTCATTTTCCAACTGTCAAAAATAACTGTCATTTTCCAACTGTCAAAAATAACTGTCATTTTCCAACTGTCATTTTCCAACTGTCAAAAATAACTGTCATTTTCCAACTGTCATTTTCCAACTGCCAAAAATAACTGTCATTTTCCAACTGTCATTTACCAACTGTCAAAAATAACTGTCATTTTCCAACTGTCATTTTCCAACTGTCATTTTCCAACTGTCAAAAATAACTGTCATTTTCCAACTGTCATTTTTCAACTGTCAAAAATAACTGTCATTTTCCAACTGTCATTTTTCAACTGTCATTTTCCAACTGTCATTTTCCAACTGTCAAAAATAACTGTCATTTTCCAACTGTCAAAAATAACTGTCATTTTCCAACTGTCATTTTCCAACTGTCAAAAATAACTGTCATTTTCCAACTGTCATTTTCCAACTGCCAAAAATAACTGTCATTTTCCAACTGTCATTTTCCAACTGCCAAAAATAACTGTCATTTTCCAACTGTCATTTACCAACTGTCAAAAATAACTGTCATTTTCCAACTGTCATTTTCCAACTGTCAAAAATAACTGTCATTTTCCAACTGTCATTTTTCAACTGTCAAAAATAACTGTCATTTTCCAACTGTCATTTTTCAACTGTCATTTTTCAACTGTCATTTTCCAACTGTCAAAAATAACTGTCATTTTCCAACTGTCATTTTCCAACTGTCAAAATAACTGTCATTTTCCAACTGTCAAAATAACTGTCATTTTTCAACTGTCAAAAATAACTGTCATTTTCCAACTGTCATTTTCCAACTGTCATTTTCCAACTGTCAAAAATAACTGTCATTTTCCAACTGTCATTTTCCAACTGTCAAAAATAACTGTCATTTTCCAACTGTCAAAAATAACTGTCATTTTCCAACTGTCATTTTCCAACTGTCAAAAATAACTGTCATTTTCCAACTGTCATTTTCCAACTGTCATTTTCCAACTGCCAAAAATAACTGTCATTTTCCAACTGTCATTTTCCAACTGTCAAAAATAACTGTCATTTTCCAACTGTCATTTTCCAACTGTCATTTTCCAACTGTCATTTTCCAACTGTCATTTTCCAACTGTCAAAAATAACTGTCATTTTCCAACTGTCATTTTCCAACTGTCATTTTCCAACTGCCAAAAATAACTGTCATTTTCCAACTGTCATTTTCCAACTGTCATTTTCCAACTGTCAAAAATAACTGTCATTTTCCAACTGTCATTTTCCAACTGTCAAAAATAACTGTCATTTTCCAACTGTCATTTTCCAACTGTCAAAAATAACTGTCATTTTCCAACTGTCATTTTCCAACTGTCAAAATAACTGTCATTTTCCAACTGTCAAAATAACTGTCATTTTTCAACTGTCAAAAATAACTGTCATTTTCCAACTGTCATTTTCCAACTGTCATTTTCCAACTGTCAAAAATAACTGTCATTTTCCAACTGTCATTTTCCAACTGTCAAAAATAACTGTCATTTTCCAACTGTCAAAAATAACTGTCATTTTCCAACTGTCATTTTCCAACTGTCAAAAATAACTGTCATTTTCCAACTGTCATTTTCCAACTGCCAAAAATAACTGTCATTTTCCAACTGTCAAAAATAACTGTCATTTTCCAACTGTCATTTTCCAACTGTCATTTTCCAACTGTCAAAAATAACTGTCATTTTCCAACTGTCATTTTTCAACTGTCAAAAATAACTGTCATTTTCCAACTGTCATTTTTCAACTGTCATTTTTCAACTGTCATTTTCCAACTGTCAAAAATAACTGTCATTTTCCAACTGTCATTTTCCAACTGTCAAAATAACTGTCATTTTCCAACTGTCAAAATACCTGTCATTTTTCAACTGTCAAAAATAACTGTCATTTTCCAACTGTCATTTTCCAACTGTCAAAAATAACTGTCATTTTCCAACTGTCATTTTCCAACTGTCAAAAATAACTGTCATTTTCCAACTGTCAAAAATAACTGTCATTTTCCAACTGTCATTTTCCAACTGTCAAAAATAACTGTCATTTTCCAACTGTCATTTTCCAACTGTCATTTTCCAACTGTCAAAAATAACTGTCATTTTCCAACTGTCATTTTCCAACTGTCAAAAATAACTGTCATTTTCCAACTGTCATTTTCCAACTGTCAAAATAACTGTCATTTTCCAACTGTCAAAATAACTGTCATTTTTCAACTGTCAAAAATAACTGTCATTTTCCAACTGTCATTTTCCAACTGTCATTTTCCAACTGTCATTTTCCAACTGTCAAAAATAACTGTCATTTTCCAACTGTCATTTTCCAACTGTCAAAAATAACTGTCATTTTCCAACTGTCAAAAATAACTGTCATTTTCCAACTGTCATTTTCCAACTGTCAAAAATAACTGTCATTTTCCAACTGTCATTTTCCAACTGTCATTTTCCAACTGCCAAAAATAACTGTCATTTTCCAACTGTCATTTTTCAACTGTCAAAAATAACTGTCATTTTCCAACTGTCATTTTTCAACTGTCATTTTTCAACTGTCATTTTCCAACTGTCAAAAATAACTGTCATTTTCCAACTGTCATTTTCCAACTGTCAAAATAACTGTCATTTTCCAACTGTCAAAATAACTGTCATTTTTCAACTGTCAAAAATAACTGTCATTTTCCAACTGTCATTTTCCAACTGTCATTTTCCAACTGTCAAAAATAACTGTCATTTTCCAACTGTCATTTTCCAACTGTCAAAAATAACTGTCATTTTCCAACTGTCAAAAATAACTGTCATTTTCCAACTGTCATTTTCCAACTGTCAAAAATAACTGTCATTTTCCAACTGTCATTTTCCAACTGTCATTTTCCAACTGCCAAAAATAACTCATTTTCCAACTGTCATTTTCCAACTGTCAAAATAACTGTCATTTTCCAACTGTCAAAATAACTGTCATTTTTCAACTGTCAAAAATAACTGTCATTTTCCAACTGTCATTTTCCAACTGTCATTTTCCAACTGTCATTTTCCAACTGTCAAAAATAACTGTCATTTTCCAACTGTCATTTTCCAACTGTCAAAAATAACTGTCATTTTCCAACTGTCAAAAATAACTGTCATTTTCCAACTGTCATTTTCCAACTGTCAAAAATAACTGTAATTTTCCAACTGTCATTTTCCAACTGTCATTTTCCAACTGGCAAAAATAACTGTCATTTTCCAACTGTCATTTTCAACTGTCAAAAATAACTGTCATTTTCCAACTGTCATTTTCCAACTGTCAAAAATAACTGTCATTTTCCAACTGTCATTTTCCAACTGTCATTTTCCAACTGTCAAAAATAACTGTCATTTTCCAACTGTCATTTTTCAACTGTCAAAAATAACTGTCATTTTCCAACTGTCATTTTTCAACTGTCATTTTTCAACTGTCATTTTCCAACTGTCATTTTCCAACTGTCAAAAATAACTGTCATTTTCCAACTGTCATTTTCCAACTGTCAAAAATAACTGTCATTTTCCAACTGTCATTTTCCAACTGTCATTTTCCAACTGCCAAAAATAACTGTCATTTTCCAACTGTCATTTTCAACTGTCAAAAATAACTGTCATTTTCCAACTGTCATTTTCCAACTGTCATTTTCCAACTGTCATTTTCCAACTGTCATTTTCCAACTGTCAAAAATAACTGTCATTTTCCAACTGTCATTTTCCAACTGTCAAAAATAACTGTCATTTTCCAACTGTCATTTTCCAACTGTCAAAATAACTGTCATTTTCCAACTGTCAAAATAACTGTCATTTTTCAACTGTCAAAAATAACTGTCATTTTCCAACTGTCATTTTCCAACTGTCATTTTCCAACTGTCATTTTCCAACTGTCAAAAATAACTGTCATTTTCCAACTGTCATTTTCCAACTGTCAAAAATAACTGTCATTTTCCAACTGTCAAAAATAACTGTCATTTTCCAACTGTCATTTTCCAACTGTAAAAAATAACTGTCATTTTCCAACTGTCATTTTCCAACTGTCATTTTCCAACTGCCAAAAATAACTGTCATTTTCCAACTGTCATTTTCCAACTGTCAAAAATAACTGTCATTTTCCAACTGTCAAAAATAACTGTCATTTTCCAACTGTCATTTTCCAACTGTCAAAAATAACTGTCATTTTCCAACTGTCATTTTCCAACTGCCAAAAATAACTGTCATTTTCCAACTGTCATTTACCAACTGTCAAAAATAACTGTCATTTTCCAACTGTCATTTTCCAACTGTCATTTTCCAACTGTCAAAAATAACTGTCATTTTCCAACTGTCATTTTTCAACTGTCAAAAATAACTGTCATTTTCCAACTGTCATTTTTCAACTGTCATTTTCCAACTGTCATTTTCCAACTGTCAAAAATAACTGTCATTTTCCAACTGTCAAAAATAACTGTCATTTTCCAACTGTCATTTTCCAACTGTCAAAAATAACTGTCATTTTCCAACTGTCATTTTCCAACTGCCAAAAATAACTGTCATTTTCCAACTGTCATTTTCCAACTGCCAAAAATAACTGTCATTTTCCAACTGTCATTTACCAACTGTCAAAAATAACTGTCATTTTCCAACTGTCATTTTCCAACTGTCAAAAATAACTGTCATTTTCCAACTGTCATTTTTCAACTGTCAAAAATAACTGTCATTTTCCAACTGTCATTTTTCAACTGTCATTTTTCAACTGTCATTTTCCAACTGTCAAAAATAACTGTCATTTTCCAACTGTCATTTTCCAACTGTCAAAATAACTGTCATTTTCCAACTGTCAAAATAACTGTCATTTTTCAACTGTCAAAAATAACTGTCATTTTCCAACTGTCATTTTCCAACTGTCATTTTCCAACTGTCAAAAATAACTGTCATTTTCCAACTGTCATTTTCCAACTGTCAAAAATAACTGTCATTTTCCAACTGTCAAAAATAACTGTCATTTTCCAACTGTCATTTTCCAACTGTCAAAAATAACTGTCATTTTCCAACTGTCATTTTCCAACTGTCATTTTCCAACTGCCAAAAATAACTGTCATTTTCCAACTGTCATTTTCCAACTGTCAAAAATAACTGTCATTTTCCAACTGTCATTTTCCAACTGTCATTTTCCAACTGTCATTTTCCAACTGTCATTTTCCAACTGTCAAAAATAACTGTCATTTTCCAACTGTCATTTTCCAACTGTCATTTTCCAACTGCCAAAAATAACTGTCATTTTCCAACTGTCATTTTCCAACTGTCAAAAATAACTGTCATTTTCCAACTGTCATTTTCCAACTGTCATTTTCCAACTGTCATTTTCCAACTGCCAAAAATAACTGTCATTTTCCAACTGTCAAAAATAACTGTCATTTTCCAACTGTCATTTTCCAACTGTCAAAAATAACTGTCATTTTCCAACTGTCATTTTTCAACTGTCAAAAATAACTGTCATTTTCCAACTGTCATTTTTCAACTGTCATTTTTCAACTGTCATTTTCCAACTGTCAAAAATAACTGTCATTTTCCAACTGTCATTTTCCAACTGTCAAAATAACTGTCATTTTCCAACTGTCAAAATAACTGTCATTTTTCAACTGTCAAAAATAACTGTCATTTTCCAACTGTCATTTTCCAACTGTCATTTTCCAACTGTCATTTTCCAACTGTCAAAAATAACTGTCATTTTCCAACTGTCATTTTCCAACTGTCAAAAATAACTGTCATTTTCCAACTGTCAAAAATAACTGTCATTTTCCAACTGTCATTTTCCAACTGTCAAAAATAACTGTCATTTTCCAACTGTCATTTTCCAACTGCCAAAAATAACTGTCATTTTCCAACTGTCATTTTCCAACTGTCAAAAATAACTGTCATTTTCCAACTGTCATTTTCCAACTGTCATTTTCCAACTGTCATTTTCCAACTGTCATTTTCCAACTGTCAAAAATAACTGTCATTTTCCAACTGTCATTTTCCAACTGTCATTTTCCAACTGCCAAAAATAACTGTCATTTTCCAACTGTCATTTTCCAACTGTCAAAAATAACTGTCATTTTCCAACTGTCATTTTCCAACTGTCATTTTCCAACTGCCAAAAATAACTGTCATTTTCCAACTGTCAAAAATAACTGTCATTTTCCAACTGTCATTTTCCAACTGTCAAAAATAACTGTCATTTTCCAACTGTCATTTTTCAACTGTCAAAAATAACTGTCATTTTCCAACTGTCATTTTTCAACTGTCATTTTTCAACTGTCATTTTCCAACTGTCAAAAATAACTGTCATTTTCCAACTGTCATTTTCCAACTGTCAAAATAACTGTCATTTTCCAACTGTCAAAATAACTGTCATTTTTCAACTGTCAAAAATAACTGTCATTTTCCAACTGTCATTTTCCAACTGTCATTTTCCAACTGTCATTTTCCAACTGTCAAAAATAACTGTCATTTTCCAACTGTCATTTTCCAACTGTCAAAAATAACTGTCATTTTCCAACTGTCAAAAATAACTGTCATTTTCCAACTGTCATTTTCCAACTGTCAAAAATAACTGTCATTTTCCAACTGTCATTTTCCAACTGCCAAAAATAACTGTCATTTTCCAACTGTCATTTTCCAACTGTCAAAAATAACTGTCATTTTCCAACTGTCATTTTCCAACTGTCATTTTCCAACTGTCAAAAATAACTGTCATTTTCCAACTGTCATTTTTCAACTGTCAAAAATAACTGTCATTTTCCAACTGTCATTTTCCAACTGTCATTTTTCAACTGTCATTTTTCAACTGTCATTTTCCAACTGTCATTTTCCAACTGTCAAAAATAACTGTCATTTTCCAACTGTCATTTTCCAACTGCCAAAAATAACTGTCATTTTCCAACTGTCATTTTCAACTGTCAAAAATAACTGTCATTTTCCAACTGTCATTTTCCAACTGTCAAAAATAACTGTCATTTTCCAACTGTCATTTTCCAACTGTCAAAAATAACTGTCATTTTCCAACTGTCATTTTCCAACTGTCATTTTCCAACTGTCAAAAATAACTGTCATTTTCCAACTGTCATTTTTCAACTGTCAAAAATAACTGTCATTTTCCAACTGTCATTTTCCAACTGTCATTTTTCAACTGTCATTTTTCAACTGTCATTTTCCAACTGTCATTTTCCAACTGTCAAAAATAACTGTCATTTTCCAACTGTCATTTTCCAACTGTCATTTTCCAACTGCCAAAAATAACTGTCATTTTCCAACTGTCATTTTCAACTGTCAAAAATAACTGTCATTTTCCAACTGTCATTTTCCAACTGTCAAAAATAACTGTCATTTTCCAACTGTCATTTTCCAACTGTCAAAAATAACTGTCATTTTCCAACTGTCATTTTCCAACTGTCAAAAATAACTGTCATTTTCCAACTGTCATTTTTCAACTGTCAAAAATAACTGTCATTTTCCAACTGTCATTTTTCAACTGTCATTTTTCAACTGTCATTTTTCAACTGTCATTTTTCAACTGTCATTTTCCAACTGTCAAAAATAACTGTCATTTTCCAACTGTCATTTTCCAACTGTCAAAAATAACTGTCATTTTCCAACTGTCATTTTCAACTGTCATTTTCCAACTGTCATTTTCCAACTGTCAAAAATAACTGTCATTTTCCAACTGTCAAAAATAACTGTCATTTTCCAACTGTCATTTTCCAACTGTCAAAAATAACTGTCATTTTCCAACTGTCATTTTCCAACTGTCATTTTCCAACTGTCAAAAATAACTGTCATTTTCCAACTGTCAAAAATAACTGTCATTTTCCAACTGTCATTTTCCAACTGTCAAAAATAACTGTCATTTTCCAACTGTCATTTTCCAACTGTCAAAAATAACTGTCATTTTCCAACTGTCATTTTCCAACTGTCAAAAATAACTGTCATTTTTCAACTGTCATTTTCCAACTGTCAAAAATAACTGTCATTTTCCAACTGTCAAAAATAACTGTCATTTTCCAACTGTCATTTTCCAACTGTCATTTTCCAGCTGTCAAAAATAACTGTCATTTTCCAACTGTCATTTTCCAACTGTCAAAAATAACTGTCATTTTCCAACTGTCAAAAATAACTGTCATTTTCCAACTGTCATTTTCCAACTGTCAAAAATAACTGTCATTTTCCAACTGTCATTTTCCAACTGTCATTTTCCAACTGCCAAAAATAACTGTCATTTTCCAACTGTCATTTTCAACTGTCAAAAATAACTGTCATTTTCCAACTGTCATTTTCCAACTGTCAAAAATAACTGTCATTTTCCAACTGTCATTTTCCAACTGTCAAAAATAACTGTCATTTTCTAACTGTCATTTTCCAACTGTCATTTTCCAACTGTCATTTTCCAACTGTCAAAAATAACTGTCATTTTCCAACTGTCATTTTCCAACTGTCAAAAATAACTGTCATTTTCCAACTGTCATTTTTCAACTGTCATTTTTCAACTGTCATTTTCCAACTGTCATTTTCCAACTGTCAAAAATAACTGTCATTTTCCAACTGTCATTTTCCAACTGTCAAAAATAACTGTCATTTTCCAACTGTCATTTTCCAACTGCCAAAAATAACTGTCATTTTCCAACTGTCATTTTCAACTGTCAAAAATAACTGTCATTTTCCAACTGTCATTTTCCAACTGTCAAAAATAACTGTCATTTTCCAACTGTCATTTTCCAACTGTCATTTTCCAACTGTCAAAAATAACTGTCATTTTCCAACTGTCATTTTTCAACTGTCATTTTCCAACTGTCAAAAATAACTGTCATTTTCCAACTGTCAAAAATAACTGTCATTTTCCAACTGTCATTTTCCAACTGTCAAAAATAACTGTCATTTTCCAACTGTCATTTTCCAACTGTCATTTTCCAACTGTCAAAAATAACTGTCATTTTCCAACTGTCAAAAATAACTGTCATTTTCCAACTGTCATTTTCCAACTGTCAAAAATAACTGTCATTTTCCAACTGTCATTTTCCAACTGTCAAAAATAACTGTCATTTTCCAACTGTCATTTTCCAACTGTCAAAAATAACTGTCATTTTTCAACTGTCATTTTCCAACTGTCAAAAATAACTGTCATTTTCCAACTGTCAAAAATAACTGTCATTTTCCAACTGTCATTTTTCAACTGTCATTTTCCAACTGTCAAAAATAACTGTCATTTTCCAACTGTCATTTTCCAACTGTCAAAAATAACTGTCATTTTCCAACTGTCATTTTCCAACTGTCAAAAATAACTGTCATTTTCCAACTGTCAAAAATAACTGTCATTTTCCAACTGCCATTTTCCAACTGTCATTTTTCAACTGTCATTTTCCAACTGTCATTTTCCAACTGTCAAAAATAACTGTCATTTTCCAACTGTCATTTTCCAACTGTCAAAAATAACTGTCATTTTCCAACTGTCATTTTCCAACTGTCAAAAATAACTGTCATTTTCCAACTGTCAAAAATAACTGTCATTTTCCAACTGTCATTTTCCAACTGTCAAAAATAACTGTCATTTTCCAACTGTCAAAAATAAATGTCATTTTCCAACAGTCATTTTCCAACTGTCAAAAATAACTGTCATTTTCCAACTGTCATTTTCCAACTGTCAAAAATAACTGTCATTTTCCAACTGTCAAAAATAACTCCAACTGTCATTTGAAAAAAAATTGAGATGAAGCAGGATTGCTTTCTATGGAATGACAAGGGTGAATGGCAAAAGGGAATGCCCATAGAGTAGAAGAGGAAGCAAGATGTGACTTGGAGTCAAAACCATTAAGTATATAAAAAAAAAGTTAGTGGACATACGCTCCACATTCAGTAGTGATGTTTAAAATTGAGATTAAGCGGGATTATCTTTGTTTTCTGTGGAGTGACAAAGGTGAATGACAGCAGAGAATGCCCATAGGGTATAATGGGAAACAAAATATAAACTCATTTGCAGGCAAATCTGAGAAACATAGCAATGTACCCTTTCCCACAGGTGTTCCTTGTCATTGAATGACACAAAGAAATGCCCATAGATTATAATGGGAAGCAAATTGTGACTTTACATCAAAACCATTACACATATCAAATAAATCATTAGCAAACATACTCTCCAAGTTCAGTGGTGATATTTAACCTCTTGCCCTCTAGAGGATTTACCCTCCTTCCTGACCAGGCCTTTTTTTGCTATTCGGCTCTGCACTATTTCAACTGGTATTTGTTTGCGCAAATGCAATGCTGTACCCAAACAAAATGTATGGCCTTTTTTTCACACAATTAGAGCTTTCTTTTGGTGGTATTTGATCACCTGTGTTCTTTTTATTTTTTGTACTATAAACAAAGACCAACAATTGTGAAAATCACAATATTTTTTACTTTCAGCTATAAAAAATATATAGTAAACTCAAAGTTAGTCATAAATTTAGGCCAAAATGTATTCTGCTCCATGTTTTTGGTAAAAAAAATCCCAATAAGTGTATATTGATTGCTTTGTGTGAAAGGTATAGCATCTAAAAACTATGGTATAGATACTGCAATTTATGCCATTTTTTGCTGTACAGCACTGCGCTAGTTTAACTGACAATTGCGCGGTCATGCAATACTGTACATAAATGAAATTACTGTTCTTTTTTCACACAAGTAGAGCTTTCTTTCGGTGGTATTTGATCACCTGTGTGCTTTTTATTTTTTACGCTATAAACAAAAAAGACCAAAAATTTTGAAAAAAAAAAAACAATATTTTTTAAATTCGGCTATACAAAATATATACTAAACTGAAAGTTAGTCATAAATTTAGGCCAAAATGTATTTTGCTACATGTCTTTTGGTAAAAAAAAATCCCAATAACTGCATATTAATTGGTTTGTGTGAAAGTTATAACGTCTACAAACTATGGTATAGATAATGGAATCTACACAGCTTTTACTTTCTGACTGCTCATCACATTTCTTGAGGTGCTAAAATACCAGGACCGTACAAACACCCCCCAATGACCCCTTTTTGGAAGGTAGACACCCTAAGCTATCTGCTGAGAGGCATGTTGAGTCCATGGAAGATTTATTTTTTTTTCCACAAGTTTTTGGAAAATGACAAAAACATTTTTTTTTTTGTACACAAAGTTGTCACTTAAATGATATATTTATCACACAAGTCATGGGTATATGTGGAATTACACTCCAAAATACATTCTGCTACTTCTATATGAGCCTGAAATCCAATGACCACTTTGAAAGTCTGAAGGTGCAAAACTTCCTCATTTCACTTCCTCCCTACCTATCACAGTTTCGGAGGCCCTGAAATGCCAGGATAGCACCAAACCCCTTTTTTGGAAAGTAGACACCCCAAGGAATTTAAAAAGAGGCATGGTGAGTATTTTTCAGATCTCTTTTTTTCTCACAAGGTTTTGAAATATACAGTAAAAAAAAGAAAAAGAATATATTTTTCATTTTCCAAAAACTTGTGGCAAAAAACGAGATCTGCAAAATACTCACCATGCTTCTTATCAAATTTCTTGGAGTGTCTACTTTCTAAAAAGGGTTAATTTGTGGGGGTTTGGTGCTATCCTGGCATTTCAGGGTCTCCGAAACTGTGATAGGTAGTCAGGAAGTGTAATGAAGAAATAAAGCCCTTTTAAAGCCTGAAGGTGCTTATTCGATTTAGGGGTCCTGTGTGCGGCTAGACTGCCAAAAAGTCTCCCACATTTGGTATCTAGCAGAATGTATTTTGGGGTGTAATTCCACATATGCCCATGGCATGTGTGAGCAATAAATCATTTAAGTGCTAGAATTACTGCCCTTGATCTAATGTTCGCAGCAATATCTTACATGCATGGTGCAACCGATATTTACATACTGACATGGGGTCAACGCGCAGGTGCACGCGGGGGAGGGGGGGGGTGAGGGTGCTTTAGGTATTTTGATTTTTTTAAAATTATTTTTACACTGTTCTTTTTCTTTTTTTTTTTGATCACTTTCAAATGCTATCACAGAGAATGTAAATATCCCCTGTGACTGCAATAGGCATAGACAGGTATTCTTTTTTGAGAAATCAAAAAAACTACAAATATTTTTGTTTTTTAAAATGTTTTAATTTTTTTTGTACTTGTACTTTTTATTTTTTTTTTTTTTACTTTTTTTATAAAACTTTAACTAAATCAGATTGTAGGGTCTCTCAAAATGCGATTTCCTGACTACCTAACATCTTTCGAGACTCCGTGCAAGTATGTGCCCTGAACTGTGCCGTGCCCTATACTAATACTCCACTAGTGTGTTGTAGCGACGGAAGCAGTCCTTGAGGCAGAGACCAGGTTGGCCAGGACAGGAGGGATAAAAAAAGAGGGTGTCATGCCTAACTCCATGTCTGCTACAGACACGGCATCTTTTTTGGGGTGTCCTGTGGGTTGGGGTACCAGGAATGGCATCGGGAACATGCCTCTCATGCAGCCGGCTAAACTGCATCTGGGTTGGGGGTTTGGGCCATAGCACCTTTTGGATACAAAAAATTTTTAGGAAAGATCCACTTCATCCAGTTGCTTTATAAAGCACAAAAGCATTATATAGAGCCAATTGAAATAAATAAACCGACACTTTTTTGTACCAACGTCTGGCTTTTCGGGAAACTAAGTACGGCTTCATCATTTGGTCGTTGAAGTCCACCCCTCCCATGTTAAGGTTATAGTCATGCACACAGAGGGGCTTCTCAACAACACCAGCTGTCATGGCAATTTGGATGGTCGTGTCTGCGTGAATGGAAGACAGGATGAAAACATCCCGTTTGTCCTTCCACTTCACTGCGAGCAATTCATCATTTCTCAAGCAGGCTTGTTCCCCTTTTCTAAAATGGATATTTACAAGCCGTTGGGGGAAGCCCCAGCGATTAGGTCACACAGTGCCACAAGCGCCAATTCCAAGATTATACAAATATCTAAATAGTGGCACGCTTGAATAAAAATTGTCCACGTATAAATGGTACCCCATATGGAAAAAGGATGAGACCAAGTCCGAAACTGTCTTGCCACTGCTCTCCATGTAGTCTGGGCATCCAGGGGGCTCCACATGACTAGCTTTTTCCCTTGTAAATCTGAAACTTATATGTAAAGCCTGTTGCCCTCTCACAGGTCTTATACATCTTGACCCCATATCTGGCACGCTTGCTGGGGAGAAATTGTTTTGAATGCAAGGCAGCCAGAAAAACTGAGGGGCTCATCAACACAGATGTGTTGCTGAGGAGTATAGACATCTGCAAATTTTTGATTAAGGTGATTTACAAAGGGCCAAATTTTGTGGAGCCGGTCAAATTCAGGGTCACCCTGAGGACTATGAAATGCATACGGGCATATCATGAATCGGGTCTTTTGACTAATACAACCGTAGTTCATTTTTTTGGTAATGCCCATGTTGAGGATTAGAACCAAAAAAACGTTCAATTTGGAAACCGTAATGGGTTTCCATGCGAATGGTCTGACAAGGTTTGAATTTGGGTTGGTGGTGATAAACTGTTGTTCATATAAATTGCTTTGATCCACAATCAATGCATATAGATCTTCCGTGAAAAACCGCTCCAAAAAAATCAAGGGGAGTAGTTAAATTTGCTGTTTCCACCTGAATTACGAGTTGGGCAGTGAATGGGGGAAGTACGGGTGCTGCAGAATTTGTGGGCTGCCAATTGGGATTTGCAAGCACATCCAGAAGGATACTAGGGGCTCTATGCACCTGTGTGCGAATTCTTGGTGCCTGCGGACACTACTTGTGCTCACCACCACACCAGCTTGTACTGCACTTATGAGACTCCCCACATCACCAAGTGATACTGCAATGCTTATATGTATAAGACCAGGATGTACTAGGCCGCTGGTGCTCGCCAGTTCACCAAAAAGTAGAGCGGCACTAGTACTGGCACTCAGCTGCATATGCGAATCATCATGCGATTGTAACATCTCAGCAACCTGGGAATGGGGTCAGGTACACCTGACCTTAGCAGGGACCTCTTCTCCATCGTCTGAGCTATCTGTCAGGGTGCCGCTGCTGTCTACAGGTTCGTGTTCTGAGGCGGATTCTGTCAGTGAGTCTTCCCCTTCACTCTCACCTGACATGCTCAGAATCCTGTAGGCCTCTTTACTAGAGTACCTTTCATTTGACATTTTGGCCACTAAATTTATAGGTACCTAGTGTGACATACGGGAAAATAAGCACCTGGCTGTTGGAACCACTACAAACAAATTTACCAGCAAGTGCTAGCAGAAATCAGGCCTGATTCTGCAAACACTGCGGTTTTGTGTGCAATGTATCAAGTGACCGTGATCTACTGACACTACACTTGCGGGGGCGAGTAAGCGTAGGGGCCAAACGCCGGTGTTGGCAGGTGCCGAGGGTGATCCCGCTTACGCTGCATTTTTTGGACACTACTAATGTGAGCGCTGGTATAGTGCTGATCTGATCAAAGATATTGATCCGTTCAGACACTATACTAGAAATGGAGGTTTATTGTGTATGTGAGTGTGTTATTGGCAATCAAGGGGTTAAATGTGATGACTGGTGTAATGACGGGCAATCTGGGAGAGATGCTAACTGACGCTAATGCTATCTGAAGTCGCCGGTGACACTAATACAGTGATCAACAAGGAATCTGTACACTGTACTAATGACACTGGTGACAAGGCAGTGAATGGATAACTGGGGGGGAGGGGGGGGGGTGGTCAAGAGGTTAAATGTGTCCTAAAATGTGTTCTAACTGGAAAAGTGTAATGCTTTTACTCAAGGTGTCTTCTTTCTTCTCTCTCTGGGATGGAATGTGCCCAGAGAGAGAAGAATGCATCATTTCCTGTACCTGTAAACACAGGTACAGGAAGATCCCTGATAAGGCAGGGATCGATCATCCGATTTAGGCCTAACATCCTTGGGGATCAAATCACGGCATCTGCGGAATCCCTGGCCCGCGATCATCGCGGGTGCGTGAATCACGTGTATATATATATATATATATGATTTTGCGCACATGTGCCGCCCTGTAGCAGTATTACTGATATAGGGCAGATGGGAAGCGGTTAAAAGTGTGCATTACAAACGCATTGAAAGTAGGTTACATGGTTTCCAGTGGCATAGTTCACATCAGTGCGTCCCAGTTCCAGAAAAAAAGTAGAACATTCAGCATTTTCTTTCTGCACTGAACTATACTGGAATGCAGAAAAACACATCAAAAACGTACTGGAATGCACATGTCCTTATCTAAGTTGAAGAAAAAGAGAGGGGGAAAAGGGAACCAGAACACATCAAAAACGCACCATAACGCTTTAAAAACACGCACACAGAAAAGCATCCAGAACGCACCCGGACTATGGTGTGAACCAGCCCTCAGTGCATTTATTACTGTTTTCTTGTAGAGTATCGGATTCCCAGGCTATATAAACAGTGAGTTTCACCACTCGCAGACGCCTTTTTAGAAGCATCCTGAGGCAGTGATACCATTTTGAGGGTCCTTGAAGAGAACGGGAGCAACAATCTGACCTTACCTGTGAATGAGTGATCTGGCTGACCGATTGAGACTATTAGTGATCTCAAATGCGCATTTATTGCGCACTTCTGGTGAGTGCGCAATTTATTTATTTTCAACCACGTCACCTATCACTTCAGATATAGAGGAATAGAGCACTTTGAGTCGACACCTGCTACAATCCTCAAGTTATCACCTGGACTTTTGATATTTATTTCACTTTAATCACTCATCGGTGGCTTTAATAGTTTGTTTGCACTTTATATGCACATATTTAGTGTATTCATTGTGGCAACATTTACATCCTTTCTGCACTTTATATTTATTGAAGTCACATTACCAGATTCAGGTCATTAGGAATTTTATACATACATACATACATACATATACTGCATGTTGAAATGCGTTTTCATTACAAAATATATGAAAAATATTTTTAAAAATACATTTCAATTATACTGTATGTCTTTAAAAATACAAATCTACATTTTTGGAACGCATTTACAAATATTTGTAAAAATATATGTTAAAATTACTTTTTTATATGTTGACAAAAATCTGAAGGATATATTTAAAAAATTATATATTTTTAAAAATATATTTTTGTAAAATCTATTCTTCAGATTTTTATATGGCAATATATTTGGGAAGAATATTTAAAAAATATATTTCTCTTCCATGTGGGATAGCAGGACTGCAATCTTGCGTTGGACATTTTTACACTAACTGAATTACCTATAATGCTACCACCTCCCCCTCACTCCCCCTCTCTGTTGGGGTCCCTCAAGGCTCTGTCCTCGGGCCCCTTCTCTTCTCCATCTACACCACACATTTACGGCTTAGTTTAGTGATTCCCGTGTCAGGCATGACATCATCACAGTCCAGCCATTTAAGTGGTGGCAGAGATGGAACCTGGGAGGAAGACTGGGTGAAATTGGAAGCACATGGGATTAGCAGGAGCCATGACAGCACAGCGCTGGAGAACTCAGTTTGACAGGTAAAGTCTGTTATAATTAATTATATAATTTACTGCAGATTTAGGATAGGTTCACACTGCACTACGCACTACAACATGATTTCCTATGGAACTTGTTCACATTTCCGCAGTTTCACCTGCTGCAATTTTTTGAAAGGGTCAGGGACTTTTTTAAACGCAAAATGCTGCGTTTTGGTTTAATAGGCTTTAATGGAGACGCTGCAGAAATGCATGTGGTGTGTTTAACACGTTTTTCGTTTTTAATCTGAATAGCAACAAGTTGGCCAAAAAAAACTCCAAAATACATCAAAAACGCGTAAAACACTGCATGCATATTATCACCAGTAAACTCAAATTACTAGCAGGACCTTGTATACTCACCCCTCTAGAAATCTCCTGTGGGGCTGCCGGGATGGTGAAAGGTCGTTTATCATTTATATTTATGCTTCCCTTGTTGATCCACATATTAAGCTTTCTTATATGATTCAGTAGGAAAGGGATTTGAATAGATCTCTAGGTTTGGAAACTTGGTGGACTACAGCCAATGCTTTATCTAAAATTTCGATTAATACTACACTTATTGAATCTAATTATAAAACACTTCTTCTCTGGTATTTAGTTCCTACACGTCTTGCTAAAATGTACCCATCTGTGTCACCCAGTTGTTTTCGACACTGCGGACAAGAGGGAACTATGCTCCACATATGGTGGAAATGTCCTGTGGTTAATAGATTTTGGATCCGAAAATGTAACTTCATTTATTCGATAACGGGAATCAATATCCATAGATCACCTGAAGTAGCCTTATTTCATTTGTTGCCCACTGATATTCCCAAGAAATCAGTTAAAGTAATTCTTTCTCTTTTGTTGGCGGCAGAAATTACTATAGCTAGACGTTGGAGACAGTCAACAATTCCGCTAGACTTGGTCAAACAGAAACTTTTGGATTTAAGAAAAAACTTAGAGTTTTTAGAAACTTAGAGTCGGCAATACAGTTTCTTGTAAAAGTGATCTGAGCAGCTAAACCTGATCACTTTTCAAGCAATAGTCTCCCTCCCACTGTGGTGCTTCACCATTTTCAGGCTCGCCAGTGGCAGTCGTGCATGCTGATGATAGTAAACATGTCCAGTAAAAAAAATTTTAAAAAATCAAATTTCGTCATAAATTTAGGCTAAAATGTATTCTGCTACATGTCTTTGCTAAACAAATCCCAATACGTGTAAATTAATTGGTTTATGTGAAAGTTATAGCGTCTACAAATGGTGGTATAGATACTGGGATTTTTTTTTGTTTTGTTTTTACTAGTAATGGTGGCGATCAGCGACTTACAGCAGGATTGCGGAGGGGATTCTGACACTGGGGGGAACTGACTTGGTGTCACTGACATCCACAGTGACACCAATACAGTGATCAGTGCTAAAAAAAAAAGCACTGACACTGTACTAATGGCAGGAAGGTGTTAACATGAGGGGCGATCAAAGGGTTAACTATGTGTAGGGAGTGTTTTACTAGGGGGTGTGTGCTTCACTGTAAGCACACTACTCGGGATGGCTGTGCTGTGAACAGCCATCCCGAGCAGTGAGCCCGAGCTGACAGGGAGGAAGACTGTTTCTAAACAAATGCTCGGAGATGCTCGGTAATCACCGGGCGCCGGCAGGTAATTACCAGCTGGAGGCTCGGTGATTATCATTCATTGCCGCGAATGGTGGTGCGGGTAGGGCTCGTGTGCGGCTTGCGCTCATCCCCTATCCAGAAATGCAAAATCACGTATATGTACACGTGCTTTTGCGCACCCCTGCCGCTGTATCTGCTATAGGGCGGCACGGAAACGATTAAGTAAAAAGTATCTGTTACTGCGCATGCTATCACAGGGATGTTGTTCAGGCAGTTGCAGCATGCTGGTGCAGGGTTTAGGGGTTAAAACAGGCAGTGAGGAGGCAATATAACGCCTTTTCACCACCTGCCAATTGCTCTCTAAAGAGCAATCCAAACGTAGATTGCTCTCCAGAGGGCACCACATGTGTAAACAAGCACTAAGGGTGTGAATAAGGTTTAGGAGGGCATTATTTTCAATATGAAGCTAAGATCAAGAGCACCAGGACATGACCTAAAACCAGCAGGAGGAAAGTTCAAAATTAATTTTAGAAAGTATTATTTGTTATAACGTATTTTTAGTAGTAATTATTATTAGTATTATGTTACTGAAAGAGTAGTTGATGCTTGGAATAGTCTTCCAGCAGAGGTAGTGAATCAAACAACAGTAAGTGCATTCAAACATGCTTGGGACAAATGTGTAGCCAGGTGCTTGGCTAAGAATGGAGAGGGAGAGAAATGCTGGCTGCAGCTGCTCTCTGTGGCTGCTGCCCTGCAGTGGTTAACAGCTATATCAACAAGAGTAGGGAGCCGCTGAGCAGGAAGAGTTCAATAGACTGAGACAGGTAGCACTGCACTGTGGAAACTGTAGTCCAGAGTAGAGAGAGACTGCAATAAAGAGCTTTTGTTTTGAACTGCATTTCCCAAAGAGAAATTGCCAAGAGGAGAACAGGCTGTATTTTCTCAGGTTGTACAGGACACAACTTCCTTTTGCCATGAGGGAGCCTGAAGAGTGCTCATCGCTGTCCAAAGTGCACCATAACTGCTACATAGACTAGTTATAATATAATTATTCACATGGCAGTTCAAGGTGCTTACAGTAACTTTCATTCAACCAGTTATATCAGAGAGGCTAAGGATGTTCTTGGTGTCGAGGCACAGAAAAGAGAACCCAAATTACCAAGCGGCTCCTGTGGGGGTTGAGCTACACATAGGGGCTTGTCCAAGATGTCTCTGTTCTACAAGCACGTTACCAAGATAACGAGCCAGAAAACCGCCAACATGGATTCCACTGCTGCAATCTAATTGCGTGAGGAGCAGAACATCCGCCTGGAGTCAAGAGTGGTGGCACTTGTTCCTGAGCAGAACGTTCTCATAATGGAATTGAAAACAGACCAGCGGCTCCTGTAGGGGGTAATGATACACATAGATTATACTCAGACAAAAAAAGTTTGAAAAAAAAAATCATATATACATAAAAAAAAAAATAGGGCAGACTTGATGGACCTTTATATGGGACCATGGAGAATGAATGGAGCCGTCCTCCAGCTGGAAGATGGATTACAGTAGCAAAAAAAAGGAATTTGGAGGAGGAGGCTGACAGCAATGTAAGATACTATTCTGAGTTAGGAACACATACGTGAATTGAACTTTTTCTTTTTAAAACAGAATTTACTGTCACATTAAAGGCTAACTCCACCTTTTGCACCAGGGTGTAATATGTAACCTGGTGCCTATGTGCAGTCTCCGCAACCTCTCCACTCCTATGCTCTGGCGATCGGATGTCCCTAACTTCATAAAGACCTATGTATTGCCCATAGAACTGCATTGGATGTGAAGACACCAAGGGACTGTCCACGGCTGGAGAATGGGGGAGTGCCATTTGCTGGGGGAGCAGAGGATTAATTAAGTAAAACGTACCTGTTAGCTTGCATTGAAAAGGGTATTTACTCAAGAGACCAAACTATAATTCTATCACTACAAAACTCTGGTTCAGCAGATATCTTGAGTATGTCATCCAGTTCTGGTCACCAGTCTTCAGGAAGGATGCCCTGGAACTGGAGAGAGTCCTGAGAAGGGCAACAAAGTGGTTTGGAGGATCTCTATATGAGAAACGACTACAAGCATTAAACTTATTCTCCATGGAGAAGAGACGCTTGAGCACGATATACAGATATTTTAATGGTGATTCCAGCATCAGGAGGTCACTGCTTAGGTCACTCTTGAAGACGTGTGCTCACTCTATGAAGGTGGATGAGAAAAGGTTCAACCCAAAACTGCATAAGGCTAGGTTCATGCATATGAAGTTTGCGATTGACCCATTTCTCCACTGCGTTTTGCACTGCGTTTTTGCACCTGCGTTTTTTGCACGTTTTTGATGCATTTTGTGGGATTATTTTCTTGTTGCTAGGCAGATTTAAAACACATCAAAAACGTGGCAAAAACTCATCAAAAACACAACAAAAGTCTATAGAATCAAAAACGCAACTTTTTGCATTCAAAAAAGTCCCTGACCCTTTACCAAAAAATGCACCTGGTGAAAATGTGGAGATGTGACCGTGTCCCATAGGAAATCATGTTAAATGGACTGTAGTGCGTTTCTGCAAAATGCTGTGAAAAACGCGGTGTGAACCTAAAAAAAAGGTGTGGACCTAGTGTAAGGGTTTTTTTACTGTTCGGTAATGTTTGTAATTTCAAAAATCTTGTAGATTGAACACAATATACAGGGATATGGGAAATGGTAGAGACGTAGTACATACACACCCACCCACACAGGTTGAACTGGATGGACTGAATCCTTAAAAACTATGTAACTATGTAAAACTGCTGTTCCCATCCCCCTAGACATAGACAAGCATTTAACCCTTTCAGTGCAGGGACAGCCCCACTGCAAGGGAGAAATTGAGTTCGGCTTTGAAATGCTCGTTTAGTCTTGGGGTTACAGGGATAAGTCTTATTACTCACCTCATTCCTGGTTATGGTGGGCTTCCTCATTGCATGCAAACTGACCCCCGCAGTGTTCTTGCTATGCAGCTTTGGGCTGTGACCACATCATTCCCTTCTCAGATACAATGCTGGGTTAATAGCTCTGCACTACACATGATTGTACCAAGAGACCGCTCAAAGCTTGAAACTTGTGGACAGAGCTGGAGGGATAGAGTAAATAACACACTTTATCTCTGCACCCTTAGAATAAATGAGCATATAACCCTTGCAGTGCAGAGGGGCTCCCAATGCAATGATAGATTTTGTTTCATTCATTTAATAGATGTGAAAGGATTCTTAATGCTCTATCACAGAGATGTTAACCTGGGAGAACAGTTTATGACACAATAAGGAAATGTTCAGCAGAAAATTCTGCTTAAAGTACCATGACCCTGTCATTTCACCAAAAAATTCCAAAACAGACATAACCTGAAAAAGAAGCATTGAAACAGTTGCCACGCTTGCTATTTGAGCTATCAGAACACTGATTTTTTATGAGAAATATCCTGCTATAGTCATCTGGGAAACTGCCACTTCTGGGAGTGTCAATCTCATTAGCGCCTTGCAACACTCACTGACTTAGACTACTGCTGTGGAGACTAAAATAGACCTACACTCCCAGAAGTGTAGCTTTCCCTGCAGATTTCAGATGAATGGAGCTGCATTATAGCTGCTTTAACCACTTGCCCTCCAGAGGATTTACCCCCCACCCCCTCCTGACCAGGCAATTTTTTGCGATACGGCGCTGTGTTAATTTAACTGACAATTGCGCAGTCATGCAACACTGCACCCAAATCAAATGTATGTCCTTTCTTTCCCACAAATGGAGCTTTCTTTCAGTGGTATTTGATTGCCGGTGTGGTTATTTTTTGCGCTATAATAAAAAAAAAATAGACTGACAATTTTGAGAAAAAAACAATATTTTTGAATTTTTGCTATTAAACATGTATAGTAAAAAAAAATTTTAAATCAAATTTCGTCATAAATTTAGGCCAAAATGTATTCTTCTACATGTCTTTGCTAATAAAAAAAAATCCCAATATGTGTAAATTAATTGGTTTATGTGAAATTATAGCGTCAAAAAATGGAGGTATATATATTGAAAAAATTTTTTTTTCTTATACTAGTAATGGCAGCAATCAGCGACTTGTAGCGGGACACTGTGGCGGGCATTCTGACACTGGGGGGAACTGACTGTCACTGACATCCCCAGTGAAACTAATACAGTGATCAGTGCTAATAAAAAGCACTGACGCTGTACTAATGACAATGGGCAGGAAGGGGTGAACATCTGGGGCGATCAAAGGCTTAACTGTATGCTGTTTTACTGTGTGCTGTGTGTGTGCTTTACTGTGTAAGCACATTGCTCTGTATTGCTCTGCTATGCAGAGAAATACAAAGCAGTGTGCAGGAGCTGACGGGAGAGATCTGTATTGTTTACATACCGACCTCTCCCCGTCAGTGATAGTCGGTGAACGCAAGGCGCCAGCGGAGAATCACCAGCCGGGACCCGGTGATCAACAGCTGAGGCTGCCAATGCTGGCATGGGTAGGGCGCGCCCTCCTGTCCCATGCCCAGAGATGCAAAACCACATATATATATACGTGATTTTGAGCAGCCCTGTAGCAGTATTTATGCTACAGGGCGACGGGCAAGTGGTTAAAGTGGTGGTAAATCATTCACTGTATAATAATACACACCTATCCAATTCATTGTGGTGTGTTT
Source organism: Staurois parvus (assembly GCF_062004578.1). Lineage (NCBI taxonomy): Eukaryota > Metazoa > Chordata > Amphibia > Anura > Ranidae > Staurois > Staurois parvus. Next base: position 3,715,473 of record NW_028318191.1, read on the forward strand.
AATATGCATTGAGTTAATGAAACGCATTTGAATGAGCTACCCATGAACTACAAAAGGAAAAAAATAAGACATACCATTTCTTGTAACCACAGGGCATGGTGCTTTGCTATGTATTGTAACATGCACAACACAAAGGTGTTAATGAGACCTAAAGCACAGTCATATGAATAATTCACCTGCAGCGAATGCTTGATTAATTTCACATTCACCACTTTATATTTTGGTCATTAGAATTACATTTAGGCCTCATTCACACAGGTTTATCGATCAGTATGCCCATGAGAAGGGCCTTCTTAATCTGCTTGGGACGCACAGATGTTCCATGCAGGGGCATGCAGGCAGCTTGTTGAAATCAACGGCAGGTGGCAGGCTGCACAGACCTCCACATTCATCCTGGAGTGTACATCTGTCTGCACAGGTTGCCTGCACAGAACACCTGTGATGACGACCCTTCGCACAGGTTTACAAATCGGTACATCTATGTGAATGAGGCCTTAGTGTGGAGAATAAGAAAAGTACACTGTACAGATACTATCCACTTGACTACCTACAACGTACCCGTACATTGCTGGACTTCAAGCGGTTGTGCAGGTATGATGCTTGCAGCTGCAGACATCATCCCAAAATTGTTTTTTTCAGCCAGCAGTCGGCTTTCTTGTAAACTTTTAAAAGCCTTTCCGTGGCTCGCTCCCATTCCCTCCCATCCGCCGGCTGACCATAGAGGTAATCGGAGAATGGAACAACTATGATCATCTCTATGGTATATGAAATCGGAAGTGATGGAGCATTTCATCACTTCCGGGTTCGTGGTCGTAAACAAACGCTTAGGGGTTTGAAAAAAGCATTGGATCATACCGATCTTGGTATGATTCAAAGCTTTTAGGGGCAGAGGAGAGATATAGGGCCTTTATAGAAGAAAAGTACCTGCCACTGTGTATTGCTACCACAGGGGACATATATTTTCCCTGTGATAATAATAAGAATGATAAAAAAAAAAAAAAGTTCAAGTGACAATGTAAAAAAAAAAATTAAAGCACCCCTTTTGCTCACGTGCGAAGGCAAACGCAATTGTCGGTCCTGCACATGCACAAGCAGTGATCGTCCCACACATGTGAGGTATCACCACGAATGTCAGCTAGAGAGGGGTAATTCTAGCACCAGACGCTCTGTTCAAATCTAGAGTGGAAACCTGTAACATGCCCATTCATATATTCATCCCTGCTGCTTGTGCACCTTTTTCTTCCACACTTTTCCCTTCCACATAACTTTCTATTAATGTGCTTTGGTACAGCACTTTGGGAACATCCAACTTCTTTTGCAATTACCTTTTGAGGCTTTCCCTCCTTATGGAGGGTGTCAATGATGGTTTTCTACACAACTGTCAGGTCAGCAGTCTTTCCCATGATTGTGATTCCTACTGAACCAGACTGAGAGATTATTTAAAGGCTCAGGAACCCTTTGCAGGTGTTATGGCTTAATTAGCTGATAAGAGTGGGACACTTTGAGCCTAGAATATTGCACCTTTTCACAATATGCAAATTTTCTGAGATTGTGAATTTGGGGTTTTCATGAGCTGTAAGCCATTATCATCACAATTATGACAAATCACGGCTTGAACTATCTTGCTTTGCATGTAATGAGTCTATCTCATATATTAGTTTCACTTTTTAAGTTGCATTACTGAAATAAATTAACTTTTGCACGATATTCTAATTTTTTGAGTTTCACCTGTATATATGTATGTGTGTGTATGTATATATATATATATATATATATATATATATATATATATTATAAACCAATAAGCGCAATCAAAAGTGACAAAATAAAATAATTATATACTGTTGTGAGCTAATAACTTATTCACACCTTTTGCATGAATTACCTTTCATTACCTCACTTTCATAATTGCCTCCATTCATCTGGTTCTGGTCACACAAGAGGTCATTTATACCATGTCTTGCATGAACTTTGAGGCTTTTGCCCTGTACAGTGACTTTATACCTTGTTATCCTCTTTTGCCAGCAGTCTTGGCCATACTGGCCTTTGCATATTGCCATTTATACTAATGCTATATGTTTATGCATTCATGTCTGTTGTTTAGCTGTGTCAAATATCTGTATGGTTGGTATATCTAGGAACCCCCGGTGTGTGTAGTAGGCTCATATTCCACCTAGTGGGTGTTGGGGGTGTCAGTGGGATGGTATTATCTTCCTCAGCTTCTCTCTCTTCTTCGGTAGGGTGGAGGCAGGAAGAGGGGGGTCCTCTATCTAGGGGAGGGGTTTCTTGTGGGTCCTTGTGGGGGTATTGGAGAGTTGATAGGGCCGGTGGGGTGGGTTGTGTCAGGGGTTGGGTGTTGGAGGGTTGGGTCAGGTCAGTCCCAGTGGTCCAATTCTATCCTTGGTTCATCCTTCAGGGTCCCTTCTTGATATCTTGGGGGGAGATAGAGTCCTCTGTCATGCAGGATTGTCATGTCTCCGATGGCTTATAACTGTTTATGGTGCATAAATAAAATTTCTTTGAGGTTAGCCTTTTAGGTGTGCAGTCTTTTTTCTTCCTCTCTTTTTGTTTTTGAATATTGATTAGGTAGCACCGTTCCAGACATTCTGGTGGCACCTCCACTTTTAGGCATTGTACGTGGATTCCCCAGTGTTTCCAAATCCCTGAATTTTTATGTCTTTCACAATGTGCTAGTATGTGATTCATGTGTATTATGACATTACCTTGTGGGGAGGTTTGTTTTTTTAAAGTCAAGTTTACTACCACTTTAAACATTCCAGCAGTACCAGTTATACAGCATAACAGCATTCAGGGCTTGTTTACACAGTGTGCGGTGACTGGCTTTTTCCTTCACTGGATAAATGTAGGCAAGGGCCATACAGAATTATTATTCAGGAGATTAATCTAAGCACCGACCTTTGCAACTATATATAGTATTATGTTGAAACTGTTTTATTTTAGTGTTCAAACAGTACAGAGCATAACCATAAGAATACATGTCTATGTCCAGTAAATGTACAGAGATATAGTATCTCACAGAAGTGAGTACACCCCTCACATTTTTGTAAATATTTTATTATATATTTTCCTGTAACAATACTTAAGAAATGACACTTTGCTACAGTGTAAAGTAGTGAGTGTATAGCTTGTATAACAGTGTAAATTTGCTATCCCCTCAAAATAACTCAACACACAGCCATTAATGTCTAGACCGCTGGCAACAAAAGTGAGTACACCCCTAAGTGGAAATGTCCAAATTGGGCCCAATTAGCCATTTTCCCTCCTTGGTGTCATGTGACTCGTTAGTGTTACAAGGTCTCAGGTGTGAGTGGATAGCAGGTTTGTTAAATTTGGTGTTATCGCTCTCACTCTCTCATACTGGTCACTGGAAGTTCAGCATGGCACCTCATGGCAAAGAACTCTCTGAGGATCTGAAAAAAAAAGAATTGTTGCTCTACATAAAGATGGCCTAGGCTATAAGAAGATTATCAAGACCCTGAAGCTGAGCTGCAGCATGGTGGCCAAGACCATACAATGATTTAACAGGACAGGTTCCACTCAGAACACGCCTCGCCATGGTCGACCAAAGAAGTTGAGTGCATGTGCTCAGCATCATATCCAGAGGTTGTCTTTCGGAAATAGGCGTATAAGTGCTGCCAGCATTGCTGCAGAGGTTGAAGGGATGAGGGGGTCAGCCTGTAAGTGCTCAGACCATACACCGCACACTGCATCAAATTGGTCTGCATGGCTGTCATCCCAGAAGGAAGCCTTTTCTAAAGATGATGCACAAGAAAGCATTCAACAGTCTGCTAAAGACAAGCAGACTAAGGACATGGATTACTGGAACCATGTCCTATGGTCTGATGAGACCAAGCTAAACTTATTTGGTTCAGATGGTGTCAAACGTGTGTGGTGGCAACCAGGTGAGGAGTACAAAGATAAGTGTGTCAGTCAAGCATGGTGGTGGGAGTGTCATGGTCTGGGGCTGCATGAGTGTTGCCGGCACTGGGGAGCTGCAGTTCATTGAGGGAACCATGAATGCCAACATGTACTGTGACATACTGAAGCAGAGCATGATCCCCTCCCTTCGGAGATTGAGCTGCAGGGCAGTATTCCAACATGATAACGACCCCAAACACACCTCCAAGACAACCACTGTCTTACTAAAGAAGCTGAGGGTAAAGGTGATGGACTTACCAAGCATGTATCCAGACCTAAACCCTATTGAGCATCTGTGGGGCATCCTCAAACGGAAGGTGGAGGAGCGCAAGGTCTCTAACATCTACCAGCTCCGGGATGTCGTCATGGAGGAGTGGAAGAGGACTCCAGTGGCAACCTGTGAAGCTCTGGTGAACTCCATGCCCAAGAGGGTTAAGGCAGTGCTGGAAATAATGGTGGCCACACAAAATATTGACACTTTGGGGCCAATTTGGACATTTACACTTAGGAGTGTACTCACTTTTGTTGCCAGCGGTTTAGACATTAATAGCTGTGTGTTGAGTTATTTTGAGGGAACAGCAAATGTACAGTGTTATACAAGCTGTACACTCACTACTTTACATTGTATCAAAGTGTCATTTCTTCAGTGTGTTCACATGAAAAGATATAATAAAATATTTACCAAAATGTGAGGGGTGTACTCACTTCTGTGAGATGCTGTATATACAGGCCAGCGTAATATAAGATGAGACATCACAAGGTTATGAGAAAGTAAAGGTCCTTAAGACATGTTAAGATTAGCAAAGCATTTGTAGAGATTGTTAGCTCCATAATCATGAATATGACAATGTGAGGAATCATAATGAAAAAGGCATGGTGGTGCTATTGCCTCCAAACTGCGATCCAAGGGCCAGATGTGGCCCTTTGCTTGTCTTTTTCCAACCCTTGGGGTACTATTTCTCCCACTGATACTAATCATGGGGCATAATTCCTGCCACTGACACCAATGATGGGGCACTATTCCTCCCACTGATACCAATGATAGGGACCTATTCTTTCCATTGACACCAATGATGGGACACTATTCCTCCCACTGATACCAATGGTGGGGCACTATTCCTGCCACTGACACAAATAGTGGAACACTATTCCTGCCACTGACACCAATGATGGGGCACTATTCCTTCCACTGATACCAATGATGGGGCACTATTCCTCCCACTGATACCAATGATGGGGCCCTATTCGTTCCATTGACACCAATGATGGGGCACTATTCCTCCCACTGATACCAATGATGGGGCACTATTCCTGCCACTGACACCAATGATGGGGCACTATTCCTGCCACTGATACCAATGATGGGGCACTATTCCTCCCACTGATACCAATGATGGGGCCCGATTCGTTGCATTGACACTAATGATGGGACACTATTCCTCCCACCGATACCAATGATGGGGCACTATTCCTGCTACTGATACCAATGATGGGGCACTATTCCTGCCACTGATACCAATGATGGGACACTGTTCCTGCCACTGACACCAATGATGGGGTGTTATTCCTGCCACTGATACCAATGATGGGGCACTGTTCCTCCCACTGACACCAATGATAGGACACTATTCCTCCCACTGATACCAATGGTGGGGCACTATTCCTGCCACTGACACAAATAGTGGAACACTATTCCTGCCACTGACACCAATGATGGGGCACTATTCCTTCCACTGATACCAATGATGGGGCACTATTCCTCCCACTGATACCAATGATGGGGCCCTATTCGTTCCATTGACACCAATGATGGGGCACTATTCCTCCCACTGATACCAATGATGGGGCACTATTCCTGCCACTGACACCAATGATGGGGCACTATTCCTGCCACTGACACCAATGATGGGGCACTATTCCTCCCACTGATACCAATGATGGGGCCCGATTCGTTGCATTGACACTAATGATGGGACACTATTCCTCCCACCGATACCAATGATGGGGCACTATTCCTGCTACTGATACCAATGATGGGGCACTATTCCTGCCACTGATACCAATGATGGGACACTGTTCCTGCCACTGACACCAATGATGGGGTGTTATTCCTGCCACTGATACCAATGATGGGGCACTGTTCCTCCCACTGACACCAATGATAGGACACTATTCCTCCCACTGACACCAATGATTAGGTATACTTAGCTCACACACTAGGACATTTTCTATTTCCACTGGCCACAGTCCAGCCCCCCAAAGCCTGTAGGACAGTAAATTGACCGTTTGTTTAGAATGTATGGAGACCCCTGGTCTATATAATAAGCTGAACCGTACAGTCCAGAGCACCATGTATACAAGAAATAAAATAGATTGAAAAGTCCACCTTTAGTAACATGTTACATCTATGTAACAATTTTACACCAGACACAATGTACAAAACATCAATTTACCAAAAAAGATTGTCCAATTTTTCGTGAAGGTGCGCATCATAATGTAGCCGACAATGGTATTAACTTGTATGAAAATTCTCAAATGGCAAACGTTCTTTCTTGTGTATAATTTCTATGTTCATTCAAACCTTCTTTCCTTCTGATCATGTACGCTTTTTCTCTGTTTATTTCTGTACGTTTACTGTACACATTGAGCCAAAAATCGAAGGTAGTGTTCACATACAATAACATTTTTCTAGCTTGCACCTTTTTTTTCTGTCTAAACAATTAAAATTTGCTGTCGCACTATACTAGCAGACAACCAACCGATCATTCTTCTGATTTTCTTATAGTGCGTATCCAGCTTACTCATTCTGCAATGAGCTGAGCCTGAGCAAACTTCCTGCTTCTTATCTGCAAACTGACCAACCTCAACTTTCTAAAGTGCAATGTTGTAGAGACACTGATCATGTGATCTTGTGATCTTACTCGTCCTTAGATAACATTGTAGCAGAACAAATAGATTGTGCAATCGGTGCTAGGGTAGAACACGGAAACAAAACCAAGGAAATCCGCACTTAGCACACCTTGATCACACCCTGAAGGAGTCAGCCTGCCAGTTTCAGGCATAAGCAGACGATCAGCGATCTCGCTCTGATAAACTGTTAACTCCTTTCATGCTGGATTGCAATTACAGGAGTCACATCCCTCGGATCACTGCTGCTGACGATCCTACCGCAAGATGTCGCCAAGCTGTTTGGGGGGTGACATGGCAAGTACAGTCACATGTGGGGGGATCAGTGATATTGGGGGGCCATAACATCTTTTGGTGGTGCAGTTACACGTGGGTGCCAGTCATATGGGGGTGGGGATTTGCATCAAGGGAGGCAGAAGTTCACGGGGGACTGAGCTTATTGCTAGGGGGGGGGATGTTTGCGTCAAAGGGGGGGGGCAGATCTGCACGTGAGGTTGCTGCTTGGGGGGGGAGGGGTTGCTTGCGTCAATGGGGGGCAGATCTTCACGGGGTACTGATCCTGGGGTGAGGGGGTAATGACAAGGGGTGCAGATCTTCATGGGGGACTGATCTAGCTGTGGAATAATGACAAGGGGGGCAGATCTTCACGGGGGACTGATTTGCTGGGGGGAATGACAAGGGGGGCACATTTTCACGGGGGACTGATTTTGCTGGGGAATAATGACAAGGGGGGCAGATCTTCACGTGGGACTGATTTTGCTGGGGAATAATGACAAGGGGGGCAGATCTTCACGGGGGACTGATTTTGCTGGGGAATAATGACAAGGGGGGCACATCTTCACGGCGGACTGATCTTGCTGGGGGGGGAATGACAAGGGGGGCACATCTTCACGGGGGACTGATCTTGCTGGGGGGGAATGACAAGGGGGCAGATCTTCACGGGGGACTGATTTTGCTGGGGAATAATGACAAGGGGAGCAAATCTTCACGGGGGACTGATCTTGCTCTTGAATAATGACAAGGGGGGCACATCTTCACGGCGGATTTATCTTGCTGGGGGGGAAATGACAAGGGGGGCAGATCTACACAATATATAACCCTTTGCACGCTACGCCATTCACATGGGTACACGGATGTCAGTGCAGTTGCAGTTCTGTCACTTGATGGTGTTACTTTGGTAGGGGTGCTGTTTATGGCAGAAGGGGTGGAAGTCTGTCAATAATTGTTTGTGGTAGTTTTGTTGTGGATGTCTGTGGGTGGTAGGTCGTGTTACAGCAATTTAGGGGTCACAATTGGCACCCCGATATTTCAGTGGCTACAATTTCACATTCTGCAGTATCATGAATTAAAGTGATACATTATTTCATGGCCTCTATGATTATCAGAGGATACATTGAATGGATACCTAATTTCATTAATCCCTTGCCTACTTCTACCCCCTTCCTGCCTACCGTGCATTCTACCCCCTTCCTGCCTACCGGGCACTTCTACCCCCTTCCTGCCTACCGGGCACTTTTACCCCCTTCCTGCCCCCGACAATTTTCAGCTTTATGTGCTGTCGCACTTTCAAATACAATTGCGCGTTCATGCAGAACTGTATCCATCTGAAGTGTTATCATTTTTTGTCACAAATACAACTTTCTTTTCGTGGTATGTACTCTCCACTGTGTGTTTAACATTTTGCGCTATAATCAATAATAGTGCCCCCAAAACATTTCTATGTTTCTATTAAAAAATTTTGAAAACTGGTAATTTTTCTCCTTCACTGATGTGTGTTGATGATGCGGCACTGATAGGCATCACTCATGGGCAATGATAGGCGGCACTGATAGTCAGCACTGAAGGGCACTCATAGCACTAATGAGATGGCGCGGATAGGCGGCACTGCTAGGTGTCACTGACTGGTGTCACTGACTGGGGCTACTGCTGGGCAATGAGTGGCAGAACTACTGGGCTGCACTGATGGGCATTGGTGGGGGGCACTGATGGGCACCGATCATCAAGGCACTGATCATCACTGGCCTAATGATCGGTGCCGATCCCTGCTCTGACAACGGCAATCGCATATCTCGGTGATCAGTGTCATTGGACACGGCTGATCAGGTGCTGAAATCCAGTCATGATTGGCCTTTTAACACATTATGTGATCAGCTGTGTACGTAGGACACAGCGATCTCGGAGATCGCCGGGTGTGCGGACCAGGGGGCGCCCAGGAGAGCGCGTTCTGGGAGGACGTCATATGATGTCCACCCAGAACTGGCCGGACGCAGTGTAGCCGTCATTCGGCTATCTGCTGTTAGCAATTAATCAAAAATTTTTCACAACAAAAAAAATTAAAAAAAAAAGACAGTCTAATTTCCATACAGATATCATTTGGGCTAATTTGTACTGTCCAGGCATTTTAGAGCCTCAAGAAAATAAAAAAGAAGACAAGAGTTAATCATGACTGAAGAATGATCAGATATATTGTATATAAAATAGTTTATATACTGTATTGTTCCCCCTAACCAATTAATAACACATAGAAAATGGTTGTTTTTTTTTTAAAGACATGTCGGATGATCCATTATTGCCTACATTAATATAAAGAAATATGATTTTATTGGAGTAGAAAGTATTTTTTAATTTTACATATTTCCAGTCTTTTCAAAAGCTATATGAAAGTTTAATTTTCTTTTGAAACTAAGAAAAATGGAGTCCTATGGAGACACACAAGCAGGTGCATTGGCAAGATGATGCTCCATGTGTCTATTCACACACAGGGCACGGCTTGGCCGCGCCACCTCTTACTTCATTAAATGACTGCCTGTGATTTAGAGCAGTGGGAGCCAATGACAAGGCAGAGAAAAGGGACAGCCAAGGCTGTTGTGGCCATTCATTGATATCAATGGGGATCAAGTAAATATTGGGGGGGGGGTTGGCGGGGATGGGTGTACTGCAGCATACATGTTTTTGTAATGCATGCATAAATTGCATGAAGCTGAAAGAACTTGAGCCTTTAAAATCAATTTATCATCGAAAATAAACAGTGGTGATGCAAAATAATACAAAGTAAATAAATAATAAAAATAATATTTATATATATATATATATATATATATATATATATATATTGGTAATCAAATTAAATTTTATTACAATATTACATAACTCTGCAACGGCCAGTTAAAGTAGCAATGTAATGAATAGCAATAAAGGCTGTCGTCATGGAGGTAAAACCTTTCAGACAACAAGTGGATAAGCGCAACATAAATCTAAATATTAGCCATAAAAATTTTGATAAATACAAAACATGACTAGATAGTAGGATAAAATAGGCCATGGCCCTTTTATTGGTGAAACAAAAAACATTTTATTTAAAAAAATGTTAGAAAATATTTTTTAAATCATATAAAAGATATAACAAAACACATTAAAAAATAAATTAATGCTTGAATACTGCTATAACAACAATAGTCCATTCATTTATTTTTTCTCACTGTTGACCAGGGGTGGACTAACAACTCATGGGGCCCCTGTGTCCTTGCCCAAACTCAAAAAAGCCTATGAAAAAGGTACCAGGGGCATCTCATGGGGCCCCCTACTGACCCCTGGCCCTGGGGCAGTGCCCGAGTTTAAAAATGGTGAGTCTATCCCTGCTATTGACCAGAGGAAGTAGGCTACACTATTGCAAGGTGAGACATTGATGCCTGAAAAAAGATCAAGGAGATCAATTATCCAGAAGTCACAGGAGCAGAATTATGTAAAGGTGAGCTGGATACACAATTATCAGCCAAGTTCGCTATCAATATCGATAAGTACACGTCCAGTCACAGGTTGATGTGAACATTGAAGATCTGCAAGGGCACACCCAATAGCAAAAAGAATGCTGTATACAGCTAACAAAGCCTGTACCTAAAACAGAAAAAAAAGAGAACAGTTAGAAACCAACAAATAGAACAATGATATTTCACAGGATAACAGACATACATAAACAATTTAACATACAACAGCATGAAGACTAAACACACTGGCCATGACACACAAGAATTACAAGAGCAACACCACAACCAGCCTGACACCCCCCCATAACTACCTACAGAAGTCCAAGGTTGATCCCAATCCAACAGAACAGAAACAACAGACTGACAACCTGACACACGTCACCTCAACCTGATTATAACACAAACATTTCCTGCAACCCAAACAAAAACACAGACTCATAGCAAACACGACCAACACTCCACAACTGATAATAAAAAATTGGCACACCCAACTGACAACACAGACTAACTAACATCCAGACTACAACTCAACCACACTGTCCTCCCCATGTTATTGTAATTGTCCTCCCCATGTCACTGACCCCCCAATGTCACTGTCCTCCCCATGTCAGGACCCACCATGTCACTGTCCGCCCATATGTCACTTTCCTCACCATGTCAGGACCTACCATGTCACTGCCACCTCACATGTCACTGTCCTCCCCATGTCAGGCAACACCATATGTCACTGTCCTCCCCATGTCAAGCCCCACCATGTCACTGCCCCCACATGTCATTATGCTTCATATGTAATGCCCCCCCATATCACTGCCAACCCCCATATCATTGCCCCACTCCAATTTGACCTCTCCCCCTACCATGTCACTGTACCCAGGGGCGAATTTGTTGCGAGGCAAACAAGGCGTTTACCTAGGGTGGAACTTTTTAGGTGGTTGGCGCGATGCTGCCGCCACCCCTTCCAATGGAAAGGACACTGTGTACCGGAGCGGGAAGGGGTCTGCTGTGTCTTACCTGGTTCCGTGTCCCAGTCCCACGATGATGCAGTCCAGGAAACGCTGCTCCTTCATTCACTCCGCCCGCTCCCTCACTCCATGTTCACGCTGCTGCTCGCCTCCGCCTCCTCACCGGAGATTGGGCAACAGAACTGTAGCTCAGGAAAAGCACACAGGCGGCCAATCACATGCGAGGAGCCGGTGCCGAACGGACCCACAACATCGAGTGAGGGAGCAGCCAGAGTGAATGAAAGAGGACAGCTGACTGCCCGGTAAGTGTGCCGTGCAGATGGTGCTGCTGCAACCAGGTATAGAGAGGAATAGTGCCCCATCATTGGTGTCACTGATACTAATGACGGGGCACTATTCCTCCCATTGACACCAATGATGGGACACTATTCATCCCACTGACACCAACGATGGTGCACTATTCCTCCCCCAACTGATACCAATAATGTGGCACGTGAAGATCTGCCCCCCTTGTCCATAACCACAGCTAGATCAGTCCCCCATGAAGATCTGCCCCCCTTGTCATTCCCCCCAGCAAAATCAGTCCGCCGTGAAGATCTGCCCCCCTTGTCATTACCCCCCCAAGATCAGTACCCCGTGAAGATCTGCCCCCCTTGTCATTCCCCCCCAGCAAGATCAGTCCGCCATGAAGATCTGCCCCCCTTGTCATTCCACCCTAGCAAGATCAATCTGCCGTGAAGATGTGCCCCCCTTGTCATTATTTCCCAGGAAGATCAGTCCACCATGAAGATCTGCCCCCCCTTGTCATTCCCCCCCAAGATCAGTACCCCGTGAAGTTCTGCCCCCCTTGTCATTCCCCCCCAGCAAGATTAATCCGCCGTGAAGATGTGCCCCCCTTGTCATTATTCCCCAGCAAGATCAGTCCCCCATGAAGATCTGTCCCCCTTGTCATTATTTCCCAGGAAGATCAGTCCACCGTGAAGATCTGCCCCCCCTTGTCATCCCCTCCCAGCAAGATCAGTCCCCCGTGAAGATGTGCCCCCCTTGTCATTACCCCCCCAAGATCAGTCCCCTGTGAAGATGTGCCTCCCTTGTCATTCCCCCCAGCAAGATCAGTCCCCCGTGAAGATCTGCCCCCCTTGTCATTCCCCCCCAGCAAGATCAGTCCCCTGTGAAGATCTGCCCCCCTTGTCATTATTCCCCAGCAAGATCAGTCCCCCGTGAAGATCCGCCCCCCTTGTCATTCACCCCCAGCAAAATCAGTCTGCCATGAAGATCTGCCCTCCTTGTCATTACCCCCCCAAGATCAGTCCCCCATGAAGATGTGCCCCCCTTGTCATTCCCCCCAGCAAGATCAGTCTGCCGTGAAGATCTGACGCCCTTGTCATTCCCCCCAGCAAGATCAGTCCCCCCGTGAAGATCTGCCCCCCTTGTCATTACCCCCCAGCAAGATCAGTCCGCCGTGAAGATCTGCCCCCCTTGTCATTCCCCCCCAGCAAGATTAGTGCGCCGTGAAGATGTGCCCCCCTTGTCATTATTCCCCAGCAAGTTCAGTCCCCCGTGAAGATCTGTCCCCCTTGTCATTATTTCCCAGGAAGATCAGTCCACCGTGAAGATCTGCCCCCCCTTGTCATCCCCCCCCCCAGGATCAGTACCCCGTGAAGATCTGCACCCCTTGTCATTCCAACCCAGCAAGATCAGTCCGCCGTGAAGATCTGTCCCCCTTGTCATTTCCCCCCAGCAAGATCAATCCGCTGTGAAGATGTGCCCCCCTTGTCATTATTCCCCAGAAAGATCAGTCCACCGTGAAGATCTGCCCCCCCCTTGTCATTCCCCCCCCCCCAGGATCAGTACCCCGTGAAGATCTGTCCCCCTTGTCATTATTTCCCAGGAAGATTATTCCCCAGTGAAGATCTGCCCCCCTTGTCATTATTCCCCAGAAAGATCAGTCACCCGTGAAGAACTGCCCCCCTTGTCATTCCCCCCCAAGCAAGATCAATCCGCCGTGAAGATCTGCCCCCCTTGTCATTATTCCCCAGCAAGATCAGTCCCCCGTGAAGAACTGCCCCCCTTGTCATTCCCCCCCAAGCAAGATCAATCCGCCGTGAAGATCTGCCCCCCATGTCATTATTCCCCATCAAGATCAGTCCCCCGTGAAGATCTGCCCCCCCAGCAAGATCAGTCCCCCGTGAAGATCTGCCCCCCTTGTCATTATTCCACAGCTAGATCAGTCCGCCGTGAAGATCTGCCCCCCTTGTCATTCCCCCCCAGCAAGATCAATCCGCCGTGAAGATCTGCCCCCCATGTCATTATTCCCCATCAAGATCAGTCCCCAGTGAAGATCTGCCCCCCCAGCAAGATCAGTCCCCCGTGAAGATCTGCCCCCCTTGTCATTATTCCACAGCTAGATCAGTCCGCCGTGAAGATCTGCCCCCCTTGTCATTCCCCCCCAGCAAGATCAATCCACCGTGAAGATGTGCCCCCCTTGTCATTATTCCCCAGCAAGATCAGTCCCCCGTGAAGATCTGCCCCCCTTGTCATTCACCCCCAGCAAAATCAGTCCGCCGTGAAGATCTGCCCCCCTTGTCATTACCCCCCCAAGATCAGTCCCCCGTGAAGATGTGCCCCCCTTGTCATTCCCCCCCAGCAAGATCAGTCCGCCGTGAAGATCTGCCCCCCTTGTCATTCCCCCCAGCAAGATCAGTCCCCCGTGAAGATCTGCCCCCCTTGTCATTACCCCCCAGCAAGATTAATCTGCCGAGAAGATGTGCCCTCCTTGTCATTATTCCCCAGCAAGATCAGTCCCCCGTGAAGATCTGTCCCCCTTGTCATTATTTCCCAGGAAGATCAGTCCACCGTGCAGATCTGCCCCCCCTTGTCATTCCCCCCCCCCCCAGGATCAGTACTCCGTGAAGATCTGCCCCCCTTGTCATTCCCCCCCAGTAAGATCAGTCCCCCGTGAAGATCTGCCCCCCTTGTCATTATTCCCCAGCAAGATCAGTCCCCCGTGAAGATCCGCCCCCCTTGTCATTCACCCCCAGCAAAATCAGTCTGCCATGAAGATCTACCCTCCTTGTCATTACCCCCCCAAGATCAGTCCCCCATAAAGATGTGCCCCCCTTGTCATTCCCCCCAGCAAGATCAGTCTGCCGTGAAGATCTGACGCCCTTGTCATTCCCCCCAGCAAGATCAGTCCCCCCGTGAAGATCTGCCCCCCTTGTCATTACCCCCCAGCAAGATCAGTCTGCCGTGAAGATCTGCCCCCCTTGTCATTCCCCCCCAGCAAGATTAGTCCGCCGTGAAGATGTGCCCCCCTTGTCATTATTCCCCAGCAATTTCAGTCCCCCGTGAAGATCTGTCCCCCTTGTCATTATTTCCCAGGAAGATCAGTCCACCGTGAAGATCTGCCCCCCCTTGTCATCCCCCCCCCAGGATCAGTACCCCGTGAAGATCTGCCCCCCTTGTCATTCCCTCCCAGCAAGATCAGTCCGCCGTGAAGATCTGCCCCCTTTGTCATTCCCCCCCAGCAAGATCAATCCGCTGTGAAGATCTGCCCCCCTTGTCATTTCCCCCCAGCAAGATCAATTTGCTGTGAAGATGTGCCCCCCTTGTCATTATTCCCCAGGAAGATCAGTCCACCGTGAAGATCTGCCCCCCCTTGTCATTCCCCCCCCTCCAGGATCAGTACCCCGTGAAGATCTGTCCCCCTTGTCATTATTTCCCAGGAAGATTATTCCCCAGTGAAGATCTGCCCCCCTTGTCATTATTCCCCAGAAAGATCAGTCCCCCGTGAAGAACTGCCCCCCTTGTCATTCCCCCCCAAGCAAGATCAATCCGCCGTGAAGATCTGCCCCCCTTGTCATTATTCCCCAGCAAGATCAGTCCCCCGTGAAGAACTGCCCCCCTTGTCATTCCCCCCCAAGCAAGATCAATCCGCCGTGAAGATCTGCCCCCCATGTCATTATTCCCCATCAAGATCAGTCCCCCGTGAAGATCTGCCCCCCCAGCAAGATCAGTCCCCCGTGAAGATCTGCCCCTCTTGTCATTATTCCACAGCTAGATCACTCCGCCGTGAAGATCTGCCCCCCTTGTCATTCCCCCCCAGCAAGATCAATCCGCCGTGAAGATCTGCCCCCCATGTCATTATTCCCCATCAAGATCAGTCCCCCGTGAAGATCTGCCCCCCCAGCAAGATCAGTACCCCGTGAAGATCTGCCCCCCTTGTAATTATTCCACAGCTAGATCAGTCCGCCGTGAAGATCTGCCCCCCTTGTCATTATTCCCCAGCAAGATCAGTCCCCCGTGAAGATCTGTCCCCCTTGTCATTATTTCCCAGGAAGATCAGTCCACCGTGCAGATCTGCCCCCCTTGTCATTCCCCCCCCCCCCCCCCCAGGATCAGTACTCCGTGAAGATCTGCCCCCCTTGTCATTACCCACCAGCAAGATCAGTCCGCCGTGAAGATCTGCCCCCCTTGTCATTCCCCAGCAAGATCAGTGCACCGTGAAGAACTGCCCCCCTTGCCATTCCCCCCCAAGCAAGATCAATCCGCCGTGAAGATCTGCCCCCCTTGTCATTATTCCCCAGCAAGATCAGTCCCCTGTGAAGAACTGCCCCCCTTGTCATTCCCGCCAAGCAAGATCAATCCGCCATGAAGATCTGCCCCCCATGTCATTATTCCCCATCAAGATCAGTCCCCCGTGAAGATCTTCCCCCCTTGTCATTCCCCCCCAGCAAAATCAGTCCGCCGTGAAGATCTGTCCCCCTTGTCATTATTTCCCAGGAAGATCAGTCCACCGTGAAGATCTGCCCCCCTTGTCATTCCCCCCCAGCAAGATCAGTCCCCCGTGAAGATCTGCC
This sequence comes from Staurois parvus, assembly GCF_062004578.1. Classification (NCBI taxonomy): domain Eukaryota; kingdom Metazoa; phylum Chordata; class Amphibia; order Anura; family Ranidae; genus Staurois; species Staurois parvus. The sequence goes on from NW_028318191.1 coordinate 3,731,904, forward strand.
CCCCTTGTCATTACCCCCTGCAAGATCAGTCCACTGTGAAGATCTGCCCCCCTTGTCATTCCCCCCCAGCAAGATCAGTCCCTCGAAGATCTGCCCCCCCTTGCCATTACCTCCCCAAGATCAGTACCCCATGAAGATCTGCCCCCCTTGTCATTCCCCCCAGCAAGATCAGTCCCCCGTGAAGATCTGCCCCCCTTGTCATTACCCCCCCAAGATCAGTACCCCGTGAAGATCTGCCTCCCTTGTCATTATTCCCCAGCAAGATCAGTCCCCCGTGAAGAACTGCCCCCCTTGTCATTCCCCCCCAAGCAAGATCAATCCGCCGTGAAGATCTGCCCCCCATGTCATTATTCCCCATCAAGATCAGTCCCCCGTGAAGATCTGCCCCCCCAGCAAGATCAGTCCCCCGTGAAGATCTGCCCCCCTTGTCATTATTCCACAGCTAGATCAGTCCGCCGTGAAGATCTGCCCCCCTTGTCATTCCCCCCCAGCAAGATCAATCCGCCGTGAAGATCTGCCCCCCATGTCATTATTCCCCATCAAGATCAGTCCCCCGTGAAGATCTGCCCCCCCAGCAAGATCAGTCTCCCGTGAAGATCTGCCCCCCTTGTCATTATTCCACAGCTAGATCAGTCCGCCGTGAAGATCTGCCCCCCTTGTCATTCCCCCCCAGCAAGATCAAACCACCGTGAAGATGTGCCCCCCTGGTCATTATTCCCCAGCAAGATCAGTCCCCTGTGAAGATCTGCCCCCCTTGTCATTCACCCCCAGCAAAATCAGTCCGCCGTGAAGATCTGCCCCCCTTGTCATTACCCCCCCAAGATCAGTCCCTTGTGAAGATGTGCCCCCCTTTTCATTCCTCCCCAGCAAGATCAGTCCGCCGTGAAGATCTGCCCCCCTTGTCATTCCCCCCAGGAAGATCAGTCCCCCGTGAAGATCTGCCCCCCTTGTCATTACCCCCCAGCAAGATTAATCCACCGAGAAGATGTGCCCCCCTTGTCATTATTCCCCAGCAAGATCAGTCCCCCGTGAAGATCTGTCCCCCTTGTCATTATTTCCCAGGAAGATCAGTCCACCGTGAAGATCTGCCCCCCCCTTGTCATTACCCCCCCAGGGTCAGTATCCCGTGAAGATCTGCCCCCCTTGTCATTACCCCCCAGCAAGATCAGTCCGCCGTGAAGATCTGTCCCCCTAGTCATTATTTCCCAGGAAGATCAGTCCACCGTGCAGATCTGCCCCACCTTGTCATTCCCCCCCCCACAGGATCAGTACTCCGTGAAGATCTGCCCCCCTTGTCATTACCCACCAGCAAGATCAGTCCGCCGTGAAGATCTGCCCCCCTTGTCATTCCCCAGCAAGATCAGTGCACCGTGAAGAACTGCCCCCCTTGCCATTCCCCCCCAAGCAAGATCAATCCGCTGTGAAGATCTGCCCCCCTTGTCATTCCTCCCCAGCAAGATCAGTCCGCCGTGAAGATCTGACCCCCTTGTCATTCCCCCCAGGAAGATCAGTCCCCCGTGAAGATCTGCCCCCCTTGTCATTACCCCCCAGCAAGATTAATCCGCCGAGAAGATGTGCCCCCCTTGTCATTATTCCCCAGCAAGATCAGTCCCCCGTGAAGATCTGTCCTCCTTGTCATTATTTCCCAGGAAGATCAGTCCACCGTGAAGATCTGCCCCCCCTTGTCATTACCCCCCCAGGGTCAGTACCCCGTGAAGATCTGCCCCCCTTGTCATTACCCCCCAGCAAGATCAGTCCGCCGTGAAGATCTGTCCCCCTAGTCATTATTTCCCAGGAAGATCAGTCCACCATGCAGATCTGCCCCCCCTTGTCATTCACCCCCCCCCAGGATCAGTACTCCGTGAAGATCTGCCCCCCTTGTCATTACCCACCAGCAAGATCAGTCCGCCGTGAAGATCTGCCCCCCTTGTCATTCCCCAGCAAGATCAGTGCACCGTGAAGAACTGCCCCCCTTGCCATTCCCCCCCAAGCAAGATCAATCCGCCGTGAAGATCTGCCCCCCTTGTCATTATTCCCCAGCAAGATCAGTCCCCCGTGAAGAACTGCCCCCCTTGTCATTCCCGCCAAGCAAGATCAATCCGCCGTGAAGATCTGCCCCCCATGTCATTATTCCCCATCAAGATCAGTCCCCCGTGAAGATCTGCCCCCCTTGTCATTCCCCCCCAGCAAAATCAGTCCGCCGTGAAGATCTGCCCCCCTTGTCATTACCCCCTGCAAGATCAGTCCACCGTGAAGATCTGCCCCCCTTGTCATTCCCCCCCAGCAAGATCAGTCCCTCGAAGATCTGCCCCCCCTTGCCATTACCTCCCCAAGATCAGTACCCCATGAAGATCTGCCCCCCTTGTCATTCCCCCCAGCAAGATCAGTCCCCCGTGAAGATCTGCCCCCCTTGTCATTACCCCCCCAAGATCAGTACCCCGTGAAGATCTGCCCCCCTTGTCATTATTCCCCAGCAAGATCAGTCCCCCATGAAGAACTGCCCCCCTTGTCATTCCCCCCCAAGCAAGATCAATCCGCCGTGAAGATCTGCCCCCATGTCATTATTCCCCATCAAGATCAGTCCCCCGTGAAGATCTGCCCCCCCAGCAAGATCAGTCCCCCGTGAAGATCTGCCCCCCCAGCAAGATCAGTCCCCCGTGAAGATCTGCCCCCCTTGTCATTATTCCACAGCTAGATCAGTCCGCCGTGAAGATCTGCCCCCCTTGTCATTCCCCACCAGCAAGATCAATCCGCCGTGAAGATCTGCCCCCCATGTCATTATTCCCCATCAAGATCAGTCCCCCGTGAAGATCTGCCCCCCCCAGCAAGATCAGTCCCCCGTGAAGATCTGCCCCCCTTGTCATTATTCCACAGCTAGATCAGTCCGCCGTGAAGATCTGCCCCCCTTGTCATTCCCCCCCAGCAAGATCAATCCACCGTGAAGATGTGCCCCCCTTGTCATTATTCCCCAGCAAGATCAGTCCCCTGTGAAGATCTGCCCCCCTTGTCATTCACCCCCAGCAAAATTAGTCCGCCGTGAAGATCTGCCCCCCTTGTCATTCCCCCCCAGCAAGATCAGTCCGCCGTGAAGATCTGCCCCCCTTGTCATTCCCCCCAGGAAGATCAGTCCCCCGTGAAGATCTGCCCCCCTTGTCATTACCCCCCAGCAAGATTAATCCGCCGAGAAGATGTGCCCCCCTTGTCATTATTCCCCAGCAAGATCAGTCCCCCGTGAAGATCTGTCCCCCTTGTCATTATTTCCCAGGAAGATCAGTCCACCGTGAAGATCTGCCCCCCCTTGTCATTACCCCCTAGGATCAGTACCCCGTGAAGATCTGCCCCCCTTGTCATTACCCCCTAGCAAGATCAGTCCGCCGTGAAGATCTGTCCCCCTAGTCATTATTTCCCAGGAAGATCAGTCCACCGTGCAGATCTGCCCCCCCCTTGTCATTCCCCCCCCCCCCAGGATCAGTACTCCGTGAAGATCTGCCCCCCTTGTCATTACCCACCAGCAAGATCAGTCCGCCGTGAAGCTCTGCCCCCCTTGTCATTCCCCAGCAAGATCAGTGCACCGTGAAGAACTGCCCCCCTTGCCATTCCCCCTCAAGCAAGATCAATCCGCCGTGAAGATCTGCCCCCCTTGTCATTATTCCCCAGCAAGATCAGTCCCCGGTGAAGAACTGCCCCCCTTGTCATTCCCGCCAAGCAAGATCAATCCGCCGTGAAGATCTGCCCCCCATGTCATTATTCCCCATCAAGATCAGTCCCCCGTGAAGATCTGCCCCCCCAGCAAGATCAGTACCCCGTGAAGATCTGCCCCCCTTGTCATTATTCCACAGCTAGATCAGTCCGCCGTGAAAATCTGCCCCCCTTGTCATTCCCCCCCAGCAAGATCAATCCACCGTGAAGATGTGCCCCCCTTGTCATTATTCCCCAGCAAGATCAGTCCCCCGTGAAGATCTGTCCCCCTTGTCATTATTTCCCAGGAAGAACAGTCCACCGTGAAGATCTGCCCCCCCTTTTCATTACCCCCCCAGGATCAGTACCCCGTGAAGATCTGCCCCCCTTGTCATTACCCCCCAGCAAGATCAATCCGCCGTGAAGATCTGTCCCCCTTGTCATTATTTCCCAGGAAGATCAGTCCACCGTGCAGATCTGCCCCTCTTGTCATTCCCCCCCCCCCCAGGATCAGTACTCCGTGAAGATCTGCCCCCCTTGTCATTACCCACCAGCAAGATCAGTCCGCCGTGAAGATCTGCCCCCCTTGTCATTCCCCAGCAAGATCAGTGCACCGTGAAGAACTGCCCCCCTTGCCATTCCCCCCAAGCAAGATCAATCCGCCGTGAAGATCTGCCCCCCTTGTCATTATTCCCCAGCAAGATCAGTCCCCCGTGAAGAACTGCCCCCCTTGTCATTCCCGCCAAGCAAGATCAATCCGCCATGAAGATCTGCCCCCCATGTCATTATTCCCCATCAAGATCAGTCCCCCGTGAAGATCTGCCCCCCTTATCATTCCCCCCCAGCAAAATCAGTCCGCCGTGAAGATCTGTCCCCCTTGTCATTATTTCCCAGGAAGATCAGTCCACCGTGAAGATCTGCCCCCCTTGTCATTCCCCCCCAGCAAGATCAGTCCCCCGTGAAGATCTGCCCCCCTTGTCATTACCCCCTGCAAGATCAGTCCACTGTGAAGATCTGCCCCCCTTGTCATTCCCCCCCAGCAAGATCAGTCCCTCGAAGATCTGCCCCCCCTTGCCATTACCTCCCCAAGATCAGTACCCCATGAAGATCTGCCCCCCTTGTCATTCCCCCCAGCAAGATCAGTCCCCCGTGAAGATCTGCCCCCCTTGTCATTACCCCCCAAGATCAGTACCCCGTGAAGATCTGCCCCCCTTGTCATTATTCCCCAGCAAG